>NC_087148.1:1251217-1876826 GCF_030705265.1 Helicoverpa armigera
TCTAAAGATTTTTTTTTTTGCTTTTGTACCCGTTGAGAAGGAATTTGAAGAGCAGGTGGGAACAAGCTCATGGGACGCAGGTGAAATCGCAGTTCTTCAAAAAAAGAATTGAAGAAAAACTTGATTTCAGATTATCGCGGAACTACCACCAACCCCATGGGACGAACATGTGATAGGATTTGTAATCATTATTATGAACAGTAAGTACTTACATCTTCATCAGCCTTTTTATTGTCCCACTGCAGCACGTCGATTCTAATAAAATTCAGACAACAACTCGCACACTCGCACTCGCAACTTCTCACTTCACATTCGGTTCAAAACGTTCTAAAAGTCATCTCATACTTTATCTGTCAAAATCTCGAGTTTAATTTAGTTCAACTCGCAAACACGCTCGCAAGAGTAGCGCTAGTGTAGTAACTCACGGCGGATTCAGATGCGAAGTTTTGAGTGAAGTCTTATAGAATCACACTGCAGGGCTTAGGTTTCACATTATACAAAGAAGGAATGAGCGTTAACCATACATAATAAATACATAATAAATAAATATATTGGGACACCTTTTTCACACACGGTCGTTAACCCCATGGTAAGTTATTGATTAACTTGTGTTATAAGTGCAACAACTGATATACTACGTAGGTAGACACATATTAAAAAACTAACTTCTGCCAGCGGTTTCACCCGCATCCCGTGAGAACTACTTCCCGTACCGGGATAAAAATAGCCTATAGCCTTCCTCGATAAATGGGCTATCTAACACTAAAAGAAATTTTCAAATCGGACTAGTAGTTCCTGAGATTAGCGCGTTCAAACAAACAAACTCTTCAGCTTTATAATATTAGTATAGATACATATTATAACACCCAGATGTCATTGCTTGATTGATTGGTCAAAAATATTGAAAAAGTTTTTAAAATGCATGTAACCTGCGCATGTGCCTCAACGTGCGCAAGCTACTTGCACCGAGAAGACTTTATTTAATGAAAAGAACCGATTATATTACCCCTTTTTTATCAGGTACGGAAAAATTTGTGCTCATCGTTACAATACGAAAAAGTGGAAAAATGAATATAGGAATTTTACTAACCTGTGTGACTTAGATCACGTCAACTGTAATGACACACAAATCAGTAAGTATGGTCAATAAAACTTATAATTATCGGCACGAATCTTGAGCGCTGACCTTCACCTGAGCAGAAGTAATTTATTTTGTCCCTTTTGTGGTATGAAGTGAGGCGCGGGAGCGGGCTAAAGCGGTGATTGGCCCGCAGCGCATCGCGTCATAGCCGTCACTCGGGATTGGTTCTTTGCTAATAAATCACTTCTGCGCAGATGAGATGAGGTCAGCTCTCAAGATTCGTGGCGATGATTCTACTTACAGGGGCTTGATCCTGCTAAGTTAATAATGTGACAATTTGATTTCAATTCACTCTCAATAGGAGCTTTAACCTTAGCGGGCATTCTGCTACTAATTTAAGACCAAGTAATCCAATGACATTTCATTGGTTTGCTATTGGTCTGTCATTTGATCTATAGGGTAGTCTGTTTAAGCAAACATACCTATCATTTGTATTCAAAGGTTACCTTAACTTTAGTGTTTTACATAAATATTCATATTTTATGAAGGGTAACGAACATGCACCTTCGTAAAGGTTAAAAAATAGGCTTATTCGTTACTTCTTTGTTATCGAAATAATTACGTGTTTACTCAAAAACAGTATGTTTACAATGGTCAATACACGTAAATATTAAAATTAACGAAGTTATATTTTAAGTTTACACATTAAGAATTAACGATTCCGGCCACAGCGGCTGTTCTCATATAAGGAGATCAGCCAGCTGCGCAGGACTTAATAATATTAAAGTGCACAAGCATTGGCTTGGACACAGGTGCACTCACTATTCCTTCACTCACATAGCGCGATACGACGACAATCCGACACCACCGGGAGATATCTCCGATGCACGGGTGTACCAATCACCAACTTGCAGACTAAATGCTGCTTTGTGAAAGTTTCAAAAATAACATTACTATAGATGGATAAATATATAATTTCCTTTTTGATTAATTGTCTGTCTTTTTATTTGCAGAGCCGAGTAAGTATATTATTCATTAGTAACTTTCTTAGTAAAATGATTAGTAAGACATCCCTTACGCTATTTTCAAACTGATCTGATGATGGAGCCGGAAGATAGGAACTGGTACTTCATGATGGAACATAGTATGATACTTAGCTGTATTTGGACTTGGAAGAAAAGTCTTGTAATGAACTTAGATCATATCACGTTTTTAAGTGCAATTATAAAAGCGTGTTTTTTAAGCTAGTAGTTTTCCCGTGGTTTTACTCGCGTCCTGTGGAAGCTACTGCTCGTGTTTGTATAAAATATAGCCTATGTTACTCGAGAATATAAGTATGTATACATAAGTTCCTAGCAGTGAAAGAATTTTTCAAATCGGTGCAATTGTTTCGGAGCCTTAGGGGTAAAAACAAAAAAGGTTTCCCATGATGTCCTCCTAGCCGATTATCGGCTACGGCGGCTGTTCTCATGTAAGGAGATTAGCCAACAACGCAGGACATATTATAGTGCACGAGCATTTGCGCAGACACAGGTGCACTCCCTATTCCTTCACTCTCATAAGCCGATGGGACGGCAATCCGACACGACCGGAAAGAGATCAGGCGCAGGACCGACATTTACGTGCTCTCCGATGCACGGGTGAATCAATCACCAGCTTCCTGGCACCGGGCTGCTTTGTGAAAGTCTTCTAAAACCCACAAAGCGATTTCGGCCCGACTCGGGAATATGGGGATATGGTGTGTCGTACCTAATCACATAAAATCTATCACATTTACTTTATGATATTCTATGGCGAATTGTAAAAAAAATAACATAATCCATTCGTTGGCTTAGCCACAGGAGTCATTTTTCGTAATAACTGACTCCTATATGGTGTTCTAATTTTCGCACATTTTTATTCTATTTTCGAAAATATATATTTTTTATTTTTGCTTACTTTTCTTTGTGTTAATCGACATATATTAACCAGTATATTAACGCATTTCTTTTAATGTGATTAGGTACGACACACCCGATATTACAGAGGCACGGATTAATATATTACCGTTCACAGGTTGGCATCTGCTACACAGAGGGGACTGCGAAGAATTGAAAGAGATGGTCTTGCTACCACGAGGGAACCCTAAGACTATATTAGCCAGAGCCAAGAAATGGGCCCCATACACATACATACCAAAATTCCAACCAAAGAGACCGATTAAATTAAAATAGATATTTCAATTTCACTCGCTTTTTTTTTAACGACGTCAAAAATCATCAAATGACCCCTCCCGCTGTGGGTTAGCAGCGGTGAGGGAGTGTCAGACTCTTACTGACTAAAAACCGTCGTGTTCCGTCGTAGGCCTTTTATGTACCAGGGCTGCGGTATCTCTTTCGAACAACCCGCAGCCCCGGCAGGCAACTCGCTTTTGTTTTACTGAATCACTACATAGTATATTACAAAGTCGCTTTTTCTGTCTCTATATCCCTATGTCCCTTTGTACGCTTAAATCTTCAAAACTACGCAACCGATTTTCATGCGGTTTTTTTTATCGAGTAGAGTGTTTCAAGAGGTAGGTTCATATGTATAATAACATCCATTAAATAGTGGGTCAAAAATATATATTTTTTAAAGATGCTTTATGCAAATTTTTTAAACAAGGAGATGAGAATATTAAGAAGAACGTGTGGTGTTACGCGAATGGATACATGGAGTGAAGAATGAGTATATCGGGTGTGTCGTTCATAATCACATTAAATTAAATGCGTTAATATAAATTATTAGGTTAATATATGTCGATTAACACAAAGATAAAAGAAAAATACGTAAAAATAAAAAAATGATTTTTTCAAACAAAGTAAATGGAATAAAAATGTGCAAAAATTAGAACACCATATAAAAGTCAGTCATTACAAACAACTGAAATTCTCCCTTGAAAACTGACAGCTGTCAACTGATCAAAACATACGATACTCCTAACTTTATCTCTGCTTTACACATGATGTTGTAAATTATAAAAACGAAAAATGACTCCTGTGGCTAAACCACTGAATGGATTAGGTTATTTTTTTTACAATTCGCCATAGAATATCATAAAGTATATGTGATATGATTTAATGTGGTTGTGAACGACACACCCGATATAAAAGTTTGGAAGTGACTGGTGGAAATCGGCTGTCGTGGTACGGGCATGTGATATTATGTGGAAAGTAATGAGTATACAGGAGGGGACAACCGGAAAAACGATGGATGAATTATGTGATAGTCGACATGGCTAATTAAGAACAACATAAGAAAAAAAAATTTGCTCACCTGACAGTATTATCCCTTGCCACTAACTTAAATTAAAATTGAACTTATAACAGTCACCACTAAATGTTAAAAATTAACGGTTTTAAACACAAATTTGTGTTAATTACACAACAAAGGTAAATTGGAGACTGATTCAAATTAACAAGTTTGGTTATATTTAAATACTTCGACTTTATAATTGAGATAATTGAATCAAGAAAAAAATTTGACCGTACACTATTTGATGCAAAATGCTATTGAAAATATATGAGAACAAATTAACGAATACATTGTATTATGTAGTCTTGTTAACTACTTTATATCACGGCTTCACTCGCCCATAAAAGAGGCTACTGAACTGATTTGGGACACAAAGAAAGATAGCAGAGAAGCCATAAGGAAGGCAGGTCAAGCGCCTTCTTGAAGTTTATCAGTTGTGTTAGCACCCATAACACAAGTTAATTAATAACTTACCATGGGGCTAACCGACCGTGTGTGAAAAGGTATCCCGACATTATAAATGCGACTTTCAGAGAGCACGTTTCAAACAAACAGACTTGTCAGCTTTATACATATAAGTGTAAGTATATGATACATTTACCTTGTAACATAGAATTAAATAACTTACATTGTTTCTTTTGTCTGTACATAATTAATATTTTACACTTGCTGTTCCACACGGTTTCACGCCTAGAGGGATTTACTTCATGTACTTTATGCTGTCCTGGTACATGGTGAAGTGAAGAAAAGTGTCGACACTTGAGTATTGGTATGCTCTATAACTCGTTGGTCTAGCTGTCGTAAGCACGGCTGCTGACCACGAGGTCTCGAGTTCAATTCCCGGGTCTGGCCGAAACCGCTTACGATTTGGAAGTTTTCACAAAGCAGCCCGGAGCCAGAAAAGTGATTGATACACCCGTGCATCGGAGAGCACGTTAATGTCGGTCCTGCGCCTGATCTCTCTCCGATGGTGTCGGATTGTCGTCCCATCGCGCTATGAGAGTGAAGGAATAGTGAGTGCACTTATGACCAAACAAATGCTTGTGCACTATAATATGTCCTGCGCAGCTGGCTGATCTCCTTATATGAGAACAGCCGCCGTAGCCGATAAGCGGCTAGGAATGGTTTGGATGCATACAGTAAGTTGGTTTTTGAATAATCACTCCCGTCCCGAGGAAACTTCTTCCCGTACCCGGATAAAATATAGCCCATGTTCAGCGCAGAGAGTGTAGCATCCTTTCAGTAAAAGAATAATTAAAATCGTTTCAGTAGCTCCGGAGCTTATTCGATGCAAACAAACACACATACAAACAAAGAAATAAAAAAGTCCTCTTTATTAAAAACATTCATTATATAAATTAATGTGATTAATATAAATTAGTATTTTACAAATACTTACTTATGTTTTTTTTTTTACTTATGTTAATAAAATTGTATGCAAAGCTATCGACTTTCAAGTTATTTGCATGCATCCAATGTCATTATCATTTGCCTAGCCTTTTCCCAAATCAGTATAACCAGATACAGCTACGTACCAGTGTTTTATAAGGAGCGATTGCCTATCTGACCTCCTTAACCCAGTTACCCGGGCCCCCACGATATCCCTAGGTAAAGATTGGTTGGCCGACTTACCGGCTTCTGACCAAAGATTTTCAAATGACAGCCGGCACCTACCAGTTTAGGGTTAATTTTTTCAAAACCAATGAATTATTCCGTGTGAGACCACTATAACAAAAACTGTGAATTATCCTTATATTAGAATTAACATTTATTAATTAGAGGTAGGTATATTAGTCTAATTTTATGCTACGCTAATTTAAACACACAAAAAACGGTCATGCGCGATTCGGACCGGTGCGGACGCACTGTATACAATTTTTTATATCAAACAATGTTTAAGGTTCTTCCAACCTATAGACAGACATGTGTTGAAGTGGTGAAGAGCGGTTGTTTTGGGGGCTGTCTTTTGTAAACTTGACCTTCAAAAAGTGCTGATTTTCAGCCTACATACTTTGAATACATGTTTTTTTGTCTTTATCTTATCCTGTTTAATAAAAGTTTGTTTAAGTATAAGGAAACCGATTCTTTTCTATGTCCGCCTATTAATAATAATGGAGTCCAAGGCTGATTTCGACTACGGCGGCTGTTTTCATATAAGGAGATCAGCCAGCTGCGCAGGACATATTATAGTGCACGAGCATTTGCTTGGACACAGGTGCACTCACTATGGCTTCACTCTCATAACCCGATGGGACAGCAATCCGACACGACCGGAGATCAGGCGCAGGACCGACGTTAACGTGCTCTCCGATGCATGGGTGTATCAATCACCAACTTCCATACTCCGGGCTGCTTTGTGAAAGTTTCTAAAAACCCACAAAGCAAAGTCCATATTATATCTGTTCCGCGTGATGCGTGTGTAAAAGTTAATTGTAAATAGATATTAACATACAATTGCATAGGTAATGTATTACTTATCATTCCGACTTCTGACGTACATACTGACGTACCTATTGAACTTGTAATATTAGTTGCTGATTCACTATGGTCTAGATTTTATGTAAGAGGTAATTTTCTATTTTTATACTTGAGACTTCAACGTTTAAGTATACTGAGACACCAATGACTGTTTCTGATGGCACGTTAAACTGTAGGTCCCGGCTGTCATTGAACATGTTTGGCAGTCGTTACGGGGAGTCAGAAGCCAGTAAGTCTGACACCAGTCTAACGGGTATTGGGTTGCCTGGGTGACTGGGTTGAGGGGGTCAGATAGGCAGTCGCTTCTTGTAAAGCACTGGTACTCAGCTGAATCCGGTTAGACTGGAAGCCAACCCCAACATAATTGGGAACAGAGCTCGGAGGATGATGATGACTGCCTATCTGAATTCTTCAACACAGTAATTGAACAACCCAGTACACCTTAGTAAGACTGGTTGTCAGATACTCCGTCTGACTACCCGTAACGACTGCCAAAGATGTTCAAATACAATGTACAAAGTTCTATCCCTAGTTAGTGGAAAGATAGATGGATATATTATTGAGATTGGCCATAAGCCGAGCAGCGCCATCTTTAGTCAATTAAAGAATTTATGCAGTGTAGGGTCAATGCATTGTTTTCAAGTAGTTAGCTAAACAATGTAAAGTAGGTAATTTGTTGTCTTAACAGTTTTGAAGAATACTTATAGATGGCATTGTTTTATATCAGGTGTGTCGTACCTAATCACATTAAATCCTTTCACATATACTTTATCAAATTATATGGCGAATAATTGTAAAATAAACAACCTAATCCATTCAGTGGTTTAGCCACAGGAGTCATTTTTCGTTTTCATAATTTACAACATCATGTGTAAAACTGAGATAAAGTTAGGAGTATTGAATGTTTTAACCAGTTGACAGCTGTCAGTTTTCAAGGGAGAATTTCAGTTGTTTTTAATGACTGACTCTTATAGGATGTTCTAATTCACGCACATTTTTATTTTATTTACTTAATTTGAAAAATTCATTTTTGTATTTTTGCTTATTTTATTAGTATTTTTATTTCTTTGTGCTAATCGACATATATTAACCAATATATTAACGTATTTAATTTAATGTAACCACAATTTGGCTTTAGAGAAAATCACGGAACGATTGAGCAAATCCACCGAATCGTCAATGTTATAAGTAGAGCACTGGAGGACAAGAGATATTGTTCAGCGGTCTTTTTGGATATCAGCCAGGCTTTTGATAAAGTGTGGCATGAAGGTTTGTTATATAAAATCAAGAAGCTGCTACCTCACTCTTTCTTCCACATAATCAAGTCTTATCTCAGTAAACGATGTTTCGAGGTCAAGTTTCACGACGAACCTTCCACCCTACATGAAATTAAATCAGGAGTTCCACAGGGAAGCATACTTGGTCCGGTACTCTACATTATATACACAGCCGACCTACCAACAACAAGTAAAACTACGGTTGCAACATATGCAGACGACACAGCATTGTTATCCACACACACTGACCCAGTAACTGCATCAGAACAATTGCAAAATCACATCAATGAAGTAGAGGAATGGCTCAAAGTTTGGAGAATCCATGCAAACCAAAGCAAGTCAATACATGTAACTTTTACTCTCAGGAGAGACACGTGCCCTCCAGTCACACTCAACAATCAACAAATCCCTCAAGATGATAGCGCAAAATATTTGGGTATGCATCTGGACAGACGGCTGACATGGCGGAAACACATTTGGACAAAGAGAAAACAATTAGATTTAAAATTGCGTAACATGTATTGGTTAATAGGGCGTCACTCGAAAATGACCACACAGAGTAAGCTGACTGTATATAAAGCCATCCTAAAACCTATTTGGACTTACGGCATCCAGTTATGGGGTACAACCAGTAACAGTAACATAGAAATATTGGAAAGATTCCAAACCAAAACACTAAGAGTCATGTTTAACATCCCTTTCTACATCAGCAATAAGATCATCTACCTCGACCTAAAATTACCAACTGTCAAACAGGAGATAGCAAAGTATAGCAACGTTTATCAGAGAAGACTATCAAAACACAAAAATGAACTTGCCCTCAGACTGTGTGGAGCAGAAGGCCTTCAACACAAACGATTAAAAAGACACAGCGTTCCAACATTAAAGTATAGATTTAGCAGGATGGAATGAGACACCAATCTAAGAAGTGCCTCTCCAAGCTATAAACCACAAGCAGATATGTTTATCAGACAATGTAGTGGCTTATTGTTGTACACAACAGATTGCCGCGAAGCAGAAAAAAAAAAAAAAAAAAAATTTAATGTAATTAGGTACGACACACCCGATATAATAAAAGTAAGGATTTACATTTGTGTGTATTTGTATAAATGACTTGAAATTCTAATTATTTTTAGTTGTACCATTGATAAATAAATAATGATTCATTAATCATATGCATATTAAAATTGTTTCCTAATAGTTTTTTCTAGTTTCCTATTCAAAATGAAAATATTCATTTTCCTGTTGTTCTAGTAGTTGCAAGTAAGACTGTCTCACCCGGTCTCATTGTTGATGAACGGACGGGACGAAATCGCTCTGTGGGTTTATAGGGAAACTTTCACAGAATAGCCCGGAGATTTCGATATAAAAATGGCGTCCATCGATTTCAGGTCCAGCTGCGCAGGACATATTATAGTGCACAAGCATTTGCGAAGACACAGGTGCACTCACTATTCTTTCACTCTTATAGCCCGATTTAATGTACAATATATAGGTTCCGCCAGAGGATTCAACCGCCTCCCGTGGGAACAACACACAGGGATAAAATATAGCCTTCTTCGATAAATGATTTATCTAACACTGAAAGAATTTTTCAAATCGGACCATTCATTCCTGAGATTTCGCCTCCAACAGGTATCTGTGGAGATCTAAGGGGGAGGCCTATGTTCAGCAGTGGACGTCCTATGCCTGAGATGATGATGATGATTCCTGAGATTAAACAAACAATCAAACGAACTCTTCAGCTTTATAGGATAGGTACATACATTTATATAGGCACCTATAGAGAAACCAAGCTAACACTAATTTATGCAAATTATTCCTTCGTAGGTATAAAAAGTGCATTGATATCATTCAAGGGTGAAGTTCAATAAATAAATAAATATTAATTAGATTGCAGAAGAATTGAAGTGCAGCGGTATAAAAAATACTGTAAAAAGAATAACTGTTTATTGCGTTTTTAGTTTTTACTAGAATCATAATAAAAGTATATATCAATAAAAAAATAAAGTCAAAATATACTGTTAGAAAATAAACTGAAGTAAGTTTACCGTTTTGAAAAGTTAAGAAATCTTTTTTTACTATGAAAATAAAACGAAACGTTCGAAAATGTGGAGTATGTGAAAGTTAAAGGATATCTTAAAAGCTAAAAAGGTAAGATACTTCATCATCATCAGCCTTTTTATTTTTATCGTCCCACTGCTGGGCTGCAGCCTCCTCTCACACGGAGAAGGATTGAGCATTAATCACCTCGCTTGCTCAGTGGGTTGGTGATTTTAGGCTACGGTACTTAACTAGTTCATCATCCTTCAGCACTTATCCCAATATTATCTGACGTCGGCATCATATGTCTTCTTCCATCTGACGTCATCTCACAAGTAACATTCTTTCCAGCCATATCAAAAATATATTTGAATTGAGAAAATCTACCGCACACGGACAAAATGGATGCAGCACAGGAAGTCATCTTCAAAGCTGTAGAATGTCAGAAAGGAACGAAAGAGATCATCGCTCGGGGAGACTCGGCCGTGCAGCAGTTCTACTGCGGCGCTACCGTGTTCGTGACAGGCGGCTCCGGCTTCCTCGGCAAGCAGCTCGTAGAGAAACTCTTCAGGTGAGGGATATTTGTCAGGCCGTGGAGACTCGGCCGTGCAGCAGTTCTACTGCGGCGCCACCGTGTTCGTGACAGGCGGCTCCGGCTTCCTCGGCAAGCAGCTCGTAGAGAAACTCTTCAGGTGAGGGATATTTGTCAGGCCGTGGAGACTCGGCCGTGCAGCAGTTCTACTGCGGCGCCACCGTGTTCGTGACAGGCGGCTCCGGCTTCCTCGGCAAGCAGCTCGTAGAGAAACTCTTCAGGTGAGGGATATTTGTCAGGCCGTGGAGACTCGGCCGTGCAGCAGTTCTACTGCGGCGCCACCGTGTTCGTGACAGGCGGCTCCGGCTTCCTCGGCAAGCAGCTCGTAGAGAAACTCTTCAGGTGAGGGATATTTGTCAGGCCGTGGAGACTCGGCCGTGTAGCCTCTCTTTTTGTCCGGTATTAAATAAAAGTTAGCATGGCAAAGTCAGCGTAAACTAAAAGGACGTTTTTGCATTTCAGAACCTGTAAATTGAAGAAAACATACGTTCTGATGAGGGCGAAAAAGGGCAAATCAGTCGAGGAGCGGCTTGCTGAAATTTATAAAGATCCTGTAAGTAAAACAACATAAAGACTGTGACAGAAGTATTGTATGTAAACCACCTGGGTAACTGGGTCGAGGATGTCTGATAGGCAGTCGCTCCTTTTAAAGCACTGTTACTCAGCTGAATCCGGTTAGACTGGAAGCCGATCCCAACATAGTTTCCCAACTCGGAAAAGCTCGGAGGATGGTGATATCTTTACCTAAGTAATTCTACTAAAGTATTTAATATTTTTCAGCTATATGACAGTCTTCGCGAAGAACAGCCAGATTTTATTAATAAAATAGTTCCGATTATTGGCGAGCTATCTGAAAAGGACTTGGCGTTTAGCAAAAACGACAAGGAGAAGTTAATCAAAGAGGTATGGTACACTTATGAATAATATTTTATTGTAAACGCCAAGAGAGTTCTTTACGTGTTTTTTCCGGGCTATGGGAAAACTCGCCCCTGAGCCGTGGACCAGAATATACGGTATACACTTCAAAACAGTTGGGAAAACTGGGCCGAATGTGTGGGCCAGATTACCTACCATGAGAAATAAGTAACTTAGGTAAATCGATCCATTTGAATTGAATCTCATGCAATCCGGTAGTTGTAAAATTTTTCACCGCTCAAAATCTTCAGGAGGCAAAAAGACTAAGTTAGATCTTTTTCATAATATCCTTGTTATTGGTTTTTGAGAGCAAATAAAAAATACGTGCCCATTATATTATTTTAGGGTTATCTACATATAACACCGTCTAATTATTTTTTTCATTCATCATGCATATTATATCCAGGTGGATGTGATATTCCACGTCGCAGCCTCGGTGTACTTTGAAGCGCCTCTACGCTCAGCAACCTTCACCAACGTCAGAGGAACCAGAGACCTTCTGCGATTGGCCAAGCAATGCAAGAAGTTGAGGCAAGTATCAGTCCTCCTAGTCGATAATCTGCTACGGCGTCTGTTCTCATGTAAGGAGATCAGCCAGCTGCGAGGGACATATAGTGCACAAGCATTAGTGCAGACACAAGTGCACTCACTATTCCTTCACTCTCATAGGGACGGCAATGAGACACCTCCGGAGAGAGATCAGGCGCACGACCGACATTAATGTGCTCTCTAATGCACTGGTGTAACAATCACCAACTTCCAGACTATACGCTGCTTTGTGAAAAATTTTAAAACTCACAAAGCTATTTTGGCCCGACCCAAGAATCGAACCTAGACCAAAAAGGTAGTCCTGGTACAGAAAATGCAAAAAAATACATCCATACCGTCACTCGAAATATTATATATCTTCTTTCTTCTGCTAAGAATAATAAATCAAAGTCTATTTTCAATTTGCAGGTCTTTTATCTACGTGTCTACAGCATATTCCCATGCTACCTTCAGCAGACGAGATACGCGAGTCCTGGAGCAGTTTTATCCAAGTCCAGTCCCTCCAGACCTCATGATAGAGATGGCGGAAACCATGGATGAAGACAGGATCAACCTCATCAAAGATGGGTGAGTGATAAACTGATTTGCATGGAGCCTTGAAACGAAATAGGCGTGATGACGGAAAAAATAGTCATTCTGATTAGTCCGCATTTTAGATAGGCCAAAAATATTGCACATGACGGCACCACCGTCGTCGATGTGTCAGCGGTGGACCTTATATAAAGCAGCACGCGCGCACTTATATACTCCCTTATGTACACCTTTATATACTCCCTTATGTACACCTTTTTATACTCCCTTATGTACTCCCTTATGTACTCCCTTATGTACTCCCTTATGTACTCCCTTATGTACTCCCTTATGTACTCCCTTGTATGCACCTATGTCTAAAAGAAGGACAAAATTTTTTTCGTCATCATGCTTAATGGGTTTAAGAAACTTTCGCTAAGCATACCTGATTCCGGGAGTTAAACCTAGGAGAAGACGCGTAGCCGATGTCCCCGAATGCTACTCAGTAGCAGTCTTTACAATTCCACGTCAGAGGCCGTCAAACGGATTTGCAAAAACTCTGACACTAGGGCTTGTTAGGTGATTAAACCTGCAGCTCACTCGATAAGAAGAAGTTCATACTCCTCACAGGACGAATTTTATCATTTCAGTATAATAAACGACTGGCCGAACACATACGCTTTTACCAAAGCTTTGGCTGAGGACCTAGTACGCAGTCATTTAGAGGAACTTCCAATATTCGTGGTCAGACCATCCATTAGTAAGTATTACTTAGAGTGCATCTACACGGTGCAAGTAGCTGGAGCAAGTTAACATGCGCAAGTGACAAGAGCACGCGGGTGGGTATTTTGCTTTGGTACATGCGCGAGTCGCTGGACCCGCACGTTTTTAAAATGCATGTAACCTGCGCAAGCTACTTGCACCGTGTAGTTGCACCCTTAAATCAGTCTATATTCTAAGATTTTGCCTACGCGCACACAACTAACACATAAGTTGGCCGACTGTTGGCCTGGTTTTTTTTAAGAAAATCATGAATTAATTTAATCCGAACAATCGGTTTAATTATCGGTTAAATTCCTTCTTACTGATATCGACTTACACACAATCCATCCATCGTTTCTTCGGTCGTCCTCTTCCACTTTATCCGTCCACGTTCATACTCATCACCTTCCTCACAACATGACTCTCATTCCTCCGCATCACATCCCCATACCATGACAGCCGGTTTCCACGCAGTTTTTCTGTTACCGGCGCCACTTTCAAACTTCCTCTTCTATACTTATTCCTTACTCTATCCATTCGCGTAACACCACACATTCCTCTTAACATTCTCATCTCATCATATGCAATGTGCATGTATGATCCATGAACCAATGACAAGTTATATGACCCTATACCCTTTATGGGAAAAATATTTTTTACTTTCAGTTGTTTGCGCTAAAAAAGAACCATATCCAGGCTGGATAGATATCAGTAGCATGTTTGGACCCAGTGGAGTAAGTACAATTTATCTACAAATAGTAAACAATTATTTTAAATGCGGAAGTAACTCCGTTTGTTTGTCTGGTCGGCTTTTACGCTAAACCTGCTGAACCGATTCAAAAGAAATTGTGCTCACAGATAGTCTAGCCTACTTTTGTCCGGTTGCGGGAAGCTTTTCCCTCGGGAAACAGCTACTTAATACAGATAAAGACGTATGTCTTTTAGATACTTTTTATGTAGGTACTTTCTAAGTATATCTTAAACACCAATGACTGATTAAAGGTGAAGGAAAACATCTTGAGGAATCCTGGACTATTAAATGAATCACTAACCCACATTGAGCAAGCGTGGTGATTAATGCTCAATACTTCTCCGTGTGAGAGGAGGCCGCAGCCCAGCAGTGGGACTATAGAAAAGGCTGATGATGATTATTTGACATCCTGACGTTACAGAATATCATATCATATCGTTTATTGCATTCCACAATGTACATTCGGTAGAAAAATATAAAATAGAGTGCCAATTATGGACTCTGATGGTTCAGCAAAATAGTTAAAAGGGTGGAAGGCGTTTAATGTAAGATAGTAGTAGTAGTAGGCGGCTGTTCTCATATCTAAGGAGATCAGCCAGCTGCGCAGGACATATTATAGTGTACGAGCGTTTGCGCAGACACAGATGCACTCACTATTCTTTCACTCTCGAAGTCCGATGGGACGACAATCGGACACGACCGGAAAGAGATCAGGGGCAGGCAGGACCGACATTTACGTGCTCTCCGATGCACGGGTGAATCAATCAATAACTTCAAGACTACGGGCTGCTATTTGAAACTTTTAGAAAACCCACAAAGCGATTTCGGCCCGATCTGGGTATCGAACCCGAGACCTCGGGCACAGCAGCCGCGGTTGCGACCACTAGACCAACGAGGCAGTAGCAGTATATTATTTACTTATTCAATTGTTTTTTTATGTTTCAGATAACTCTAGGCTGCATGCTGGGTGTGATCCATGCCCTCCAATCTGTCCAGGATATTCGGATTGACTTCATCCCAGTAGACTACGTTAGTAACGTTGCTATCGTGGCCGCTGCTAATACTAACAAGAAACTTAGGGTTTACAACATCGCTAGTAGTAATAGAAATCCTATAACTTGGGGTAATATATCTATCTATGCTTTTAAACTATAATAATGGCGTCCGGATCGATTTCAAGTTAGAGCGGCTGTTCTCTAAGGAGATCAGGTGGCTTCTGTCTACCCGTAATGACTGCCAAGGATGTTCAATGACAGCTTAAATCTGTAAAGCATTATTTGATCATTGACCTTTCGACCCTAGCTAGCTACTTACTGTAATTTAGCTTCGCTCCTCCTATAGATCTTTAAGCATCATCATCATCATCATCTCAGCCATAGGACGTCCACACAACATAGGCCTCCCCCTTAGATCTCCACAGATACCTGTTGGAGGCGACCTGCATCCAGCATCTTCCGGCGACCTTTATAATGTCGTCTGTCCACCTTGTTGGTGGACGTCCTACGCTGTGCTTGCTAGTCCGTGGTCTCCACTCCAGTCTTTAAGCATGTGGTCTGAATTTTTCAGGTGGTCTTTCATATATTCTGAACAATGTAGCAAGGAGGACCATTATTTCGCCCCAAGCCATTTGGTACTGTTTCGCGGTCCAATCTCCGTACAAATGGGTGTTTGAACTGGTCAGTTTCTTTCTTCACACCATACCTTCGAACTTAGCTGATGCCGCTTGCGTCTTGGTGAAGAAACCGCCCAGGTATTATATTTTCTTATCATATTTTATGTCGGGTGTGTCGTACCTAATCACATTAAATCCTATCACATATACTTTATGATATTCTATGGCGAATTGTATTAAATTTAACCTAATCCATTCAGTGGTTTAGCCACAGGAGTCATTTTACGTTTTCATAATTTACAACATCATGTGTAAAGCAGAGATAAAGTTAGGAGTATCGAATGTTTTGACCAGTTGATAGCTGTCAGTTTTCATGGGAGAATTTCCGTTGTTTGTACTAACTGACTTTTAAATTGTGTTCTAATTTTCGCACATTGTTTTTTTTTTATTTACTTTGTTTGTTAAAATAGTTTTTTTTTATTTTTGCGTATTTGTTTTTTTGTTTGTGCTAATCGACTTATGTATTAACCAGTCTATTAACGTATTTAATTTAATGTGATTTGATACGACACACTCTGTATATAAGTAAATAAGCTAACTATATAGTTTGTATGTAATTGTATTGCTGCGCCCTAACAGGGTATCATATATGTACCTCTACATTCTATGGGTCTGATCAGGTAGACCGGCTCGGAGAGCATCGGCGCGCATTTTTCTTTTCACACAGACCGGTATGGGCTCTGATCGGCTGCGTGAGATGCTATCGGAGCTAAACGTCAGCAAGAAAGACCAAGAAAAAGTATGCGATCGGAGCCGATCGGAGCCGGTCGGCTCCTCTTATTATTTCACACCAAGCGCCTTCGAGAATTCTTAATGACAAAAGCAGTGCGCATGCAAAAATAAACCTTACTTCAAATTCTAAGTACCCGATTTTCAATGTGTTAAGAATTTGTTCTCCTCTCCGAGCCAGTCTGTCTGAACGGACTCTAAACCACCCGTGTAACACTCATGATCGCAATAAATATGTGAAGTTTGAAGAAGCTACTTAGAAATAAAAACATTTTATATTAATTTTACAGGTTGAAGAAAACGTACGCAACAATAACAAAAATGGCAACAACAGTTGCGTTTTACACAAACAACAACTGGATATTTGAAGACAACAACACTGTTGAACTGTTTAGCAGCTTGTCCGCAGAAGACAAGGTTATATTCCACTGTGACGCAACAGACATCAACTGGACCGAACAAATTGTACTGTGGTGTGTTGGCCTAAGAAAGTATATCGTTAAAGATGGCTTGAAAGACACAGAATGGGGGATGAAAAAGCAGTTTTATTTTAGAGTAACAACATACGTTGTTAGTGGGTTGTTAGCCTTAATTCTTTTGTGGTTGACGTGTCATTTGTCTGTGTTCATCAAAAATGTTTTTTCTTAGTAAATTAAAGTGTACTTGGTGGTGATTTTTATTGACTTTTCGTGCATCGCAACGAATCACGGTTCATCATAGACGTAATACATATATATTATAATCATCGGCACGAATCTTCAGCGCTGAACTTCACCTGCGCAGAAGTGATTTATTGGGTCCCTTTTATGGTATGATGTAGATATAGTAATAAATAAATAATTTTAAAAAGCCTTTATTCACTGTCGGAATTATATTTTAACTTAAGCTACTTACATAAAAAACATTACATTATAGACTAAAATCTAAAGAACAAAATAAAAATGATTTTAAAAATTACAAAGCTACGTGGCTCTAAAACTACGTGGGGAATTATAAAAACATCTAAATCTAACGTTCTAAAAGTAACAATATAATCGAAAATCGGAGATCGTATAGAAACGTCTCCACAAGCAATATCTGATGCTTTTAATAGAAATACAGCCTAGTGTTAGCAATTAGTAATAACCTACTTATAATAGGATTAAACCCTCGAAGAATTACCATCATAAACAAAAAATACTAAATAATAATCATTGAAATTCTAACTAATGATTTCTTTATCGATAAAATAAAACCAGTATCAGGTTCAAGTAATCAAGTTACATCCATGATAGACAAAACAAATCTATGTTTATTTTTGTTTAGACGACCTCGTTGGCGCAATGGTTACCATGCCGGACTGCCGGACTGATGGTCCCGGGTTCGATTCTCGGTACGGTCAACATTTGCTTGATGAGCATGCTTGTTGGCTGTGGTCTGGGAGTTATAATATGTATTGTAATATGTGCTATATCAGTTGTGTAAGCACCCATAACATAAGCTAATATAAAGCTTACCATGGGGCTAACCGACCTTGTGTGGTGTTGCTATATTTAGTTATTTATTTGTAGATGTAACATAGTGATGACTTTTCTTCACGAAATCTCTTCATACACCGGTTCCTGCGCTTGTCGTTCAGCCTCAATTTCTCTGTCACATTCTTTGCGTAACAGCAACAGCTTATTCTCATAAAATGGTTCCCACTGAAAACACAGTAGTATTTTAATCTTTATCCGATGATTCACGTAGTGTGTCACAGAAGAAGTTAGGCGGGTGAAACCTCGGGGAACAGCTAGATAAAAACAACAGTAGCGTCAAAGCAGGGTAAAAGAGGAACAGCCAATCACGAGCCATAATAGATAGCTGGACGGTTCGGTTGCTTGTTGCAAGAAGTTTCATCATATCATATCATCGTCCTCCTGTCTTTATCCTAATAGTATTCGTATTCGGAGCTGCATGTTATCTTCATACTCTTCTATCTGCCGTCATCTCACAAGTAACATTCTGTCTAGTCATGTCGACTTTCACAAAATCCATCCATCGTTTTGGTCGTCCCCTTCCGCTATATCCATCCACATTCATCACCTTCCTTACAACATGATCCTCATATCACATCTCTGAAAATTGAGGGTTGACAATACTTACCTTTGATACTGGCTTTGGTTCTGATGATGTGGGCGTCTTATTACAACAACGTTTTATAACTACAATTGTTATTGCGACTGCAAGAATGAGCACTGCGGCAGTAACAGACGCATATAGCACTGTAAGATCTGTTGTAATGCCAGAATCAGCTGAAATAAATAAATAGATTAAACCACTCAATAATAACTCACTTTTATAATTCACGGTCAAAGTTCATAACAAGTCCAAACACGGCTATGATACGATACTCCTTCATGGAATACTCATGCATATGCCATCTGGAAGATATATCATCAGATCACATCAAGAGTTCCTTATTACTGTATTCTCATCGGAACTACATACAGTTGTCAATTTTGTAGAAATAGCTTTGTTGGTTTTAGAAACTTTCATTAAGCAGCCCCCGGCCTGGAAGTTGGTGATTGATACACCCGTGCATCGGAGAGCACGTTAATATCGGCCCTGAGCCTGATCCCTCACGGGTCGTGTCGGGTTGCCGTCCCATCGGGCTATGAGAGTGATGAATTAGAGTGTGCACTTGTGTCTGCGCAAATGCTTGTGCACTTTAATATGTCCTGCACAGTTGGCGTATCTGTTTACATGAGAACAGCCGCCGTAGCTGGTGATAGGCTAGGACTACATCATAAGAGCGGAAACAATAACATTTCTCGCTCACCCGCATTTTGGCGCTTCTTTCTTAGGAGATTCTTCGTTATGTCACCTCCTCTAGTCATTTTGTTCTACCATAAGAAAGGTTAGTATAACGCTACTTACCGAGTGCTTCAGTAGAGTATAATAAAAGTGTCTTATTCTTTACATATCGTTGTACATATTTTTCTGGTGGTAGTTCAGATTTCGTGTAATACAAACAACATAATATACTACCGTTATATTCTGCACCATATTTTTTATTAAATTTTTGTAGTATTCAGTGTCGTTATCTTGTTTTCTGTTGTATTAATGAGACCTACGTATACATCTGAAAATCGTAAGGAAACGTTGCATAAATGTAAAAAAATTCAATAAATTAACATCATGGTACTCACATTTTGTTTGCTGTAAATATATTTCACAATCGAATTCAATATTGGTTGAGTCATTAAACGTCAGTTTGCTCTCAGTTCTGTACTCAGCTGAAAACCAAAGAAAAACTACACTTGGCAAAATACCTACTTAGAATAAAGTAAAAATTAATCAAAGCACAGGATAGAATAGAATGGAATGCAACAGAAGAGAATAGAATGGAACAGAAACACACAAACAAACAACTACAATACATGTCTGCGTGATAGTTACTTAAATCCGCGAATACTGAAACTGACACAAAAACAGCTTTACAGATTACTTACGGATAAAATCGGGATCCACAATTATTTTATTAGATATAGATTTGCCTGGCAATACTTTCACAAATGTGTTGTTATCGAAGTATTCTACAGCAAATATAAATGTTGATATCGTCACTTTTATCTCAGGTGTAGTGCCTATGTAAGAACCTGTTATAGAAAGTAAATTATTAGCTGGTAGACATACTTGGACACCAATGACAGTGTTTCCGAGGGCACGATAAACTGTAGGTCCCGGCTGTCATGTGAACATTTGTGGCAGCCATTACGGGTAGTCAGAAGCCAGTAAGTATAACAACCATTGGGTCACTTGGGTAACTGGGTTGTGGAGGTCAGGCTGTCACACCTTTGAGGCTACTACACACATGCCGGCGGCAAAGCCGCCGGTTTCATGCCGAGCGGCTATGCCGCCGGCAATACAAGCGGCACAAAATCGTTTTTTTTTTGGTTGGCACTATAATATTTCGTGTAGGGACTGGCTGACCTTCTTATATAAGAGGGCGTTATTTTTATACCTGCGGCTCACTCGGTAAGAAGAAGCTGATATGCTTACCATCATCATATAACTGTAACCAAGTGAATGTAGCTTCCTTGTGTTCCTGTTTGGTGCATACGATGAGCCGATCAATCGATGAACAATTGAAATAAGGTAGTAGTTCTGAAAAAAAAACGAAATCGAAATATCAAGAGTGAAGTGAAGTGTGTAGAATTTTGTAAACAAATTCCCTCATCATCATCCCTGATTCCAATTATATTTGTGGTCGGCACATGTTTTCTCTTTCCACACTCTTCTATCTGCCGTCATCTCACAAATAACAATCTTTCTAGCCATGTCCACTTTCACACAATCCATGTTTGGTTTCTCTTGTCCAATCCAAAGCATTAAAAACACTTTCCGCTTCTTTCTTAGAGAATATTTTGCTATAGGACCTCCGCTAGTTATTTTGTTCTGCCATAAGAAAGGATAGTATAATATAACGCTACTTACCAGGTGTTGCAGTGGAATATAATAACAGTGTCGTATCCTGTACATGTCGTATTACATTTATTTCAGGGATTTTTTCCGATATTTTTTGAGTGGTGTAATACAAACAACATAAAATACTACCGTTATATTCTGCACCATATTTTTTATTAATTTTTGTAGTATTCAGTGTCCTTATCTTGTTTTCTGTTGTATTAATGAGGCCTACGTATGCATCTGAAAATGGTAAGGAATCGTTGCATAAATGTAAAAAAATTCAATAAATAAACATCGTGGTACTTACATTTTGTTTGCTGTAAATATGTTTCACAATCGAATTCAATATCGGTTGAGTCATTAAACGTCAGTTTGCTCTCAGTTTTGTACTCAGCTGAAAACCAAAAAAAAAAATACACTTGGCAAAATACCTACTTAGTTAGAATAAAGTAAAAACATAACAAACAACATGATAGAATAGAATGGAATGCAACAGAAGAGAATAGAATGGAACAGAAACACACAAACAAACAATTACAATACATGTCTGCGTGATAGTTACTGAAATCCGCTAATACTGAAACTGACACAAAAACAGCTGTATAGATATACTTACTGATGACAGGTTTCATTTTTATTGTATTACTTCTAAAATTGCCTGGCAATGCTTTCACAAATGTGTTGTTATCGAAGTTTTGTAAAGTATATATAAATGATGATATCGTCGCTTTTATCTCAGGTATAGTGCCTATGTAAGAACCTGTTATAGAAAGTAAATTATTAGCTGGTAGACATACTTGGACACCAATGACATTGTTTCCGAGGGCAGGATAAACTGTAGGTCCCGGCTGTCATGTGAACATTTTGTGGCAGCAGTTACGGGTAGCCAGAAGCCAGTAAGTATAACAACCATTGGGTTGCTCGGGTAACTGGGTTGTGGAGGTCAGGTTGTCGCACCTTAAAGTCTACTAAATATATGCCGGCGGCAACGCCGCCGGTTTCATCCCGACCGGCTATGCCGCCGGCAATAAAAGCGGCACAAAAACGAACTGGCTGATCTTCTTATATAAGAGGGCGTTATTTTTATACCTGCGGCTCACTCGATAAGAAGAAGCTGATATGCTTACCATCATCATAGAACTGTTGCCACGTGAATGTAGCTTCCTTGTATTCCTGTTTGGAGCACATGACGACTCGGTCAAACGATGAACAATTAAAATAAGGTAGAGGTTCTGAAAAAAAAACGAAATTGAAATATCAAAAGTGAAGTGTGAAGAATGTTGTAAACGAATAGATGATCATGCCTGCTTCCAATTATATTTGTGGTCGGTACATGTTTTCTCTTTCCACACTCTTCTATCTGCCGTCATCTCACAAATAACAATCTTTCTAGCCATGTCCACTTTCACACAATCCATGTTTGGTTTCTCTTGTCCAATCCAAAGCATTAAAAACACTTTCCGCTTCTTTCTTAGGGAATATTTCGCTATGAGACCTCCGCTAGTTGTTTTGTTCTGCCATAAGAAAGGATAGTATAATATAACACTACTTACCAGGTGTTGCAGTGGAATATAATAACAGTGTCGTATCCTGTACATGTCGTATTACATTTATTTCAGGTATTTTTTCCGATATTTTTTGAGTGGTGTAATACAAACAACATAAAATACTACCGTTATATTCTGCACCATATTTTTTATTAATTTTTGTAGTATTCAGTGTCGTTATCTTGTTTTCTGTTGTATTAATGAGGCCTACGTATACATCTGAAAATAGTTTGGAATGGTTGCATAAATGTAAAAAAATTCAATAAATAAACATCGTGGTACTTACATTTTGTTTGCTGTAAATATGTTTCACAATCGAATTCAATAGTGGTTGAGTCATTAAACGTCAGTTTGCTCTCAGTTTTGTACTCAGCTGAAAACCAAAGAAAAACTACACTTAGTAAAATACCTACTTAGAATAAAGTAGAAACAAAAAAAAACAACAGGATAGAATATAATGGAATGCAACAGAAGTGAATAGAGTGGAACAGTAACAAACAAACAACTACAAAACATGTCTGCGTGATAGTTACTTAAATCCGCTAATACTGAAACTGACACAAAAACAGTTTTATAGATATACTTACGAATTACATTATTCATTTTTAATGTGTTACTTCTAGAATTGCCTGATAATGCTTTCACAAATGTGTTGTTATCGAAGTTTTGTAAAGTATATATAAATGATGATATCGTCGCTTTTATCTCTGGTGTAGTGCCTATGTAAGAACCTGTTATAGAAAGTAAATTATTAGCTGGTAGACATACTTGGACACCAATGACATTGTTTCCGAGGGCACGATAAACTGTAGGTCCTGGCTGTCATGTGAACATTTGTGGCAGCCGTTACGGGTAGTCAGAAGCCAGTAAGTATAACAACCATTGGGTCGCTCGGGTAACTGGGTTGTGGAGGTCAGGCTGTCGCACCTTTGATGGCGCATCCACACATGCCCGGCGGCACGGCCGCCGGCCATGCCGCCGGCATTTGCCACATCTCAGCCGCGGCACGCGCGGCTTTTGGTTGCCGGCGGCAGTTTGCGTGCGGCTTCGATACGGAGTAGTGTTGTCGTATAATTTCGCGTCTGCAGGCCGCCGGCTTTACCGGCGGTTGCCGGCGGCCTGCATTCAGCAGCAAGGCGGTCTGAAACCCGGCGGCATGTGTGGATGCGCCATGAGGCTACTACACACATGCCGGCGGCAACGCCGCCGGTTTCATGCCGAGCGGCTATGCCGCCGGCAATACAAGCGGCATAAATTCGTTTTTATTTTGTGAAGGAACTGGCTGAACTTATATAACAGGGCGTTATTTTTATACCTGCGGCTCACTCGATAAGAAGAAGCTGATATGCTTACCATCATCATAGAACTGATGCCACGTGAATGTAGCTTCCTCGTATTCATGTTTGGTGCATATGACGAGTGGATCAATTGTTGAACATTTGAAATAAGGTACTGTTTCTGAAAAAATAAGAGTACTGTGTAGTTAGAATGTTGTTAACAAACACGTCGTCATCCCAATTTTATTTGTGGTCGGCGCAGCATGTTTTCTCTTTCCATACTCATCAATCTGTTTTCATCATTTCACAAGTTGCGTTATACATATACAGCGATGTCGAATGTCACACAATCCATCTTTCTTTTGTCGTCCCTATAGACTTTATCAATTCACATTTCGTGATCAAAGCATTAAAAACAAATAGCTGTTTTCCTGCGGCTTCACCTGCGTCCCGTCTGAACTATTGCCCGTATCGGGATAAAATATATTGCTTATGTTACTCGGGAAGAGTGTGATATAATTTTTCAAATCGAGTAGTTTTGGAGCCTTTAGGCTACAAATAAAAACTTTCTTATTTATTAATATTACAAGCAATATAAACCACATTATAATCCGAAACAGCTCTCAAGCACTTGCGTCAAGAACTTTCTAAATCCTGTGAGTTGAGTTAAGTATTTCGGTAGGTGAATCCGGTTAGACTGGAAGCTGACCCCAACATAGTTGGGAAAAGGCTCGGGAGATGATGAGTTACTTACTTGTACAAGAATTTCGAAAATCCACAGCAATCGTACAATGTTTGTCATTTAAACAGTCGTCGGTTTCATCTTGTTCTGAAACTAAATAATCACAATTTTTAATTATCCTTCTTAAATCCGTAAGAAAATGTCTTCCAGGCTCCAGATTGCTTTGTTAAAGTTTCTTAAACCTATGGTGTATCAATCACTCTCTGTTATTTGACTACTTACTGGATCGCAAGCTATTTTTCGGTTGTCCTTGGGCTATGTTCACGGTGGTACATGCATTGTTAGAGTCGTACTTTTCATACAGTAGCAATTGAATAGAATGATATGAGTTTTGCGTCGCTATTGTATCGATTATAATATGCCATATATCCCAACGTGAGATTTCAAATTTGTTTATTAAGCCTGAAAATACATAAAAACACCTAAAATACATTTAGTCTCAAATAAACCGACAACATTAACGTCAGTTTTTTAATTGGTTGCTATGAATTTTCAAAAGAACACACGGCACGGCGGAACTTCAAGCTAGCGATTAACTACGTCAAAAATTATCAAATGACCCCTCCCGCTGTGGGTTAGCAGCGGTGAGGGAGTGTCAGACTCATACTGACTAAAAACCGTCGTGTTCCGTCGTAGGCCTTTTATGTACCAGGGCGGTAACTCTTTCGAACAACCCCGCAGCCCCGGCAGACCTTGGCCCTACTGGGCCTCGCTGGGGCTATGACACTAGTGGACTAACGAGGCGTTTGGGCTGTGTTTATAGTAGGTACACTGTTAGCAGGCTAATAGGTACTTTAACTTCTAATATTGTGATCCCGTGAGCTAGTTTAGGCCATCAATATATGTGGATTTTACTTACTTTTTTCACCAGAATTAACAGAGAAGTAATACACATTCGGCGGTATATTGAGCATCGCAATATCCATGTTCAGTACATCATTCACTTTGAATTTGAAATTGTAAGGAGTTTTAAGAATATATACATCTGAAACAGAAATTTAGCGTGTCAGTGTTTTGAGATGGTAAGTAACGGAACTTGGTTTATAAGAGGAAGTATATGACACTTAAGCTCGTGGTGGCCTAGGGCCTAGTGGGTAAAGGACCAACCTCTCAAGTATGAGGGCGCTTATTCAATCCCAGGTCAGTCAAGTACCAATGTAACTTTTCTAAGTTTGTATGTGCTTTCTAAGTATCCTATCTTAGACAACATTGGCTGTGTTTCGGATGGCACGTTAAACTGTAGGTCCCGGCTGTCATTGAATATCCTTGGCAGTCGTTACAGGTAGTCAGAAGCCAGTAAGTCTGACACCAATGGTAACTTGGTTGAGGAGGTCAGGTAGGCAGTCGCTTCTTGTAAAGCACTGGTACTCAGCTGAATCCGGTTAGACTGGAAGCCGACCCCAACAAGATTGGGAGAAAGGCTCGGAGGATGATGATGATTATGACACTTGAAATATTAGCAAATTCGGTTAGGTTGGTTATCGGACTATGCTAATATACTATTTATTGCTATATTAGGGGGTTCATTTTTACTATTTATGTCCTTCTACGGTCACAGTGTGCGGTGGTACAAAGTTAGGGATAGTTAGATTTTAATTAACGAAAAAACTAAAGCTATGTTATAAAAAAAGACTTCATTGAGGGATAGAAAGAGCTAGTTAAAAATAAGAAACAACTTACTATAATCCGAAGCACAAACCACATATACAGGGAGTAACAAGAAAAGAGAATAAACTGCTAAAGAATTCATCTCAACACACTAAGTTCTAATAACTTTGTTAGCAATGACATACTTCATGAAATTGATCTATTGAATGAGGTAAATTACGCAAACAAACATGATAAACGTCTTGGACAATATATACTTTTTTGTTTTCCTGGTACGTGAGAGCTCGTTTCCACTACGTCATCTGTCGGATTCCGATTTGAGTCGGCTGTCGGCCACGACCACAGCTGGGGCCCGATTCTCCTAAGTTAATAATGTCAAAATTGAATCGCAATAGCAGTTTTAACCATATCGGGCATTCTGCTACTAACATAAGACCATTCGTATTCCAATGACATTCGATTGGTTTTGCGATTGGTCTGCCATTTCGGTGATTTTGGTCTATACGGTAGTTTGCTCTAGGTACAATCATATTGCAATCGTAAATCATTTGCAGACAATAAGATTCAATATTGAATCACAGAAAATGATAAAAACGTTTATTTAAAGGAAAAATAGCGGAATGCCACATACGCTTCAATTGTAATTGAGTCGTGATTGGATCTCAGTCATATGTGAATCATATGTCGCTTAAGTGAATTTAGGAGAAACGGGCCCCTGAACTAAGAAGTGACGACGTTAAGTTTTTCAACTATTTTTTAATAACTACATTCAACGACCGATTGTCTCGAATATCAGTACAGGGGGTAAGATCGCTGTCGGACAAGTCTGAATAGCTTCATACGATAAAAAATCGTCCCGACAGACGGCGTAGTGGGATCGACCTCTTAATATATAAGGAAATTATGACCGGGGAGTCACGGCAGGAAAATAAATAGAAACTTAATTATAACATATTTGTAAGCAATATCCCTGAAGCTTGGAAAGATTCTGGCCTAGTGGGTAAAGACCCAGCCTCTCGAGTATGAGTGTGTAGGTTCGATTCCAGGTGAGCAAGTACAGTCAACTTCAGGTCAGTGGTAACAGTTTTATAGGAAAATCGTACTTATTACTATTGAGTTAAGGTGCATGACAGTTACCACTGATGTGCAGTCTACCGTACCAATGCAACTTTTCTAAGTTTGTAAATATGTCTTGGATATAAATGAATGTTTTACGGAGAGCAAGTTAAACTGTGGGTCCCGGCTGTCATTGAACCACTTCGGCATCCGTTACAGGTAGTCAGAAGCCAGTAAGTCTGACAACCATTCTTACCAAGGGTATTGGGTTGCCCGGGTAAGCGAGTTGAGGAGGTCGGATAGGCAGTCGCTTCTTGTAAAGCACTGGTACGCAACTGCATCCGGCTAGACTGGAAGCCGAGCATAAGAACGTTGGGAAAATTTTCTTGTAAGTTTTATTGACTTACAAGAACTTTTCTTTAGAAGAAGATCGGTCAGTTACTTGAATTAACGAGGCGTTCGGGTGCCTCGTCAAATCAAACCCAATTTATTTATTTATTTTTGATAGATATGTGATTTCGCAGTTTCAATTTAAAAGTGTGTCGACTGTTTACCATCCTGATCTCCAGATGTAGGTCATTCCAGAGAAGAATAGATTTAACAAAGAAGCAAGAGTGAATAATATCTGAACGGAGATTTTTGTCGTGGTGGCCTAGTGGGCAAAGAACCAACCTCTCGAGTAAGAGGGCGCGGGTTCGAATCCAGGCAAGTACCAATGCAACTTTTCTAAGTTTGTATGTACTTTCTAAGTATATCTTAGACACCAATGGCTGATAAAAAGCTGAAGGAAAACATCTTGAGGAAACCTGGACTATCTAGCCAGAAATTACCAACCCGCATTGAGCAAGCGTGGTGATTAATGCTCAATCCTTCTCCGTATGGAAGGAGGCCGCAGCCCAGCAGTGGCACAATAAAAAGGCTGTGACAGTATACAAATATGGTCATGATGACAGGAAATGTTCTTTAATTCGTCTCTTGAAGACATCTAATTTTGACTATAATTAAATAATGACTACTTATTTTTAGAACATTAGGAAAATCAACAACTTTTGGTTCACATCGAAATCGTGTTTATTTACCTGATTGTCCTCATTTACTAAGTCAATTTCATAAAGTGCACACAATTATTGCAGTATTGTTAACTTAGTTCAATTTTGAGATGAATTCTTTAATTTTTTATTCTCTTTTCTTGTTTTTTCCTGGACTTTTGGTTTGTGCTTCTAGTAAGTACTTTTTTTAAATATTATTTTTAACATGCTATTTCTATTCCTCAATGTTGTTTCTTTCTAACATAGCTTTCTCATCCTCTATAGCATCCTCCTCCCTTAACTCAATTTTATTTGTGGTCACCGGAGCACGTTTTCTTCTTCCATACTCTTCTATCTGTGACCATCTCAAAAGTAACATTCTTTTTAACCATATCGACTTTCGCACAATCCATCCATCGTTTCTTTGGTCATCCCCTTCTGAGTCACAACGTGACTTTTATTCCTCCTCATGACATGCCTATACCACGACAACCGGTTTTCACGCAGCTTTTCTGTTACCAATGACACTTTCAAAATTCCTCTCATATACCAATTTCCACTGTACATATCTACATAATAATGATGATGATTGTCCTCCTAGCTGATTATCGGCTACGGCGGCTGTTCTCATATAAGGATATCAGCCAATTGCGCAGGACATATTATAGTGCACAAGCATTTGCGCAGACACAAGTGCACTCCCTATTCCTTCACTCTTATAGCCCGATGGGACGGCAATCCGACACCACTGGAAAGAGATCAGGCGCAAACGCTGATACGAGACTCAATTTCTATTTCAGCGATTGTTCTAAAAACTCCATACCATTTCAACTACAATGTAGATGATGTTTTGAGAATGGATATTAACATGATCAATTTACCGCCGAATATGGATTCCTACGCTGTTCATTCTGGTCAAAACTGTAAGTTAAATCCACTTTCATAAGCTAGAACTCATATCATCATCATCACCATCATCATCTCAGTCATAGGACGTCCACTGCTGAACATAGGTCTCCCCCAAAGACTATAAAACCACTTGACTGCGCATACAGTGCCCCGACGCTCGCCAAAAGTTAGTGATTTTGCGCGTACTATAAGGCTACGATCAGTACGATCCTTTAGTAGCGACCGTGAACTGACCAATAGTAGCCGCGGATTATGCCGCGTCCCCCCGCCCGCAGTGGTGAGTCGTGTTCTTAGAAGAAATTGGCGAGTGCGCTCTCTAGTGGTTATTTACTTTATGGTCTCCCCCTTAGATCTCCACAGATACCTGTTGGAGGCGACCTGCATCCAGCATCTTCCTGCGACCTTTATAAGGTCGTCTGTCCACCTTGTTGGTGGACGTCCTAGAGCTCTTTAGATCACAACATAGGATCGATTCCTGAGTCGGGCCGAAATCGCTTAGTGATTTTGAGTCTGAATGTTGGTGATTGATACACCAGTGCCGTGTTACGGCCCAAGTTCTTTTGAAAATTCATAATAATCAGTTATTTTAAGAAAACTGACGAATGAGACTAAGGGTTCGTTCAGACAGACCGGCTCCGAGAGGAGAGCAAATTCTTAATAAATTGAAAATCGAGTAGTATTTGTAGTAAGGTTTATTTTTGCATGAGCACTGCTGTTGTCATTAAGAATGCTCTAAGGCGGTTGGTGCGAAATAATAAGAGGAACCGATCGGCTCCGATCCTGTACTTTTTCTCGGTCTTGCAGACGTTTAGCTCCGATTGCATGCTCTTTCAACCGAACGGAGCCAATCGGAGCTGATCCCGGTCTGTGTGAAAAGAAGAATGCGCGCCGATGCTCTCCGAGCCGGCCTTTTTGAACGGACCCTAAGTCTTTTTTACTTTCATTTTCAGATAAATTATATGACAAATCTAACCTCTCAGATTGGAATAAATACCATGTTAAAATCAATGGAAAAGCAATGAATAACTCACATATTTCCATTCAATTGCTAACGTTTGATAAGGGATACTTGTACTCATGTACCATCGTGCACATAGCCCAAGGACGACCGAAAAATGATAATAGCTTGCGATCCAGTAAGTATTCAAATAACAGAGAGTGATTGATACACCATAGGTTTAAGAAACACAAAGCAATCTGGAGCCTGGAAGCCATTTTCTTACGGATTTAAGAAGGGTAATGTAACGTTGAAATTATTTCGTTTCAGAACAAAACGAAACTGACTTCTGTTTAAATGACAAACATTGTAAGATTCTTTTGGATTTTCGACATTCTTGTTCAGGTAAGAACTACCTACTGATATACATACACCGTGACTTTTTAGTCGTCTTACAACGGCAGCCCACTTCATGTATCCAAAGACTAGTAAACGTTCATATAAAAAAAAAAAATTATGAGATTTGAATAATTTAAAAATAAAAATTCATTCATTATTATGATGCATGACGTAGATTATAAGAACACCCTGTTGTGAGCGCTGCCCGAATCTTGTATGATCAATGGAGCGCGGCGCGTTGGGAAGGTACTTTCTACTGTTTGATACGTAAACATTTTTTTTTCAGTATTTTTCTTTGCACCTATTATCTTAATTAAGTAAGGTTATAAAATTAATAATCGTGTCTAGTGGTATTTTATGTCGGATAGATTGAGTGGACCACCTTTGTAAGACGAGTAAAAAGTCACGGTGTATAGGAACTCATATTTAGAAAGTTCTTGTCGCAAATGCTTCGAAACCGTTTCGGGTCACGATGTCGTTTATATGGCTTGTAATCTATACTAATATAATATAGAGAACATTTTTTCGTTGTTCGTTTATAATACTAAAGGCTCCAAAACTACTAAACAATTCTGTCACTGTTGGAAATCTACACTCTTCCTGAGTAACATGCATAAGCTATATTTTATTCCGGTACGGGCAGTAGTTCCCACGGAACGTGAGAGAATCTGCGGGAAAACGGCTAGTGTTTTTAATGCTTTGAGTACGAATGTCTAAGGGGACGACAGAAGAAACGATGGATGGATTGTGTGAAAGTCAACATGGCTAGGAAGAATTTTACTTATGACACGATGGATAGAAGAGTATGGAAGGAGAAAATATATCTACTATTGATATTTCGATTATGTATTTTTTCAGAAAAAATACCTTATTTCAATTGTTCATCGATTGATCGACTCATCGTATGCACCAAACATAGATACAACCAAGCTACATTTACGTGGAAACAGTTCTATGATGATGGTAAGCATATCAGCTTCTTTTTAATCGAGTGAGCTGCAGGCTTAATAATTATAGTGTACAAACATTTGCGCAGACACACTTCTAGGACAGGATCGGTGACGGACCTGGATCAGAATAGGACCTCCCCATCTCTGTCCCGTGGGTGTGGCAAGAGGCGACTAAGGGAGCTAAGGCCTAGTGCATCCCACCAGCACTTTGGCCTACCCGCAAGGTGGCGCACAAATCACCTCAATAGCATTCCCAAGGAGGGTTAGCGTCAGGGCGGCTGTAAAACTTATGCCAAAACAAATTGCAGCATGTTAAAAATTGATGCCCCGACCCCAAATAAAATTGGAATAAGCGCAGGAGGGTCATAAGGTCCACTCACTGATCCTTCAATCTCATAGGCCGATGGGACGGAAATTCGACACCACCGGAGAGAGATCAGGCGCAAGACTAACATTAACGTGCTCTCCGAGGCATGGGTGTATCGATCACCAACTTCTAGACTTCAGGTGCTTTTTAATGTTTCGAACCGAACCCGAGACCTCGTGTACAGCAGTAACTAGGCCAATGAGACTGTAGGTTTCATAGCCTAAAAAGCCCTGGTGTCAGAGTTTTCTCAAATCCGCCTGACGGCCTCTGACGTGGTTGTAACAAGGACTGCTACTGAGTAGCATTCGGGGACGCCGGTGACACGTGCCCTCCCAGGCACGGGGGTGCTACACTGACAATTACCATACTTCGGGCTTCTTTTAGTATTTTTCAGCTTGTTCATTTGGTTTCGATATAAGTAATTTTTAAGTGTTAAACTACCCTAACTAATGCTATTAATGTTCAAATAACAGCCGGGACCCACAGTGCACTCCGATACTCGGTTATTGCAGTCCAAGAATGCCTAGCGGCTAATAATTTTATTTCTATTGCAGGTTTGTACATAGGTAATACACCAGAGATAAAAGCGACGATAACAAAATTTATATTTAATGTAGAATACTTCGATAACAACACATTTGTGAAAGTATTGCCAGGCAATTCTATATCTAATAAAATAATTGTGGATCCTGATGTTATCCGTAAGTACATATATGTATAAGCTGCGGGATTGTTCGAAAGAGTTACCGCGGCCCTGGTATATTAAAGGCCTACGACGGAACACGACGATTTTTAGTCAGCAAGAGTCTGACACTCCCTCACCGCTGCTAACCCACAGCGGGAGGGGCATTTGATGATTTTTGATGTCGTTAAAAAAAATTATATGTATAAAGCTGTTTTTGTGTCAGTTTCAGTATTCGCGGATTTCAGTAATTATCACACAGACATGCATTGTAGTTGTTTGTTTGTGTGTTACTGTTCCATTCTATTCAATCCTATTCGTTGCTATGTTTTTACTTTATTCTAAGTAGGTATTTTGCCAAGTGTATTTTTTGTTTGGTTTTCTAGCTGATGACAAAAATATTAGCAAACTGACGTTTACAGACTCAACCGATATTGAATTCGATTGTGAAATATATTTACAGCAAACAAAATGTAAGTACCATGATGTTAATTTATTGAAATTATTTACATTTATGCAACCCGTAAAGATAGCTAAAGATGTTGAAACAATAGCCTAGAGGCGGGTCTACTCTTGACGAACCGAGCACGAGCGAAGCACAAGCGGAGCCGTCGTTCGCGGCGTCAAGTGTGGACGTACAACGATCCTACAACGATGACTGTTCTCGAACGTAGTTTTCCGCAGTCAGTTCGCGGCTCTTGGCGAATATGGACGATATTAATAATATTGCAGTAGCCGCTGCTGTTGCAGCCAACCAAGCCCTTTTTATAAAGGGCGTCACAATTGCAAACTGACCAAACCAGCTCGTGCTCCGCTCGTGCTTGGTTCGTCTAGCGTAGACCCGCCTTTAGACTCACCAAAACACTTGTGATACTCGTTACGATAAGGTGGTCACCCATGCACGGACCGGCCTTATGATAGACTAGCTGTTGCCCGCAACTTCGTCTGCGTGGGCAATATAGAATAGTCAAAATACTACTTATCCCGTAGGTGCATTCTTTCACGTGACAGTATAATTAGGATTAGCACTTAGCAGTCGCATAGATTCAATGATCAAGGTTGTGTTGTGGATGTGACCATTTATCTAAACAAAAGAAGTAAAGTTTGTGACGTTGTGAATATCTCTGGATCTAGTCAGCCAATTTGGAAAATTATTACGTATAGTGCGTAAGTAATTTTCACAGGAAACAGCTATAATCTATGTCTATATGCTTTGAGTCTGACAAAGCTGTCATTTGTACATTTTCTGCAGCTGCTGTGACTAATCAGAAGCCAGAAAGTCTGTCAGTCTTACCATGGATAATATCTTGTAATGTGACTGGATAGATCACCGTGGTTTTGATTTACCCACAAATGTGTAAAAGATAACCCTTCCTTACGATTTACAGATGTATACGTAGGCCTTATTAACACAACAGAAAACAAGATAACGACACTGAATACTGCATTAATGAATAATAAATATGGTGAAAAATATAACGGTAGTATTTTATGTTGTTTGTATTACACGAAATTTGAACTACCACCTGAAAAATATGTACAACGATATGTAAAGAATAAGACACTGTTATTATATTCTACTGAAGAACTTGGTAAGTAGCGTTACACTATCCTATCTTATGGCAGAACAAAATATCTAGCGGATGTCCTATAGCGAAATATTCCCGAAGAAAGAAGCGGAAAGTGTTTTTAATGCTTTAAGAACGAATTTGGAAGGATGTAGTGGAAGGGTACGACAAGAGAAACCAAACATGGATTGTGTGAAAGTGGACATGGCTAGAAAGATTGTTATTTGTGAGATGACGGCAGATAGAAGAGTGTGGAAAGAGAAAACATGTGCCGACCACAAAAGTAATTGGAATCAGGAATGATCATCTATTTGTTAACAGCATTCTACACGTTTCACTCTTGATATTTCGTTTTCTTTTTTTTTCAGAACCTCTACCTTATTTCAATTGTTCATCGATTGATCCACTCGTCATATGCACCAAACAGGAATACAACGAAGCTACATTCACGTGGCATCAGTTCTATGATGATGGTAAGCATATCAGCTTCTTCTTACCGAGTGAGCCGCAGGTATAAAAATAACGCCCTCTTATATAAGAAGATCAGCCAGTTCCTTCACAAAAATATTATAGTGCCATCCAAAAAAAAAAACGATTTTGTGCCGCTTGTATTGTTGGTAAGAAACCAGCGGCCTTGCCGCCGGCATGTGTGTTGTAAGGTGCCTTTAAGGTGCGACAGCCTGACCTCTACAACCCAGTTACCCGAGCGACCCAATGGTTGTTATACTTACTGACTTCTGACTAACCGTAATGGCTGCCACAAATGTTCACATGACAGCCGGGACCTACAGTTTATCGTGCCCTCGGAATCACTGTCATGGGTGTCCAAGTATGTCTACCAGCTAATAATTTACTTTCTATAACAGGTTCTTACATAGGCACTACACCAGAGATAACAGCGACGATAACAAAATTTTTATTTACTGTAGAATACTTCGATAACAACACATTTGTGAAAGTATTGCCAGGCAATTCTATATATAATAAAATAATTGTGGATCCTAGTCTTATCCGTAAGTATATCAAAGATGTTTTTGTGTCAGTTTCAGTATTCGCGGATTTAAGTAACTATCACGCAGACATGTATTATAGTTGTTTGTTTGTTTCTGTTCCATTCCATTCTCTTCTGTTGCATTCCATTCTATTCTATCATGCTGTTTGTTATGTTTTTACTTTATTCTAACTAAGTAGGTATTTTGCCAAGTGTATTTTTTGTTTGGTTTTCTAGCTGATGACAAAAATATTAGCAAACTGACGTTTACAGACTCAACTGATATTGAATTTGATTGTGAAATATATTTACAGCAAACAAAATGTAAGTACCATGATGTTAATTTATTGTTATTCACATTCATGCAACTGGCTTTTTCCTCGATTTGTCTCAAGTTTATTGTATCAGGTGCAATTTATTTGAAAATTATTTTCGTGTTAATAAGCCTGTAAACCGAGTAAGCTTCTTTTTATGTCTTGTTTTTTCTTATATTAATTTAATTATTTCAATAATATAAGCTCTTAAAATGTGTAAAAATAACCCCAACTTACCTTTTTCAGATGTATACGTAGGCCTTATTAACACAACAGAAAATAAGATAACGACACTGAATACTACAAAAATTTACAAAAAATATGGTGAAGAATATAACGGTAGTATTTTATGTTGTTTGTATTACACGAAATCTGAACTACCACCTGAAAAATATGTACAACGATATGTAAAGAATAAGGCACTTTTATTATATTCCACTGAAGCACTTGGTAAGTAGCGTTATATACTAATCTTTTTTATGGTAGAACAAAATGACTAGCGGAGGTGACATAACGAAGAATCTACTAAGAAGCGCGCCAAAATGCGGGTGAGCGAGGAATGTTATTGTTTCCACTCTTATGATGTCCTCCTAGCCGATTACCGGCTACGGCAGCTGTTCTCATGTAAACAGATACGCCAACTGTGCAGGACATATTATAGTCAACAAGCATTTACGCAGAAACAAGTGCACACTCTAATTCATCACTCTCATAGCCCGATAGGACGGCAACCCGGCACGACCGGAGAGAGATCAGGCGCAGAGCCGACGTTAACGTGCTCTGAACGATGCACGGGTGAATCAATCACCAACTTCCAGGCTCAGGGTTGCTTTATGAAAGTTTCTAAAACCAACAAAGCTATTTCTACAAAATTGGCAACTGTATGTAGTTCCGATGACAATACAGTAATAAGGAACTCTTGATTTGATCTGATGATGAAACTGGAAGATATGCATGGGTATTCCATGAAGGAGTATCGTATCATAGCCGTGTTTGGACTGGTTATGAACTTTGACCGCGAATTATAAAAGCGAGTTATTGTTGAGTGGTTTAATCTGTTTATTTATTTCAGCTGATTCTGGCATTACAACAGATCTTACAGTGCTATATGCGTCTGTTACTGCCGCAGTGCTCATTCTTGCAGTCGCAATAACAATTGTAGTTATAAAACGTTGTTGTAATAAGACGCCTTCATCATCAGAACCAAAACCTGCACCAAGGAAACGAGTAAGTACTCTCAACCCTCAATTTTCAGAGATGTGATATGAGGATCATATTGTGAGGAAGGTGATGAATGTGGATGGATATAGCGGAAGGGGACGACCAAAACGATGGATGGATTTTGTGAAAGTCGACATGGCTAGACAGAATGTTACTTGTGAGATGACGGCAGATAGAAGAGTATGAAGATAACATGCAGCGCCCGACACGAATAAAACTGGGATAAGAATAGAAGGATGATGATGGATGCATGGCAAATAGAAGGGTATGGAGGAAGATAACATGCAACGCCGAACACAAATACTATTGGGATAAGGCCAGGAGGACGATGATATGATATGATGAAACTTCTTGCTTGTTGCCGAACTGTCTAGCCATCTATTATGGCTCGTGATTGGCTGTTCCTCTTTTACCCTGCTTTGACGCTACTGTTGTTTTTATCTGTCTGTTCCCCGCGGTTTCACCCGCCTAACTTCTTCTATGACACACTACGTGAATCATCGGATATAGATCAAAATACTACTGTGTTTTCAGTGGGAACCATTTTATGAGAATAAGCTGTTGCTGTTACGCAAAGAATGTGACAGAGAAATTGAGGCTGAACGACAAGCACAGGAACCGGTGTATGAAGAGATTTCGTGAAAAAAACTCATCATAATGTTACATCTACAAATAAATAACTAAATATAGCAACACCACACACGGTCGGTTAGCCCCATGGTAAGCTTTATATTAGGTTGTGTTATGGGTGCTAACACAACTGATATACCACATATATTACTATACATATAAATACATATTATAACTCCCAGACCACAGCCAGCAAGCATGCTCATCAAGCAAATGTTGACCGTACCGAGAATCGAACCCGGGACCATCAGTCCGGCAGTCCGGCATGGTGACCATTGCGCCAACGAGGTCGTCTAAACAAAAATAAACATAGATTTGTTTTGTCTATCATGGATGTAACTTGATTACTTGAACCTGATACTGGTTTTATTTTATCGATAAAGAAATCATTAGTTAGAATTTCAATGATTATTATTTAGAGTTTAATTTGAGTATTTTTTTGTTTATGAATGTAATTCTTCGTGGGTTTAATCCTAATATAAGTTTTAAGTAGGTTATGACTAATTTTTAACACTAGGCTGTATTTCTATTAAAAGCATCAGATATTGCTTGTGGAGACTTTTCTATACGATCTCCGATTTTCGATTATATTGTTACTTTTAGAACGTTCGATTTAGATGTTTTTATAATTCCCCATGTAGTTTTAGAACCACGTAGTTTTATAATTTTTACAACATTTTTATTATGTTCTTTACATTTCAGTCTATAATGTAATGTTTTTATGTAACTAGCATAAGTTAAAATGTCATTCTGACAGTGAATAAAGGCTTTTTTACTACTTATTTATTATTATATCTACATCATGAGTTATCTGACGACTGGGTTGAGGGGGTCAGATAGGGCAGTCGCTCCTTGTGGCACACTGGTACTCAGCTGCATCCGGTTAGACTGGAAGCCGACCCCAACATAGTTGGGAAAAGGCTCGAAGGAATGATGATGCGTATAGCCTTATAAATAAATATTATTAAATAAGTATTTACACAAACAGCAATGCTTTCTGCCAGATAAAGGCTGCTTATAATTTCTGACCAGCGCTAACCGAGATTTGTGAAACTAAAAGGTAGTAATAATATACAGGGTGTGTCGTTCACAATCACATTAATATACTTGCAAAGGTGTGTTTATTTATTTATTAAGGCACACCAACAACTTATTTACAAATACTTTCACATATATAAGTTTACAATTGTAATAAGTCCTGCGTAAATATGTTAATTACAGGTGCGCACAACGTTCAAATTAAAAATAACTTAAACTTAAACTATGCATAACAAAAATTATAATAATAAAAAAAAGAAGAAAAATCGATAGAGGCAAATGACAAGGTACTTTTCAAATTAGTCAATTTTGTGCAAAAATTAATTTATATGAGGCATTTACATTGCGCTTAAATTTATTATAGGGATCATGGAAAATGTCAAAATTGTCTGAGCTCCCACACGAAGAGTTATATTCACTGCAAATTCGTGCCATAGGCGAGCGTTTACCAACATTGGTTCTGTAAAATGGAATGTGGAATGGTTTGGTGATTGGGTATCGCGGTATTCAGGTGGGAACAGCAAGTTTAATGTGATGAACTAATTCGCTACAATCTGTCTTTCCATTAATGAGTTTATGTAAGAGTTGAATGTCATGAATTTTGCGACGATTATGGAGAGTATTCATTTTAAAGAAATTTAGTCTTTCCCATACTAGGACCCTATGTGAAATTCCGGACGAGATATACGCCAGATGTCTGGTAAACACGCTCGTTGGATACTGTTATATTATATTATAGGGTATTATGTATTATTATCCTGATTATGTTATACCTAATTAAATTTCTACTTATATTTCCCGCTGTAACTCACTCCCTGACCTTAAATAGCTTAAATACTAACGAAAGAGGAAAAATAATATGTTTTTGTCCAAATCGTTTATCATGGCTGTCTACGTGCTTCGCCTCATTAATTTAAACCATTTCATGAAGTGAAGTTACTGTCACAGTAATTGTAATATTGTTAATTTAGTTCAATTTTGAGATGAATTCTTTAATTTTTTATTCTCTTTTCTTGTTTTTTCCTGGACTTTTGGTTTGTGCTTCGTATAGTAAGTTGTTTTTTTATATTATTTTTAACTAGCTCCCTCAATGCAGTCTTTTTTATAACATAGCTATAGCATCCTCCTCCCTTAACTCAGTTTTATTTGTGGTCACCGGAGCATGTTTTCTTCTTAAACACTCTTCTATCTGTTGTCATCTCAAAAGTAACATTCTTTCTAACCATATCGACTTTCGCACAATCCATCCATCTATTTTTGCCGTCTCCTTCCACTACATCCATCCCCATTCATGCTTATCATCTTCCTCACAACATGACTTTAATTTCTTCGTGTCACATGCCTATACCACGACAGTCGGTTTCCACGCAGCTTTTCTGTTACCAGTGACACTTTAAAACTTCCTTTATATACCAATTTCCACTGTGCATACACGAGGCTCAATTTCTGTTTCAGGTAAATATATTATACAAACTCCATACCATTTCAATTACAATGTAGGTGATGTTTTGAGCATGGATATTATCATGATCAATATACCGCGGAGTGTGTATCACTTCTCTGTTTATACTGATGAAAAAAGTAAGTTAAATCCTATATTGATGGCCTAAACTAGAGCTCACAGAATCACAATATTAGAAGTACCTATTAGACTGCTAACAGTGTGCCTACTGTAGACACAGCGCAAATGCCTCATTAGTCGAATCTCAAGTTCGATTCCTGAGACAAGCCGAAATCGCTTTGTGATTATGAGAAACTTTCTCAAAACACGAAGTCTAGGTGTACGTGATCAATGCACCAGTGCATCGGAGTGCACGTTAATGTCGGTCCAGCGCCTGATCTCTCTCCAGTCGTGACAGATTGCAGCGGTTTTGACGGTAAAAGTCCAACAATCCCATTTGCAGCCCTTTCACACGGCATTCCAGTTTTGCGGGACCATAGATATGATATAAAATGTGGGTCAAATTCTTATGACAAATAAATCGCTAGCTTGCGTGTGTTCTTCTGAAAATTTATAGCAACCAGTTAATTGAAAAAAAAAAAACTGACTTTTATTTTCAGACCTACTATACAACCATGAAATCTCAAGTTGGGATAAATACCGTATTATGATTAATGGAATAGCGATGCAGAACGCACATATTTCTATGCATTTGCAATTGCTCTACTCTTACACTTCATGTGCCATTGTGGACATAGCCTACGGACAACGAAACTATGATTATAACTTGCCATCCAGTAAGTATTCAAATAACAGCAAGTGACTGATACCCTATAGGTTTAAGAAAGTTTCACAAAGCAATCTGGAGCCTGGGAGGCATTTTCTTACAGATTTAAGAAGGATAATGTAAAATTGTGTTAATTTCGTTTCAGACAAAAACGAAACTAACGACTGTTTAAATGACAAACATTGTACGATTGTTGTGGATTTTCAAAATTCTTGTACAAGTAAGTACTTAACTAGCGACTGAAATACTTAACTCATAGAATTTAGAAAGTTCTTGCTTGAGAACTGTTTCGGATCACAATGTGGTTTAAATATCTTGTAATCTATACTAATATAAAACAACGAAAAACTTTTCTAATATAGAGTTGTTTGTTTATACTAAAGGCTCCAGAGCTACTGAACCGATTTAAACAATTCTGTTACTTTTAGAAAGCTTCACACTTCTCGAGTAACATGCATAAGCTATAATTTTACTAGTAAGGACACTAGTTCCCCCAGGACGTGAGAGAATCTGCGTGAAAACGGCAAATGTATGAAGTAGAAGGGGAAGAGAAAAGAAACAAGTGATGAATTGTGTGAAAGTCGATATGGTTAAAAAGAATGTTACTTGTGAGATGACGGCAGATAGAAGTGTGTGGAAGAAGAAAACATGCTGCGCAGACGCCAAATAAAATTGGGCAAGAGGATGACGATGATCCATACACTTTTATTTTTACATTCCGAACTTGTTTGTTTTCAGAAACAGTACCTTACTTCAATTGTTCATCGATTGATCTAGTCGTCGTGTGCACCAAACAGGAATACAACGAAGCTACATTCACGTGGCAACAGTTCTATGATGATGGTAAGCATAGTAGCTTCTTCTTATCGAGTGAGTTACAGGCTTAATAAAAATGGCGTCCTGGCTTATTGTCGGCCACGGCGACAGATAGTGCAAAAGCATTTCCGCAGACACAGGTCCACTCACTGTTCCTTCACTCTCATAGCCCGATGAACAACTTTTAGACCTGGGAATTATTTTTTAAAGTTTCGAACGATCACAAAGTGATTTCGGCCCAACCCGGGAATCAAAACCGAGACCAACGAGACTGGAGGTTTAATCACCTAACAAGCTCTAGTGTCAGAGTTTTCTCAAACCCGCCTGACGGCCTCTGACGCGGCATTGTAACAACGACTGCTACTGAGTAGCATTCGGGGACGCCGGTTTTAGGGTAACAAATGAACATCGAATGCTGTGCTTTACTGCGCTGAACTATGTTTGCTCAACTCGCTCTCTGTGCTGCACTGTGTCGAGTTGTGCTAGGTTTTTCAAACATGTAGTGATGGATGAAAATAAAGTAACTTTACTTAAAAACTGAGCTAATAGAGAGTGCATGTAGCAGAAATAAGACTGCTGAGATGAATGTGTGGTGTTACAAGAATGGATAAAGTGAGGAATGATATAAGAGGAACTCTAAAAGTATCGCCAGTTACAGAAAAGATGAGAAGTAGAAGACTGCATGGTATGGGCATGTAATGAGGAGAGATGATAAGCATGCAACAAAGTGTGTACTAAGTATGAATGTAGATAGATGGCGAGGAAGAGGAAGACCTAAGAAAAGATGGATGGATTGCCTGAAAGTTGACGTGAGTATGAAGGATGTGATTGGTTGTCAGTACGACGAATGACAGGGAAAATTGGAAGAGGATGACATATTGTGCCTACACCAAATAGAATTGGGAATAGGGCGGGAGGAAGAAGACTTAAATACTGAACTAAGCAAAGCGCAGCACACATTGATGTTGATTGTCAAAATCACGTAGCTTAAGAAACACAGCACAGCACAGATTTGTCATCTTTACGTACCCTCCCAAGCACGGGTGTGAAGCACTAACAACTTCCATACTCTGGGCTATTTTACATCATCATCATCATCATTATCTCAGCCATAGAACGTCCACTGCTGAACATAGGCCTCCCCTTAGATCTCCACAGATACCTGTTGGAGGCGACCCGCATCCAGCGTTTTCCGGCGACCTTTATAAGATCGTCTGTCCACCTTGTTGGTGGACGTCTTACGCTGCGCTTGCTAGTCCTTGGTCTCCACTCCAGCACTTTTCTATTTTAAATATTTTTTATCAAAACAATTTTTGACATAATTTTAAAACATATTAATGTTCTAGTACTCTTAGCCAGACCTTGGTTCAGTTACAGGTTTCTATTCTATTACAGGTTGTTATATAGGCACTGCACTAAAGATAAGTGCGGCGATATCAAAATTTATATTTACTGTAGAACTCTTCGATAACAACACATTTGTGAAAGTATCGCCAATCCATTCTACTTCTGGTGAAATAACTGTGAATCCTAATTTTATCCGTAAGTATATGTTTAAAGCTGATTTTGTGTCAGTTTCAGTATTCGCGGATTCAAGTAACTATCATGCTGACATGTCATGTGCTACTGATAAAATATATATCGGGTGTGTCGTTCACAATCACATTAAATAAAATGCGTTTTTTGAAATCTGTGGGTGTTTATTTACATAGATATTTACAATAAAAATCAAAAACTATCCTAGTAAAACAAACAACTAAAAATTCATTTTCATTTCACAATTCCTTCGTCAAAAAATTCGTCCCCATCGCTGTCAACTGGGAGCGTGCCCAAGAGGCTGGTAGCATTACCTCGTTGGATCGCCATGCTGATTCTTTGTCCGAGGTAATAGCCGGCCTTTTGATCACGAGAAGCGTCAACCAGCCGCCTAGAGAGATCTTTAAATAGAATGTGGGCATTCGGACCCCACGACCCGAGGGTTTCAACCTGGTAATATATGTCGATTAACACAAAGAAAAAAGAAAAATACGTAAATCAGAACACCATAAAGTCATTATAAACAACAAACAACAGATACCCTTGAAAACTGACAGCTGTCAACTGATCAAAACATTCGGTACATATGATGCTGTATTATAAAAACGAAAAATGACTCCTGTAGTTATTAAACCACTGAATGGAGTAGATTATTTTTTTTACAATTCACCATAGAATATTATAAAATATATGCGATAGGTAAAAAGTCGTGGTGGCCTAGTGGGCAAAGAACCAACCTCTCGAGTATGGGGGCGCGGGTTCGATCCCAGGTCAGGCAAGTACCAATGCAACTTTTCTAAGTTTGTATGTACTTTCTAAGTTTATCTTAGACACCATTGGCTGTGTTTCGGATGGCACGTTAAACTGTAGGTCCCGGCTGTCATTGAACATCCTTGGCAGTCGTTACGGGTAGTCAGAAGCCAGTTAGTCTGACACCAGTCTAACCTAACCAAGGGGTATTGGGTTGCCCGGGTAACTGGGTTGAGGGGGTCAGATAGGGCAGTCGCTCCTTGTAAAGCACTGGTACTCAGCTACATCCGGTTAGACTGGAAGCCGACCCCAACGTAGTTTGGGAAAAAGGCTCGGAGGATCGGAGGATTGATATGCGATAGGATTAAATGTGATTGTGAACGACACACTGTGTAAACAAACAACTACAATTCATTGTATTGTCCAATTCTATTCTGTTCTACTGCATTCCATTCCATTCTATTATGATCTTTGATATCTGTGTTTACTCTTTTCTATTTATTTTTTTCAGCTGAAGAAAAAACTATAAGCAAATTGACGTTTACAGACTCAACAGATATTGAATTTGATTGTGAAATATATTTACAGCGTAGCAAATGTAAGTACCTACCGTGATTTTAATTTATTGAAATTATTCACATACGGGAATGAATTTTATTCAGTGCACAAACTTCGTCAAGTTATAGTTAAGTAAGTTTTAAAGATACATATTTTTATTTTGTTGTGTTTTAGTATCATCTCGAGGAAACCTGGACTATATAGTCTGAAATCACCAAACCGCATTGAGCAAGCGTGGTGATTAATGCTCAATCCTTCTCCGTGTGAGAGGAGGCCTATGCCCAGCAGTGGGACGATATTAAGGCTGTAACAGTGTTTTAGTATAAAAAGAATAGTTATTGATAGCGAAAGATGTTTATTTTGTAACCGATTGTACGGTCACAGTCGTCATAGTAAGCACGGCGGCAACGCGAAACCGGTTTACTGACGCGAGCGCTGCTCCAAGCGCGTTAGAATAGTTAGTATCCATATTTTGCTGATTTTAGGGTGGACAAAAAAAAATACTGATGATGCAGATTCTTCCTCCTGCCCTGTTCCGGGGTCGGCGCAATGTCATCCTCATCCATTTTCCCCTGTCACTCGTCATACTGACACTCACTCCCTTACTATTCATGTCATCTTTCAGGCAATCCATCCATCTTTCCTTAGGTCTTCCACTTCCTCTCCATCCATCTACATTCATACTTAGCACACACTTTGTTGCATGCGTGTCATCCCTCCTCATTACATGCCCATACCATGACAATCTTCTACTTCTCATCTTCAAATGTGTAAAAAAATAACCCCACCTTACGATTTTCAGATGTATACGTAGGCCTTATTAACACAACAGAAAACAAGATAACGACACTGAATACTACAAAAAATATTAAGAAATATGGTGAAGAATATAACGGTAGTATTTTATGTTGTTTGTATTACACGACAACTGAAAAAGCACCGGAAAAATATGTATCTCGATTTGTACGGAATAAGACACTGTTATTATATTCTACTGAAGAACTTGGTAAGTAGCGTTACACTATCCTATCTTATGGTAGAACAAAATGACTAGCGATGGTGACATAACGAAAAATCCCCTAAGAAAGAAGCGCGCCAAAAAGCGGGTGAGCGAAGAATGTTATTGTTTCCGCTCTTATGATGTCCTCCTAGCCTATCACCAGCTACGGCGACTGTTCTCATGTAAACAGATTAGCCAACTGTGCAGGACATATTATAGTGTACAAGCATTTGCGCAGAAACAAGTGCACACTCTATTTCATCACTCTCATAGGCCGATAGGACGGCAACCCGACACGACCGGAGAGAGATCAGGCGCAGAGCCGACGTTAACGTGCTCTGAACGATGCACGGGTGAATCAATCACCAACTTCCAGGCTCAGGGTTGCTTTATGAAAGTTTCTAAAACCAACAAAGCTATTTCGACAAAATTGGCAGCTGTATGTAGTTCCGATGACAATACAGTAATAAGGAACTTTCCTAAGGAACTGAAAGATATGCATGGGCATTTCATGAAGAAGTATCGTATAATAGCCGTGTTTAGACTGGTTATGAACTTTGACTGTTAATTTATATGAGTGGTTTAATTTGTTTATTTATTTCAGCTGATTCCGGCGTTACAAGAAATCTTACAGTGCTATATACGTCTGTTCCTGCCGCAGTGCTCATTCTTGCAGTTGCAATAACAATTGTAGTTATAAAACGTTGTTGTAATAAGACGCCCCCATCATCAGAACCAAAGCCAGTATCAAAGGTAAGTATTGTCAACCCTCAATTTTCAGAGATGTGATATGAGGATCATGTTGTGAGGAAGGTGATGAATGTGGATGGATATAGCGGAAGGGGACGACCAAAACGATGGATGGATTTTGTAAAAGTCGACATGGTTAGACAGAATGTTACTTGTGAGATGACGGCAGATAGGAGAGTATGAAGATAACATGCAGCGCCCAACACGAATAAAACTGGGATAAGAATAGAAGGATGATGATGGATGCATGGCAAATAGAAGGGTATGGAGGAAGATAACATGCAGCGCCGAACACATACTATTGGGATAAGGACAGAAGGACGATGATATGATATGATGAAACTTCTTGCTTGTTACCGAACCGTCTAGCCATCTATTATGGCACGTGATTGGCTGTTCCTCTTTTACCCTGCTTTGACGCTACTGTTATTTTTATCTAGCTGTTCCCCGCGGTTTCACCCGCCTAACTTCTTCTGTGATACCCTATGTGAATCATCGGATAAAGATTAAAATACTACTGTGTTTTCAGTGGGAACCATTTTATGTGAATAAGCTGTTGCAGTTACGCAAAGAATGTGACAGAGAAATTGAGGCTGAACGACAAGCGCAGGAACCGGTGTATGAAGAGATTTCGTGAAAAAACTCATCATAATGTTACATCTACAAATAAATAACTAAATATAGCAACACCACACAAGGTCGGTTAGCCCCATGGTAAGCTATATATTAGCTTGTGTTATGGGTGCTAACACAACTGATATACCACATATATTACTATACATATAAATACATATTATAACTCCCAGACCACAGCCAACAAGCATGCTCATCAAGCAAATGTTGACAGTACCGAGAATCGAACCCGGGACCATCAGTCCGGCAGTCCGGCATGGTGACCATTGCGCCAACGAGGTCGTCTAAACAAAAATAAACATAGATTTGTTTTGTCTATCATGGATGTAACTTGATTACTTGAACCTGATACTGGTTTTATTTTATCGATAAAGAATTAATCATTAGTTAGAATTTCAATGATTATTATTTAGAATTTAATTTGACTATTTTTTTGTTTATAATAGTAATGTTTTGTGGGCTTAAAATCCTATTATAAGTTATAAGTAGGTTATTACTAATTTCTAACACTGGGCTGCATTTCTATGAAAAGCATCAGATATTGCTTGTGGAGACGTTTCTATACGATCTCCGATTTGCGATTATATTGTTACTTTCAGAACGTTAGCTTTAGATGTTTTTATAATTCTCCACGTAGCTTTAGAACCACGTAGTTTTATAATTTTTAAAATCATTTTTATTATGTTCTTTAGATTTCAGTCTATGATGTAATGTTTTTATGTAAGTAGCATAAGTTGAATAAAGGCTTTTTTAATTATTTATTTATTTTTATATCTACATTATGCTACCTAGTTATCAATGCAGGTTAAACTGGATCAAGCCTTAATAAATAAATATTATTAAATAACTAAGTATTTACACAAACAGACTGTCCATTATTTGTCCAATAGGCAATGCTTTCTGCCAGATAAGGGTCAACAAAGCAAGAATTTTTAGAATCCGTTTAGCTGTTCCTAAGTCATTTGGGGTCGGCGCAACATGTCTTTTTCTTCCATTCCTCTCTGTCAGACGTCATACTTACATCCACTCCCTTCTGCTTCATATCCTCTTTCAGGCAATCAATCCATCTTTTCCTCGGACTACCTCTGCTTCTCCATCTTTCCTCATGCATACTTAGCACACTCTTTGTAGCATGCGTTTCACACCTTCTCATCACATTCATTCACTTTTAGGGTGCAATAAAACAAAAAACATCCTTTTTATTATTTAATTTCTACGAAAGTATAGATAAATTATAGTTATCGGCACGAATCTCGAGCTCTGACCTACATCTGCGCAGAAGTGATTTATTAGCAAAGAACCAATCCCGAGTGACAGAAATGACGCGATGCACTGAGGGCCAATCACCGCTTTAGCCCGCCCCCGCGCCTCACTTCATACCACAAAAGGGACCCAATAAATTACTTCTGCGCAGGTGAAGTTCAGAGCTCAAGATTCGTGCCGATAACTATACCTTACTAATTTAGTTTTATTTGCTTAGGCACGTTTTCATAGGTATTTTGTGTTAATACTCCTATAATTTCTGCGTAGTTAGATTCAGCTTGATTGGTATGTGTCTTGTTTATGTTGTTTTCGTAAGCAGTGTTCACAGTTCCATCTGTTGTCGCCTGCAGTACAAGAGAAAAGAAATAATATTAAAACATAAAACTAAAAATAAAAGTCGTGGTGGCCTAGTGGGCAAAAAACCAACCATTCAAGTATAACGGCGCGGTTTCGATTCCAGGTCAGGCACGTACCAATGCAACTTTTCTAACTTTGTATGTACTTTCTAAGTATATCTTAAACGCCAATGACTGTGTTTCGGATGGCACGTTAAACTGTAGGTCCCGGCTGTCATTAAACATCCTTGGCAGTCGTTAGAGGTAGTCAGAAGCCAATAAGTCTGACACCAGTCTAACCAAGGGGTATCGGGTTGCCCAGATAACTGGATTGAGGAATTCAGATAGGCAGTCGCTCCACGTGGCACACTGGTACTCAGCTGCATCTGGTTAGAATGGAAGCCGACCCCAACATAGTTGGAAAAGGCTAGACAGTTAATGAAAGGTGATATCTTAGAAATGGTAACAGGCTAGTCTGAATGTATCATGAATTGGTTTGTCTTTAAATGAGTGAAACCTTAGGATAATATATAAGCTGTTGATTTGCATCCGTGCAAAACTCAAGGAGGTTGAAATAAAAAACGTAATTAATCTAATGCAAAACATTGTATGTGGTAAATAGCTTATATGGGCTGTTTTTTTTGTTCTTAAAATTTTATAGTGCTACTGAATTCAACCAATTTTATGAATGATCGTTAAGTATGCTACGTGTGAGAGCTCAGCGCGGTTTTAAGGCCAGTAACACAAGCGCCGAGTTTAAATACAGCTGGATGACACTGACGGATTTAGGTACGTAAATAAAAAATAAAAAATTGATTTGGACGAGAATCATTAGCATAATTACGTCTTTGAATATTGCACGGATGCAAATCAACAGCTTGTGTAGCAAGTACTTACAAATGTGGTGCATTCCACTGATTCAACTAGGACCGGCGAAGTCTTTTTGCAATATTTTTTCTTGATCACCAAAAATACCACTAAAAATAATATTGCCATCCCCAGCACAGACGCTGCATAAATTAAATCTATTCTTCTGATACATATCACTATACTTTCTGTTATATTTTCTGAAAAAAAAAACCTTTATTATATAGACAGTCATATGTTGCTGGGGAGATTGTTGCGCCACTTCTTCCGATGTACCGATTTCGACCACGGCGGCTGTTCTCATTTTAAGGAGATCAGCCAGCTGCGCAAGACATATTATAGTGCACGAGCATTTGCGCAGACACAGGTGCACTCCCTATTCCTTCATTCTCATATCGGTTAGACAGGAAGCCGACCCCAACATAGTTGGGAAAAAGACTCTGAGGATACGTACCTAATGTGCATTACATACTACCGCTTATCTACATTTAAGGCCTAATCAGACCTAAGCGGTATTCGCTACCGTCTGCGGCAGAGAAAACCCAGTGGGTATGCGATAATATTACTGTTCATGTTCTAGATGCATGCCGCTGCTCCCGCGCGGTATGTACTTCTACCCACAGCGGCAGCGAATATCGCTTAGGTCGCTCTAGCCGCGGTACTTGATACTAAATACCTGAGCGAAACCCGCGCGGTATATACCTCTACCCACAGCGGCAGCGAATATCGCTCAGGTTTGAATAGGCCTTGAATCCAAACAACTATCGGCCGACTATAAGTTTGCAGTGTGCACTCTAAAACATGAGTATAACTTTACTTACCAAGTTCTTCAGTGTTATATAATAACAGTGTCTTATTCCGTACAAATCGTGTTACATATTTTTCCGGTGCTTTTTCAGTTGTCGTGTAATACAAACAACATAAAATACTACCGTTATATTGTTCACCATATTTTTATTAATGTTTGTAGTATTCAGTGTCGTTATCTTGTTTTCAGTTGTGTTAATAAGGCCTACGTATACATCTGAAAATCGTATAGTGGGGTTATTTTTACATATTTGAAGAGCTTATATTATAGGTATAATTTAATTGATATAAGAATAAACATGGAATGAAAAGAAGCTTACTCGGTAGATAGGCTTTTAACACGAAAATAATTTTCAAATCAATTTAGTAGCACCTCTATAAACTCGAGACAAATCGAGGAAACAGCAAGTTGCATATATTATACAGGAATGAATTTTAAGCAGTGCAAAAAAAAACTGGTGATCCAGAATCATTAACAGAACATATCTGCATCATCAGTTACGGAAAAGATGAGAAGTAGAAGATTGTCATGGTATGGGCATGTAATGAGGAGGGATGAAACGCATGCAACAAAATGTGTGTTAAGTATGAATGTAGATGGATGGAGAGGAAGAGGAAGACATAAGGAAAGATGGATGGATTGTCTGAAAGATGACATGAATAGGAAGGGAGTGAGTGTCAGTATGACGAGTGACAGGGGAAAATAGAAGAGGTTGTTCATTTTTTTATCTACCCCAAAATCAGCAAAATATGGATACTTACTACTCTTACGCGGTTGGAGCAGCGCTCGCGTCAGTAAACCGGTTAGCGTTAGCGCCGTGCCTACTACGACGACTGTGAGGCCGGCTCCACACGTTGGTACCAACGCTCGTTCCAACGTTGGACCGCAAATTCGGTGAGGCGTACACACGTTGGCCCATAAACTAGTTCTGTCCCGTCAGGGCCAATGTGAAGATGTCCGATACAGAAATCGAAACTGCTCTGAGAAACTCGAAAGGAATATAAAAAAAAATATTTTATGATCCTTTCGATTTGCGTCCCATATTATGGGGTGTGCTTGATATAGTTCGATAAATAATAATAATTCATTTCATTTATTCATAACATAAAACAATATAAGCTTACAGTTTAAACCAAAGCGCTTATAATGCTATACTAAATATAAAAATACATTTACTTATATTCATAATAAAATTGAATGCATTGAATTAGTTGAAAGCAATTAAATTAAAGTAAAACATTTTAAATTAAATATTTACTAATAATATTTAATTTCATAGTTTATTACAACTAATAATTTATATTAATAAATTATTTGTCGTTTACTTTCATCTAAATAAAGTAGGACATTTCTAGCTACAACATTAGGTGGATCAAAGAATATGTCTACATCTGGATGCTTTGACAAAAAAATCATTAAATAGCTTGATAGCTCTAGCAGTTGGGCTGGAAGTGGCTTGAGGAGAAATGAAAAATGGGATGAGATAAATTGTATTTAACTTTTTCATTTGTCCATGCCGGTGGCGATTTGCTAGTCGAGGAAGCCATTTTTACTCGACGTACGCACTCGCTGCGTGTTGTGGCAGAACTGAGCAAAGCGCCAACGTGTGGATAGATCGCCAACGTTGGCGCGCAGATTCCTTTGATGAAACCGACACGAGACGGCCAACTACCAACGCTCGCCCCAACGTTGGGGCTAATGCCATTTTCTAGATCCACACGTTGGACGAATAGCGTTGGAACGAGCGTTGGGGCCAACGTGTGGAGCCGGCGTGACCGTATAATCGGTTACAAAATAAACATCTTTCGCTATCAATAACTACCCTTTTTTGTACTAAAACACAACAAAATAAAAATATAGGTATCTATAGAACTTACTTGACTATAAGTTGACGAAGTTTGCTCACTGAATAAAATTCATTCCTGTATGTGAATAATTTCAATAAATTAACATCTCGGTACTTACATTTGCTATGCTGTAAATATATTTCACAATCAAATTCAATATATGTTGAGTCTGTAAACGTCAATTTGCTTATAGCTTTTTCTTCAGCTGAAAAAAAAATAGAAAAGAGTAAACACAGATCAAAGATCATAATAGAATGGAATGGAATGCAATAGAACAGAATAGAATTGGACAATACAATGTATTGTAGTTGTTTGTTTATTATATTTTATAAGTAACACATGACATGTTACTTAAATCCGCGAATACTGAAACTGACACAAAAAGAGCTTTATAAATATACTTACGGATAAAATTAGGATTCACAGTTATTTTACCAGAAGTAGAATGGTTTGGCGATACTTTCACAAATGTGTTGTTATCGAAGGGTTCTACAGTAAATATAAATTTTGATATCGCCGCAGTTATCTTTGGTGCCGTGCCTATATAACAACCTGTAATAGAATAGAAACCTGTAACTGAACCAAGGCCCGGCTAAGAGTGCTGGAACATTAATATGTTTTAAAATTATGTCAAAAATTATTTTGGTAAAAAATATTTAAAATAGAAAAGTGCTGGAGTGGAGACCAAGGACTAGCAAGCGCAGCGTAGGACGTCCACCAACAAGGTGGACAGACGACCTTATAAAGGTCGCTGGAAGACGCTGGATGCAGGTCGCCTCAGGTTTCTGTGAAGATCTAAGGGGGAGCCCTATGTTCAGCAGTGGACGCCCTATGACTGAGATGATGATGATGATGTAAAATAGCCCAGAGAATGGAAGTTGTAAGTGCTGGGATGGTACGTAAGGACGACAAATCAATCAATCTGACTTGTGCTGTGCTGTGTTTCTTAAGCTGCGTGTTTTTAACAATCAACATCAATGTTGCGCTTTGCTTAGCTCGGTATTTAGGTCTTCTTCCTCCTGCCCTATGCCCAATTTTATTTGGTATCGGCGCAAAATCGGCCGTGGCCGACAATAAGCCAGCCATATCCAGGCCAGGCCAGGCCAGGACGCCGTTTTTATTAAGCTTTCAGCTCACTCGATAAGAATAAGCTGATATGCTTACCATCATCATAGAACTGTTGCCACGTGAATGTAGCTTCGTTGTATTCCTGTTTGGTGCATACGAGGAGTCGATCAATCGATGAACAATTGAAATAAGGTATTGTTCCTGAAAAAATACAAAATCGAAATATCAATAGCGAAGAGTGTTATAAACAGATCATCATCTCCTGCCATCGTCCCAATTTTATTTGTACATATTTTCTCCAACTATCATCATCATCATATCATTTTCTTATAAAGCACTGGTACTCAGCTGCATCCGGTTAGACTGGAAGCCGACCCCAACATAGTTGGGAAAAGGCTCGGAGGATGATGATGATGATTTCTCCTTCCATGCTCTGCTATCCGCCGTCGTCTCACAATTAAAATTTTTCCTAGCCTTAGGATACAAACAAACAAAGACTTTCCTTGATATTATATTCGTATGATTTCAAGCAATATCAACAAAAGATTATGATCCGAAACATTTCTCAAGCACAACTTTCTAAATTCTATGAGTTATGTATTTCAGTAGCTAGTTACTTACTTGTGCAAGAATTTTGAAAATCCACAACAATCGTACAATGTTTGTCGTTTAAACAGTCGTTAGTTTCGTTTTTGTCTGAAAAGAAATTAACACAATTTTACATTATCCTTCTTAAATCTGTAAGAAAAGGCCTTCCAGGCTCCAGATTGCTTTGTGAAACTTTCTTAAACCTATGGTGTATCAGTCACTTGCTGTTATTTGAATACTTACTATAATCATAGTTCTGATATCCGTAGGCTATGTCCACAGTGGCACATGAAGAGTAAGAGTAGTGCAATTGCAATTGAATAGAAAAATATGCGTTCTGCATCGCTATTCGATCGATTGTAATATTCCATTTATCCCAATTTGAGATTTCATGTTTGTATGCTATGCCTGAAAATAAAAGTCAGTTTTTTTTAAATTAACTGGTTGCTATGAATTTTCAAAAGAACACACACAAGCTAGCGATTTATCTATACTTATAATAAATCTGTAGAGAGGTCAATTCTGTACATGAAATATATTTCCAAAATAACTATCAGGGGGTGATTAGTGATCGATACTGATGCCAAAAATGCAATCAGTAAAATTTTTGTCTGTCAGTCACACTTTGCGACTATCAGACTAATGAGGCATTTGCGCTGTGTCCATAGTACAGTAGGCAAACTGTTAGCAGTCTAATAGGTACTTCTAATATTGTGATCCTGTAAGCTCTAGGTTAGGATTTAACTTACTTTTTCCATCAGTATAAACAGAGAAGTGATACACACCCCGCGGTATATTGATCATGATAATATCCATGCTCAAAACATCACTTAAATTGTATTTGAAATGGTATGGAGTGTGTATAATATATTTACCTGAAACAGAAATTGAGCCTCGTGTATGTACAGTGGAAATTGGTATATAAAAGGAAGTTTTAAAGTGTCACTGGTAACACAAAGGCTGCGTGGAAACCGGCTGTCGTGGTATGGGCATGTGATGTGGAGGAATGAGAGTCACGTTGAGACGTAGCTAGAATGTAAGTGAATAGAAGAGGACGACCAAAGAAACTATGGATGGATTGTGAGAAAGTCGATATGGTTAGAAAGAATGTTAGGTACTTATGAGAGGATGGCAGATAGAAGAGTATGGAAGAAGAAAACGTGCTCCGGTGACCCCAAATAAAATTGGGATCCTCCTCCCTGGAGGATGCTATAGAGGATGAGAAAGCTATGTTAGAAAGAAAATACATTGAGGGATAGGAAGAGGTAGTTAAAAAATAATATTAAAAAAAACTTACTAGAATTCGAAGCACAAACCAAAAAACCAGGAAAAACAATAAAAGAGAATAAACTTTTATAATATTCATCTCAACATATAACTAAGTTAACAATATTACAATAACTGTGTTAGTAACTACACTTCATGAAATTGATTTATTTAATGAGGACAATCACGCAGACATACATGATTAACGATTGGAACCAAAACTTGTTGATTTTCCTCATAATAAACGTTCTAATAATAAATTTATTAGTAAATGTTTTCAATTGAGTCACAGAGGATAATATAAATAGAAACATAATTATTCCATATTTTGAAACAATATCCTTGAAGCTTGGAAAGAGTCGTGATGGCCTATTGGGTAAAGAACCAGCCTCTCGAGTACGAGTGTATGGGGTCGATTTCAAGTAAGCAAGTACTAATGCAGGTTTGTATGTACTTTCTAAGTATATCTGGGATACTTTTGACTGTGTTTAGGAGGGCACGTTAAACTGTAGGTCCCAGCTGTCATTGAACATCTTTGGCAGTCTCAAAGATTGACAACCAGTCTCACAAAGGGGTATTGAGTGGCCGGGCTGAGGAGGTCAAACAGGCTGTCGCTCCTCGTAAAACACTAGTAATTAGCTGGAAGCCGACCCCAACATAGTGAGGCAGAGGTTCGGAAGATAATGATCCTTGAAGCTTGTAGTTGACAAAGCAACCAACCTCAAGTATGAGTGTGTAGATCAAGAAGACCAAATGACTAGCAGAGATGTCATAATGACGCTAAATCTCCCAAGAAATCTTATTTTGGACACCAATAGCTAATAAAAAGGTGAAGGAAAACATCTTGAGGAAACTTGAACTATAGAGTCTGAAATCACCAAGCTGCATTGAGCAAGCGTGGTGATTAATGCTCAATCCTTCTCCGTGTGAGAGGAGGCCTGTGCCCAGCAGTGGGACGATGAAAAGGCTGTGACACCCAAAAAAGACGAGGAACGTTACTAGGCCCTCACTCACACGCCTTCATTAGACCTCGTCCATTTTTTCGAAAATCAATGAACACCAATCTTTGACGGAATGCGCAAGACATATTTTATTTTTATTTTATTCAAATACTAGCTTCTGCCAGCGATTTCGTCCGCGTTAATTTCGGACTTTGTGCAAGAGTTAAACGTGTTATTCTGAGCCAACCATAAAAGATAGACGTATACTCTCATGGTATATTTTTTTACATAATTTTAAGGATAACATTTCCGTCTTACATTGTTTCTGTGTAGCTTTAACCATTAAGGCTGCACATGCGACGGAAGCATAAAAAAGGGAGTAACTTCTGCCGTTTTTCTGGTTTTTCTAGTTATTTTGGAAATATATTCAATGTACAGAATTGACCTCTCTACAGATTTATTATAAGTATAGATTTATACTATAGTGCACGCACATTTGCTTGGACACAGGTGCACTCTCTATTTCTTTACTCTCATAGCCCGATGGCAAGGTATGGATTGGATGGGATGGGTGGGTTTCTTTATTGTGGTTTATTACATTAATAAATTAAGATTTTATATAAATACTTTAGACTACAAACAGTTTAAAATATTTAATTTACTATAACCTATATTGAAATAGACAGGAGTAATACGTTTTGACGTTATTAAGTTACAAGAGCAATATAGATGTAGGTATACGGCACTTCTTATAAATGTTCTCGTATAATAAAAGTAAAAGTAGACTTTTAAAATGGGCCTTTTTCGCGACTTACCTATATGTATATAGACATAAGTCTCATATAGTCCTCAATAAATGATGGTTTTAAATAACAAAAACAGTTTCAGTATTCGCTGGTTTAAGTAACTATCACGCAGACATGTATTGTAGTTGTTTGTTTCTGTGTTTCTGCTCCATTCTATTCACTTCCGTTGCATTCTATTCTGTTATATTGAATTCCATTCAATTCTGTACTATCCTGTTTTTTGCTATGTTTTTACTCTACCTATTCTAAGTATTTTGCCTCGTTTTTTTGCTGATTACAAGAATATTAACAAAGTGATATTTATCGATTGTGAAATATATTTACAGCAAATAAAATGTAAGTACCATGATATTTATTTATTGAAATTATTCAAATTCATCGCAACTAGCTGTTTCCCGCAATTTTACTCGAGTTTATTTGAGTACCCGCAAACTACAAACTGTTAGTCGGTTGATAGTATAGTTTGTTTCGGCTCCTAAATCAGTATGAAGATGAATGGTGGTAAGCAAATTACAAAGATCTGGTATTTAGCCGGTATCAGACTGACTGAGAACTTTGATTGGAATCAAGATTTTCTTTAAAAAATAGGTTTGTCAACTGTCGGGTCAACAACTGTCGGCCAACTGTTTAGTATACAGTGCGGATACTGTTGTACTACAGATGTCAAAATTGCAGGTCGCCTCCAACAGGTATCTGTGGAGATCTAAGGGGGAGGCCTATGTTCAGCAGTGGACGTCCTATGCCTGAGATGATGATGATGATTTTTTGAAAATAAATATAATTAAATAGAGAGTGGATAAAAAAAAAACATTTATGTATGTAATCATGTGTAATATTTTATTATTAGAATAAGAATTCAGACAATTAGTGCAAATAATAGTTTCGTTTTATTCACGAAATCTCTTCATACACCGGTTCCTGTTCCTGTCGTTGAGCCTCAATTTCTTTGTCACATTCTTTGCGAAACAGCATATTCAAATAAAATGGTTCCTTCTGAAAACACAAATAAACTTGTTTTTAACACACTTCACTAACAGCCAGTTGCTTCATCAAAAGTAAAAGCCAAAGCAATGTCATAAAGTAAAAGTAACGGTCAAATTCGTTTTTTCAAGGCTAAAGTAACAGCAAAACTAATAGATAAAACTTTGACCGTTACTTTTACTTTATGACATTACTTTGGCTTTTACTTTTGATGAAGAAATTGACTGTTGGACTTGTAACTAATGTAGGTATGTAAGAAAATCTTGAAATCTTAATTTGACCCACTTCCCGGTCTCCGATTGGGATGCCATTTTGCAAACGCTCTGAGTTCTGATGACAATACATGACTAGCGTGTTTTTTAGTTTTCTAAAACTATTTTAATGTTTGTTTGTACTTTGAACACTCTAAAAGTTCCGAAACCCAGAATTACAGAATCGATTTGAAATTTTTTTGGGAAGATGTTGTACCTTCGATAACAAGCAAGAAGTTTCATTATTTATATACATATATATCATCGTCCGGCTGTCATTGAACATCCTTGGCAGTCGTAACGCGTAGTCAGAAGCCAGTATGTCTGACACCAGTCTAACCAAGGATATTGGGCTGCCCGGGTAACTGGGTTGAGGGGTCAGGCAGGGCATTCGCTTCTTGTTAAGCACTGGTACTCAGCTACATCTGGTTAGACTGGTAGCCGACCCCAACATACTTGGGAAAGAGGTTCGGAGGATGACATCGTCCTCCTGTCCGAATCCCAATAGTATTTGTGTTCGGCCCTACGTGTTATCTTCTTCCATACTCTTCTATCTGCCGTCATCTCACAAGTAACGTTCTTTCTAGCCATGTCGACTTTCACAAAATCCAAGCATCGTTTTGGTCGTCCCTCTTGCTATATGCAATGCTCCACATTCATGCTCATCACCTTCCTCACAATATGATCCTCATATCACATCTCTGAAAATTGAGGGTCGAGGATACTTACTCGTTTCCTTGGTGCAGGTTTTGGTTCTGATGATGAGGGCGTCTTATTAAAACAACGTTTTCTAACTACAATTATTATTGCGACTGCAAGAATGAGCACTGCGGCAGTGATAGATGTATATAGCACTGCAGGATTTCTGGTAACGTGAGAATCGGCTGAAATCACAAGAACTTTTATAAATGTACAATCAAAGTAAATTATAAGAACTTCATCTTTATATGAAGATCTTTCAGAAATCAGAAAGTTTGTCAATCTTACCAGGATATCGGATTCTTCAAGTGGGTTGAAGAAGTCAGATAGGTAGTTGCTCCATGTAAAACACTGGTACTCATCTGCATCTAATAGACTAGAAGTCGAGCCCAGCATATTGGGGAAAGGCTAGGCTTGATTTCAAAGGATGACTATAATGATTATAATATCCTCGTAACCGATTGTCAGCCACGGTGGCTGTTCTCATTTAAGGAGCGCACTCTCTATTCCTTCACTCTCACAGCGCGATGGAAATCAGACACCATCGGAGATCAGGTGCAGGACCGACATTTACGTGCTCTCCGATGCACGAGTGTAACAATCACCAACTTCCAAACACCAGCGAAAAGTCCGGGAATCGAACCCGAGACCTCGTCCACAGCAGTCCCAGTATGCGCCAACTAGACCAACGAGGCAGTTAAGACTATAATAAGAAGTAAGTAAACCAACATACCAATTGGAGTCATGTTTTTCGATAAAATAAAGTCTTGTATTTCATCAAAATCAGTTTGTGTTGCCATAGAAGTACTTTTAGTTAATTTAGCTCTTTCTGATTTTGTGACTTTCTTAGTGTTTTTAATTACGTTAGGAGACATATCAGATTTATTTAAATTATTGGGTCCAAATATATTCTGCAATAGTGCCCTTGAAACCGTTTTATTATCAGATTCCTTAACAGCGCAGTTTGCGTCTGAACATCCTTCTGAAAAATCGTTTAAAACTCTTTCTGTTTTTGCTATTTTATTACTGTATTCAGTAACGTTAAAAGGTTTATCAGTTTTATTTGAATTATCAGGTCCAAATATCATTTCTAGCAGATCCTCAGAAACCGGATTATTATCAGATTCCTCAACAGCGCAGTTTGCGTCTGAACATCTATCTGAAAAATCTTGTAAATCTTTTTCTGTTTTTGCTATTTTATTACTGTTTTCAATAACGTTAGAAGTCTTATCAGTTTTATTTGAATTATCAGGTCCAAATATCATTTTTAGCAGACCCTCTGAAACCGGATTATTATCAGATTTCTTATCTGCGCAGCTTTTGCCTGTACAGCTTTCTGAAAAATTATATATACCTAGATTACTCATTTTGGGTAAGACACTTTAACAAAGCATTTAGTAAGACTAAAAGCTCTGCCTCATTGCTACTTGGCGACGTCACGTCACCAAATTGAAAGCGTGGCCACGAGCTACAGTTCTTTACGTGGCTTCTGGATACTCTGGCAGCTTGGCAACGATGCCACGGTTGCCACTATAATGTACACGGTATAGTGTACCTCGCTCACTCAGTCGCCAGTGTGGTCGCCAGTCAGCGATGTAAACAATTGACTGCCGAGACGTCGGCCACGGCAACATTATCGTGCTCAAGCATTTGCGCAGGCAGAGGTGCACTCTCTATTCCCTCACTCTCATAGCTCGATGGGACGACAATCCGACATGACCAGAGAGAGATCAGGCACAGGACCGACATTAACGAGCTTTCCAATGTATTATCATCAACTTCCAGACTACAGGCTGCTTTGTGAAAATTTCTAAAACCTACAGGGCGAATTTTGGTTTGACCCGGGAATTGAACCGGAGACCTTGTGCACAGCGTCATTGACCACTAAACCAACGAGACACTAGAGTACTCACCATTTGAATTTTGATTAAACACCAACAAAGTCTTATTCCTCACGTATCGAACCACTTGTTTCTCATTAAGCTCTTCATAAATTGTATAAAATAAACAACACAGCATATTGCCGTTGTGTTCTTTACCAAGTTTTTTAACCATCCTTGTTGTATTCATTGTTTCAATCTTATGTTTTCTTGTATTTATTAATCCCACATAAACATCTGTAAGTAAAAGGTAATTTTCATCATCATTATCGTCATTCATCATTGCAATGTCACACTGTCAGTTAGTCTCTTTCTCATCGAGTGAGCTGCAGGTTTAATCACCTAACAAGCCCTAGTGTCAGAGTTTTCTCAAATCCGCCTGACGGCCTCTGACGTGGAATTGTCACAACGACTGCTACTGAATAGCAGTCGGGGACGCCGGAGCCACGTGGTGTCCAAAGCATGGTTGGTAACTAATTCTGTCATATAGAGATCTATATTTTTTTGGAAAACACGTCCCAGCTGTCCTGAACATGTTAGCAGTTGTTACGGGTAGCCCTGAAAAGTGACTGGTTTGACGTGGTCAAATAGACAGTCGCTTCATGCGGCACACTGGTACTCAGCTGCATCCAGTTAGACTGGAAGCCGACCCCAACATAGTTGGGAAAGGCTCGGAAGATTATGGTAACTAATTTGGTCTATAGGTTTCCTTACTTACGTTTAGCGTTATTTGAATATTCTCCACAGTCAAATATGACGTCTTTCTTGTCTGTGAATGTTAATTTGCTTATATTTTCATCACTTGCTAAAAGAAAAAAAAATGGTATATTACATCTTATTAATCTAAAGAATTCTATCATGGATTATTTAGAATTAGCTTTTCTTCGCGGTACCATCCGCGTCCTGGCGGAAATACATCCCGCAGAAGAATGAAAGAAGTCTATACTTAAAATACTATAAAGCTGTGGAGTTTATTGGCTGTGTCTCTCAGGAACCACTGGTCCGATTTGAAAAAATGTTTCAGTGTTGGATAGCTCATTTATCGAAGAAGGCTATATAGGTTTTATCAGGGTGTGTGTGCAGAGGTTTTCACGGGATGCGAGTGAAACCACTGGCAGAATAAGTTATATTACTGCTGGTGTCATCAAAATACATCCAGTAGGGTACCGAACATCCATACGTTCATTTATGGATGTTATGTTTTATCTGCCAAAAGTCATTAAAGAAATATTAAAATTAGCTAATAAAGTTTTGTTTATAATTGCCCCGACTTTACCAGTAGAAGCTAGAAGAAACATTATGTATATGACGGCGCCACCGTCGATGTGTCAACTGTCGATGTGTCAACCGTCGATGTGTCAACCGTCGATCTGTCAACGGTGGACCTTATATAAAGCGGCGCGCGCGCACGACTCGGGTCATTCGTTCGCCAACCGTTGCCGAGTGCACACCTCCCACAAATTCGTGATAAATAATTGTAGTGACTAATATTGTGTTAATTGGAATAAACCAAGTGATTGTGTGAAGACCTCTTTGTTTTATTTAACGATGTCGGATCCTGACACCGACATATATACTTACGTTTAACATAAGATTTGAAAACAATTTTGTTGGATTGAAGACGTTCAGGCATTACCCTCAAAAAAGTATTATTGTCGAAACTTTCTAAATAAAACTGATATTTCACCATCTCAGCTTTTATCTTCAGTTCGGGCCCAACATTGGAATCTGTAACACAAAACCAAAGAATAAAGTTTTTGAATTACTAGGCTGCGTTCAAACCAAACAGATTATCAGCCGCCGAATGTCAGCGTCTATGCATATTAAGTGTTAACTGTTACAGCCTTTTTATCGTCCCACTGCTGGGCTGCCGTCTCCTCTCACACGGAGAAGGATTGAGCATTAATCACCACGCTTGCTCAATGCAGGTTGGCGATTTCAGACTTTCGATTTCGTCCGTATTAGAAAGCACGCTAAATTGGTGGGTCCCGGCTTTCATTTGAACACCTTTAGTAGTCGATACGGGTAGTTAGAAGCCAGTCTGATAACCAGTCTTACCAATATAGTACATGTCAGGTTGCCCGGATAACTGCGTTGAGAAGGTCAGATAGGCCGTCGCTCCATGGGGCACACTGGTACTCTGCTGCATCGGTTTAGACTGGAAGCCGACCCCAACATAGTTGGGAAAAGGTTAGGCATATGAAGATTCTAATGCTGTAATTTGCAAATACTTACTGCAATCGTAGAAGTGTTGCCAGGTAGTGTAAGATGGTTTTCTATGGGAGTTATCATAAGTACAAGTGTACAGAATATTGTTATATTTGTGACAATCAAAGCGTATTGGTTCCTCTGTAACAGAAAAAAAATATGCTTAGAAAAAAGAAAAATACTACATATTACACAACGTAAATACAGATATATAGGTATTTTCTCTCACGGGATATCAGTATTTCTCCACTATTTACTTAATGCATGTTATTATACATATAAACCGTCCTCTTTAATCACTCTATCTACTATTCTATATTAAAAACAACGCATAAAAATCAGTTGCATAGTTTTGAAGAGTTAAGGACAGTGAGGACAAAAAAAAGCGAATTTGTTTTTCCTATGTAGTACCTAATGGTCTACAAAGTATCCTACTGTATTAAGCTAGTGCAAGCTAGTTTATAATATAGTTCCGGATTGTCGTCCCATCGCGCTATGAGACTGAAGGAATAGTGAGTGCACCTGTGTCTGCGCAAATGCTTGTGCACTATAATATGTCGTGTGCAGCTGACTCATCTCCTTATATATTACATAGTAGTTATACAGTTTGATTGCCTCGTTGGTCTAGTGGTCGCAAGCGCGGCTGCTGTGCTCGAGGTCTAGGGTTCGACTCCGGCGGGTCGGGCCGAAATCGCTTTGTAGGTTTCACCAAGCAGCCCGTAGTCTGGAAGTTGGTGATTGATTCACTCGTGCATCGGAAAGCACGTAAATGTCGGTCCTGCGCCTGATCTCTTTCCGGTCGTGTTGGTTTGCCGTCCCATCAGGTTATGAGAGTGAAGGAATAGAGAGTGCACCTGTGTCCAAGCAAATGCTTGTGCGCTATAATATGTCCTGCGCAGCTGGCTGATCTCCTTATATATTATTTTGCAGAATTCTTTAGAATATGTGTACTTACTTGAATTAGGATAATACACTGTATGTATTGTTTTGAGATGCATGTCCTTTTCTATATTGTCTTCATCGTAATCATTATTCAATACGGGTTTCATTAAGTAACGTGCTCTCACTCGCGCAGGTTTTAAAATAGCTGAAATATATATTTGTGAAAAAGTATATGAGTGAAACCACGACAGACTCTTATGCCAACAATCTTTTAACGTTTCCTTAAGTAAGTGATACTTAAAATAAGGATTCCCCCTATAAGTACTTAAAGGTTATAAGGGACACTTAAACTTTGGTGAAGATGAAATTCTTATTATGTGTTCCCTAAATGCTCTTAGGCGATCCCTTAATTTAGGTATTTGTTGGTGAAAATGGACATTAGTCACCTAAAATTGATCGGATGATTCATTTTACATTCTGCAACTTTTTGCAGATAGTTTTTTTGGGCTCATAAATCAGTGAGAAGATCAATGGTAGTATGCAAATTACAAACATTAGCCATCGTACCACAAAACTTTTAAACGTCTGTTGAACACTTGTCTAAAAAATGTCAGATTATGACGTTGAAATAAGGTCTATTGTACAGCCACACTTTTATTAGACAAGTGTTAAACAGATGTTTAACTTTTGTAGTAAGGCTGTAGGTATTTAGGCGGTATCAGACCGACTGAAAACATTTATTGGAAGATACAGCCTATTTATCGTCCCACTGCTGGGCACAGGCCTCCTCTCACACGGAGAAGGATTGAGCATTAATCACCACGCTTGCTCAATGCGGGTTGGTGATTTCAGACTATATAGTCCAGGTTTCCTCAAGATGTTTTCCTTCACCTTTTTATCAGCCATCGGTGTCTAAGATATACTTAGAAAGTACTAAAGTACTTTATTGGAATCAAGATTTAATTAAATAAAAAAATTTTCAACTGTCGGCCGACTTTTTAGTCTAGAATTAACTCTTAAGGGTCCGTACCAAATCGAAAAACGGGACCCTTTACTAAGCCAAAAATCGATCTCAGTGGCGTGCACCTGGAGAGGCCTATGTCCAGCAGTGGACTGCGATAGGCTGATGATGATGATTACCAAGGGGCAACTTAGACGAACAATTAAAGTGCGCAATGCTACGTATTGTGTAAAATTTACCACATAAAGAATTAATATTGCGCAATGATTTGTAGCGAACGAAAATTGCAATTGCGCAGTTTCATTGATCGACTTCGCTTTCCGTCTATATGTTACAAGGCTGTATTTCCGTCGTGATTGTTAGACACTTGAAGTTTTAGCAGACGATAAATGATTGTTGCCGCTATAAAAATACTGAAAGCTATATAAAATAAAATTTTTAGGGGGCCCTCACGTCCCATCGCACTATGAGAGAGAAAGAATAGAGAGTGCACCTGTGTCCAAGCAAATGCTTATGCATTATACATATGTACCTTCCTCAAGGAAGAGTTTTGGCCGAAGGGTGTACAGCGTAACACGACGCCGACACTTCGTGAGCATTCGTTTTAAGTTATTTATTTATATGAATTATATGATTAGTGTATAATTTAATGTTATAATATTTATGTCTTGCGTCTTCTATGGAAAAACTGCGTGGAACTGCGTGGAAACCGGCTGTCGTGGTATGGGCATGTGATGTGAATGAGAGTCATGTTGTGAGGAAGGTGATGAGTATGAACGTGGACGGATATAGTGGAAGAGGAAGACCAAAAAAACGATGGATGGATTGTGTGAAAGTAGATATGGTAAGAAAGAATGTTACTTGTGAGATGACGGCAGATAGAAGTGTGTGGAAGAAGAAAACATGCTGCGCCGACCCCAAATGAAATTGGGATAAGGGCAGGAGGATGATGTCTTCTATGGGCCTTAGATTTAAATAAATTAATAAATATGTCCTGTGCAGCTGACTGTTCTAATACGAGAACAGTTGACGTGGCCAACAAATGGCGTGAACGTTATTTTTATTTTAGTACTTATGCATAAATTTTGATGCAAACAAAAATAAATTTAAACAGTTCTACTTACAGGTTGCAGAGCATGTCTGAAACGCACAAAAAGTCAATAGAACAGTGAAAAAATACACTTTCAAAATATTCATTTTGATATATTAATTAACTATATTGCAATTATTCGATATGCGTACATTTTGCCACGGTAAACACAAATGAGGATGCTGAATACGATTGGGCACAAATAAGTTATTTATTTTAGTAATTATTATCTTGAGTTTACGTCATAATTTAATTAATTATTGTATTAGAATATTCCTAAGGATTATTTTATGCATTATCCTTACCTGTAAAATGAAATACATATAGCTATAATGCTCAATAATTCAGGATAAATATTTAAAATACCTCTGCATTTAAGAGAAGCATTTAAGCCATCTTGTCATAACGAGTTCTTACATGTTTGTTCCGAATCAGCAAGCTGAAGTGGCAGTGGGCTGGCCATATTAGCCGAAGACCCGATAACCGTTGGGGTAAACGAGTTCTGGAGTGGAGACCACGCCTCGGCAAACGTAGTGTAGGATGTAATCAGGCACGGTGGAGTGATGACTTGCGCAAGACGGCTGGCAGGAGCTGGATGCGAGATGCCGAAAATCGATCTCAGTGGCGTGCACTTGGAGAGGCCTATGTCCAGCAGTGGACTGCGATAGGCTGATGATGACATGTTTCGGATAGCTATTCAGATAAAAACTAGAGGTCCCGGCTGTCATTTGAATATATTTGGCAGTCGTTACGTGTAGACAGAAGCCGGTTGGACGGGAAGCCGACCCCAACATAGTTGGGAAAAGGCTCTGGTGATGATGAATATATTTATTTATTTCTAGTTTTCAGGAGGTGTTGTTGCAGCGTAAAAATGTAATAAAGTGGAGAAAGAATGACAGCGAATTCGGAATCATCTTCTTATCAAGTGAGCTACAGGTTTCCCTAACAGTCATTAGTGTCCAAAATATACTTAGAAAGTACACACAAACTTGGAAAAGTTGCAATTGTACTTGCCTGACCTGGAGTCGAACCCAGCGCTCATACTTGAGGCCGCTGCCTCGAATTTTGCGGGCAGCGGGGCGGCAGCGGCGGCGGCGCGGGAGCGGCAGGATCTTACGCGTATAATCAAATGGACCGGCCCTCGAATACAGCGGCGCGGGAGCGGGCAACGAGCGGTGAGCTCCATTTAAAACGGTGACCGAACGCGCCGCCGCCGCTGCCGCCCCGCTGCCCGCAAAATTCGAGGCAGCGGCCTGAGAGATTGGTTCTTTACCCACTAGGCCACGACTTTTTCGTAATTTATTTTAATTTTATAAATATTTAGTTGTGTAAAGTGTAATTTTAATTAATTTATTGTAATGTGGTAAGAATGTAAATATCATTCATCGTAAAATACTTGAATAAATATAAAAAAAATATTTTAATCAATAAATGTACTAGAGGGTTCTAAAACAACTGAAATTATATAAAAACATCTTAAATATTGTCTGATCGGATCCAAAAATAAATTTTCTGAAATTTGTGAAAGAAATAACAAAAGAAGTCACATTAATTCGATTTGAATCGAAAACAACACATCGAAGGTTTGGCTTGCAATCATTTAAGTAAGTGACACGTCACTGAATAATAATTTAAGTGTAATTCTGTAAAACTTTATTTTATTTCTTTACTCAATACTTTTTGCACAACGATTATGGCGTTCTCTGCCAGTATACCTTTTTTTTTGTGACGTCAAAAATAATCAAATGACCCCGCTGTGGGTTAGCAGCGGTGAGGGAGTGTCAGACTCTTACTGACTAAAAACCGTCGTGTTCTGTCGTAGGCCTTTTATGAACCAGGGCCGCGGTAACTCTTTCAAACTATCCCGCAGGCCTTGGCCCTGCTGGGCCCCGCTGGGGTTGCTGACATCTCTTTGAGGAGTGCGTGGAACAACGCGCGCCACTGACACGGGACTGTCGTCTATATAGACGGAGGAACGATGAGCCACCCGAACTCACCGCCCGGGCGGTGGGCCCGCCCACGGAAAATAAAAGAAGGTAGTAGGTAGGTGCGGAAAAAAACAATGATATACAATCATACATACAATCAATATTTAACCGTAGACTTAGGATCTCACTACCGATCTTTAGGGACATTTGGGTAATAATCTGACCGACTTCTTTTTCTCCTTTTATTCCATTTTTATTACGTATTTTCTATTTTTTTCGTTTAATTATTATAATTCAAAATTATATGACGTTGATAAGATATTACGCTCTGTTTTGCAATCACGTACCAAGATCAGCGCCATCTAGGCATCCGTTAGGAAAATAATAAAAAAGAAAATCCCTCATTAGAAAGAAATATGCCCTTTAGTTTATTTTATTTGAATTGGAATAAAGTTATAAGTAATATTATATTTTTAAAGTACACTAGTTAATGCAGTCTAAACTCTAAATAAGTATTTTAGTTATGTAACTATAGTATTCAAAAAATATATAAAAAGGAGATTTTATTAATTTTGAACAACAGATATTTATGTACAAATACAATACTGTGATACATAAAACACACAAAAATCACAATTTTATAGTTACCGGCACGGATATTGAGCTCTCGGCGGAAGAGTGGGGATCGCTTTGCGCACTGTACACATAAGGCAATAAACCAATAAATCGCTTCTGCGCAGGTGAAGGTCAGGGCTCAATATCCGTGCCGATAACTATACTACACAAAAGCGCCTTCTTCGGCGTACCAAAAGTTTGTCCCGTCGCTCGACAGATGTCGCCTGTAGTCTTTTCTGAATCGCGCTATGGTTTCGTTCACAATGTTGACTAAGTCTCTTCGGAGATATTTTTATGAGCAACTGATAGGTAGGAAGAAACGCATACTCTCTTTATTTCTTAATTTTTGGTCGGATTGCACTGTGCTATTGCTGGTGCAATCCTTGTAAATTACAACAAAACTATAATTACATCTTTTATATTAGCGACCAGCCTCAGCTTGGCACGGATATAATGCTCCACTAGTCCACTATTTAATGGGCATTGTTGTATGTATATATCGGGTGTGTCGTTCATAATCACATTAAATTCTATCACATGTACTTCATGATATTCTATAGCGAATTGTAAAAAAAATAACATAATCCATTCAGTGGTTTAGCCACAGGACTCATTTTTCGTTTTCATAATTTACAACATCATGTGTAAAGCAGAGATAAAGTTAGGAGTATCAAATGTTTTGATCAGTTGACAGCTGTCAGTTTTCAAGGGAGAATTTCAGTTGTTTGTAATGACTGACTTCTATATGGTGTTCTAATTTTCGCACACTTTTATTCTATTTACTTTGTTTGAAAAATGCATTTTTTTATTTTTACGTATTTTTCTTTTTTCTTTGTGTTAATCGTCATATATTAACCAGTATATTAACGCATTTCATTTAATGTGATTATGAACGACACACCCGATATAAACCTTCCTCTTCAATCTCTCTCTCTATTAAACACACCACATCAAAATCCATTGCGTAGCTTCAGATATACCTACAGATTTAGGCATACCTACATAGCGATATAGGGACAGAGGAAGATACTTTGCTATTAACTTTGCAGTATTATAAATAAACTCAATACATATAACGCACAAAAATCACGATTTTAATACACAAAACGCCATTTTCGGCGTACTAAAAGTTTACCCCGTTGCTCGACAGATGTCGCCTGTAGTCTTTTCTGAATCGCGGTATGGTTTCGTTCACAATGTTGACTAAGTCTCCTCGAAGATATGCATTATATGCACAACTGATCGGACCAATGGAACGCATTCTCCGACACTTACGTAATTTTTGGTCGGATTGCACTGTGCTATTGCTTTTGCAATCCTTGTAAATTAGAAAAAAAATGCATCATTTATAAATAAAACTAGCGAACCGCCCCTTTGCATGGGTGCAATGCTTCAAGTAATGGATATTACTATGCATATAAACAGTCCTCTTTAATCACCTTCAATCAGTGTATCTATTTAAAAAATCGCATCAAAATCTTTTGTGTAGTTTTAAAAAATTTTTAGGGATATAGGGCAGAGATAGTGACATTATTTTTATACTCATCCTCCGAGCCCTCTTCCCAACTATGTTGGGGTCGGCTTCCATTACACTATTTTATTTCATGTAGTGATTTTCATTTTATGGTAAAACTATCTCAGTCCCATTAAAGAACAGTCATTAACTTAACCTCTAAATACGCATTTTTTATAACAATTAAGTAATCTGTGATGTTAATTACAAAAAAAAATACAGTAATTAGGACGAACAATGTACATTAATCTACTAAATACACACAGATACTACGATTTTAGTATACTTAAACGCCTTTTTCGGCGTACTAAAAGTTTACCCCGTTGCTCGACAGATGTCGCCTCTAGTCTTTTCTGAATCGCGGTATGGTTTCGTTCACAATTCTGACTAAGTCTCCTCGAAGATATTCATTATATGCACAACGGATCGGATACAAAAAATGTGTACCTACTCTGAAGAATTGAATTTTTGGTCGGATTGCACTGTGCTATTGCTGTTGCAATCCTTGTAAATTAGAAAAAAATATGTCCTTTATAAATAATACTAGCGACCCACCCTGGTTTCGCACGGCAGCAGTGGTCCACTATTTAATGGATGTTATTATGCCTATAAACCTTCCTCTTCAATCTCTCTATCTATTAAAAAATCCTTATCTATATCCATTGCGTAGTTTCAAAGATTTAGGCATACCTACACAGCGACATAGGGACCGAGAAAGCGACTTTGTTATATACTTTGCAGTGATATACATAAATAAACTAAATACAACACATTCAACACGCAAAAATCACGATTTTGATACACAAAAACGCCTTTTTCGGCGTACTAAAAGTTTGTCCCGTCGCTCGACAGATGTCGCCTGTAGTCTTTTCTGAATCGCGCTATGGTTTCGTTCTCAATGTTGACTAAGTCTCTTCGAAGATATATTCATAGAGATCAGATCCGGAAGTGGAGCGAATAGTTAAAAATTAAATTGTTTGAATTTTTGGTCGGATTGCACTATGCTAGTGCAATCCTTGTAAATTTGAAAAAAATATGTCCTTTATAAACAATAGGTACTTAGGTCTACATAGGGATATTAGGGACAGAAAAATTTGTTTTAAACTATGTAGTGATTATATTTTGACTAGCTTCTGCCCGCGTGAAGTTCGGTTATATCGCGTTTCCAAGAGAACTCTTCAAATGTCCGGGATAAAAACTATCCTAATGTTCTTTCTCGACGTCAATTCTATCTCTGTACCAAATTTTACAAAAATCAGTGCAGTGGTTTTATACTATTAAGTTGTCTGTGATTGTATTTAACAAAACTACAATTGCAACAAACATTAGGTATGCATTACTACCAAATACAATATATATAACAAACAAAAATCACGATTTTAATACACAAAACGCCATTTTCGGCGTACTAAAAGTTTGTCCCGTCGCTCGACAGATGTCGCCTGTAGTCTTTTCTGAATCGCGGTATGGTTTCGTTCACAATGTTAACTAAGTCTCCTCGAAGATATTCATTATATTTATGCGCAACGGATCGGATACAAATAATGTGTAGTCTGAAGAATTGAATTTTTGGTCGGATTGCACTGTGCTATTGCTGTTGCAATCCTTGTAAATTACAAAAAAAAAACATTATCTCCTTTATAAATAATACTAGCGACCCACCCTGGTTTCGCACGGCAGCAGTGATCCACTATTTAATAGATGTTATTATGCATATAAACCTTCCTCTTCAATCTCTCTATCTATTAAAAAAATCCTTATCTATATCCATTGCGTAGTTTCACAGATTTAGGCATACCTACACAGCGATATAGGGACCGAGGAAGCGACTTTTTTATATACTTTGCAGTGATATACATAAATAAACTAAATACAACACATTCAACACGCAAAAATCACGATTTTAGTATACATAAACGCAATTTTTCGGCGTACTAAAAGTTTGTCCCGTCGCTCGACAGATGTCGCCTGTAGTCTTTTCTGAATCGCGGTATGGTTTCGTTTACAATGTTTACTAAGTCACTTTGAAGATATATTCATATTGGAGCGACTGGAATTGAGGCAGCAAAGGGACCCGGAAGAAGAGCGTATAATATCAAAGGTTTAAATTTTTGGTCGGATTGCACTTTGCTAGAAGTGCAATCCTTGTTCACTAGGAAAAAGATATTTGGATATACTAGCATACCCTCGCCCGCGTGGTGTGTTGATAAAAAGTAGGTTATGTGTTAATCCATGGTATCACCTGTCTACATACCAAAAAACCAAATCAATAACAAACATAGGTACATCCATACATTCTCACAAACTTACATCTTTATAATATAAGTAGGATGTAGTGATTATAGTTGTATATAAAAGTTATTATATTTGTACATATTTCCAATCAAGATCCTCTTTAAACTGTAGTCGTAAACTTAACCTCCAAATACATATTTTTGTTACGTATTTATCAAGTAATAATTGCCTTTATTAAAAAAAAAGTAATTGCAACAAACAATTAACATTAATCTACTAAAAACAATACATACGTCACACAAAAAAAATATTTTAATATACAAAAGCGCCTTTTTCGGCGTGCTAAAAGTTTGTCCCGTCGCTCGACAGATGTCGCCTGTAGTCTTTTCTGAATCGCGCTATGGTTTCGTTCACAATGTTGACTAAGTCTCCTCGAAGATATATTCATATTAGGGCAACTGGAATTGAGGCAGCGAACTGATCCGGAAGTGGAGCAAATTGTGACAATTTTTGGACGGATTGCACTGTGTTAGTGCAATCCTTGTAAATTTGAAAAAAAAAATCCTTTATAAACAATTTTACACGGGTAAAACTTTGCACGGGTGTAATGCTCCACTATTTAATGGGCATTCATATGTATAAAAAGTGTTTCGTACCTAATCACATTAAATTAAATACGTTAATACACTGGTTAAAATATGTCGATTAGCACAAACAAAATAATTAATACGTAAACATTATTTTTTTTTTTTCGAATAGAGTAAATATACTAAAAATATGCGAGAATTGGAACACCATATAAGAGTCAGTAATTACAAACAACGGAAATTCTCCATTAAAACTGACAGCTATTAACTGATCAAAACATTCGATACTCCTCACATATCCCTGCTTTACACATGATATTGTACATTATGAAAACGAAAAATAAATTCTATGGTTAAACCACTGAATGGATTAGGTTATTAATTTTACAATTCGCCATAAAATATCATAAAGTAGGTATAGCATAGTAATATCGTACCTTCATAGCGATATAGGGACAAAGAAAGAAAGAAAGAGAGAAAGAAAGAAAATACGTTTATTCACGCACGCGTGTGACACAGCCTTACAAACAATAAACAAAAATAATATGAAAAAGAAAATAACAGTCGTTATAAATAAGACAAGAAAAGACGAATTACAATTAAAAAACAGTAATGGGAAATATGTGTCACACCCCACGTGAAACGGTCCTTGCTCAGCATAATTGTTTTACGCGCAACAACCTCGTGGCCAAAATGTAGGTAAGTCTTTTGTTTTGTTTTGTTTTATATTTAATTTTTACTAACATAGTTTTTTCATAAGTTTATTTTTACTAACATACTATGGATGCCACTTATCTGAAATAAAAACTATTTTATTTTATTTATAATGCTGAGACAATCTGTACAGGACAAAAGCCTCAGCGCTGATTTTCAGCGAGAGCCGAAGCTAACGCGATGACGTCTGCTGGGGCAAGAATTAAATAAGGTGTAAAAATAACTAAACAGATATCATAATAGAAAAAATAAATACAGACTAAAATCGACTGAATAGATAAATATACCTTGGCAACACTCGGGAAGCCTCTCGCGTAGATTTGGTTCATTCCATGCATTGCATTTTGACGTTGACACTCACACATTTGGCCCAAGTATTGCGCAATACGCAAGAATTTTGTAATGAGTGCGATGTTTGTGTTGATTGTGATGTTTTGGAAAGCGACATTGTCATATACTTTGCAGTGATGTAAATAAATTAACTAAGTAAATTGCATATAACACACAAAAAACACGATTTTAGTACACTAAAACGCCTTCTTCGGCGTACTAAAAGTTTGTCCCGTCGCTCGACAGATGTCGCCTGTAGTCTTTTCTGAATCGCGGTATGGTTTCGTTCACAATGTTGACTAAGTCTCCTCGAAGATATATTCTTATTAACAACTGGAACGACGATAACGGTTGCATCCGGAAAATGATTATTTTTTCACTCACACTATGAGAGTTTGTGCAATTTTTGGTCGGATTGCAACTTGCAATAAAATTGCTAGTGCAATCCTTATAAAACAAAAAACAAGTCCTTATGTTTTATTATTTTTCTAGCTGATGCCTAGACAGTAGATATTGGTACATTACTGCAAGGAACGGAGCTTCATAATCTTATCAACATCATATAATTTTGAGATCGTATAACGAAACGTACTTGTCATATACAATTTCAAAACATAGAAGTTAAGGAATGAAAATGTAACCCACCCAAAACAAAAATGTGAAAGACTGCCAAGTTCGATAATATGGGAATGCTTCGCCTATAAAAGAAGTGAGATCTGAATAAGTACCAAGTTCCATACACATACCTCAGTTAAAAATAGTTACTTTTTAATGATGTTACTTGGCAAGTTTTCATACGCCTTGTAATAAACCTACTAAACGCAATGAATCAAGTATTTAATTTTCTATTAAAACTTGCCAAGTAATCATCATTAAAAAGTAACTATTTTTAACTGAGGTATGTGTATGGAACTTGGTACTTATTCAGATCTCACTTCTTTTATAGGCGAAGCATTCCCATATTATCGAACTTGGCAGTCTTTCACATTTTTGTTTTGGGTGGGATTTCATTTATTTTTGTAAAGTTGTTTATTTATTTTTTCTTATGATGAAGTTAGTTAAAGAAATGTCTCATTTATACTATCTTTTAGATTTTTTAATATGCGCTATGTTAAGAACAAAGAAATGAACTAGATTAACTAAATGGACTAGATTTACCAGCTGACTGACATGACATGTTATCATATATTATGTTCGTGGATCAAAGTTACACATTCGTTATTTTCGAAAGTGATTCACACTTGGCCGTTTTCAGATTTTTACTTTACTTTGACTAAATACAAACCTTTGTACCATTCGAACATATATTATATAAATATAGATAAATTTAGTTCGTTTTAGTTCCTTAGGGGTATAAATTTACACTGGGTATAAAACACCTTCATTATTTTGAAACCGACTCACACTTGGCCATTTTCAGATTTTTCCCTTTACCTTGACATAAAGACCTACCTCCATGCCAAATTTCAAGTCAATACGACCATTGGAAGTGGTCTAGGTTTTTGATGAGTGAGTCAGTGAATCAGTGAATCAGTGAATCAGTCAGTGAGTGTATAGTAAAAATAGCGATTTTCTGACGTCAATATCTCAAGACCTATAATAGGTATATTAATGAAATTTTGTATTTTAGATAAGTGAGGGGGTTTCAACAGATACTAGAAATTTGATATGCGTAAATAAAATAGATTTTGAGTTACAGGGGGGTCGAATTTGGCCCGAAATGGTTCGTGTAATATAACCCACGGCCGGTGTGTCGCTTTTTTTGCTCGAACTTGGCGGACACACTGCCGTGTGTCTAGATCTTTACTTCTAAATAACAACGTATTTTATTAAAATTAATATATAGTGCCAAACCCATACATAATACAATACATATAACTTACAAAAACACGATTTTATAACACTAAAGCGCCTTTTTCGGCGTACCAAAAGTTTGCCCCATCGCTCGACAGATGTCGCCTGTAGTCTTTTCTGAATCGCGGTATGGTTTCGTTCACAATTCTGACTAAGTCCCCTTCAAATATAAAATCTTACGTACAACTGAAACGGATCTAAAAGATTTTATCACACACACACTATCACATTGTATACAATTTTTGGTCGGATTGCACTTTTTTAATGCAATCCTTGTAAACTAAAAAACCGGCCAAGGGCGAATCGCGGACTAGCGCACGAAGAGTTCCTAACCATTATTTAAAAAACGGACAAAAAAATCACATTTGTTGTATGGGAGCCTTTCAAAATATTTATTTAATTCTAGCTTTCATATTTGTTGTTGTAGCGTTGTTGTATAAGATTATCACCAACCAAATTTGAACAATGCACTGAAAAAAGAAAGAAATTCCGACACTGGATGTTTGTATCGGATTACAATATTCCCAATTCGTACCTACCTTACTTAACAAGCTAACACCTTGTTTTGTTCGAAATTATGACCAATAGCACTAAAATTACAGCGCCGATTTTTTCTGTTTATCCTGAATTTAAAGCTTTTAAAATTATTAATTTAAAAAAAAATCCCGGCTGTCATTGAACATCCTTGGCAGTCGTTACGGGCAGTCAGAAGCCAGTAGGTCTGACACCAGTCTAACCCCTGATACCCCGTGTATTGGGTTGCCCGGGTAACTGGGTTGTGGGGGTCAGATAGGCAGTCGCTCCTTGTAAAGTACTGATACTCAGCTACATCCAGTTAGACTGGAAGCCGACCCCAATATAGTTGGGGAAAGGCTCGGCGGATGCGGATGACACTCAATTTAGAGCTAAAAGTATAGGCTTTCAAACGAGATCATAAATATTGAACTGTAAATATTGTATCATTGGCAATCGTTGTATTTGTATAGCGCAAGGGGGCGATTCCGTTGTTTCGGGAATGTATGTGTATTTAAAGACCATATGAATGCCACTTTTCGTTGTAATTTTATAACTCAATAACGGGCTCACCTATCCAAATCAAATGTATCTATTACCCCAACGGGACCCAGCAGGGCCAAGGCCTGCCGGGGCTGCGGGATTGTTCGAAAGAGTTACCGCGGCCCTGGTACAAAAAAGGCCTGCGACGGAACACGACGGTTTTTAGTCAGTAAGAGTCTGACACTCGCTCACCGCTGCTAACCCACAGCGGGAGGGGTCATTTAATGATTTTTGACGTCGTTAAAAAAAATAATGTTTCTATTAGGCTTTGTTCAAATTGTCTTTGTATTGTGACTACAAAGATTTTAGAATTGCCCCACAAAAGTTGCAATGAAATAAATAAAATGTAAATCAATGATTTCCCGACTATTATGTTGATGTTATTCCCGTGTAAAGTCAGTTCCGTGCTATTATTGGATTGATCACTGTATCGGTAAGTCAATTATTTCTGTTATTTTTTAAATTAATTAGGTTATAATTTTGGCAGTCGTGGTGGCCTAGTGGGTAAAGAACCAGCATCTCGAGTATGACTGTGCATTCAGGCAAGTACCTACCAATGCAACTTTTCTAAGATTGTATGTACTTTCTAAGTATATCTCGGACCCCAAAAATGAGTGAATAAATAATGAAGAAAACATCTTGAGGAAACCCGGACTTAAAAGACTGAAATCACCAACCCGCATGGAGCAAGCGTGGTGATTAATGCTCAATCCTTTTCCGTGTGAGAGGAAGCCGCAGCTCTACAGTTGGCAAATAAAAAGGCTAAAACGGAGATATTTTTGGGAGTATCAGTGAGTACATTTAACATCCTTAGCAGTCGTTACGGGTAGATACAAGCCGGTAAGTAAGTCTGACCAGTCTGACCAGGGGTACTGGATTGCCCAGGTAACTGGGTTGAGAAGGTCAGATAGGCAGACGCTCCTTGTAAAACACTGGTACTCAGCTGCATTCGATTAGACTGGAAACCGACCCCAACATAGTTGGGAAAGGGCCCGGGAGATGATGATGATCAGTATTTTCTAATGTTCATTCAACTTCATAATGTGAAAATATACGAATTTGCAGTGTCATCCGTTGTATATCGGAGTGCAGATATATGCAAGACACGATTGATTTTCTATTGCTTTATACTTAGCGATATACGAGAGGTTAATAAGCTTGCATATATGTGTATAATACATATTATGTAACTGGGGTTCTTTCTCACGGTTTCGTCCGCGTTCCAGGGAAACATCTTCCTGTACCCGGATAAAATATAGTCTTCGTCATCCAGGAATAGTGTAGTGTCTTTGGGGTTAAATATTTTTATAGGGTACAAACTAAAATTAATCTTTATTATATTAGTTCAAATTGGAAATTCTTGTCCCAACTATGTTGGGGTCGGCTTCAGGTCTTACCAGATGCAGCTGGGGACCAGTGTGCCACTTGGAGCGACTGCCTATCTGACCCCCTCAACCCATATACCTGGTCAACCTGATATCACGTTGGTAAGACTGCTAGTCAAACTTACTGGCTTCTGACTATCCCGTAACATCTGCCAAGAATGTTCAATGACAGCCGGGAGTTACAGTTTTGCGTGGCCTCTGAAACACAGCTAAGAATTACAACCACAACATCAAATATTTCATTGAAACAGTTTATTCGAATATTCAAGGAAATCGATTTAAGTGAGAAATAAATTAAACTAAGTGTAAAGGTTAACTGAACACAAAGTTATGTTAATTTTCTTTGAATTCCCTTTTTTAAGAATAATTAAATTACGAATACAAATCGAGCATACGGAATATTGATTAAAATAGTGCCAATGTCATGTATCAAATCGAAACCACGTATCGAATCAAAAAATGTGAATAATGACTTTTTTCGCGAACATACGAGGACTTGCATTTTCGCGTTTCTACAAGTGTTTGGGCACAAAGGTTGCAATTTCGCGGACATAATAGAAATGTTCGCACGCAATTTGTTATTGTTTTCTGGAACGAATAGACCAGACGATACTTCATTTGTGTGCGTCACAGTAAAGCACACCGAAAGAATTTTACCTTTACGTTACGGGTAGTCGCAAGGCCATAGATGACTTACGGGACTGTGACACGATCGGTAACTATGGGTCTTAGAAGAAAGCTCAAAGTCACATAGAAAGCAATATTAGAAAGGGCTATGCTAGAAGTTTCCCTGCGTGAATTATAAAGATCCGCAGAAGAAGCCAAGTCACAGACATAGCCCGAAGAATTGCAAAGCTGAAGTGCCATGGGGAACACAGGTCGCAGAACAGATGACCAATTAGGCAGAAAAGGTTTTGACTGGTGACCGGGAAGACACAGCATTGGCAGGCTTAGCACTAGATGGATGGAGGATCTGGCCAAGATCTCTAAGAAACAGTAGATTTGGGTGACTGAAAACGGCGAAAAATGTCAAAACTTGAGCCTTTTGCCCAGCAGTTCACGTCTTTCAGCTAAAACGAAAGACAATACATAAGAAAGTCTGATAAACATTATTACAATGGGGTCACCTGGTCACTGGGCTGTAGACATCAGAAAACAGGTTACACACTTTATCAGCTGAATCTATTTAAACTGAAATTAACCCTATCCAGGGTTGTAAAATAGATGTAAATTTCTACTTAGAAGACGTCATAAGGTCCAAAACAATTAGATTATGCGCATTCTAAATAGTCGAATTGTAGTAAAAGCCACAAACAAACAGTGTAATTGAATTTCACAGTTCTATTAATAAGTTTTTCTCTAACATAACAATGACAATCGTATTGTAATAATGGCCTGATTACCTGAATGATCTAATTAATTTTGAATTAACTAAAACTCTTTACAATGTCATTGTGGTAATAGAATGGGTTGGATTTAAATAACTTTATTAGATTTTTTTTTAACGACGTCATAAATCATCAAATGACCCCTCCCACTATGGGTTAGCAGCAGTAAGGGAGTCTCAGACTCTTACTGAGTAAAAACCGTCGTGTTCCGTCGTAGGCCTTTTATGTACCAGGGTCGCGGTAACTGTTTCGAACAATCCCGCAGCCCCGGCACGCCTTGGCCCTGCTGGGCCCCGCTGGAATGTTATTAGACCTGGATTTAGAATTACGCGTCCGCCAAAAGATTCGACGTAGTACCGGGTATAGTCCCTAGAGCACCCGCAAATATTTAGTCGGCCGATAGTTTGTTTGGGCTCATTAATCAGTATGCCGATCTGAAGGTATCAGACCGACTGAAAACTTAGGGTGCTTACATAAAGAAACAGGTTTCCGGTACAGACAAACCTGTACGGGTAGGTACCGACCAGTGCAGGTATAATATTTCAATACAATCCTATTAACTTACTTATAAAGAAACAGATAAGTTACAACCTGTTTCTTTATGTAAGCACCCATTACTAAATAAATACATAACGTTATATACCAAAAATATAATATATTATAATAATGTCATCCACTTAGAGATTTTGTCTACCCAGATACTGACTGCACCTTGATCCCTTCAATCACCCTTATTTAAAAGTCATGTCTTTTTTACAGATCCGAAGAAAAAGGCGGCAAATAACAAGTAGTCAAAATGGTTACGAAAGAGGAAATAGATCCAGCTCAGGCCTTTGAGTCTAAATTACTGAGTCTCAATAAGACTATGGATGAACTGACTGCACGTGGAGACTCGGCCGTGCAGCAGTTCTACCACGGCACCACGGTCTTCGTGACAGGCGGCTCCGGCTTCCTCGGCAAGCAGCTCGTAGAGAAACTCTTCAGGTGAGGGACAATTTAATACAAATCTATAAAATGCCTATGATGAGGTACAATGGCGAGACATGGATCTTCCATTATATCCAGATAAAAACAGGGCGGTATTGTGAGCAACATTAAGCAAGACGTTACAAGTGAAAAATGTTAATGTTAATAGTAGAAAACTAAGAGTTCCCTCAGCCAATTATCCAAAGAAATAATACTTACTAACACATTTTTCAGGGCCACGAAAGTAGCAAAAGTCTTCGTTCTATTGAGACCAAAGAAAGGAAAACAGATGCTGGAGAGACTTCAAGACATGTTAAAAGACCCCGTGAGTAATTGTAGTTCTTGTATACTCTACTGTTCGTTGAAAAAATACTTACGCGAGCTTGCACACAAACTTGCAACGCAGAGAACCTACACCGCGAGTTCATCATCAACAGTGCAGAATATCTTTCATTGACCGACTTCATAAAAGAGATGGAGGTTGGAGTTTCTCAATTCTCATGTTCAGCACTGTCACTGTCATCAATCAAAAGACTACAAAGTCAAACAAAGAAAGATTTAATTTACAAGAACTAACTGTCTTGCTAGCTCGTAGATAATGAAGAAAGGATGATGACTTATTCATTAATTTCCAGGTTTTCGATATTCTTAAGGACACACAACCAGACTTCATCGACAAACTAGTACCAATAGCTGGTGATGTCGCTGACATGAGACTGGGTATCAGCAATAAAGACTGGGATACTATTACAGAAGAGGTAAGCTAGTCTAGTTACTAGAAACCCTTGGGTCGTTGGGTTCGAAGTTAGGGTATGGGTCCTGTTTCAAGATCTATCCAGGCTCCTCGTGATCAAAAGGCTGGCTATTAACCCAGATAAAGGACCAGCATGGCGATCCAACGAGGTTATGCTGCCAGCCTCTTGGGTATGCGCACCGTCCCAGTCGACAGCGACGGGGACGAATTTTTTTATGCTTTTCAGTTTTAGGTTTTGCTCAAGAATTGTTTTTAATTTAAATGTAAATAATTTCCATTTACTAAATAAATATTTTTTTTGTCTAATTATGAGCATTAGTTTGGTCGCTCAAGAGGTAGATGGACGAGAGAATGGACAAATGAGTAATATGTCTTGCGCAGCTGACTGATTTCCTTAAATGAGAACAGCCACCGTGGCCGACAATCGGCTAGGAGAACATAATTGTCATTGATATAGTAATGAATTCCTCTGTTATTCAGACGGATATTGTAATGCATATGGCCGCGACCACGAGGTTTGATGAGCCACTCCGAGTTGCCACATTAATCAACGTACGAGGTGCAAGGGAGGCTCTACTCCTTGGAAAAGCCTGCAAGAAACTTAAGTAAGTGAATACACTGCCCTTTTCTGCTTTTATTATTGAAATACTCGAAAGAGTACTTACGACTTCTGACAGAGTAGCCATTTTCCCGTGGTTTCAACCGCGTTCTATAGATACTGCTGACCGTACCAGGATAAAATATAGCCTATGTTACTCGGACAGAATGTAGCTTTCCAACAGTGAAAGAGTCGTGTAGATAAAATAGGCATAGAATGCAACTTAGCACAATTTGAATTGGTGTGAAATTTTATGTTCGTTCTATGTCAGTCATTGTTTATTGTTTTTGAGCCCTAACCAATCTCATTTCAATCGGCAAGTATACGGCTGATATTGTTTGGTTATCGTCATAGTTAAATGATACAACTCAACCTTAGAGCTGTTATTTCCTATAATAATTGGTTTCTGTTTTCCAGGTCCTATGTCCACGTTTCAACGGCGTACGCGCATGCGTGCGACTTCCGTATCAACGGTGACGTTTTGGAAGATTTCTACAAGAGTCCAGTTGACCCTGAAGCTCTTATTAAGTTGGCAGAAACTACGGACGAAGAAAGACTAAATAAGATTTCTGATAAGTAAGTTTTATTCAACTATAAAAATGTCACTGGCCTGCAAAAAAATGGTTTGTGGGAGTGACCATCACAAAGCAGGTCAATCTTAGAGAAGTTGTAACACCCCTAGAAAGGCACGGGGGTATACCATCGCCAACTTCACATACAGGATACTCCAGTACATCGGACCTATTAAAGTTCGAACTTCGCCTGATATCTGTAAGGTCGTGTCGAACTGAATAATCCCATTGAATCCCTCTCTCTGTGTGAGGAAATATGCAAGTTACACCAGTATCTGATCTTACGAGAGAACAGCAGAGCAGGCATGGCTGACAATCGTTCTTGACGCCGTTTTTTCTTACCTAATGTATATTGTATTTTGTTTCAGTTTGATAACAAATTGGCCGAACACGTATTCGTTTGCTAAAGCCGTTGCCGAGGAGACAGTCAAGACTTTGGGCGAAAATATGCCTCTCTGCATTGTGAGGCCTGCTATAGGTATGTTTTCTTTATATAATCATTCCAACATCATTTCCCGAGCCTTTTCCCTACTGTGTTGGGGTCAGCTTCCAGTCTAGCCGGATGCAGCTGAGTGTTTTATAAAGAGCGACTGCCGTGTCTAACCTCCTCAACCCAGTTACCCGAGCAACCCAGTACCCCTTGGTAAGAATGGTCAGACTAACTGGCTTCTGAGCACCCATAACGACAGCTAGGGATGTTCAATTACAGTTGAATTAGATTTTCGTCATATTTTCCTAAATTTTCTGTTGATCTGGCAAATTATATAATTCTTCTTTATCGTCGTGAATGAATTCCAACCCAAAAAAATATCTTCTTCTGGTCTACTAGCTCTAGACAAGTCTGTAATTGCGTCCAACTCTCGCGCACTCTCGCACTCATTGCTTCTCTGTATGAGAAGTTGTGTTCGAAGCCATGTGGTTAGTAAGAAGGCTGAGATTGATATTTTTTTCAGTGGTTCCTGCGAAACGAGAGCCAAGACCAGGTTGGACAGATATATCAAACGTTTATGGAGCCAGTGGTGTAAGTATTAAGTTTTTATTGATGATTATTATATGTAATGTAATGTAGAGTGGAGACCACGACTAGCAAGCGCAGCGTAGGACGTCCACCAACAAGGTAGACAGACGATCTTATAAAGGTCACCGGAAGACGCTGGATGCAGGTCGCCTACAACAGGTATCTGTGGAAATCTAAGGGGGAGGCCCATGATCAGCAGTGGACGTCCTATGGCTGAGATGATGATGATATGTAATAGTTCGTGCTAATTTAAGCTAAGTTTGGGAAATCGCGATTAAAATCGAACGCAAAAGGGGGCTACCGTTGACGAGAAGGACTATATATAATTAATCCCTCATGATATAAAGCCCACAGTCATAAATAAATTTCTATTCATCAATCATTTTTTTTTAATATGAAAATCGTTTAATCAAACTGAACTGACTTAACTTAGGGTTAAAACACAAAGGATCCTCATATTTCCCGATTTTAGGAAGCAGGACCTCAACAAAATTGTTTGCTGTTTCGACTCCTAAAAAACCATCTCTTTATGTTGCAGACTATGGCAGGATCAGGCCTGGGTCTCATGCATGCTCTCTTCACGGACAATGAGACTCGAGTGGGTCTGATACCCGTGGACTATGTCAATAATACCACTATCGCCGCCGCTTATGAGACAGCGAAGAGAGTAGCCGCTGGAGATAATAGCATTAAGATCTATACTGTTACTGGGTCTACGAGAAATCCTGCAAAATGGGGTTAGTTTATTTATCTTCTTCTTCTTCCTGCACTGTTCTAAATTTCATTTAAGGTCAGCGCAATATGTCTAACGCTCAATCCTTCTCTGTGTGAGAGGAGGCCTGTGCCCAGCAGCGGGACGATAAAAAGGCTGTAACAGTAACAGTCAGCGCAATGTGTCTTCCGCTTTTATTCCTCCTTTCATTCGTCATACTGACACTCACTCCCTTCTTGTTCATGTCATTTTTCAGGCAATCCATCAATTTTTAGGTCTTCCTCTCCATTCTCACTTAGTCGTTTTTATGCATCGTCATGTCAATTCCATTTATGTCATCTTTTCCCAAATATATTTTGATCGGCTTCGAGTCTAACTGGATCCACCTGATTTTCTCCGTTGAGCGTATGAATATCTAACCTTCTCCAATTTTATTATTTGTAATCATCCTTTCAAAGATTATTATTTACATTAACGGTTTCTGGTCCAGACCGTCTGAGAATGTTTTCTTTTTTGTTGAAGTTTGTTAATCATCATTTCCCGAGCATTTGGGAAAATCCCAACTATGTTGTAGTCGGCTTCCAGTCTAACCGCATGCAGCTGAGTACCAGGGCTTTACAAGGAGCGACTGCTTTTCTGACCTCCTCAACCCAGTTACCCGGGCAACCCAATACCCCTAGATCAGAATGGAAGTTTGTTAACTTATAATCAAATTATTTCAGGCAAGTTACATGAATACATATCTACTGAAAGCAGAAAATACACCACCCCGCTAGCTGTGTTCTACGGGTTTGCGTGGCAGACAACTAATCCTATCATATTCTGGATATACTCCTGGCTTCTACATCTGATACCTGCCTACGTTGTCGATGCCGTCTGCTTCGCTATCGGAAAGGAGAGGAGGTGAGGAGATTCTTTTATTTCCAACATTTTTGTCATCTGCCAGCCTCATCGTCACCATCCTCCGAGCCTTTTTCCCAACCATGTTGGGGTCGGCTTCCAGTCTAACCGGATTTAGCTGAGTACCAGTGCTTTACAAGAAGCGGCTGTTACCCGGGCAATCAATAATAACCAAGGGGGGTTAGACTGGTGTCAGACTTACTGGCTTCAGACTACCCATAACTACTGTCAAAGATGTTCAATGACAGCCGGGACCTACAGTTTCACGTGCCATCCGAAACACAGTCATTGGTTCTAAGATATTCTTAGAAAGTACATACAAACTTAGAAAAGTTGCATTGGAACTTCCCTGACCTGGAATCGAACCCGCGCCCTCATACTTGAGAGGTTAGTTCTTTACCCACTAGGCCACCACGACATTTTTATCATCTGCCAGTCTTTTCCTAACTATATGGGGTCGGTTTCCAGTCTAACCAGATGCAGCTGAGTAAGTACTAGTGTTTTACATGGTGCGACTGCCATCTGACCTTGGTAAGACTGGTTGAGACTGGCTGTGAAATACAAAAGGTTCTACGAGTAAAATCAATGGGATTCAATCCAGGAATGGTGACGAGGGTTTCAGATACAATTCCACGTCAGAGGCCGTCAGGGGATTTATGTTAACGTTGACACTAGGGCTCGTTAGGTGATTAAGCCTGCAGCTCTCTCGATAAGAAGTAATTTTAAGTTTTAATCGTGTCTTATCCTCCTTTTCAGATTCGTAAAAATTTACAAGAAAATGTACAAACTACAAGTAGTATTATCTTATTTCACCTGCTTCCAATGGCGGTTTATCGACGACAATACTGCTAAACTCTTCGATAGTTTATCGGAAACCGACAAAGTTATCTTCGAATTTGATGTGAATAAAATTGACTGGAAAGAATATATGGTCATTTGGTATGTAGGAATCAGGAAATACATTTTCAAAGATGGTTTGAAGGGTACCGTAAAGGGGTCCAAAGGCAAAAGATTTTCAAGTACCTCTCATTTTTATTATTGGACCTCTGTATTTCTATGCTTTGTTTAAATTGTTCTTTTGGTCTTTGTTAGCTTTATGTTATACTTCGAGATATTTATTGTCAATAAAACTATTTTAATCTGTGTTGTGGACTTTCATTTCGTTATCTCGATCTGGATCTTAATTTTATGGGATATCAACAAATGATTCCTCCCTCTGTGGGTGCAGCGTAGCAGTGCCAAACTTCTACTGACTATACCTCACCATGTTCCTTCTTAAGCCCTTTATGTACCAGGGCCGCGGTAACTCGCGCGAACAATCCCGCAGCCCCGGCTGGCATTGGCTCTAGGAGCGAGGAGGAGCGCGTGAAAGTCTTGATCTGGATTTTAACTTATTTATGCTTAACCTACCTAACCAAAGTAATAAAGTAAAAGTAAGGCTATGCTCTGGCATAGGGCGGGAGTGACTGTCAGTATGACGAGTGCCAGGGAAAAATGGAAGAGGATGACATATTGCGCCGACCCTAAATAAAATTGGGAACAGGACAGGAGGAAGAAGAAGAGTTGTCTCAGAGCATAGATGACAAACAAACACTCGTTCAGACGGAGTATATTTTAGAACTTTAGTCTGTTCTGTATAAATTCTGGTTCATGGTTCCAACCAAACACAGACATGAGTTGCTGGGGAGTTTGTTGCGCCACTTCTTCTTCCCAGCAAAAACACATAGGAAGTGCTGAAGGGCGGTCGTTTTGGGGGCTGTCTTTTGTTTTTGACGTTTGAAAAGCGCTGATTTATCAGCCTAATTGTTGAATAAACGTTTTTGAGTTTGAGTTTTTGCCAAACCTACTATGGGGACGCGTCTAGCAGTTTAATAAGTAACGTAATAAATTACAACCACGATAATGTCGTCAGATATTGACTAATATATTTTTAATTAAAAATAACAAAAATTATAATGGCAAATGAGTCACGTTTTTCTCTTACTCTCTTGTCTGTTTCTTCATATTGAATGGGTCCTCTTTATAGGGTTCAACAAACTCTTGCATAACTGGGTTGAGTAGGTCAGATAGGGCAGTCGCTCCTTGTAAAACACTGGTTCTTACTAACTTTGAAGTACGGAATATATTTAGAACTAGCTTCTGCCCGCAGCTTCGCCCGCAAAGAGTTGGGTTATATCGCGTTTCCAATAGAATTCTTCAAAAGTCCGGGATAAAAACTATCCTATGTTCTGTCTCAAGGTCAACTCTATCTCTGTAACAAATTTTATCAAAATCAGTTCAGTGGTTTAGACGTGAAAGCGTCACAGACAGACGGAGTACTACGCATTTATAATATTAGTAGGGAAGTGGGGATCCATCATATTTTATAACACGGGCAATTACAGTCGCAGGAAAGAAGCTAGTTTATAGAAAACTTGATTTAGCCTAGCTTACCACACACTGCAGAATTTTAATCGGCCCACAGTTAAATAAGTATGGAGATGTATGGAAGGGTAACTGGGTTGAGGGGGTCAAATAGGGCAGTCGCTCCTTGTAAAGCACTGGTACTCAGCTACATCTGGTTAGACTGGAAGCCGACCCCAACATAGTTGGGTAAAGGACTCGGCGGATGAGGATGATGGAGATGTATGGAAGTGCGCACATAACAACGATCAGGTATTTGGCTAGTGACCGACTGAAAACTTTGATTGAATTTTCTTAAAAATATATTTTCAAAACTTGGGGCCGACTGTCGGCCGACTGTTTAGATGAGACTGTAGAGTGCAAATGGGCTTATAGTAGCGTAGTGTCTGTAGAAAACAAGAATAGAAGTATAATAATAATTTATTTATTTATTTGTTTAAATCAGGCTACAAAGGCCCATAGAAAATACTATACATAAATATTATAACATTAAATCATATACTAATACATATTTTATATAAACAACTTAAAACTAATGCACACGAAGTGTCGGCGTCGTGTTACGCTGCGAGGTGTCGCGCAGCCATCCTCGGAACCGGCGTCCACGGGCGATTTCGCCCACGGCGGCTGTTCTCATTTAAAGAGATCAGCCAGCTGCGCAGAACATATTATAGTGCACAGGCATTTGCGCAGACACAAGTGCACTCCCTATTCCTTCACTCTCATAACCCATGGGACGGCAATCCGACATGACCGGAAAGAGATCAAGCGCAGGACCGACATTTACGTGCTCTCCGATGCACGGGTGAATCAATCACCAACTTCCAGACTACGGGCTGCTTTGTGAAAGTTTAAGAAAACCTACAAAGCGCTTTCGGCCTAGCCGGGAATGGAACCCGAGACCTCGAATACAACAGCCGCGCTTGCGACCACTAGCCCAACGAGGCAGTCAAAGTAGTATTAACATAATGCAAAATGGGCGTGGCCTTACAACGCCCATTCGCCATTTTTTTGGCTTTGTCATTTTGAATGGCATTACGCAACATTTACGAAAAGTGGAATTCATTAATAGAAGTCAAGGTCTCATTACTGATACTATGCAATTAGACATTATTTTTGAAAACCACAATAAAAAATTATTCAAATATTATGACAAAACTCAAAATGTTAAATTCAAATTCAAAGGTCCAAGCATTTCATTTGATTTAGGAGTATTTAGGCGTCAAAAATATACATAAGTTTGATTCTAGTTCATGCGCTGAATGCCCAAATTGGCTTGTCTCAAACAATTTTTTGGCCAAATCCAAACAGTTTTTGACGGCGAAAAAAATTTATATTAATCTTGAACATATTTCTGAGAACCTTGTTAATTTCAAAACACGTTCTCGAAAAGTTTTCTCGATACAAAAAAATATAAACTTGCCTCTTAAAATTATCTTGGCAAAAAGTCGTGGTTTCCTAGTGAGTAGGTCAGGCAAACTCAAACTCAACTCAAACTCAAAATCGTTTATTCAAATTAGGCTGATAAATCAGCACTTTTCGAACGTCAAAAACAAAAGACAGTCCCCAAAACGCCCGCCCTTCACCACTTCCTATGTGTTTTTGCTGGGAAGAAGAAGTGGCGCAACAAACTCCCCAGCAACACATGTCTGTCTGTAAGGTTTGAAGAACCAGAATGTATACAAAACAAGTCAAATAAAAATATCATTATCACATGATAACCATTATATAAAATTAGGAAAGAAAAAAAAAATACAAACTTAACACAAGTAGGCTAGCACACAGATTTACACCCATAAAGACTAAGTAGGTACTCAAGCATTACTTACAGTCTATTAAGTGTATCTAAAGCCTCCTGTTAATAAAATAAAAATGTATTTTTAATATAAGCATAAAATCGGCGTGCCCACCCACATGCGCAGATGATTATGTTGTAGCAACACAAACAAGGTGTACCTGCCAGGACTACAGTATTATTATTTTCTCCAAAAAAAAAAGCTAATAGAAAATCATACTATTATGAATAGTGTCAATAGCCACCAACACGACCTGGTACCGCCAGCAGCACCCGTTCACGAGTATAACGCGAGGATCAGCCATCGCCCCCTTCGCACATTTTTGAGGGAAGGGGACAACCCGACCCCCAACGCTACCGCTGGCCATACCGTCTAAGGGAGCATGACGTGCTTGCAGCTATTCAAGAAAAGTAGAATATGTAAGAAGTACTGCAGTACTAGCAAGCCCTAAAGAAACAATGCTAAGCAAAATTAAAAATCAGAATTAATGTCAGAAGTAATGTCAAACAATGTAAAAAAATTATAATAAGTTAATAATTTAGTTATAGTGATAACAAGAATGAGCTGCCTTGCGTTCAACTTAGCGACCAACTATTCCTATCATTTAAATAATCATTAATGCTATAATAAGCCTTCTTTGAAAGAATTGACTTTACTTGTAATTTAAATGCATTAAACGGTAATTGTAGTAAAGTTAGAGGTAGTTTATTGTAAAAGCGGATACCGAGCCCCAAAAATGATCCATGAACCTTATGAAGTCTGTGAGTGGGTACACACAGTTTATGCTTGTTTCTAGTGTTAATACTGTGAACATCGCTTTTTTTGGTGTACAAATGAATATTTTGCCTAATGTAGAGTATATTGGCAAAGATAAATTGTGATGCCACAGTAAGAATGCCTATTTCTTTAAAGAGCTCTCTTAGCGAATGTCTACTACCTAACCGGTATATCGCACGAACAGCTCGTTTTGTAATACAAATATGTTTTGAATATCAGCAGCTTTGCCCCACAGAAGAATACCGTAGGACATAACGCTGTGAAAGTAGCTAAAATAGACTACTCGAGCTGTGTCTACGTCAGTGAATTGTCTTACTTTTCTGACGGCGTACGCAGCTGAGCTAAGCCTTCCCGCGAGGCTAGCTATATGCGAGCCCCACTGAAGTCTGCTATCGACTGATATACCAAGAAATACTGTGGATTTGACAGTTTCTAGAACCTCGTTACTTAATATAATATTCGGGCCTAGGTTTTTCACGTTCGGTAGAGTAAATTTAAGGCATTTTGTTTTCTTCGCATTTAAGACCAAGTTATTAGTACTAAACCAGTGTGTAACCAACGAAAGTGCACTGTTTACGTCGTCAAATTGATCCCTATTTCTGTCGACTTTAAAATAAGTGAAGTGTCATCTGCAAACAGTACAACGTCACAGATATTCTTCAGATGGTATGGTAGATCATTAATATATACCAGGAATAAGAACGGACCTAATATTGAGCCCTGTGGCACACCTAATTGGACTGATAAACCTGATGATTTGACGCCATTGACATCTACGCATTGCACTCTGTTATTTAAATAGGATTCTATTACGCTAAGAGCTTCATTTTGGACTCCGTAATAACGTAATTTACGTAGAAGCGTATCGTGGTGCACACAATCGAATGCTTTGGAGATCACAGAATACTCCAATGGCATTCTGAGAGTTTTCCACGCATTAAAAATGTGTTTTAAAAGAGCTACACCAGCATCTGTTGTCGAACGACCTTTGTGAAGCCATATTGTTCACTATGAAGGAGGCTATTAACATTGAAATATCTTTGTAACTGCTTGAGTACTAATTTTTCGAATATTTTACTAAAAGCCGGTAAGATGGATATGGGTCTAAAATTATTTACATCCTTCTTATCGCCTGATTTAAATAAAGGAATGACTTTACTTAGTTTCATTAGGTCGGGAAAAACTCCGGTTTCAATACATTTATTAAATGTGATAGCAAGATAGGGGGCAACAATGTCGATAATATTCTTTAATAGTTTAATGGAAATGCCCCAATAGTCACCACTGTTTTTTAAGTTCAGCGAATTAAAAACGTTAATAACATCAATTGGCGTTATTTGCTCAAAACTAAAAATAGCGTCACACTTTGGGACACTATTATGCAGGAGATTCTCAGCGTCCGTAGCAGAAGAACTCAAGGAGCGAGTCGTAGTTAAAGGTATGCTAGCAAAGAACTCATTAAATGCCATGGCTACGTCAGCCGCATTACTAATACGTTTATTGTCAGCGACTATTTCTAATTTATTCTCAATATTTGTCGATTTTCCAGTTTCCTGATTAATAATTTTCCAAGTAGTCTTTACTTTATTAGAAGAATTTTTTATTGTATTACTTAAATATTTTGCTTTAGCAACATTACAAATTTGTTTAAATAATTTTGAATATTTTCTAACATAATCTAAGAACGGAGTATCAAACCTGTACATTTTCATACCGTATAACTCGTAAAGCCTCGCTCGACTTTTGTAAATACCTTCAGTAGCCCATTTATTAAAGTTGGCAGAGGTAGCATTGACAGTCATGGTTTTAGTCTTAAACGTGGAATTGAATTCCTTTTCTACAACATCAAAGAGTGATCCATACATGACATTAGGATCTTCATTTGCAAGAATAGAAGGTTTAAGTTTTTTGTTGATATTACTTTTAAATCTACTACATCGACTAGCTGTAACAGGCCTGCATTCAATTTTAAATGGCTTTTTGTGGATTACCATGGGAAAACAAGCACTTTGTCCGCAATGGTCAGACGTCAGGTTATTAAGAAGCATACAACTTGAGGCTGCACAATCACAAAAAATATTATCAAGGCAAGTTGAAGAAGTGGCCGTGATTCTAGTAGGTTCAAAAAACAAATTGACTAAGTTATAAGATTTAAATAGGTTTACGAGTCTAATACTTAATGGAGAATCTACCTCTAATATATTTACGTTAAAATCTCCGCATATTATTTTACGTTTATTATTAGATTTCAATTTATTAAACAAGTCTTCTATAACCGACTCGAATATGTTGAAATCACCTGTGGGGGGGCGGTATACGCAAATTATAACATATCGCTCAAGTTCTACACAAGACAACTCGATAGTGCGCTCGACAGAAAGATTAACCAGATCCTGTCGTTGTTTACATTTTAACTCGTTAGAAACTAATATTAAAGATCCACCTCGTATGGCATTCTTCCTTACAAACGCACTTTGTACAGTATATTTGCTATCATTTAAAAACAATATTTCGGGTTCTTTTAACCAATGTTCAGTCAAACATAAGACATGAACATTAAAACCTTCCAAAAACAAACTTAACTCTAACTCCTTGCCAGATAAGCCCTGCATGTTTTGATGTACAAGATTCAAAACATTTGACTCACCTGTTGTCGTGCCTAATAGTTTAAACTAGTAGGCATATCAATAAGAATGTTAGTAGTATTACTAACAATATCCGGAGGTACATGACAAGTACCTGTGTCTATGTGTATATTATATGCTAAAAGATTAGCAATGTGTCGTCTACAGCTAGGTGGCAAATACATAGAATATTCAGTTAATTGAAATCTATTATCAAACTGATTAACATCAAAAATTGAAATAGAGTCAAGACGGTTAGTCCTATTGTACATTAACATATTTAGATTGAAAATGTGCCTATTCTGTTCCTCAGTCAAACTGTAAGAGTAAGGTAAGGCACCTATTATGAATTTACATTTATTTATTTCACTTAAATGTAGAACAAGACTAATGCAATCTATAATATCTTTTTTGGTAACATTAAAGCTATCTCCATAAAGCAATATTATAGTAGAATAGGGGATTAGCTTTGTCAATTTAATAGTATTTATTAAGTGGCTAAAACTGGCACCAGGTAAACAATTATTAATTACATATTGTTGCGAACACTGATTAAATATACTACCTAATCCTTGACCAAATTTGTCAGAAAAAATGTATGTAACACTTTTATTTATAACTGTAATAGAATCAGAATCATGGGTGACAGCCACTTGAGTCACCTGTGGTGCCGGGGTAACTGACTGGGGCTCAGGTGTCGGGGAGCAAGTACAACTACAGGAAAGGTTATTTGTCAATGACTCATACCTCTCTGCATTGCACCTCACTATGTCTGCCAGCTCACAGGCCTCTTGCATGCGCTTACTCAAATCCTGTTGTGAAGCTTCATATTTGTGGAAAATATCCCTAAGACAAATTTCTTTAATATGAAGTTCCTCCTGTAAGCGCTGAATTTCAGTGTCATGAAACGACCTACATACGTCTAATTCTGATTGACAAAGTTCTAAATCACTTATTAAACTAATGTTCTTTTTCCTAAGGAAATTGTTTGATTTATACACTTTTTGTTTTTTTAATGATTTTCTAATTTTACCTATTATTCTATTTAATTTTAAATACTTTTTAATTTTATTGTGTGATGTAAATGTTTTACTTTCCTGAGCTAAAGTATCATTGGTCAAGTCAATTGTTATCATTGGCTGATTACTACAAGAACCGGATGCACTACCAACAAGCTCATCGTACAGGCTGCAGGTGTTCGCAGACCGTTCACTGGACTTTGCAGACTCCAACTGTGTGATGGTGTTGTGGGCTCTGCTTAGCTCATGTTCCAGCTCAGAGATCCTGGTTAAAGCCAGTTCATGTGTGTCGCTGCACTCTTGCATGTTTGACACTAGTCGATTAAGATGTTGATTTTGGTCGAGTATATCCATATGTTCTATATGTAATTCAGCTAACTGGTTCTTAAGTTCAGTGTTCTTGTCAACAATGACCTTAACTTCTACCTCGCTGTCATCCCGTTCTTGTAACAGCTGTTTGCACAGATCTTTGCTGGTTTCCAAGTCTTTCAGTGTAGCCCTCAACTTTTCCTCAAAGAATGCAGCTCTACGGGTTAACATGATGAAAAGTTAACCCTGAGGCACCCTGGAATGTGAGAAGAGATAGCTAAGTGAAAGAAGGAAGAAAGGTTAAAAGTAAAGTTAAGTTTAGAAACAAAAGACTGGAGGATTATTGTTTAATGAATTAATTCTTAATACAGAGTTAAAGATGCTGAAGCTAATTATAAGGAAAAGAGTACTCTGTATTGCTGGATTGTGAGCAAGTTAATTATGTTTTATGAAAAGAGAAAATAAAAATTAAAAAGTTGTTGAGGGTATATATTTTTTTTTTCTAAATATCTGTTGAAAATGAATGTGTTTGTTAATTGTTCAATAAATTCTATTTGAAATAAATTTCTGAAAATAAACTTTCACTGGATATGAAATATAGTCTTACAATGACCACAAGAAAACAGCTGATCTTGTTTAGTATAGACAGTTAAACTTATGGGGCATATTTAGATAGCAGCTTGTATAAGATTTGGTCATTTAACGATGTGCAGGGTATACAAAATTGATAAATGAGGGGACTGGGTATCTAATACATAATAAATAAGCAAATACTCCCCGGGTTTTATGTTTGTCCCGAACACTTTCAAAATCCGTTCGTTGGGATGACAGCCAGTTTCTTTCCGATTGATTTCTATCGTTATTTTGCACCGAAATCACTCACAAACATTTATCCTTATATCTTATCACTAAATCTACTGAATCTAAGGTCAATTACAATAATTAAAGCACTAAAACTATTTAATTTTAAATAAAATCTCAAGGCAAGTACCAATGCAACTTTTCTAGATATATCTTGGACACCAAGGACTGTATTTCATATGGCACGTTAAACTGTAGGTCCTGGCTGTCATTGAACATCCTTGGCAGTCCTTGCGGGTAGCTAGTAAGTCTGGCACCAGTCTAACCAAAGGGTATTGGGTTGCCCGTGTATATAAGTTGGCTTACGATTTAGCGTCCTATCTATCTATCATCATCTTCATCATCGCAGCCATAGGACGTCCACTGCTGAACATAGGCCTTCCCCTTAGATCTCCACAAATACCTGTTGGAGGCGTCCTGCATCCAGCGTCTTCCGGCGACCTTTATAAGATCTTCTGTCCACTTTGTTGGTGGACGTCCTACGCTGCGCTTGCTAGTCTGCGGTCTCCACTCCAGCACTTTTCGACCCCATTGGCCATCTGTTCTGCGAGCACTATGGCCTGCCCATTGCTATTACAACTTGCAAACCCTATCTATCGTTCATTCTAATACAGTCCACCGATATCGGAAACAGGGTTCAACGTATAATAGAAAATTCCTCACAATACATGCCTTTTCAAGTAGCCTTCTGAATCAGTCATTTGATCCAGCCACATAATAAGTTACATCTAAAGACAATTTAGTACATGTATATCGATGAATGTAAAACACTGGTACTCACCTGCATTCTGGAAGGCCAACATAGTTGGGAAAAGGCTAGGCAGATGGCTATATACATAGGCTCTTATAGATAGGCATATAGATAGGCTCTTGGCGTTTACAACATTGGCCGAAAAAACAATCGTCACAATGATAGCCTTGTCAAATATTACACGTGTCAAAATCCTCGTGTACTAACGACCGTTCCCTATATTTAATCCATCTGCGATTTTACCTACTACAGATAGGAGTTTGTTATCCCTACTAATATTATAAATGCGAAAGTAACTCTGTCAGTCAGTCTTTCTGTCTGTTATTTTTTCACGTCTAAACCACTGAACTGAGTTTAATAAAATTTCGTACAGAGATAGAGTTGACATTGAGAAAGAACATAGGATAGTTTTTATCCCGGACTTTTGAAGAATTCTCTTGGAAACGCGATATAACCGAAGTCTACGCGGGCGAAGCCGCGGATGTGGTTGATGTCAAAATTCTACCTGAAGTAAACAAATTGACGATGGATTGAATATTGGGGTCGACACGCCTAATTCTTTTCTCAATTATTCAAATATTACCGTTACGTAAAACAAAACAGACATTTGGCTTGCAATTAGAGTATTGAAACGTCATTGAATAATGAGCCTGTTGGGTTATTCTGTAAAACATTATCATCTGTCCAGCCTTTTTGACTACTGGCCTCGGCTAAAACGGTAAGTCAGTCAGAAAATCCTTATAAGAACGTCCTAGAAAAAAAATCCGAATTTTCTGTCCTACAAAGTCTAATATCCGCGTGTTCAAGGCAAAGTTTGGTTTCACGAGTCATGTACGAGCCCATGAACGAAACCAAACTGCCGATATATGCCAGGGTGTCGCCGTCGACGGAAACGTCTAGGAGGACATCATCATCAATATGGGTGGGCAGTCTTACCCGATGAAACAACCGGGACCCACAATTTAATGTCCCAAACACAGAGGACTAGCCAACAACAAACTTCAGACTTTACCAACAACGAATTTTACGGAGGCCTCAAATAATTGAAGTTCAATTGAAGTCAATAGTCACCATGGACTGACAAACTATTGGTCCCGGGTTCGATTCTCTGTACGGTGTGACAAGCACGTTTGTTGACTTGTGGTCTGGATTTTGTTAAATATATTCTTGTATCTATTTTTTTTTTAATATATACGCAAAATTATGTAGTTTTTCAGTTGTGTTAGCATTCATGACAAAAACTAATCAATAGCTTATAATTAGTGCTAACCGACCAGCTGTCATTGAACAGCTTTGTCAGTAAGTCTGACAACCAGCCTTACCTAAGAGTATTTGGGTTGCCCGGGTAACTGAGTTGAGGAGGTCAGATAGGCAGATCGCTCCTTGTAAAACACTGATACTCGGCTGCATCTGGTAAGACTGGAAGCCGACCAACATGGTTGGAAAGAGGCATAAACAGAAGAAAGGCAGAGGTATAGTTATCGGGACGGATATTGAGCTCTCGGCGGAAGAGTGGGAATCGCTTTGCGCACTGTACACATACGGCGATAAACCAATAAATCGCTTCTGCGCAGGTGAAGGTCAGGGCTCAATATCCCTGTCGATGATTATACAGACACAAGGTTGGTTGAAGTTGGACCTTGTGCAAAAGAAAATACTTTGATTCTTTTGGCTCCTTTGCGTTATTCGACAGACGTGATAGATTTTAGGATCGCCCAACGAAAGTTGCAATGAAATAAATAAACATATATTATTATGCATGATTTCCCGAATTCTATGTTGATGTAATTCCCGTGTAAAGTCAGTTCTGTGTTATTACTGGATTGATCATTGTGCAGGTAAGTAATCCTTAGTTTCTCTTATTTTTATTTTTGTGTAAATCTGTGAATCAAATTATGATTTGTGAACAAATTCGTAATACATAAGAGTACCCGCACTTTAAAGAGATATTTTTATGATTGAAGAATTTTCAGTCCGTCTGATACCGGCTAAATACCTAATCTTTCATACTGATTTATGAGATAGACCAACTATCGGCCGACTAAAAGTTTTCAATATGCGGGTATTATTATATGGCCCAATCCGGAAATCAGACTCCATCCGCAGAAGTTGCACTATGCGTCTAGCAGATCAAAGAGGCAGGCAAATATAAATAGTATACCTAACAGGAGGATGATGACCTAACAGTTATCTATTATAAGTATGTGTTAGGTAATACTCAAAATGTGGTAAAACCTAGTTTTAGCCGGCTAAAACTAGATGCAGCCGGCCGCATGCGGCTAAACTTAGCTTATTTCCAGTAAAAAATAGGTTTAGCCTTTATCAAAGCGGATTGAACTGGATGCAGCCGCATACCGGTTGATAAAGTTACGTGTGCCCTTTTTATCATCAGCTAGAACTAGGTTTTGGTAATAGTAAAATGCAATCCATCCTCTATCCTCCGAGCCTTTTCCCAGAGGATGGAGGATGGATGCAAAGCAGCCCGTTATTTATGTAGTTATCAAGTACCATCACCTGTCCAGCCTTTTCCCAACTGATGATGATGATGATGATGATGATGATGTCCTCCTAGCCGATTATCGGCTACGGCGGCTGTTCTCATGTAAGGAGATTAGCCAACTGCGCAGGACATATTATAGTGCACAAGCATTTGCGTAGACACAGGTGCACTCCCTATTCCTTCACTCTCATAACCCGATGGGACGGCAATCCGACACGACCGGAGAGAGATCAGGCGCAGGACCGACATTTACGTGCTCTCCGATGCACGGGTGTATCAATCACCAACTTCCAGGCTCCGGGCTGCTTTGTGAAAGTCTTCTAAAACCCACAAAGCGATTTCGGCCCGACTCGGGAATCGAACCCGAGACCTCGTGCTCACCAGCCGCACTTGCGACAACTAGACCAACTAAGTTGGGGGTCGGCTTCCAGTCTAACCGGGTGCAGCTGAGTACCAGGGATTAACATAGAGCGACTGCCTATCTTACCTCCTCAATAGTCCTCAACCAGTTACATGGGCATCCCATAGACCTTACTTAGACCTTAATAACCCTTGTTAAGACTGGTTTTCAAGCTTCTGACTGCCCGTAACGACTGCCAAAAATTTTCAAGTCCCACCCGGCCGGGAAACACCAGTTTATTGTGCCTTCCGAAACATGGAAAAACTTTTCATAATAAGACGGTCAAAGACCGACCGCGTCAAGCGTTGCTTAACCTAATGATCGATCGAACTGCAAAGATATGATGGCCCACCATGAATTTTCAGTTCATATTTTCTAAAGTCCATCATCAGATCAGTTCAACAGTCCCATATTATTGTGTTGTCATCAGAACTACATACAGCTGCCAATTTTCACGACGCTACAATCCTTGGAAGATGGTCAAATTAATTACTTACCTTAGATTCTGTAACATAGTTTTACATACATGTCGGTCCTGATCTATCTCCGGTCGTGTCGGATTGCCGTCCCATCGAGTTATGAGAGTGAAGGAATAGGGAGTGCACCTGTGTCTGCGCAAATACTCGTGCACTATAATATGTCCTGCGCAGCTGGCTGATCTCCTTAAATGAGAACAGCCGAGGTGGCCGAAATCGGCTTGGACGCCATTTACATACAGGTCGACCTAATAGAAGCGTGTCAAATACGTTGATGACATTAGTACTAGTACTTTTAGGTCATATTGTATTTCCTGTGATTATACAATAGCATTATGGATTTGAAATTGAAATTTCTTTGTTTCATTCACATTTACTTGTACATTATTTAATTCAAGACATTTTGCAATTCCTAATTCATTGTTAGAGTCACTTTCAAAAGCTGTCCTGTGTGACTTTAAGGACTAAGTTGAGTCATCAGCAAGTACCTAATCAATTGTATTCTAATATTTTGCAAAAATCATTCATAAATAATGAAGGTCCTAGCATGCTTCCTTGCGGCACACCATAGTACATTCACAATTCGGAAACGAAAGAAGTTAATTTAAGAAGAAAGATTTTAATTGCTATATTTTTTTGTGAATACGGTCTTTTATTGTAGATATTATCATCATCTGCCTAGCCTTGTCTCAACTATGTTAGGGTCGGCTTCCAGTCTAACCGGCTGCAGATGAGTACCAGTGTTTTACAAGGAGCGACTGCCTATTTTACCTCCGCAATCCAGTTACCCGGGCAATTTGTTGTTGACATGATAAACAATATTTGAACCAATCATACGCTTTGCCTGTAATGGCTTAGTTGTCCATTCTACAAAGTGGATGAGCATTAGAAACGAAATCAAATGCTTTGCTTAAATTTAAAAATACTGTTGGTACAGCCTGCAGTTTTTCATTGACTTCTATTGTAACAAATAAAAAATTCTGATATAATTTTGGCTAGAGTGAAGGACACGTTTTTATTAGATCAAACTGTATAATTTAATCGAAGGTAAACTAAACCTAAACTTATTAACCATCTTCCAAGGATCGTAGCGTCCTAAAAATTGGCAGCTGTATATAGTTCTGATGACAATACAATAATATGGTACTGTCAAACTGATCTGATGATGGAGCCGATACATAAAATGGATTTTTTTATTAGAAAGGTGTGGTAATAAACTTTGACCGCGATTAAGTTTTGCATTTATAAAAGCGTGAATTTTTTAACTGACCGGCATTTATAACATCCTACGTACGATAGGACGTCATTCAGTGAGAAACAGATAGGTATATTATGCGCATTATAAATAGTTAAATAGTAGTAAAAGTCACAAACAATTGAGTTTTCAGTTCTATTAATAAGTTTTGTAAGGACCAAGAGCTAGCGACTGACAGACGTTGGTTGATTTGTAAAGGTTATATGTACGCGTCATTTTACGGTGGGTTTGAACGGTAGATAATTACGAAGTTAACCCATCAGTTGGTTTTTGAGAAATATAAATAAAGAGAGAATATAAATAAAGAAATAGATAGATCGATATTCTTTATTAGGTACACCAATTTTACAATTTTGATCTTAAACTACATAGTTAAAGTAGGTGACATAATGAGCGGTCTTATCGCTGAGAGCGATCTCTTCCAGACAACCTTAGGATGGATTGAGACGAGAAGGAAAAGACTATGTGGTACTTACTAATCTTTAATACTAAATCTAATCCAAAAACTCTTTTTTGACATACTTATGCCCCTTTATATAAAACACTAGCTTCTATCATATAGGTTACACCCGCGTCCTGTGGGAACTACTGCTCGTACCGGGACATACGATATCAATGGTCAAACTGTATAGAAGCCTGTCGGTCATATACCCGCTGTAAGTTAGATGCAAACACAAAGTGACAGCCTTCATAAAATAACGAAAGGATGGCAGTTGCTGGCTCTTGGCCTATAAAAACATATTGTAATCATGCCCTAATTACATCAATGAGCTAATTACTTACAAACACAATAAACATCAAAACAAACAAAGTCATAAATTAACCGAATGCGTCAATTGCTTCAAACCTTGAAGAAAAATTCCGCTTATTCCTGAAATAGATCGCAAAACGCCCGCCCTTCACCATTTTCAATGCGTTTTTGCTGGGAAGAAGAAGTGCCGCAACAAACTCCCCAGCAATACATATCTGTCTGTTAGGTGTGAAGAAAGTTAAAATTATATAATTTCTATCAAAAAAAAAAACAATATAGATATCTACTACTCTATCACTCTTAAAAGTCAATTGCCCTCCCTTAAAAGTCATAATTCTTTTACAGATTTGAGAACATTGGAATCAAAATGGGGACCAATGAAGAAATAGATCCAGCCCAGGCATTAGAACATAAACTGTTCAGTCGGAATATGGCTATGGATGAAATCACTGCACGCGGAGACTCGGCCGTGCAGCAGTTCTACTGCGGCGCCACCGTGTTCGTGACAGGCGGCTCCGGCTTCCTCGGCAAGCAGCTCGTAGAGAAACTCTTCAGGTGAGGGATATTTGTCAGGCCGTGGAGACTCGGCCGTGCAGCAGTTCTACTGCGGCGCCACCGTGTTCGTGACAGGCGGCTCCGGCTTCCTCGGCAAGCAGCTCGTAGAGAAACTCTTCAGGTGAGGGATATTTGTCAGGCCGTGGAAACTCGGCCGTGCAGCAGTTCTACTGCGGCGCCACCATGTTCGTGACAGGCGGCTCCGGCTTCCTCGGCAGGCAGCTCGTAGAGAAACTCTTCAGGTGGAGAACCTAGCATCAGCTGTTACAGCTCTATTGAGCTCTAAATTTGATCAGCAAAAAGGCATAAATTAAAAACTTATTAAATTTTTTCAGGGCCACAAAAGTAGCAAAAGTCTTCATTCTGTTGAGACCAAAGAAAGGAAAACAGATGCTGGAGAGACTTCAGGAAATGTTACAGGATCCCGTGAGTATTCTTTATACTCTTACTGTTAAGCGTAATCACTCGATGAGTAGAAGAAGTGGTGTTCAAGACATGTGTTGTTCAAAATATGGCGTAAGACAGAGCTATAAAGTCATGATCGCTTTTTAAATGTGAGTATTTATTAATTTCCAGGTTTTCGATATTCTTCGGGACACACAGCCAGACTTCATCGACAAACTAGTACCAATAGCTGGTGACGTAGCTGACATGAGACTGGGCATCAGCGATAAAGACTGGGACACTATTACAGATGAGGTAAGATAGTCAGAAGACCATCAGTCAGAAGACTTGGATTGCCAATTGCTATTTGCTATTTTCCAGTCTTAATTATCATCACCCCCTGCTCGTATTCTACAATCTGCCAGGCCTTATCCCTACTACGTTTGGGGTCGGTTACCAATCTGATCGGGTGCAGCTGAGTATTAGTGTTTTGCATGGAGCGACTGCCTATCTGGCCTTCTCAACCCATTTACTATTTGTCAGACTTGCTGGCTGTTGACTAACAACTCCCGTAACGACTGCCAAAGATGCTCGCCCATACTTTATATGACTGTAAGAAATTCTTTGATTTTAAGACGGAGATTATTATGCATATGGCCGCGACCACGAGGTTTGATGAGCCACTCCGAGTTGCCACATTAATCAATGTACGAGGTGCAAGGGAGGCGTTACTCCTCGGGAAAGCCTGCAAGAAGCTCAAGTAAGTGAATTGTGAAATAATATTCCGTTTCAAAGTGTAGGTACTTTGAAACGGAATATTATTTACATAACTTAAACTTTTACATACTAGCTGGTGCCCGCGACTTCGTCTGAGCAGGTTTAGTATTTCGAACAATATGTTTACAAATTGTAGCCTATGTGTTATTCTGATGTATAAGCTATATTATTGTAAAGTTTCATTAAAATCCATTCAGTAGTTTTTGCGTGAAAGAGTAACAAACATCCATACATCCATACATACAAACTTTCGCGTTTATAATATTAGTAGGATATTAAAAAAAAAACATTTATTCACGCGTGTGACACATGGACAAAAAAAATAAAAAAATAGCCATAAAAAAACGAATTACAATAAGAGACACGACACGAGAAGAAGGTACATAACGGGAAATATGTGTCATACCCACGTGAAACGGCCATCGCTCAGCATAATCCTGAGACCCTACACGGGACAAAAGCCTCAGCGCCAATTTTCAGCGAGAGCCTATTGTTCTAAACTGGGTATCAAATCTCATATATTTATATATAAATCAAGCTTATAAAAGTCTTCAATTATTGCAGTTTTTGTAACAAAATGGTGGACTTTATAGGTAGCAAAGCACATACCGCGGGCCACTAGTTGAATATAAAAGACGTCATGAGATGATGGCCAAATTCTATTAATTAGAAACTTCTCCACTCCGCTTCGATTCGGTGGAGTCTTGTCCAAATATTCAATTGTAATATGTAGCTCTACTTCTTTATTAATTTGGTGTATACGCAGTCTTATATTGTTTCTCTTTACTTCCAGGTCCTATGTCCACGTATCAACGGCGTACGCGCATGCATGCGACTTCCGTATCAACGGTGACGTGTTGGAAGATTTCTACAAAAGTCCAGTTGACCCTGAAGCTCTCATCAAGATAGCGGAGACTACTGATGAAGACAGAATTAATAAATTTGCTGATAAGTAAGTAATGTTCAATATTATCATCATCATCTCAAGAGCCTTTTTCCTAACTATGTTGGGGTCGGCTTCCCGTCTACTTGGATGCAGCTGAGTACCAGTGCTTTTACAAGGAAAGACTGCCTATCTGACATCGACCTGATATAGACACAATGTTTAGGTATGCATTTTTTGAAAACTATATTTAAACTGTTTCAGTTTGATTACAAATTGGCCGAACACGTATTCGTTTGCTAAAGCCGTGGCCGAGGAGACAGTAAAGACATTGGGCGAAGATATGCCTCTCTGCATAGTGAGGCCTGCTATAGGTACGTTTTTAAAATGTATTTAAGGGTGAAATGCACCATGTACCTATAACGATACCTTGGATATGGTGCATCACCATATACAACAATATTTAATTTTAATTTACTAACCCTTAGGTATAAGCATTACTAACAAGTGAGCCTATGTTATGTAGCTTCAATAAAATAAATTTTATATATAATATACTTGCCGACCATTGGTCAAAGTAGAGATTTAAAAACTAAACTTATAAGCCGTCCCCAGCTTAGTTAGGAAAAAGGCTCGGGAGATGATGATCATGACTTATAGTTAAATGGTGCGTAGAGCGCAACCCTGTTTGTCATGCAATACTCGTAGCAATATCGTGTCCAAACCTCATCTTCATCGAATAGGCCAAATTCTGCCAGTATGTAACGGCACTGTGACGATCATAAAAATGTATATATTATATATATATACTACCTATTCTATACTACCTACTTACTCTAGATTCAAGTGAACATTTCTGAAATGTCCTCATAATTGTGAGCTTTGTGCGCGAAAACAGCTAGCAGTGGACTAGCGCCGACGCGTACATATTTGTGATATAGAAAATTCATTATATTACATTGTCATACATACATATACATTATATTGTCATTATATATTTTCAGTGGTACCTTCTAAACGAGAGCCGAGACCTGGCTGGGTGGATATATCAAATGTATACGGTGCCAGTGGAGTGAGTATCAAACTTTCATTGGTCACTAGTACAGTTCTTACATTACGATCGTACCTTAATGTAGGCTGTGGGTCAATGAGCGCCAGCCATCGCGATCTGCATCTATCCAATGCCCGTCACTTTTTTCCAAGGAGCCCGAATGCGATTTCCTCTCTTCTTCTTTCTCCTACAATGTTCCCAATTTTATTTGGGGTCCCCGAAATATATTTCCCCTGTCACTCGTCATACTGATACTCACGACCTTCCTATTCATGTCATCTTTCAGGCAATCCATCCATCTTTTCTTAGGTCTGCGATTAATGCGATTTCCTCTCAAACTGCGGAATTACAGAATTATTATTTTTTTATATTATATTCCATCATGTTTTGGATTAGAGATCATTATTAAATCTCCAATTGCAAAACAACGGATCAGTTATTGTGATCCACAGTAAAACTTGTCTGCTCCATCAACCTTTCATCCGGCTGCTAACATGATCTTCTTCTTATTACGTCAGATAGAAAATTAATCTCTAATAATTCGTTCTATTTCAGACGGTGCTAGGATCCTGCATGGGACTCATGCATGCCCTCTACTCGGATAACGTGACCCAAGTGGGTCTGATTCCTGTGGATTACGTAAATAACACAATTATAGCCTCCGCCTATGAGACCGCCAAAAGAATAGCTGATGGAGACAACAGCATTAAGATTTATACTATAACTGGGTCTACGAGGAATCCTGCAGTATGGGGTGAGATTTTTTTTCTTTATATTTTGAGCTTTGTTAGACTTCCATGAAGTATGTTTTCTTTTACATGAAGCGACTTATCTGACCGTCTCAACCTTAGTAGATGGAACCCTTTTTTTTTAACGACGTCAAAAATCATGAAATGACCCCTCCCGCTGTGGGTTAGCAGCGACGAGGGAGTGTCAGACTCTTACTGACTAAAAACCGTCGTGTTCCGTCATAGGCCTTTCATGTGCCAGGGCCGCGGCATCTCTTTCGAACAACCCGTAGCTAGATGGTACCCCTCGGGTAACCATGAGAATGGTTGGCAAAGTTGCTGTCTTTTGAGTTTCAAGGATGTAATGAATTACCTTCGGGGCAGTTTAACATAGATAGGGATGATTTCCTTGAAGCACAGGGGTATTTGGCAAAAATGTATCTGGACTCCATTATCTTGAATGAATATTTGCAGAGCTTGGATAAATACCTATATTTTAACCTTTCACATCCCCGCCTGCGTAGATTCAAACGGATTTCTCTTATATTTGATGTTTGTTAACAAGCAATCTATTTGTTACAGGCAAGTTACATCAAATTATTTCCACCGATGTCCGAAAAATTATGTCTCCTGCTGCCGTGTTCTACGGGTTTGCGTGGCAGACCACTAATCCTATCATATTCTGGATATACTCCTGGCTTCTACATCTGATACCTGCCTACGTTATCGATGCCATCTGCTTCGCTATTGGAAAGGAGAGGAGGTGAGGAGCTCCTATTATTTAAGGTCCTACAATCGATAGTATCGACCATGGACTAGCATTCATGTCCAAAAATCTGACCCGTTCCTTTTGAAAATCAAAGGGAGTGCCCTATATTCAGTGGCAGTGAATGTCTTTTAGATGAGACGTCGTCCTATGAAGGTCTAACTATCTCAAGCTTTTGAGGTAATTTACTGTAGATGCAGGGGAAACTAGTGTCAGACTAGAACAGACTTAACTACCTATGTTTCTATTGGATCTCGTGTAATGTCTAGGTGTCAGTGCCACTCTTTAACGGAATCTTTAGACACCATCACAGATACCACATTATCTGCCTAGCCTTACCCCAACTATGTTAAGCTTGACTGCCTGTCTGACCTGGATCCAACTGTGTTGGATTTGGTTGCCATTCTGACCTAGTGCAGTTAAGTACTAGTCTTTTATGAGAAGCGACTAATCGCGTAATCTGACACCCCTTGGTAAGGGGTTTACAGAAACCCTGAAATACAAAAGATTATACAAGTAACATGAAAGGGATAATAGTTGACGTGGCCCTTAGTCTCAGGTCCACAAATGATGGTGATTCTAATATTCATTTTTTCCCATTTTTTAAGGGTCAATTCCCACTGAAAGAGCAGCGGCCGGCAGCGGCCGGCAGCGGCCGTAATTGCAAGGGATTGAGCGTGAGCGCGGCGGGCCGCGCGGCGCCGCGCGGCGCCGCACCGCGCCGCGCTCTTACATTTTCCGTGCTCTTACGGCCGCTGCCGGCCGCTGCTCTTTCAGTGTGAATTGACCCTAACGTATGTTTTTCTCCCTTTTCAGATTCGTAAAACTATATAAGAAAATGTACAAACTACAAGTAGTATTATCTTACTTCACCTGCTTTCAATGGCGGTTTATCGACGACAATACTGCTAAACTCTTCGATAGCTTATCGGAAGCCGACCAAGCTATCTTTGAATTTGATGTCAAAAAGATCGATTGGGGAGAATACATGTTGATTTGGTATTTAGGTATAAGGAAATATGTAATTAAAGATGGTTTGCAAGGTACAGCGAAGGGAGTAAAAATGCAAGAAGTTTTCAAGTATCTTTTATGTATTATAGCGCCTCTGTATATCTATTCTTTATATAAGCTGCTGTATTTTTCTTTGTTAGTGTTATGTTATACTGTAAGATATGTATTATCAATAAAACTGTTTTAATGTACGTGATGTGTGTTTATTTATAACTTCGATATGTATGTAACTATGTAATGGAATCAAAAGAAAATTGAGATTACTTGTATCGCTAATATTGGATTAAAAATTGCGAGCAAAAGATGGACCGAGCTTGTATCTTAAGATTACGGTTTTGGTAAACTTCTAGTTCAACAACAATCTTTCATAGATCGTAGCGTCATGAAAGTTGTCAGCTGCATATAGTTCTAATAGCAATACTATGTTATATAATATATATCGGCGCGTGTCCATATATTTTCCAGCGCGGGATACCAGCGTTGACAAGTTTCCAGCGTCTTCCAGCTTTCTTTCTGCATACGGCCTTATAGTAGTAGGTACAGTGGAATACACTGTACAATGGAAAATTATAATCATGAACGCAATACCCATTCACCTTTTTTTCTTAGTCATTTTGAATGAAATTGCGTAACAATTCGAAAAGTGGAATTTAAGTAATAAAAGTCAAGGTCTTTTTTTTGGAACCTGATTTTGCTTAATCCTACTTATATTATAAATGTGAAAGTTTGTGAGAATGTATGGATGTATGTTTGTTATTCAATCACGCCAAAACGGCAAAACCGATTTGATTGAAATTTGGTATGTAGATAGGTGATACCCTGGATTAACACATAGGCTACTTTTTATCAACACAACACGCGGGCGAAGCCGCTGGCGGAAGCTAGTTATCATTAAACATTAATAATAAGAACCACAATAGAAAATTATTCAAATTTTATGACAAAACTCTAAATGTTAAATTCGGAGTCAAAAGTTCAATCATTTCAGTTCATTTAGGCTTTTAGGCAAGCACTAATAAACATCAGTTATGTAAATAAGTTTGATACAATAAGTTAGTTGCCCATTCCAAAAGTAGCTTCCATTTCATTTTTAGGGTTCCGTGCCCAAAGGGTAAAACGGGACCCTATTGTTTTCGTTCCTCTGTCCGTCCGTCCGTCTGTCACCAAGCTGCATCTCATGAATCGTGATAGTTAGAGAGTTGAAATTTTCACAGATGATGTATTTCTGAAAACTAGAATACAATAAATATTTTGGAGGCTTCCATACAACAAACGTAATTGTTTTGCTCATTTTCTAAATAATGGTACGGAACCCTTCGTGTGCGATTCCGACTCGCACTTGGCCGGTTTTTCCATTTGTGATAGTCGGCGTACCTATTATTAACAAGCCTGCGTACTGAGTAGTCCTACGTAGTTTTAGAACCAGTGTGAAAAACTATCCATGTTTAGACCTGTCGTCCTGTATGGATCTGAGTGTTGCTCACTGAAAAAGAGGGATGAGAAAACGTGCATCATTCTCTCGAGCCTTTTCCCAACTACATATGTTGGGGTCGGCTTCCAGTCTAACCGGATGTAGCTGAGTACCAGTGCTTTACAAGGAGCAACTGCCTATCTGACCTCCTCAACCCAGTTACCCGGGCAATCCAATACCCGCTAGGCCACCACGAGTTCTTCTTTTTCTGCAGTAACAGAACAGCACGTGTGCTAAAAGCCGTTACCAATAATGTTTTTTATGTGGTTTTACTTACAAGAGATAGGAATTTGACTCATGTCAATAAATGGCTAATGTAAAATGTTATAGTTATCGCCACGAATCTTGAGCTCTGACCTTCACCTGCGCAGAAGTAATTTATTGGGACCCTTTTGTGGTATGAAGTGAGGCGCGAAGGCGGGTTAAAGCGGTGATTGGCCCGCAGTGCATCGCGTCATAGCCGTCACTCGGGATTGGTTCTTTGCTAATAAATCACTTCTGCGCAGATGTAGGTCAGAGCTCAAGATTCGTGCCGATAACTATAGTATGTGTAGCAAACAAATGAACAGATGGATTGAATAATGACAACGGCAATAGGTTGACACACCTAATTCTTTTCTCAAGTATTCAAATTCTGGCTTACTTGTCTTAGAGTCCTATGTCCCCTAGATAGGGCAGAGGGCATCCACAGTGCTCCGCCATCGCGTTCGGTCTTGGACTTCGCGCTTTATTTCGCTTCACTTTCTGCCTATAGTCGCCGCCTCTGCAATGATCGTCCGCCGCCAGGATTGTTTAGGGCGGCCACGTTTCCGCTTCCCTTGGGGATTCCAGTCTAGGGCTTGCCTCGGGATGTGATGGGGGTCCCTTCGGAGCGTGTGGCCGATCCAGTTCCACTTGCGGCGTTTGATCTGCTGGTCGATCGGTGCTTCACCGCAGCGTTCCCACAGTTCTATGTTGGAGATTTTCTCGGGCCAGTATATACCAAGAATACCACGAAGAATGACGAATTCAAATAGTACTGTTAAGTCAAAAAAACAGACATTTGGCTTGCAATTAAACTATTGACACTACACTGAATAATTACTTAATTTACTGTTGGTAAATTATACGTTATATATTAATTAATTTCCAACAGTAAATTAATGATTCAGTGTTATTCTGTAAAACGATCTGATCACCTCAACAGATTAGTTATAGGAGCAACTTGACAGCCCTTGATAAATGTGGTTGACAGACTTTCTAGCTTTTGACAACCGGAACCCACAATTTAACGTGCCCTCCGAAACACGAAGGACCGACCAACAACAATCTTCATCATCTGCCAAGCCTTTTCCCAACTTTGTTGGGGTCAGCTTCCAATCATACCAGATGCAGCTGAGTTCGCAGTGTTTTACAAGGAGCGACTGCCTATCTTGGCTCCTCAACACAGTCACCCAGACAACCTAATACCCTTGGTGGTTGTGTGCCTAAGATGTTCAAATGGCAGCCAACCCACATTATATTGCCTTGTAAAACACGGAAGAACTCGTTACGGCAAGATGGTCACCCATCCACAGACCAGTCATGCCAAGCGATCCGCACGGCTTTGATTTAGCCATTAGCTCTTCCAAATATGATGATGATGATGTCCTCCTAGCCGGTTATCGGCTATGGTGGCTGTTCTCATGCACGGCGATTATTCAACTGCGTAGGACATAATTATAGTGCACAAGCATTTGCGCAGACACAAATGCACTCACTATTCCTTCACTCTCATAGCCCGATGGGACGGCAATCCGACACGACCGGAGAGAGATCAGGCGCGGGACCGACATTTCCGTGCTCTCCGATGCACGGGTGCATCAATCACCAACTTCCAGGCTACGGGCTACGGGCTACGGGCTGGAGTCGGGCCGAAATCCCTTTGTGGGTTTTTGAAGACTTTCACAAAGCAGCCCGGAGCCTGGAAGTTGGTGATTCCAAATATAATACAAGTTTATCTCGTTTTATTAAATGATTTAAAAAGAAACTGGTGTCAGACTTACTGGCTTCTGACTACCCGTAACGACTGCCAGGGATGTTCAATGACACCCGGGACTTTCAGTTTAACGTGCCATCCGAAACACAGTCATTGGTGTCTAAGATATACTTAGAAAGTACATACAAACTTAGAAAAGTTGCATTTTTACTTGCCAGACCTGGATTCGAACCCGTGCCCTCATACTCGAGAGGTTGGTTCTTTGCCCACTAGGCCACCACGACTACTACCTGATACCCCATCCTGAGCAATCGTATTATACGTCTATTAGACCAACAAGGCAAGCAAATATAGTATATACCTAACATTTATCTGCCTACGAGTTTCGGTTAATTCTTGAAGTGTGGCAAAACCTACCTTTAGCCGGCTAAAACTAGATGCTTTGTGAAAGTTTCTAAAACCCACAAAGAGATTTCGGCCCGACCCGGGAATCGAAGCCGAGGCTTCGTGTTCAGCACTCGCGCTTGCGATATCTAGACTAACGAGGCAGTCTTTTGTAAAATAGATACAATATAAAATAGAATGATGGAATATTGTATCATAGCTGTGTTTGGAATCATTAGAAAGGTGTGGTAATAAACTTTGACCGCGATTTTCTTTTGCATTTATAAGAATAAATAATTAATTTTCAACTGCCCAAAATTCATAACATACGTATGACGGCGCCACCGTCGATGTGACAACCGTCGATCTGTCAACGGTGGACCTTATATAAAGCGGCGCGCGCGCACGACTCGGGTCATTCGTTCACCGACCGTTGCCGAGTGCACACCTCCCACAAATTCGTGATAAATAATTGTAGTGACTAATATTGTGTTAATTGGAATAAACCAAGTGATTGTGTGAGAACCCCTTTGTTTTATTTAACGATGCCGGATCCTGACGCTGACACGTACATAAGGACGTTAAGATGTAAGAAATAAATATATTATCATCATTATCATAATCATCGGCCTATCGCAGTCCACTGCTGGACATAGGCTTCTCCAAGTGCACGCCACTGGTACGATTTTCGGCTTCTCGCATCCAGCTCCTAAATATATTATGCGCATTATAAATAGTTAAATTTTTCCGTGACGGTCCCGGACCAGAATGGGACCTCCCCATCTATCTCCCGTGGGTGTGGTAAGAGGCGACTAAGGGAGCTAAGGCCTAGTGCATCCCACCAGCACTTTGGGCTCAATAGCATTCCCAAGAAGGGTTAGCGTCAGGCAGCCGGCCGGATTATATGATTTCTATCCAAAAAAATGACAGTATAGATACCTACTTCTCTCACGCTCTTAAGGCTATGTGCCAACCAAACTGATTGTCAGCCGCCGAATATCAGCGTCTATGCATAGCGTAATAACGTATCGTAGGTTAGATGTCAACGAACTAGTGAATATGTATGGAAATACAATAAACTGCGTAACGTTCGCTCACATTCGGCGGCTGACAGTCAGTTTAGTTTGAACACAGTCTTAAAAGTCAATCATTCTAACTTAGAAGTCATTGCTTTTTCTACAGATTAGAGATTAAAGAACTTCAACAATTTTAAAATACAAAATGGGTACCAAAGAAGAAATAGATCCAGCTCAAGCATTAGAAGAAAAAGTGTTCAGTCGGAATACGGCTATGGATGAAATCACTGCACGCGGAGACTCGGCCGTTCAGCAGTTCTACTGCGGCGCCTCCGTGTTCGTGACAGGCGGCTCCGGCTTCCTCGGCAAGCAGCTCGTAGAGAAACTCTTCAGGTGGGAGTCTAGCTCGACAAAGCTGTAACAGGTCATCTGAATTTGATCAGAAAAAATGAAAAACATTTTTTATATAAATAAATATTTTTTCAGGGCCACAAAAGTAGCAAAAGTCTTCGTTCTATTGAGACCAAAGAAAGGAAAACAGATGCTGGAAAGACTTCAGGAAATGTTACAGGATCCCGTGAGTAGTTTTTGTATTTAACAAGCCCTGGTGTAAAAGTTTTCTCAAATGAGCCTGACTCTGGTTATTTGTAACAACGAGTATTACTAAGTAGCATTACGTATGTGCCCTTGAAAGGACGGGGTTTAACACCGCCGAACTGTTTTGTGAAAGTTTCTAAAACCCTCAACGTGAATCGAAGCCGAGAACTTGTACACAGCTGTCGCATTACGCGACAACTAGAACAACAAGTCAGTAGAAGTGGTGTTCAAAACACATCATCATCCCCCGAGCCTTTTCCCAACTATGTTGGGGTCGGCTTCCAGTCTAACCGGATTCAGCTCAGTACCAGTGCTTTACAAGAAGCGACTGCCTATCTGACCTCAACCCAGTTACCCGGGCAACCCGATACCCCTTGGTTAGACTGGTGTCAGACTTACTGGCTTCTGACTACCCGTAACGACTGCCAAGGATGTTCAAAATACATGTTGCCCAAAAAATATTTTAGGTGACAGGGTTAGCACATAAAATTCTAATATAAATATTGATTTGCAGGTTTTCGATATCCTTCGAGACACACAACCGGATTTTGTTGACAAATTAGTACCAATAGCTGGTGATGTCGCTGACATGAGACTGGGTATCAGCGATGGAGACTGGGATACTATTACAGAGGAGGTAAGCTAGTCAGAAGCCCTTTAAAAGAGTTGGATTGCCAATTACCATTTGTTATTTTCCAGTCTTAATCATTATCTCTATGCTCGTATTCTTTATATATATAATCCATAATCTACCTTGGTCTTATCCCAGCTATGTTTGGGGTCCGCTTCCAGTTTGCTGGGTGCATCTGAGTACCAGTGTATCACATGGAGCTACTGTCGATCTGGCCATCTCAATCCAGTTACTATTTGACTCTACTACTGGCTGCACTGTACTGTCTATCATCATCCTCCGAGCCTTTTTCCCAACAATGTTGAGGTCGGTTTCCAGTCTAACCGGATTCAGCTGAGTACCAGTGCTTTACAAGAAGCGACTACCTATCTGACCTCCTCAACCCAGTTACCCGGGCAACCCGATACCCCTTGATACCCGTAACGACTGCCAAGGATGTTCTATGACAGCCGGGACCTACAGTTTAACGTGCCATCCAAAACACAGTCAATGGTGTCTAAGATTTACTTAGAAAGTACATACAAACTTAGAAAAGTTGCATTAGACTCTTACTTGAGAATTTGGTCCTTTACCCACTAGGCCACCAGGACTGTACTGACTACTCGAATGCTAAAAAGACTTTTATACTTTATGTGAATATATGCCAATTCTATAATTTAGACAGAAATAATTATGCATATGGCTGCGACCACGAGGTTTGATGAGCCACTCCGAGCTGCCACAGTAATCAACGTGCGAGGTGCAAGAGAGGCGCTACTCCTCGGGAAAGCCTGCAAGAAGCTCAAGTAAGTGAAAAGTAAAGGACCTGTTTTAAAGTACCATTGTTCTGAAGTGTTTATCAAATCGCATATTGAATAAAAACACCGGCCGAGTGCGAGTCGGACTTGCATGCGAAGGGTTCCGTACCATTTTTTATAAAACCGCATCTACCTATTAACGTCATCGATATATCGAGCAAAAAATCACGTTTGTTGTATGGGAGCCCCCCAAAATATTTATTTTATTATAGTTTTCAGTATTTTTTGTTGTGTTATGAAAGTTTCAACTCTCTATTACGGTTCATGAGATAAAGCCTGGTGCCAGACGGACGGACGGACAGAGGAGCGAAAACTATAGGGTCCCGTTTTACCCTTTGGGTACGGAACCCTAAAAAAGGGATGATCACAAAAATCTTAGCTGTTTAAAACCCACTCCAACCTACTCAGCTCTGCTTTGGTAAAAATATTATCTTGGCATAATATCTTGGCATAAATATTCCGTTAATAGCCCAAGAGCCAGCGACTGCCAGACATTCGTTTTGCATAAAGACTGAAACCTTGTATGGGCATCAACATTAAAGTAGGTATGAACGATAGACTACTTCGAAGTTTGACTAAAGATTGCATCAGAAAACACAAGGTGTTGATTTGCATCCGTGCCATATTCAAGGACGTAATTATGCTAATGTTTGATATGATTCTCGACCCAAATCAACAAAAAATTGGTACGTAATTATTTTTATTTTTTACAGCAACAGCTTGTAGCTCCAATTCTTTGTTCGATTGGTTTAAACATAGGCTTATATTATTTCTCTTCACTCCCAGGTCCTATGTCCACGTTTCAACGGCGTACGCACAAGCGTGCGACTTTCGCATCAACGGTGATATATTAGAAGATTTCTACAAAAGTCCAGTTGACCCTGAGGCTCTCATCAAGATAGCGGAAACTACCGACGAAGATAGAATTAATAAAATTTCTGATGAGTAAGTTATGTTCAACATACTCTATATTGTATTTTTTTAGACTTTATTAATTTACAGTGAGACTTATTTTATTTTTTGTAGGTACATAAACTAAAAATATTTCGCGCTCGCTTCGCTCGCGCCGCCGTCTACACCTACCGTTCTTTCAATACTTAGCGGGTGCTTGGGTACCAATTCTTTTTTTTAAGTTTAGTTTTTTACTGTACCCTTATTCTTTGTTTTGCGTTTTCCAACCCCAAGTCCCGTCAAAAAATGGTGAAACTAAAAGGGTTCCGAAGTCAAAAGAATTCGGGAACCGCTATACACGACACATTGTATTGTACAGTCAACTTCAGGTCAATGGGAACAGTTTTATAGGAAAATCGTAGTTATTACTATAGAGTTAAGGAGCATGACAGGTACCACTGATGTGCAGTCTACCGTACATATATTTCTTTACAAGTGTATGTTAACTTTGTTTCAGTTTGATAACAAATTGGCCGAATACATATTCGTTTACTAAAGCCGTGGCCGAGGAGACAGTCAAGACTTTGGGCGAGGATATGCCTCTCTGCATTGTGAGGCCTGCTATAGGTACGTTCTTCAATTGAAATATTGACCAAATTCTTCTTCTTCCTCCTGCTCCTGTTCCCAATCTTACTTGGGGTCGGCGCAATATGTCATTCTCTTCCATTTTCCTCTGTCACTCGTCATACTGACACTCACTCCCTTCCTATTCATGTCATCTTTCAGGCAATCCATCCATCTTTTCCTAGGTCTTCCTCTTCCTCTCCGTCCATCTACATTCATGCTTAGCACACATTTTGTTGCAATATTGATCAAATTGATGGGACCGAATCAATTGGCGAAAATTTACCGGTGTAAGGCGCCATGAATCACACAATATTTCTTCTGATCTACTGTTTCTAAGCAAAAAGTAACCAAATACCCGCGAACCCATCTGAAATGTCCGCAAAATTGCAATCTTTGTGTGTGGACTCGCGCCAATGTGTACATATTTGTTCTTTTAAAAAGAAAAGCTTATAACGATAATATATTTTCAGTGGTACCTTCTAAACGAGAGCCGAGACCTGGATGGGTAGATATGTCAAACGTCTACGGTGCCAGTGGGGTGAGTACTCAAAATTTTTCATTGGTGACTTGGTTCGCAACTCAAGAACGTAGGATTCCAACAGTACCCGACCCGGTCTATCTGAACGGACCCCGTTCCGAGAGCATCGGCGCGCATTTTTCTTTTCACACAGACATAAAAAAGCATGCAAACGGAGCCAAACGTCAAGAAAAAATACACGATCGGAGTCGGTCGGCTCCTCTTATTATTTAACAACGAGTGCATTCGAGCATTCTCAATGACAAAAGCAGTGCGCATGCAAAAATAAACCTTACTTCAAATATCTACTTAGTACTCAATTTTCAACGTGTTAAGAATTTGCTCTGCTCTCCTCAACTGTCAAAGACATGGTCATCATCATCATCATCACCTCAGCCATAGGACGTCCACTGCTGAACATAGGCCTCCCCCTTAGATCTCCACAGATACCTGTTGGAGGCGACCTGCATCCAGCGTCTCCCGGCGACCTTTATAAGGTCGTCTGTCCACCTTGTTGGACATGACAAGACATGGTATTTCATGATATTAGTTTAAGATGATAAATGATTCATCTGATAAATCCTTTCTATTGCAGACTATTCTAGGGTCTTGCATGGGTCTCGTGCATGCACAATTCTTCGATAAAGTGACCCAATTGGGTCTGATCCCTGTGGATTACGTAAATAATACGATTATAGCCTCTGCCTATGAGACTGCCAAGAGAACTGCTGATGGAGACAATAGCATCAAGGTTTATGCTATTACTGGATCTACGAGGAATCCTGTAGATTTGGGTAAGAAATTTTCAAATATATTTTCCTGTTTATTTTCAGAAAATTCTGTGACTTAAGATTTTTAAGCAGCAACTGCTTATCTGACCTTCTCAACCTAAGCCGGGTCCAGACATATATCATTTGCCCGATCCGATTACCGTAGCCGTATCGTTAACGCATATGTGGACGGGTAATGATACGCGTAACATGATACGCGATCTCGATACGCCGTTATGATACGACCCGTCCCATATCGTGTACCATCTACGGATTCGGAGCTAATCGGAGGCGTCCACAACTTGCCACGGTGCTTGTTACGATATCTACCTACAACTTATGTAATGAAATAGACAACTCGTTGAAAAACTTAAAATAAAAATAAATCGTCCTCGGCTTCCACCCAACCGGATGTAGCCGAGTACCAGTGCTTTACAAGGAGAGACTGCCCTATCTGACCTCCTCAACCCAGTAACTCGGGCAACCCAATACCCGTTCGTTAGACTGGTGTCAGACGTACTGGCTTCTGACTACCCTTAACGACTGCGAAGGATGTTCAAAGACAGCCGGGACTTGCAGTTTAACCATTTTTCCTCTTATATTTGAAGTTGATTAACAGCAATCAAATTGTTACAGGCAAGGTATTTCAAGTAGTTTCTACCGACGTCCGAAAAATCATGTCTCCAGCTGCCGTGTTCTACGGGTTTGCGTTGCAAACGACTAATGCTACCATATTCTGGATATATTCCTGGCTTCTACATCTGATACCTGCCTACGTTCTCGATGCCGTCTGCTTCGCTATCGGAAAGGAGAGAAGGTGAGGAGATTTTCTTATATCTATAGTTAAGGTCGAAAGGTACTTTTTTTTTTCCGACGTCAAAAATCATCAAATGACCCCTCCCGCCGTGGGTTAGCAGCGGTGAGGGAGTGTCAGACTCTTACTGACTAAAAACCGTAGTGTTCCGTCATAGGCCTTTTATGTACCAGGGCCGCGGTATCTCTTTCGAACAACCCGCAGCAGGTCGAAAGGTACTCGAGTGGAGACCTGGAACTGACAAATGCATGCATAGGATGGCCACTACCTTCATTCATGGTCAAATTATCTGACCTGTTCCTTTTGAAAATCAAAGGGAAAGGCCTAATGTATAGCAGTGAACGTCCTAATGGTTGTCATGATGAAGATGAAGGTCAATAACCCCAGGTCTTTTTTGGGAGGTTGGTAAATGGATCACCCCATTGTGGATGCAACGGAAAATAGTGTCAGACTTGAACATATTAAATCTATAAACTATGCTCCTTCTGGACCCCGTATTGGGTGGGAAGGCCGTATTGCTCCCAGAGCAGATGGCCGATGGAGCCGAAAAGTGCTGGAGTGGAGACCACGGACTAGCAAGCGCAGCGTAGGACGTCCACCAATAAGGTGGACAGACGACTTTATAAAGGTCGCCGGAAGACGCTGGATGCAGGTCGCATCCAACAGATATCTGTGGAGATCTGAGGGGGAGGCCTATGTTCAGCAGTGGACGTCCTATGGCTGAGATGATGATGATGATGATGATAATGGAATCGTTGATCGCGATTACACAGGCCCTGAAACACACAGATTATAATATGAGTAACGTAAAAGCGACAAAACTAATCGTCAGACTCGACCACAAAGGATGGTGATTTCATTATCCATTTTGCCCCTTTTTTGTACGTTTTTTTTTCCTTTTCAGATTCGTGAAACTATACAAGAAAATGTACAAACTACAAGTAGTATTATCTTACTTCGCCTGCTTCCAATGGCGGTTTATCGACGACAATACTGCTAAACTCTTCGATAGCTTATCGGAAGCCGACAAAGCTATCTTTGAATTTGATGTCAAAAAGATCGATTGGGTAGAATACGTGTTGATCTGGTATTTAGGTTTAAGAAAATATGTTATCAAAGATGGTTTGCAAGGTACAACGAAGGGAGTAAGAAATCAAGAGATTTTCAAATACCTCTTGTTTATTATAGGACCTCTGTATATGTATTCTTTATATAAACTGCTGTATTTTTCTTTGTTAGTGTTATGTTACACTGTAAGATATGTATTATCAATAAAATTGTTTTGATGTATGTATTGTATACCTACTTATTTATTGGGTCGACCTGTATGTAACTATGTTACCGTAATTGCACAAAGCTCCATTAAATTAAAGTTAAAGCTTCATTAAGTCTATTGCTCTGTCACTTTATATCTTGTTGGCAAAGAAAGCCAGCAATAGATTAAAATAACCCTTAACTTTAAATGAGCTTTGTGCAACTGACGGTATGTAATGGAGTAAAAGGTAACTAATTTAACCATCTCCCAAGAATCGTAGAACCGTGAAAATTGCCAGCTGTATGTAGTTCTGATTCATCATCCTCCGAGCCTTTTTCCCAACCTATGTTGGGGTCGGCTTCCAGTCTAACCGGATTCAGCTGAGTACGAGTGCTTTACAAGAAGCGACACTATTATTCTAGTGATTTTTAACATTTGAAAATTTTTAAGTTCATATACCGATTTCTTAAAAGACTAATAAGAAGCAACAGTAGTTGAGGTACCGTGTCTGAACCAATACATATTATTCGGAAAAAATCATGCACTCATTAGCTTTATATACGCCTGCTATCAAATCCTTACATATTTTTTTAGGGGACAAATTAAAAGCCATTTTTTAAATAACGTTTTATTTAAAAAAAATGCATTGCAACGAAATGTGGTGGGACCAGAACAGTACACTCACAAAATTTGTTCTCTCTATCCCTTTCACACACGTTCTAAACTACAACAAGTTATTATAGAACGAGAACCACAAATTAAAACTATAAAAAATCACAGTTGACAATATTCTAAAACGATGACAAAACTCAATTTTTAAAGAGGCGTATTCCATTTTTTACTTTGGCGTAGTCCCCAAACGGCGTATTGTGAGCAAGCCCAATTTGCGTAGTTTAAGAACCAGTGTGAAAAAGGACAAAAAATGACACGTTACCTAAATTCCTTCGATCGGAAATCGGTCCGACTGCCTTCCGATATTAATACGGCATTGTGAAAAATATCCTTCCGATGTTGTCGGTCCGATGTCGCGTCGGTCCGATGTCGCGTCGGTCCGATTTATCGTTCATGCTGATTCAGTCTACGCAAACTGGTGACTTCCATGCCGTATATTGAGAAACTTGTGGGCTCCGTGAATTTCACCTGTAGAATGAAGAAATACGGTTAATTTGTTCTTAGAAGAATTAGGCCCAGACTCCTACAAAAAATTGTGGAAAAGTTAAAAAATCTTTATATAAGTTTGTTTTATTGCCCCTAAAATCTAAATAACTACTAAACCGATTTGAAAAAATCTTTACTGTTAGGAAGACTATCCTATATTTTTTTTCCCGGTATGGACAGTAGTTACCACGGGACGCGGGTGATCCCGTGAAAAAAATTGCTAGTGGTTAAATTATTAATATGCATTATGATCAATACTTCTAGTTTGCTAGAAGCATTCTAAGATACAACAACTTTGAAATTGCAATTTTCTTCAAGTAAATTTTTAGGATCTTATATCATTGTATTTAGAACAGTAGTGCCCGTTTTCACCAACAATCTCTTAACGTTTCCCTAACTAAGTGTCTCTTAGAATAAGGGCTCCCCCAATAATAAAGGTTATAAGGGACACTTAAACTTTGGTGAAAATGAAATTCGTATTAAGTGTTCCCTAAATGCTCTTAGGAGATCCCTAAATTTTGGTGGTGAAAGTGGGCATTAGACTTCTTATTATATTGGAAATATTAACCTCTTTATCTTCATCATCCGTATCCGGTTGTTGTGATTTGCTCGATCTTCTCGGCTAAAGAGAGAAAAAAATTGTAAGTTAAATTACTTTCCTATCTCCTTTCTCTACTAATAAATATGTTATTTTATTATCTTAAATTGCTGGACTGCTTTGAAAAAAAACATAATTCTTCTGTCCTTATAATTTTTTTGCAGCCTTAAAAGGGAAACCTTAATATATGTAGAATGCTAGTGCTTAAAGCTTATAAATAAAATTATTGTAAATACTTACAGTATCTTCAAGATGCTCCACTTCAGATGTTGGTGGAATATTGGGTCCTAATTTTTCAGCCAATGATTGTACCTGAAAACAGAAGAAGAAAAAAAGTTATTTATTCAGAGAAGGCTGAAGATCAGCACTTTTTGAAGGTAGAATTTAGTAAGAAGATAAGAAGACTCACGTTAGGATATTGAGAGAAGCAAGCCCTTGCTCTGCCAATGCAGGGTGGGGCTACGGCCCGGCCGTACCTGTCTCTATCAGCCGGATCGAACATGTAGTAACCTGGGAAAAATATTATTATTAACATCTCATACATCATTTCCCGAGCCTTTTCCCAACTATGTAAATCCTATGTAAAACCTGGGAGAAATATGCAGAAGTTAAGTTATTTTCAGAACGGGCTCTACATACTCCATTTGAGTAGACGCTTAACTAAAGGTAAACAATCTTCATCTTTATCTCCCGAGCCTTTTCCCAACTATGTTGGGGTCGGCTTCCAGTCTCACTGGATGCAGCTGAGTTCCAGTGTTTTTACAACGAGCGATTGCCTATCTGACCTCCTCAACCCAGTTACCCGGGGAAAATATCATTCATCCATCCAGCTTGTTTGGTATTGTACAATTCTTTCAAATTATCTAGTTATTTAAGCAACCGCAGACTATAGCTAGTTATTTAAGGGAACATAGATTAAGCCACAGATGAACGTTACGGATATTCAGAAGCTAGAAAGTCACTTTTCAAGAGATACCTCAGTTAAAAATAGTTACTTTTTAATAATATTACTTGGCAAGTTTTAATAGAAAATTAAATACTTGATTCATTGCGTTTAGTAGGTTTATAACAAGGTGTGTGAAAACTTGCCAAGGAACATTATTAAAAAGTAACTATTTTTAACTGAGGTATGTGTATGGAACTTGGTACTTATTCAGATCTCACTTCTTTTGTAGGCGAAGGATTTCCATATTATCGAACTTGGCAGCCTTTCACATTTTTGTTTAGGGTGGTAATATTCTTGCACAAGTAACTGAGTTGAGGAGAACAGACAGACAATTTCTTTTTGCAAAAAACTTTTTCATTGGAAACTGTCCCAAACATATTTAAGGAAAAGGCCAGGCGGATTATAGTAAACACCGGAAAAAACACTTGTAAAAGACTAGACATATAAATAAATACCTCGCGGAGTCCTAAACAGTGCAACAGCAAAGTCCCCTTTGCCGGTAACGAAGACGCCAGACTTCTCCTCTCTGAAGAACTCCCCAATTTGCTGCACCAGGTCCACATCCAGAGCGCCCTTGTGTCTAGACTTGTAGACGACCACGCGGCACACGCAGTTCCCAGGAGTGTAGAATTTACGGAGAATCTGATGATGGGATAGAGGTATAAGAAATTAGGAAACTGTTGGGGCTTATTATAGCTATACATTAACTATGTAAGTAGACATCTGTGGATGTTAAATAAGAAATGAAAGTGCGAATTGCTTTTTACACATCTTTGAAGGATTCGACTCGCCCAGATTTATAATAATTATATTTGTTCGAGTTGCCTACATAGAAACTATTATTCTTAAAAGTCGTGATTGCACTTTCGTTTCGAATTAACCCTATAACCGTAGTAACTATTATAGTAATCTTTGCTATAACTAGCAATTTTTAACCATCGATGAAAAAACAGGGTGTTATAAGTTTTACTGCTGATACCTATGTGTCTATATCTATGAATGTGTCGGTGGCACTCACCTCCTAAATCGCTGAACCAATTCTCATTGTGCAAAGAAAGACTTATCTCAATCTGACAACATCCTAACTAAAGTATACAACGAACCTGTTCCATAGCCAATATCTTGGTAGGCGGATGGAAGTGCAGGTAGCTGTCCTGGTACAGCTGGTCTCCGCTCTCCAGGATCTGGTCAAGGGTTGTGGTGCACCAGCGGCAGACGTCTTCTACTCGGGACATCGCTACGGCCATCACGGCACAGGCTACCGCCTAGAAATAATTTAGTTTGGAAATAATTACTAAACAGATACAAATATGTTTGCAACCAATCCTTACTTAGATATATAAAAAATGCTGTACCTATGTACACTTTAGTTTGGTTACACGCGCTACTTTCAGGAATAAATTGATCCGAATTGTTTTTTTTTTTCAGTGCTAGGCAGCCCATTTATCGAGGAAAGTGATAAGTCTTTTTTCCGGGTGTGCGAAGTTTTAGGCCACTGGTAATACATGCTATTAATATTACAACTACCAAAATAAAATAATAAAAAATTGTATGTATGGATTTATGGATATTTAACCTAATGGATATTGACGAAACTTGGCTGTAACTAAATATAATGTAGGATTCTTTTTACGGGTACACGAAGTTCTTAGTTTCCTTGAAACACTCCACTAGTAATAAATCAAATATAATTAGTATAACTCTTACCTGGTTCCCTCTAGAAGCATGGGAGAACTTCCTGCAAGCGATGGAGTGTTGTGCCGACATGAACTGAGTGCCATCGCTCAGGACCAACCACCCACTCGTGTTACGTTGTCCTGAAAGATACAAATCGCTTTAGATTTTACGCACTACTTATGCACGCAAAGCCGTCGAACTTAAGTACCCCCGCACAACGCAAACTTAGTCGTCTGACTTAGTCCGAACGAAGTGGAGCAACCCCTTCTGTTTTTGCTTTTGATGGGAAATCATCAAATGACCTTTCCCTCTGTGGGTTACTAGCGTAAGGGTCCGTTCAGATAGACCGGCTCGGAGAGCATCAGCGCGCATTTTTCTTTTCACACAGACCGGAGCCGATCTGCTGCGCAAGCATTAAAGAGCATGCAAACGGAGCCAAACTTCAAGAAAAAATACACGATTGGAGCCGGTCGGCTCCTCTTATTATTTTACACCGACCGCATTCGAGCATTCTCAATGACAAAAGGTGTGCGCATGCACAAATGAACCTTACTTCAAATACTAAGTAGGTACTCAATTTTCATCATGTTAAGAATTTGCTCTGCTCTCCGACCCGGTCTATTTGAACGGACCCTATGGGGGTGTCAGACTCTGAACTAACTAAACCCCATCATGTGCCTTCGTAGGCTTTTTAGTCGCGGTAGCTCTTTCAGACAATCTCGCAGCCCCGGCAGGCCTTGGCCCTGCTGGGCCCCGCTAGGGGAGCAATCCCTACTTATAAAAATTAGGCGCGATTTTCCATACTTTTTGTATGATATGTATACATATAAAGTTAGCAACATTTAAATAAAAATATGTTTATTATAAGTTAAGCAGGTATTAACATTCTAAGTACAAACACAGATTACTTAATAGTTAGTAGGTAGTACATAGTTAATAAAAATAGTCAAATTATTACCGAATAGTCCTGAAGAAGTTGAAGCGTAACTTCTAGACTTTTTCTTTAGTTTAGGAGACATATTTTCTGGTTTATTAATTCTGGGAGCATTTTTATTTTTGACTAGCTGTTGCCCGCAACTTCGTCTGCGTGGGCAATATAGAATAGTCAAAATACTACTTATCCCGTAGGTGCATTCTTTCACGTGACAGTATAATTAGGATTAGCACTTAGCAGTCGCATAGATTCATTGATCAAGGTTGTGTTGTGGATGTGACCATTTATCTAAACAAAAGAAGTAAAGTTTGTGACGTTGTGAATATCTCTGGATCCAGTCAGCCAATTTTGAAAATTATAACGTATGGTGCGTAAGTAATTTTCACAGGAAACAGTTATAATCTATGTCTATATGCTTTGGGTCTGACAAAGCTGTCATTTGTACATTTTCTGCAGCTGCTGCGACTAATCAGAAGCCAGAAAGTCTGTCAGTCTTACCATGGATATCGTCTTGTGTAGTTGACTGGATTGAAGGTAGCTAGATAGGTAGTCGCTCCAAGCAAAATATTGGTACTCAAACAGATTCGGTGACTGGAAGCCAACACCAACATAGTTGGGGAATAGCTGGATGGATGATAAAATGAGTCATCATCATCAGCAGGCGCATAGGGTAGGTTAGTTTCACTACTGGGGAGAAACACTTGTATGACGGGGATTTTCTGTGCACTTACTCACTATGGTAAGGCTGACCCCACATTAGGCGTGCGCGATCCTCGGGCGTGTGAGTAGCGCGGGCGTCGCGAGCGCGCTGCGTGATCGTCGCGTTTTGCTGCCCTACGGCATGTGCACGCGAGCACGCGGCGCTCGAGTTGCGTTCTTACCCCTTCGCCCTCTATCCCCGTCACTCGCTAAACGCCTTAGCAATTAAACGTCAAGGAGAGCGGCACGTGCGCGCCGCGAGCGCGCTGTAGGTAAATGCCGCAGGGCAGCAAAACGCGACGCACGCGCGGCGCCCGCGCTACTCACACAACCGAGTTCGTACTGGAAACCTGCAGTTTTGCCAAGATTTTCAAAATGTACGCTTGCAATTTGTCATTTCTTGGTGGAGCCAGCAAATCGAAAGAAACATAAGTGTTGTATACTGTGCGTCACTACCGCACACACCGGGAAAATTTCGCTCTTGCGGAAGACGTTTATATACCATATTTTGTGTCACACAGGACGACAGTATCCACCGAAACACTTTCAAAGATCTGATGAACGAACAAACCAGACCTGACTTGGTCACCTGGGGCCAATCAGAGCTCTATGAAGCGATCATATGCTTTGGCTCCTACTGTTATTGCGGTTTCTGAAAATTTATTCACCTCATTCAACGATGAATGTAATTCTGATGGTACTATTAAGAACACTTGCTTAGCGCAGAAGCTGACGTTGGCAGGTCGACTCTTTTGACTTCTCGAATAGGATACCATTGGTTTTTGTGCAATGCACACCTGCAATGCATGCTGGATTAGGATAGGATACAGGTGGATAGGATTTGCAACAGAAAACAATTCTGTCTTTGTGATTGAATGACATCAAACGTAGTTTTATATAAAAGGTGTTTTTTTAGACTTGGCTCGGGTCCTACTGAGACTGTTCGTAATCGTGACCAGTGTATTTGCGATCAGAAGTTGAAAGTAAGCATGTCTCTGGTATGCGACGCGCAATGTGTTCGTTTTCAGACGCATAAAGCATTTTACGTGTGTATGGTATTAAATCGAGAAAGCTCCCATTTCTTATCTGCACTTTGTATCTGGGCTTGTTCTTAAAGCTACAGAATCCTACATTACCTACCTACCTCACGCTTAGCAGCGCTTGCGAGAGACAGATCCTCCTTTCTTCTCGGATTAAGTTTACATATTTTGCATCAGAAAAAATAATTAAGGTCTACTTAATACTACTCACTCAAAGTAATTTGTTTTAAGGCCACCACATTAGTGGAAGATAAGCTATGTTTATGAAAAAATCCTGATATAAACTCCATCTGTAACTTTAAATGATAATTAATTGTTATACTAAAGTCATCATTTTTTACATAATGTTCAAAAAATTATTGAGATGGCACCGTTTTAAATTTGGCTGAGAACTATTAATTTTCCTTTCATCAAGGTAATAATTATAATTGGATTTTGATGTGGCACGGCAAACTGACAAACACTATTGAAATGTCTATCAAAAAATTACACTACGTGTTAAAATATGATGAATTACGGAAAATACACAACTCCATCTGTTGAAATAATAATCCTCTATAAATAATGTATGGTAATTTATTGTCATTTACCACCTCGCTCCTTTGTCAAATTTTATGTATTTTATTTAACACAGATTACCACAGATGGAGCTACTTTAACCTTGGCTAAACAAAATTTTCATTTTTTTTTCTTCCTAAGTTACTTATGAAGGTGTGATTTTCTGTGTAAAGATCAACTAATATAAGTACAACATTCAAATGTACAGTTTTGACAAACAGATTGCGTGTCGTAATATTTTACATCTTGAATTCACAAAATTAATCATATCTTTTGATAGAGTGAATCGATTTCGATGAAACAAAAATTAAGTAATACCCCAAGTTACGTACAATTTTTGTATATAAGCATTGTCTGCATTGAATTCGTAGATTTTACGTGAATCCCGAACGAACAAACAGATAAACAGACAAACAGACAAAAATGACAAAAATGATGGAAATGGGTTCTGTTAGTTATCCTTTAACATGCTGGCTATTTTTTTTGTCAATTTCTTCAATGTACAAAAATTACTTTTCTACAGATTTATTATATGTATAGATTATGATTTAACACAGACATTTTTATAATATTTACGTTTATTTACATTTTAAACCATTTTTGAATGAAAATGACAATGTCACTGTCGCTATGAAGTATTCTTTTTACTTATTGTCATTTCATTAAAACCAAAGAAGTTTGTCTTCATAGTTAAGAAAGAAGTTTCGTTTGAGAAAATTGCTTAGGTACAGATAGAATCTTTGTGAAAACTTAATAAGTCTTTTAGTAAAAAATTGGAAAACAATGGTTTTGAGTCAGCACTATTTTTTTAAAATAATATTACTGCAAATTATATATTTATTAGTCAAGAAGGATATATATTTATTTACATAGTTACACTATGTAGTTAAAGTATGTAGGTACCTACAATACAACCAAAAACTATCAGAATAAAAATCTAAAATAAAAATGAAATATTTATTTGTAAGTACCTATACGGTAAATTACAGAAACATCTGTTTTTCCTTATCTAAGTAACAGTAAACGAAACAAAAAACAATTTTTTAAATATCCTAAACAACAAAAGGAGGTCAAATGAGCTACATCCGTGGTTATGAGACCGAGGTCTCGCTTTATTCATTTGCATGACACTGTTTTCAATATTTTAAACCATATGATTGATTGCTTAGTGCTGAAAGTAACACTTTATAGTGGTCAGGACTTAGACCGGCTCCTGACCAGCACCGGTTAACGGTGTAGCCACGGACCCCCACAAATACATACCACAATTTTCTTCCATACAAACTTGATATGAAAACTTCGCTTGCGCGATTCAGGAATTCGAACTTCAACAATTAATTACACAAAACTACTAAGAAAAACCACAATATATTTACACCAATACAAAGTAAATTTCAAGCAGATTTTTTTGCATATTTTTTTAGAAACTAAAGTATAGTTTTAACACTTTTATCAAAGGTTTTAATTTAGGAAATTCGCTTACGTGTTTTCGTGTAAGAGGAAGAAAGACGGTAGAAATTACTCTTTGCTAGATTCAAGAGAGTCTATTGGATGTTACAGTATTGATTGTTGTGCAAACGGGTAAAGTAACGCCCTAATATTGATTTTTAGAGAGAGAATCCTAACACGATTGAAATAGCAGCATTTGGGTATTTAAATGATATGAATACTAATACTTTTGACGATTAATTTGTGAAATATATAAAAAAAAAACATCTAAAAGTCTTGAATGTGCTGCAAAATAAATCAATCCTTAGATAAGTATGTTGTCAAAACATCAGATTCACGCATGCGCAAACCACACAACGCAAGTGTCATAAGTACTATCGCGGACTGACTGCCTCGTTGGTCTAGTGGTCGCAAGCGCGGCTGCTGTGCTCGAGGTCTCGGGTTCAATTCCATATTAAAAAATAAATATTAAAGTGTCATACGACACATATAAAAAATGAGAGATTGTGTGTAAACTTCACAAAAACCATCTACTAAATAGTACGAACAAAGCCTAAACATTTGTTTGGATAGGTGAAACCGTTCTTGAATTATGAAATTACATGGAAAAGGGACATTAATTTATATATAACTAGCTTTTGCCCGCAACTTCGTTCGCGTGGAATAGTGACTACCAGCAGATTTTTGATTTGACCAATAGATGGCGCTATATGTCCGGAATAATTTTATTTTTATTTTTTTTTGTAATAAAAACTATCCTATGTCCTTTCTCATGTTTCAAACTATGTCTGTACCAAATTTCACACAAATCGGTTCAGTAGTTTAGGCGTGAAGAAAAGACAGACAGACAGACAGACAGAGTTACTTTCGCATTTATAATATTAGTTTGGATATACATAGATTACGTGACAAAGATATGACTTTAACTTGTACAGTCAACTTCATGTCAGTGCTAACAGTTTTATAGGAAAATCGTACTTATCACTATTGAGTTAAGGTGCATGACAATTACCACTGATGTGCAGTCTACCGTACCTGTGGATAGGATATAGAAACCTACCTTTAAGCTTGGTTTGCTCCTTATCCGCCTTTTCCGCAGCCCTCTGAGCGTCGAGACAGGTGGCGCTCCCTGGTGGATGCTTGCGATCCTTCTCGCTTGCTCGACGCTTGCTACCGTCTATGCCAACCTGTGGGAATGTACATATTGTGGGAATCTGGGCATACGTGTCCTCTCACATATAAGAGACTATTCAAAGGAGTATCTGGTCCCCTGCTCGCGTCCAAGTAACTAATTTGTCATAAGTTAACGGGGACTTTAGATTGTCCCTCTATAATTAAATAACCAGCAAACATAATGATAATTTTTGGAGATGTATGTATATAATATGCAAAATAGTTGAGAAAAGGCTAGACTAATATGAGTGCCCGCTTAATTCTTTAAGGTTTTAAAGAGTTAAAGGTAAATAAAAGTTACAAAAGTTACAAAATTTTAGAGAAATCTAAAACCAACGACTTCTTTCTTATTTGACAATATAAATACATATCTACATTACAACGAGCTCAATTTTAACAACCGTATCAGTCAAAACTGTAGTAACCCAAACGCCTCGATAGTCCCAGTAACTGATCTGGCCTACCATACGTTACTCAACCTTCATAAGTTGCCTGACCTATCTTCCCTATGGTATCTCCGCTCATTTTTCCTTCCTCCTTTCCATACCTAGGTAAGGGGCAAAACCCACGGTTCTCCTCACCTTACTAGTAGCCGGTACAAGTTTGACTCCTGGAGGTGCTCCTGGAGGTGCCCTCACAATGGGAGGCTCGACTCCTCCTAGCTTCTTGATAGGCTGAACAGTTATAGACATCGCGTATAACTGGAAGTCGTGCTTCGGTCGCTCTAGGACTGGTACGTTTTGTAAGTACCTGGGGTCAGTCAAAAAAATCACTCTCAGAGGTATATAATAAACTAAACTAACCTAACCATCAGTTGAACAAAGCTCCATTAAAGTTAAAGCTTCTTTAAATCTATTGCTGACTCTTTCTTTGTCAACCAGATAAAAAGTGACAGCAATAGATTTAATGAAGCTTTAATTTAATGGAGCTTTGTGCAACTGACGGTATACAAATTTACTGTATAACTTAGGGTGGTATAATTCTTCCCGAACTTATTGGCTGCTCACAAATAACTTCCAATCAAAAAGCAGTTGATACCCAAGTGGATGCTGCGCAGTGGCTCATTACAATATTTCCAACTGCCATAGAGTTTGGCACAACCACTGAACAAATTTTGATGTACTTATACAGTTATATAAATTCTACATCAAAAAAATATACTTACTATTTTATCCTGGTTAAACTACGCAAGGAATACTTACGCGAATGCCATTAGCTTCGGAGATGTAAAAGTGAGCACACAGGCTGCACCATCATCCTAAAACCAAACGATGTTGTTGTAGACATAAAAGACAATGTCTATTTGAGTAAGTAAATAACTGAAGGTTGTTAATGATCATGATTTATTCCACAAATACAAATGAAACAAATAGACTACAGATTAAAAAAGTTGTCGATGGACCTTAAGCTTAAGAATTGTTATTTCGGTATTTACAATGATTTTAGCCGCATTTATTTTTGAACAGAGTTTTCCAATAAAAAAATACATCAAGGGGAACATGAAAAAGCTGTTACTCACCATAGCATCAACCCTTAGCCCAGTAGGCCCACAAGCATGGGGCTCAAACATATAATACGAGGGCGCTCCGGCCACTCGCCAAATACACACCGCATGGGGTACCGACCATAGAATGCCGTGAGTATGAGCTTCGAAGAAACGTTCTAATGCACATCTGTAGGAAAAAACATTTATTTTCTAGATGATTCTAGAGGTCTCGGCAACTTTCTCAAAGCAGCCCGGAAAGTGGAAGTTGGTGACTGATACACCCGTGCATCCGAGAGCACGTGAATGTCGGTCCTGCTTGTAATCTCTATCCGGTGATGTCGGATTGTCGTCCCATCGCGCGCAGAGAGTAAAGGAATAGTGAGTGCACATGTGTCTGCGCGAATGCTTGTGCACTATAATATGTCCTGTGCAGCTGGCTGATCTTCTTATATGAGAACAGTCGCTGTGGCCTGTATCATCATCATTGTTTTATTAGCAGAACTACATTCAGCTGCTGACAATACAATAATATGCTACTGACGAACAGATCTGATGATGAAGTCGGAAGATATGAACTGCAACTTCAAGATTTAACATCGTATCATAACTGTGTTTGGACTTTTTATAAAACACTTTGATGCCGATAAGCGTGCGTGTATAAAAGCGTGTTTTTCTATTGTTTTTAAACTATTGATTTATTTCTAGAACTGTTCTGACCTGACAGTCATCTGACTGGGTTCCTTCTGCTCGAGCTTGCCCGAGAACACTTCCTCCAAGTCGTATCGCACGTAGTTCACGCCGAGCACGAAGCGTTTCAACACCTGGCATCGTTCATAAAGTTAATAAGCTTATATTTGGTATGCATAAAAAATAACTTATGTACGTGTGATACATAAGTTCAAAACGAATAGGAAATTGTAATATCTTATTTTATCTCTCTCGCACTCTTTATGTTACATAAAACACCTTCCGCTATCTTTAATTCACTATCTTCTACACCTTGTATACTCTCTCTCCTCTTATACACTCTTCTGCTCCTTTACTCTCTTTCACATTAAGATGCATAGTTTGAGGGCAATTGTGAATCTTTCTGTACTTAAAACACTTGGATACTACAACATATTTGTATTTGACTTGTTATCTTTCTTATGCACTACTTCACCCCTTCATACATTATACTCCATCCGCATCCATATTCTTCATCTCTTACTTTCATACACTCTCTTTTTTTCTCACATAGGTACTCTCATCCTTTCTCTTATTCACTAACCTGCAACGGCAACAGCACATCTTCCCCAGGGCGGAACTCATAGCCCAGCGAGCCTAGCGAGGCAGTGAACAGTTGGCAGGCGACCGACATGACCTCGTCCACGGTGCGTCGCGTCCAGAGGTGAGGACGACGCACGTGAGACATGGCGGCGCCTACTATCGCTGCGCAAGCTGATTGGAGTAGCGCGTCGCGAGTGAACCTGGTTTTACAAGTCCAATGGTTAAGTCCAACAATAGGAGTCCGATTTTTCTTTTAGGAGAAAAATAGGTCCCACCATAGAGCATCTTTCCTACAAAAAGGCGCTCAGAAAATCCTAGTTAGAACGTCCTAAAAGTCAGTGGTTGGTAAGTACTACTATGTTACCCATGCTGTCTAATTTTAAATCCACCAGGTTTCTGTTTTAGTCTCTACTGAACAAAAGCCTCCTCTATAGTCTACCATTTCTACCGAATACACTATGTGTCAACCAATCAGCGAAATAACTATTTAAACCTTCACCTTTATCACTTTCTTCTGAGCTGTTATTCAATGAAACTGGTGAAGGTCTCAGAAAGCGTTAGGAAAAACCACCCTATTTTTTATCCCCAAGCTAATTCTCAATTACCCATAAAATACACCCATATAGAATAACTCTATTCTCAAAATTTTCAAAATTTTACATAACTTGTTAACGGTATATTCAAAAGTATGTCTGATACAGCAAATTACGTGTATCAGAAAAGGCAAACATCAAGTCAAATATTATACATGTCAGATCACATTCACATCCTTTACAGCTCAAATTCTTTCGTTAATGTGAAAGTCAATTTCAATATACAGCTCCAAAGTTACTTACTTCATCAAATCAGGTGGTCTAGTTCCCCTCAATATAGTCCTTCCTCTAGCAGTCTCCACGAAGGCGGTGAGCACCTTCCACTCGTACCCTTCATCCGGCACCGTACCCTGAGGAGTGACTGGAGTACTCAGCTTCGAGAACTCCCAGAATACTTTCACTGCTGATATTGAGAACCTGGGGAGGAGGTACAAGTCTGATTTAGCAAGTGTGTCTTCTGTGGGACTCCTGTGGGACTCCTGTGGGACTCCTGTGGGACTCCTGATGACATTGTACTACATTGTACCTTTCTTTTTACGTGGGAAATTATATCAAAATGAATGCATCTATTTGCAATGCGAGAGTTTTAATAATTGAAAACAACCTTCTGCTTCCTTTCCATTATGGATGCAGCAAAATCTGCCTCTTGCCAGTAATAGACTGAATAATCGAAAGTTGACTTCTCTAAATATCTGGCGGTTTTGTACTTGGCACCCAAATGGAACCAGTTTTTTTAGCTACGTACTTGTTGTTTACACTCATAACTGAAATTCTTTACGATCTGTCGGCCACCAAGGTCTTTATTTTTTAAAGTCGTAACATCTTTACTACTTCATCTAGAAACTTTGCCGTCAATCTTGACTTTGATAAAAGAGTACACTGCAATGAAAGCCGATTCTAAAGAATTTTTACTGGCGCCCAACTGGGACCATCAACCCACACATATACAGTCTAAAAATCATATATCATATCATGTTGTTTATACTGTGCTTATATCAAGTTAGATTCGACTTTTGACTTAGTATTTTGACATTAGCTCCACACAAATTACGTCAAACTTCAAACTAACCGCATAACCATCGTCAGACACTTACTTGTTATCACCAGGCCTCATAGTGTTTTCCACGTTGGCTCTGAAAGTGTCTGCCAACTCCTCGATGTTGGAGAAGATGACCAGGGCCGCAGCCCCGGCTGGGGATGCCTTGCCGGCTGGTCCCACTGCGTGAGGCTCTAGCATCACGTATGACTTGTCGTCTACGCCTTTCCAGATTGCCACGCAATAGCCTTTGGCGCAGAGGACGCCATATTTGTTCTGAATAAAAAATAACCTAGTTATATTTGAGAACTACCAATTCCCCCATATTTTGACCCGAGTTTCCGCAGAAATTCTTCCTGCAGCTAGATAAAAGTAACCTATAACTTTTGTCTATGCCTTTCTAAAATACTTGGCTTTCAACTTAAAAAAACCTCATCCAAATCGATTCATGCGTTTGAGTTACGGTGCTACCGAAAGACAGTCATAAACCCTTCTTTTTCTCTCGTCTCGTGAGGGAGGTTGTAGGCATGAACTTGGATATATGTATCGGAAAAGAGCGACCAAAGAAACGATGAAAGATTATATTAAAGTTAATATAGCTAGAAAAAAGTACATGGATATAATGACAGGTAGAAAAGTATGGATTGAGAAAACATGCTACATGCTGGTATAAGGGGAGGAAGATGATGATTAAAAAGACCATTATATGTATGTAATAACATAAGCATGAGGTAAATAAACACATACATTGCTAAAGAAGCTGGTGATGGCTTTCTTGAGACTGTTGACGCTGCCGTTCTCCCCTGCCTTCGTGTCGCCTCCGATTACATCTGGCTCCACTTCTAGTTTCACCTGGAATATAAGTTTAGTATTTAATAGAGAGGACAAATAAAAACACTTTTTTTGGGGAAATCGGTTAAAATTTAAGAGATCGGGTTTCAATATTGGACTGGTGTTTTTCATTGTCTCGCAAGCTAAACATCAAGTAATTATGTACTCCATCCAGTTATAATTTCAAAGAGACCTATTACAAGAAAGATCCTTTTCAAACGACAAACGTTAAGACCCCTTCTTATGGATAAAAACATCAAGACAGACGCTGTTCAAAATTGGCTGGCAGGTTTAAAAGGGGGCATACCGAACCTAGCCAGATTACACGGGAACTCTGGCAACTACCTATTATCTATCTATTATGGGAAAGACTAAGAGCTGATATTTAACAGCTGAATCAATTAATGATAATTTTCTTGTGTCCTGAAATTACCACTCTAATTGGTTCAACCAAAAACAGACAAAATTCTCTATAAAGTTAAAGATTTGCACTGTCAAACGTAAACTCACACTAAAGTTAGTAACATGGAATTCCGGCACCATTTCCTTAGGTTTGAGCTTGGGCGGATTCTTGGCGTTACCCAGCGACATGGTGTAGAGTCTGTCTCCATACTTGAGCACCGCGTCCAGTAGCTCCGGCTTCCAGAACTGGTAGGGCTCTATGTGTTCTACTCATCATCTCTCGAGCCTGTTCCCAACTATGTTGGGGTCGGCTTCCAGTCTAACCCGATGCAGCTGAGTACCAGTGCTTTACAAGAAGCGACTATCTGACCTCCTCAACCCAGTTACCCGGGCAACCCAATTCCCTTTGGTTAGACTTGGCTCTATGTGTTCCACAACTATCACTAAAGACAAGTTAAAGAAACTTCATGCCGAGATGAAGATGCTGGGGTGAATGTGCAGAGTAACGAGGCTCAATAAGATCCATACGCGGTAGCCTTGGAGTACGCGATGTCGCCGACAAAATGCAACAGAAACGGCTGCGATGGTACGGACATGTAAAAAGAAGACCACTTGAGTACATCGGCAATGCGACACTCAATCTCGATATACCCGGCCAAAGACCACAATATGCCACAATACACCAAATTTACATTATGGAATGCAATAAATGATATGATGATGATGATGATGAAGACGCAGAGGCAGGCCCAAACTGCGGTGGCTGAGTGTCGGAAAATCTGCGAACTCGAAGAGGAAGATGTCCTGGATAGAGCTAAGAAGAAGAAGAAGAAGTAAAAGAAAATTTCACTCACACTAAAGTTAGTGACATGAAATTCCGGCACCATCTCCTTCGGCTTCAGCTTGGGCGGATTCTTGGCGTTACCCAGCGACATGGTGTAGAGTCTGTCTCCATACTTGAGCACCGCGTCCAGTAGCTCCGGCTTCCAGAACTGGTAGGGCTCTATATGTTCTACTCATCATCTCCCGAGCCTTTTCCCAACTATGTTGAGGTCGGCTTCCAGACTAACCGGATTCAGCTGAGTACCAGTGCTTTACAAGAAGCGACTGCCTATCATGCCGAGATGAAGATGCTGCGGTGGATGTGCGGAGTAACGAGGCTCGATATGACCCGTAACGAGTACGTACGCGGTAGCCTTGGAGTACGCGATGTCGCCGACAAAATACAAGAAAAACGGCTGCGATGGTACGGACATGTAAAAAGGAGACCACCTCGACACCCAATCTCGATATACCCGGTCAAAGGCGCAGAGGCAGGCTAAAACTACAGAGGTTGAGTGTCGTAAAGAAAGACATGAAAATCTGCGAACTCGAAGAGGAAGATGTCCTGGATAGAGCTAAGAAGAAGAAGAAGTAGTTAAAGAAATCTTCACTCACGCTAAAGTTAGTGACATGGAATTCCGGCACCATCTCCTTCGGTTTGAGCTTGGGCGGATTCTTGGCGTTACCCAGCGACATGGTGTAGAGTCTGTCTCCATACTTGAGCACCGCGTCCAGTAGCTCCGGCTTCCAGAACTGGTAGGGCTCTATGTGTTCTACTACTATCACTAAAGAAACTTCATGCCGAGATGAAGATGCTGCGGTGGATGTGCGGAGTAACGAGGCTCGATAAGATCCGGAACGAGTACGTACACGGTAGCCTTGGAGTACGCGATGTCGCCGAGAAAATGCAAGAGAAATGGCTGCGATGGTACGGACATGTAAAAAAGGAGACCACCTGAGTACATCGGCAATGCGACACTCAATCTCGACATACCCGGTCAAAGGCGTAGAGGCAGGCTAAAACTACTAGGTTGAGTGTCGTAAAGAAAGACATGAAAATCTGCGAACTCGAAGAGGAAGATGTCCTGGATAGAGCTAAGAAGAAGAAGAAGGAGTAAAAGAAAACTTCACTCACACTAAAGTTAGTAACATGGAATTCCGGCACCATCTCCTTCGGCTTGAGCTTGGGCGGATTCTTGGCGTTACCCAGCGACATGGTGTAGAGTCTGTCTCCATACTTGAGCACCGCGTCCAGTAGCTCCGGCTTCCAGAACTGGTAGGGCTCTATGTGTTCTACTACTATGCCCATTACTGCGTTCGCTGCGTCCTGGAAAAAAGGTGGTGTATAAGGATGTTTCTGAAGGCATGTTGGGTCCACGTATATCGTCATAAACGTCAGTTTTCTTAAAAGAACTGTTTACTGTGAATGTTCGTGTTCAATTTTCAACGTTAACTGTTGTTTTAAGAAAATCTGTTGTTTTTGTTGTTGGTTAAAGTGAACCTGAATGTGACAGATGCAAGTGGTAGATTAATAATAGCGCTTTCACACTAGTCCATTTTCCGCTCAAAAGAGAAAACCCACGGGACAACGCTCAGTTCATAGAGCATCATTATCAAATTCCGGTACAAAGGATTAGCACATATGGAGCTTGGGACCCCAGCAAAGCGGACCGCAGCAAAGTTATGAAACAACTATGGAATAGTAAGTATTCTGAGCGGACCAATTCTAGTTATTGGTGGTTTATATACTTCTGCGATCCGCTTTAGTGGAGTCTAGGTTTTTTGCCGCGAGCAGTAATATGTCGTGCATGTAAAAACTAATTATATACAAGCGACTAAATACGAGAGTACCTATTTTCGTGTGAAATCGAAAAGTAGATAAAAAAATAATGTTCCGTTAATGTTCTGAGATAGTCCTAGTTGATCAAAAATCTTCTTGAATGATGAAGATTAGAAGTTACCTATGAATTATTTAGTGAGCACAAACCTGATTATCCCTATTAGGCTGATCCATGAAGTAATTCTCGTTCTGAGCGAGTCTCGCCCTCACGGACGCAGTGGAACGAGTCAGACGATCCATGTATTTGCCCATGGCGGCATCGTCTAATGCGGGCACTAGTTCTTCTGCCGTCGCTGTATGGAGAAACAATTATTTAAGAACCTAGGGTAAGGTAGATTAGAGTAATTTAATGATCTGCTGCTGAACTAAATTTATAGCTATGTTTTATACAGGTACGGGCATGGTTCCATGGGTTGCGACTGAAACAGCTGGTATACATATAGTTACAGATAGGTGTTGAAATGAAGTCTTTTTCCCAGTAGTGGGGCAGTGTAGGCTAAAAGTGAAAGTAATCAAACTATATAAGGATCATATCCATGCCACGCGCCTGAGGCATGCAGACAAAGTATATAGAGAGGATATGAACGCGTGGTATGAAAATTTTTCGTAATAGATTACAAAATCAGGTTAGGAAATATTTTGCTTGGTTCAGTTACATTCGCACATGGATCATAAAATCATAAGGTTAAGCAACGCTTAGCGCGTTCGGTCCGTGTATGGGTGACTGACTTCTCATAATATGTGGCTCTGTATTTCGGAAGGCACGTTTTTCTCCTTCTAAGCGTTCCCGTAAAATTAAGTCAGTTCTTAACCACATGGATAAAAGAGGATTAAGAGGGATACTCACGAGGAGCGGGGCCACCTTCTTCACCCTCATCGACGCGATCCTTGGCGGGTCCTCCGCGTTTCTCCTTGAGCATTGAGGTCAGCTCGTTGATGACCTTGACGGGGTATAACTTGTAGGGGGCCAAGCATTGCTTGCCGTCCAGACCGCCTTGACGAGCTGGCAATTCAAGATTTTATTTTTCAAAACATGGTACAGGCGTAAAACTTTGAGAAGGAACTAAAACTTTAAAAGAAGACTGAGTTGACTTTTCACTTTTCCTATTTAAATTTTTCTCCCTTTTAATATAATATTTTTTGAGCTGTACTTAAACTTCAAAGTTTGATCGTAAGAAGGGTGAAAATATGAGAAGAGGTAACTAAAACAGCAGGATTTTTGGCGTTGTTTCAGACTTTTTCAAAGAAATGTTGTGGCTTGAAGTCAGCTGCAGCCAGAAAATCGAACCCAACATAGTAGGAAAGAGCTCAGGCAAATAGTTATACATACTAAGTTTGTCAATAAACTCTCCGGGACTCGCGGCCACTATGAGAACCGGACACGATTCCAGTGGGACTTCTTCTTGTTCAGGCTCCGGTTTCTCTTCGCCCTCTGAAATTAAAAACAAAAAATACAGTTCATAACTCAATGGTGGTCTCCAAATAAATTTCGATAAATGGAACTAGTGAATTTAATAAAATGTCCATACGCTTATAGTAAGTTCAACTCAGTTGTGCGCGCGGCCTTATGTGTGGGTAACCCTTGTACATATACAGTAACTTTGTGTGCGTGACAAGAGGTACAGTCGGGTACAATACAGTTATTTAGGGGTTGTATACGGGGGTTTAAAGAAAAACAGTTATTACGTAATTTAATGTTTATTTATTTATAATGATTATGAATCGCTATTTGAAAAATCAAATGATGAATTTTCGGATTCGCTACTCTCCAAGGAGAATTATAAATTCTGACTCCAATGTCAAAATGTCTATAGTATTCTTCTTTTTTCTTTTCTACATGTAGACAAGTATTACGCCACATCCCTTCATCAATTTGACTTAAACGAGACTTAAGTTTCATTATTTTGTTATTTTGGTCGACATTATGCGAAGCAATATAACTTTTTAAAATTCCCCGCACATTTTGTTTACATTATTATACTAGATTATACCTCTTTTTACATTCTTAGTCCACACTTTTATTTATTGTCCACGTACCCCGAGCTAGAAAATATGTACTTAAGGAGTATTCAATTCTTAGATACTGTCAATGTCAATTTGAAAAGACGTATGAAAAAATAATGAAAAACTATATTTAATAATAAAAAGCTTTGAATGTCGTTTTATTTTTTGAAACGCTTTATCTGACTCCTTAATAATTTCTCCGCGAATAACTAGTATTTTCGTAAACGACTGTACCCATAAGAAAAAGTGATAAGAACACGTCATGCTCGGACGACGTCACTGTCACACGAATGAAAGTTGTATATTTACAAGCCGACGCACACATAGGGCCGCGCGCAAATCTGAGTTGAACTATCTATACTTCCATTAAAGGCGTTTTGGTCCTGTCTTTAGATTTTAAGCGCTACCTTTCAGCCATTCCAATTACCTCTAGTAAGCAAATCGACAGAAATGTAATCTACATATTATGCAATCTACATATCTGTTGTTTTGCCTTCTAGACATTGGAACTTGACATTACTTGTAAGAGGCAAATGTCAAATTCATTCTCTAGCAAGCATCCAATGTTGGGTAACAGAGTTATTCGCAGTGTTACCCTGGTACATTTTGGGGCCCAGAAAGAACATGGTGGGATTTGGTCACTTCAAAAAAGGATAAGTTATTGAATTCTTAAAGTAAATTATTTTTATAAGATTACCTCCGCCGGCTTCCTCATCATCTTCCTCGCCTGGTTCACCAGCACCTTCACCGGTCATCTCATCAGCGAGACGCTGAAGACGGAGCTCGTCACCTGAGGACATCGGAAATGGTTTGACAATATCATGAAGATTTATATGACGGGACAGTAACTAACAAGTAAATGGCATTCATTGGTACATTGTAAAGAAGTCATGTTCTGTAATTATATACTTACACTTACCTACAATTAATACTTACTGAATTAAAAGAATTTAAACAAGGTGATTTTCACGTGAATAGTTAAACTGCGCTCCAGTTAGACAGAATCTCAATAAAAAAATCTATGAGTAAAAATTCGGTAAAAAATACTGTATAATGACCATAACCAAAAAGAGAATAAGAGCTTCCATGGAGAAGCAGTGTAATGGCCTTACTGAACTTTTTACAAACCGTGTGTATTTTTGGCCCATTACAGCGCATAGCTTACATCGAAACTTTACCGTAACGAGAGCTCACCTTTCTTAATCCTCTGCGAAGTAAGCAGCCCCTTGGTCATGGTGGGAGCAGGATCGAAGGCCACCACCTTACCGCCAGCAGCCATCCACAACCCGAGCTGGTGGTAGTCACCAAGCAGCAAAGATAGTGGATTTTGTGGGCCAATACAGCCACAAATGTTGACTTTATACATTGAAACTTTACCGTAACGAGAACCTACCCTTCTTAATCCTCTGCGATGTAAGAAGCCCCTTGGTCATGGTGGGAGCAGGATCGAAGGCCACCACCTTACCGCCGGCTGCCATCCACACCCCGAGCTGGTGGTAGTCTCCAAGCAGCAGAGAGATGGTCGTGGGTTTCGTGGTGTCGTACCACATTTTGAAGAGCAGGTCTTTCATGTCTGGTGGAGAAAATGATGTTTGTGGACTTTTTTTTTAGTAAAAGTGGTGGTGAACTGATGAAAAGATGAATTGATTGCTTAAAGATGGCATAAATCTCGACTGGAAAGAATGCATATATCATTAAGTCTACCTTTGTCAATGTACATGATATAAGATATATAAGATACATGATATATAAGTATACAGGAATAAACAAAAAAATCGTGAATGTATATAATTTATTTATTTTATTAATATATCTAAACCAAGTTGGATACCGAAAGACATAAAAAAATACATCTACTAGGATAGAAACGATAGACTCACGTTTCAGTTCAACTTTCTCCTCTTCTTCGCCTTCGCCTAGGCCTTCTTTGCCTCCGCCTCCGCCTTCACCTTCCTAAGTAGACCAATGAGAAATAATTGCATATGTGATACTTAATATTTAAGTCTATTGTTATATACTCTCGTTGAAACTTAGAAAAGCCCTCGTATCTAAGTAACAGATCATAAGGCCAGTCCGTTAGGAAGGAAGCACGTTGAACTGTAGGTCCCGGCTGTCATTTGAACATCTTCGACAGTTATCACGGGTAATCAGAAGCCAGAATGTGTGACAAGTCTTACCAAGAGGTAACTAGTACTTTGCGGAACTGGATGGCGGAGGTCAAATAGGCAGTCGCTCCATATAGTAGATTGGTACTCGGCTAAATCAAGTTACAACAGATAAAGGTTAAGCAAATGATTGTAACTGTTTAGCCTTTTTCTGTTGTAACTGGATTCAGCTAATGAGCATGATGGTAATGAAAGAACTAGTTTATATCATACCCCAGGTTCTTCATCAGGTAACCTAAGAGGCAGCTTGATGGCTTCTCCGAGCTCAATGTGGAAGGTATTAGCGCCCATCTCAAACTTCTCCGTGAGATCTTCAGGGGTGATCTCTTTACGACCAGTCTTCTTCAAGTGGTTCAGATAGTATTCAGCACCGGCCTCTGTTTAATATATGATTATGATAGTAAAGTAGGTACCACGAAGGAAAGATGAGCGGAGATGGCATAAGACAGTCAGGTGCCTTCATGTAGGTTTGACAAAACGATCAGCTACTAGAACTAACGAAGCTTTCAGGTTCCTTGTCAAATCAAAGCAGCCTGAGGTCCGGAAGTTGGTGATTGATTCACCCTTGCTTCAGCGAGCACGCTGCAGTCGGTCCTGCTTGTGATCTCTCTCCGATGGTGACGGATTGGTCCCATCGGGCTATGAGAGTGAAGGAATAGAGAGTGCACCTGTGTCCAAGCAATTGTTTGTGCACTATAATATGTCCTGCGCAGCTGGCTGATCTCCATAGGCTGTCCGAGTCCGCCAACGTCAGACTTTTTGTATGACAGATAATCGGGCCGACTTATGGTAAGACTATATCTGACGAAGACTTTTCCGACGGATTTTTTTTAGGGCGTTGTACGTTGTACGTTGCAATATTGCTATCAGTGTCTTCTAATTTTCTCCAACAAAAAATTGGTCACGCATTATCGAAGCTGGGCGGGTAGCCTTAGGAAGAGCAGCTACCTTGGCCGACAATCAGCCAGGAATAAACGTCAACTTACCGAGGAAGTTAAACATATGATCTTGATGCATATGTGGGGGTGGAACGGATTCTGTAGCGGCTGCAAACGCAGCGGCTGCTGGTAGACCTATGGTTCGTCCTGCCATGTCATCCGCCTGTGTAGAGAAAAAATTTAGGATAATACTGGTAAATAGACGTTATTATCTGCAAAGAGCTGATAAAAGGACCTAAGAGCAACAAATGTGGTGGGGATCCTTCTGTATGGCCGAAGTTCAGTACTTTCCAAAAGTGAATTTTTGACACGATTCATTCTTTTAGTCGAACGTATTGAACGTCGTATGTACGATTTAAGTTATTCTTAGTGTTTTTAAATAAGGCTCCTTCTGAGTACCTAACCAAGAAAGAGTCTGACACTCTACTGCACACACAGCGAGTGAGATCATTCCATAATTTCCTACCAAAAAAGGGGGTACCAAAAAATGAATTTGGTTTAGGATCTTCACATACTTTACAAAATTAAAATTTATAGCTACATGTTGTTAGTTTTGGAAGAGAAATAACATAACATACATTGATACCAGCTTTTTCAGCTGCCTTGCCGATAGCGGAGTTCTCCCCTCTCGGCCCCATCATGATGGCGGCTGTGCCCTTGTTGATCCATTCGTAAGCTTTACTCTGTAAATATACCGAAATTATTATTAATATGGTATCGGAAATTTCTTAAAAATATTATTTTATATATTTACAACTAGATGTTCATCCATATACTTATGTTCCACTGATGTGATGTGGAGGAATGGAAGTCATGTTGTGAGGAAAGGATGATATAGTGGAAGAGGACGACCAAAGAAACGATGGATGGATTATGTGGAAGTCGATATGGTTAGATAGAGGACTTGAGGTGATGGCAAATAGAAGAGTAGGGAAGGAAAAATGCTCCGACTGCAAATAAAATTGGGCAATAGACAGGAAGATGATGATGATGATGAATGTTGGTGATTTCTGAAGGATATTATTTTATGTACTGACAACTTTTTTCATCCACGAAAGTCATGTTATGAGAAAGAATGTCTTAGGCATGCACGTGGAAGGATATATATAGTAGAAGAGGACGACTAAAGAAATGATGGATTGATTGTGTTAAAGTTGATATGGTTAGAATGTTACTTACTTGTGAGATAACGGCAGACAGAAGAGTATGGAAGGCGAAAACATGCAGCTCTGACCAATATAATTGGCATAAGAACAAAATGATGAGGATGATGACTTGTACTCCGCTGACGATGTGACATACACACTGACCTCCAACTTAGTCTCCGGAGCGCCAATCTCAGCATTTAGCTTAGTAGCCGTGATAGCCACTGGCGAGATATTGAAGCTGTCATCACTGCCAGGGGCGAGGTTGCTTAGTAAGACATCGGCGAGTTCATCCACTTTACCCTTTATACGGACTAGACAAGCTGTGGACCGCGGCTCGTCAGATGGTAGACCTGAAAACCGTAATATTGATATTTCATAGAGGTAATAGAGTGTGTATAAGGAAATACATAGGGGAGTACATAGATCGTACATAAGGAAATACATAGGGGAGTGCATAGAGTGTACATAGGGGAGTTCATAGAGCGTATATAAGGAAATACATAGGGGAGTGCATAGAGTGTACATAGGAGAGTTCATAGAGCGTACATAAGGAAATACATAGGGGATTACATAGAGTGTACATAGGAGAGTTCATACAGCGTACATAAGAAAATACATAGGGGAGTGCATAGATACATAGCATTCCCCTATACCGTTACCTTAAAATTCAATGAAAATCAAAACGATCATAAAAACACCACTAAAAGCCTATCAAAAAATCATCAAAACCTTACCATTCTCATCACAGCCATGAGGGTCGACCTCATGGCTGTGATGAGAATGGTAGAAGAAGAAGTGGACATCATTGTTCTTTGAAGAACTGCTTCAGAACTGTGGTGTGGGTTGGAGCACCATCTGACTCAGGGTTTAGGGATCTTACCGTTCTCATCACAGCCATGAGGATCGAAGAAGTAGGAGTAACCATCATGGTTCTTTGAAGAACTGCTTCAAAACTGCTACGAGGGTTGGAGCAACTATAGATTCAGGGTTCATGGATCTTACCATTCTCATCACAGCCATGAGGATCGAAAAAGTAGAAGTGGCCATCATGGTTCTTTTAAGAACTACTTCAGAACTGTCGTGAGGGTTGGAGCATCTCTTGACTAAGGGTTCAGGGATCTTTTTCTTAACGACGTCAAAAATCATCAAAAGACCCCTCCCGCTGTGGGTTACGCGCGGTGAGGGAGTGTCAGACTCTTACTGACTAAAAACCGTCGTGTTCCGTCGTAGGCCTTTTATGTACCAGGGCCGCGGTAACTCGCGCGAACAACCTGCAGCCCCGGCAGTCAGGGTTCAGGGATCTTACCATTCTCATCACATCCATGAGGATCGAAGAAGTAGAAGTGGCCATCATGTTTCCATATAGCCGTCGACCCTCCTCGCGCCGTGAACACCCCATGGGTATGTTCTTTGAAGAACTGCTTCAGAACTGTCGTGAGGTTCGGGGCACCTCCGGATTCAGGGTTCAGGGATCCTGGTGGAGAAATATGGTGCTTATTTATTTTTAGGTTTTTATATTGCATAGAGCTATTGCATAGCAAAGGAAGAATTAGAAGTTGTTTATACATGGACTAACTGATTTCAAGAACTTCGTATCGTTTAAGGGTGAATTTCAACAGGTCCAATAAAATCTTCATTTCCGTGGATTTTTTATACTTCAACTTTAGAACAAGAAAAAATAGTGTTTACTAAAGTTTTTGATAAGATATGTATTCTTACTTAATATCTAGTAGATAGCTTAAAAAACTAACGAGATATACAAGACTAAAATTTTCATGCCACGGCGGTGAAACTTGCATGCACGGCAATGAAACATGCGTCCATGGCAATGAAAACTATTCCTGCAGCCATCGTTTTGACATATCTTTCTCTCCCTTTTCTTAAATACTCCTCTAGTAAAACAACCTAAGTGAACCTGAACCTGAAGTGGTGTGTGTGTAAGTTTATCATTTTGTGAGGTGAACGTGGAAATATCTTTTTGTAGTTGACTATATAGTACAAATTGTTTTTTTTCTTAATCATGCCGTGGCGATGAAAACATAAGTCACGGTAATGAAACATGCGGCCACGGCAATTAAACGAAATTGTTTTACAAGGCATGGCAATGAAAATTTTTTCATTGCTGTGTATTTTTTTTCATTTCCATAGCAAATTTTGACCACGGAAACCACGGCAATGAGAGCACGGCAATGAATATCAAGGCAAAAACATAAAAAAAAACTAAAAATCTGTTAATAATTCACAGTAATTAACACGTCACAAATAAACATAAGATAGATGGCATTGTACCGAATGATCAATTAAGAGGACAAACTTATTCAAACAGAAGTAAGACCTATCCACGGCGATGAAAGAAAAAATGTCCAGTGATAAAAAAATTGCATACTTGCATTTATGGCGCGAAAACGCAGGCACGTGCACACGTCATTCCACGTCGAAAACTTGACGTCCACTAATATGCAACATTTAGCGCACAGCGGGAGGGACGCAAACCGTTAGAAAAAGCAATATTCTCAAATATGTTTAGGACATGGCGATGAATGGTAGTTCTGGGACAAACTATTTTTTATTTACCATTTGTTGTATTGTTTAAATATTTGAACAAATGTAGTCCGTAACAATACTTTAACTATTCACGAATCAAATAAAAGTAGGTTTTAATATAAATAACTAATACATTTTTATCAAGAAGGTCTAGTACACATCAAGGTGACGTGTGGACAAACACGGCAATGAAAGATTTTGAGGTTTAATTATTTTTTTTGGAGAACCAATTAATCCTATTAACAAAATATTTAGTGCTACACATAGATTACTATTTCACCTACTTAGAAAAAAATATTAGAATATTATAACAATGATTTTTAGTATCGATTTCATCGATGCCACGCAATTTTTGGTCCCGGGAAATTCACCCTTAAAAACCTTACCTGGACCTCTGCCAACAATTTTAAAAACCAAATAAGCCAAATCAGACTAACAAACAGCAATTCCTGTTTAGATAAAATGAACAGGAATTCATTTTTATACAGTACTAGCTTTTGCCCGCGGCTTCGCTCCCGTCAACTGACTTCTCTACTTTACCCTATTTTTTTTATAAGAACCTTCTCCTGACAATAACAAACACAACAAAAAAAGAATTAGCCAAATTGGTCCAGGCGTTGTTGAGTTATGCGCTTACCAACACATTTTGCGATTTATTTTTATATTATAGATGAATTTTCATGTTATTTTTCCAAAGGAAACAGTTGTTTTAAGATAAACGCATGTTTCTGAATACCACAATGAACTCACCAGTGAAAGCGCTATCCATGACATCAGTTTCAATACAGTCATACTCCGAAACTTTGAATCTGAAACCACAAACACAGTTAGAAGGCGGCATAATAAAAGCTATTTCAGCTTAATATGGTAAAAACCATCAAAATCTGATTGCAAAAGTTCTTTGTTCAGTTTCACTGTAAAACTGCTGGATTGACAAAGATAGAAGATACGAAAATAAGTGTGATACGTTGACTTCGAAGAATTCTAGCTTACAGCCAGTTTCTTCATCAATAGTAAAAGTCAAAGTAATATCTAAAGTAAAAGTAACAGTCAAATTCGTTTTTTCTATTCGTTTTTCTGTCACTTTAGCCTTGAAAAAACGAATTTGACTGTTACTTTTACTTTAGACATTACTTTGACTTTTACTTTTGATGAAGAAACTGGCCGTTAATATCTGAATGTAAGTAAGTCCTTTAGAACACTAGCAAAGCTACAGGAACCACATAGATCCCACATACGTACTTGTCCTTTGGGACACCAGAGCAAAGCCATAGGCCAGTAGGTTCTCCTTTCATATCCTCACCTATTAAGAACATCAGCAGCAGCCAAAGTGCCACCAGAAGCGGATTCTCCAGGTTCACCACCCCCCACTTCTTCCTCGCCGCCCCCCTCCTCGTAGTTCTTGGGGGTGTCGAAGCCGATGCCCATGCGTTCGAGGTGCTCCATCGTGCTTTGGTAGAGGATATCTCCGCGGACTAGGGTCTGGGTCACGGAGAAGGGTAATTGGGTAGACGGGTGAACTAGACTTTTAGAGCTTTGCAACATTTTGATTGGATAACCTGGATAACTCGGTGGAGGAGATTAGAAAAGCAACTGCGGTATGTCTAACTATCTTTATACATATCACCAATCTTAATGGCGGCTCATAGTAAAGTTTTGATCACACCTGTGCTTAAAGGGTATGTGGAACCTACAGAAAAGCATGGCAGATAAACATATGATACATAAGATCCCTCGCACACCTACGCCAAACGCTGTTACAAAATATAAATTCTTCGCAGTGACCGTTCCGAGCCGACCCCAACATAGATGGGAAAAAGGCTCGGAGGATGATGACCGTTCCGAGCCGCCATTAAGATTGCCACCAAAGTACACCAGTCTACAATAAAAAGTATTCTTGGATCTCTTGAAAATATTTTAATTGACCAATCAAAAAATGGAATCCAAATATGTATTCTTTATTTTCCTTTGTGATGACCTACTCTCAGGTGAAATAGACCTATTTGCAGTACAACCGACATCAGACCTCAGAACTTTTCCCCATCAAAAGACTCAACCACATCAAAGTACAAAGGTCTCACCTCATCAATATCATCCGAGGTCCAATCAGCAGGATCCACAATCTGCGTCATAGCCAGAGCAGCAATAGACACAGGAGTTGCTTGTCGTCCTCTGTGCTCTTCGGGAAACCTGGCATCAGCCTCGTGGAAACTGCCGCGAACTATCCAACGGCCTGGGGCTACCGCTGTGAGGAGATGAAAGAATTGTGAAGATATATAAGAAGAAGTTCATGGTAGAAGGAAAGGTGGGTGAAGATGCTACAGGCAAGTAGGTCACTGGTCTTCTTGTAAGTTAAGTAACGTACGGTACCTAAGCGTGACCAAAACCAACAGTTACTATTGAACTACGACGCCTTTTTAAAAGTGGGTAGATTAGAAAGAATATGCTCACAGAATAAAGAACTTTGACTTTGACTTTGGCGTATGGGAGCAGAGCTCTGAACACCCGCATTTTGCGAGATTTTGAGTTGTCTCTACAATTTTTTCTTTCTCCATAATCTAACAGTACCATAATGTTGCGTATTTTATGTCCGTCTTCCAAAACCACGATTTTTTTTAAACTTGAATGTGAATTTCTAGTAAACAGTTGTTTTACGAAAAAACTGACGTTTTATGTTGCCCGTGAACTTATGCTTGTAGCTACTACATTTGATTGTTGTTGATAGTGTCAGTTAGTTTTCTGATAGTTAATACTATCTGCCACAGAAAGGCAGCTTATAATTTTTGCCAGATATTGCTATATGAGACCTGTAAAACTAAAAGCTACAGTTAATAAACATTCATCTACTATCTAGACACACGGCAGTGTGTCCGCCAAGTTCGAGCAAAAAAAGCGACACACCGGCCGTGGGTTATATTACACGAACCATTTCGGGCCAAATTCGACCCCCCTGTAACTCAAAATCTATTTTATTTACGCATATCAAATTTCTAGTATCTGTTGAGACCCCCTCACTTATCTAAAATACAAAATTTCATTAATATACCTATTGTAGGTCTTGAGATATTGACGTCAGAAAATCGCTATTTTTACTATACACTTATTCACTGATTCACTTATTCACTTATTCACTGATTCACTGACTCACTCATCAAAAACCTAGACCACTTCCAATGGTCGTATTGACTTGAAATTTGGCATGGAGGTAGGTCTTTATGTCAAGGTAAAGGGAAAAATCTGAAAATGGCCAAGTGTGAGTCGGTTTCAAAATAATGAAGGTGTTTTATACCCGGTGTAAATTTATACCCCTAAGGAACTAAAACGAACTAAATTTATCTATATTTATATAATATATCTTCGAATGGTACAAAGGTTTGTATTTAGTCAAAGTAAAGTAAAATCTGAAAACGGCCAAGTGTGAATCACTTTCGAAAATAACGAATGTGTAACTTTGATCCACGAACATAATATATGATAACATGTCATGTCAGTCAGTTGGTAAATCTAGTCATAGTTAATCTAGTTCATTTCTTTGTAAGAAACATAGTGCATATTAAAAAATCTAAAAGATAGTATAAATGAGACATTTCTTTAACTAACTTCATCATAAGAAAAAAATAAAATAAACAACCTTACAAAAATAAATGAAATCCCACCCAAAACAAAAATGTGAAAGACTGCCAAGTTCGATAATATGGGAATGCTTCGCCTATAAAAGAAGTGAGATCTGAATAAGTACCAAGTTCCATACACATACCTCAGTTAAAAATAGTTACTTTTTAATGATGATTACTTGGCAAGTTTTAATAGAAAATTAAATACTTGATTCATTGCGTTTAGTAGGTTTATAACAAGGTGTATGAAAACTTGCCAAGTAACATCATTAAAAAGTAACTATTTTTAACTGAGGTATGTGTATGGAACTTGGTACTTATTCAGATCTCACTTCTTTTATAGGCGAAGCATTCCCATATTATCGAACTTGGCAGTCTTTCACATTTTTGTTTTGGGTGGGATTGTATCTACATTGTATGTAATTAAACTTCCTAGCCTTCTTTGCTGTGCCCTAACAGGGTCCATAATATGTACCTAGCTTTAAGCTCCTTGTAACATCATTTAAAATAAATAAATAATGTCGGGACACCTTTTCACACACGGTCGGTTAGCCCCGTGGTAAGTTATTAATTAATTTGTGTTATGGGTGCTAACACAACTGATAAACTACATATAGCTACACATATACATATTTATAAATACATATTGTAACACCCAGACCACGGCTAACAAGCATGCTCATCACACAAATGTCGACCGAGCCGGGAATCGAACCCGGGACCACAGGTTCGGCAGTCCGGCATGGTGACCATTGCGCCATCGAGGTCGTCATTGTAACATTATGGTATGCAAATAAATATGAATATGAATCTGTCAAATGATTTACTGATAGTCTATCAGATACTACAATTCTCTTACGTTTCATCTTATTAACAGGCTCAGGCATGTCAACGCTCTGCTGCCACACAGCCACATCAGATATGCTGAAAGGCTTCCTCTTCATGTTGGACACGTTGTCTAAGAAGTACTCGCAAAGACGGGAGACTCGGGGGAAGTACATCACGCAGCCTTTGCCTCCGTCTTGGAGACCAACCTGGAAGAGTATTTTGAAGGTAATTTAGCTGGTAGAAGGTTGAATTTGGAAGGCAAATGTATAAAACAACATCATCTAAGTGCGATGTATGTAGCTAGGTAACAGCTGCCAGGCTTGACCGATGCAAACTTTGCCTCCGTTTTGAAGAGCCACGTGACAGAAGTTTGGACTTTGAAGACAGTGGTGAAGCAACCATTTCGAAAATTAACAGCAATTTATATAGTTGATGGTGGCTAAATAACAGCTGCAAGAACGGATCCATCATAAAATCTGAATGATGACCTGTCTGATGAGTGACCATCTTGTCATAATGAGGTCCTCTTCAGGTTTTGGAAGGTACGTTCAATTAATAGATCCCGGCTGTCATTTCAACATCTTTGGCAGGCATTAGGCGTACCTAGGTATTATTAGAAGCCAATTTTTTCCAAGGTGTATTGTATTGCACAGATAACTTCATATGAAACACTTGCACTCTACTGCATTTGGTTAGACTGGAAGCCAGACCCCAACATAGTTGGGAAAAGGCCAGGCAGATGATATTAACATTACTCACCCTATTTCCATATCTGTCAGCGGGCCAGGGATGATACAGATAATACTTGCCACCCTCATACCAAATCGCCACCTCGTATTCACCGGGAACCTGGTGATTAAGGAGACTGGTTATTTCTGTCCTGGTTTTGAGTGCCCAACATTAGCTAGGACCCACATCCAAAAAGGAAGTTTTGAATTCTGTTCATAGATAAATTTGAGGACTCCTGAACTTTTTTGGAAATCCAAAGAAGGTATTTTGGAAAGGATGACGTGATCGCATTTAAATCTGACCCTTACTAATGTTTCAAATGTAGTGCAAGCCATCTCACGCCAAAACAAATATACCGATTTCAATGAGGTACACAGGGAGTCTTGAGCTACTTTTCACACGATTACGGAAAGCTATTCTCAGGGTGGAATCATGAGGAACCTTTAAGTTTCCTTTAAGTTTTGACTTTTTAGGCACTGTGTATCTGTATGACATATCTAAGTTTACTAACTTAATTATCTTTATAATATTTCTTTTCACTCACTTGCAATATCCCAGAGTCAGACTCCTTGAAGAAATGTTCGAGCCCCCTGCACACATCGAACACTTTGGGGTTGTTCGATATTAACTTGCCCCATACTGCGATGCCTCGCACCTAAATAAATAATAGAATATCAAAAATAATTCAAAATATTAAATATAAGACTATTCAAAATCAAATTATATAAACGGTTGTCTATTAAAATATAGGTTTTACAGTATCAAGGAATTCCTAGAGCATAAGATTCGATATATATATATATATTATATATTCTTCTTCCCTTCTATGATAGAAAGATTAAAAGAGAGTTAATGTGATATATCACACAAGTTTGCTATAGTAGACTAGGGGTTTTTGCCCAGCAGTGGGACACTTTCGGCTAAATAATAAGAAAACTATAATTAATAATACCTTATGCTTATATTCTCGGTCACGTATCTTAAAAGTGTCCTTCAATTCACCGAGAACCAGTCGTCTGATAGGTCCGCCGCGTTCTACCAATGACTCCTGCGCATCATATAGTTACATGTCAATAACTATACATTTAAAAATAAATAATAATGGCGTACAAGCCCGTTTTGGCCACAGCGATCTCATACAAGGAAGCACCTTAGAGATCAATGGCTGAGAGAAAATAGAAGGAAAACATTTTGAGGAAACCTGGACTATGAAGTCTGACATCACCAACCCGCATTGAGCAAGCATAGTAATTAATGCTCAATCCTTCTCTGTATGAGAAAAGACCGCAAAAGGCTATGGTGAGAATAGCAGCGTTTTACCTGAAATAAAACGCATATTAAATACTTACCTTATTTGAAGCTTACTAGTTTGAGATAGGCACCTACGTGTTTTCCGCTTTTATCTCCGTCCTTTTCTACCCCATATCTTGCATCTCTCTCGCACATCGACCAGTTTCACTCCCCACCAGGCAGGAGGCGACGAGTGTTCTCGGCGGCCACAGTTCGTCATTGAGTCGAAAACACCAGGCAGAATTAAAATGTAAGCTTCAAATAAGGTATTTAATATGCGTTTTATTTCAGGTAAAACGCTGCTATTAAATTCTTGACCGTTATTTGAAGCTTACTAGTTTGAGACGTGTTTGTTATCGCCTGGTGGAAGTGGACGCCAATGTGAGCAAAAGCACAATGAAATTGTGTATGTAAATAGGTACTTAGGTACACGAGTAATCACATGTAAGTATGTGTATTGCGTCCTGGAATACTAATGTAATAAAAGTTAACTGGTACTGGTACTCAGCTACATCCTGTTAGACTGGAAGCCGACCCCAACATAGTTGGGAAAGGGGCTCGGAGGATGAGTAATAAAAATTAAAAGAGAGATGCAAGAACAAAAGCAAAATTGATTTCATTTTCTAATAGTAATTAACAAAAATATTGCGATACTTCTTAATAACAATAGTAACAAAAATATAGACATTAATCAGCTGGATTAATTAAATAATCGAGATAACTTGCTACTTCTATTTAGTGGGTATCTTTCTTCTGTAAAATGGGCAAATGTATTGCCTGATCGCCAATTACCCTTGGCTAATATATCGTCCAAAGGTATATTGTCAACACAGATTTTGATGCTACCGCCGAGTGGAAGCTTCCTGGGGTTGTAGTTATTCCTGCCTCTTTTAACAATGTCTTAATCCACCCGCAATCATCGTTCGGGTGCCTGCCTTTGGTTGGCCTCTAACGGATATAAATAAATTTAAGGAATTAGCCGATGTCCGTCTATCTTCTAACAAGGCTTTAGTCTTTCTGACCCAATACACTGGACTTAGATTTATATTTTCCTGATTATCCATCAAACAACAACCCGACTGCCTATGACTAGAACTGTCGGTCTTAGAGCCAAAGACTGGCCATAAGATTAAATGATCTTTGTTGTTTTTGAAATGTTCTGGGTCTATTGCAAGCAAGGAAAGATCATAGACTCGCCTTTCCGAAACAGGCTAGCAAAAGAAAGAGCAGCAGTGTGCCTGGAAGTTGCAAAAGGATTATTCTTGTCTACGTTTACTGCACTTAAGTAGGTTACCAATTGGTCAATATTCCAGATGGACGGCTTCCCGGGGAACAGGTTTGCTCAGCGCTATTGATTTTAAAATGTGTCCGACTAGAACGTGTGAACCTAGCTCTCCAGTGGTTTCTGCATTGCATAGTGTAGCTATAACTGACTTGTGTAATAAAATAGTATTGTATGCTAGTTTATTTACTATGTGTAAGTCCGCAAAAAATTGGGTAAGTATAGGTCCAAATAGGGATTCAAGGATTTATAGGATCCAATTTCATACTTTCGCCCCAATTTAACCATCGACTCCAAGCTGATTGATAAGTCTTGCGTGTGGATTGAAGAAGACTTCAGTCGGAGAGACTCCTTGTCCCTCCCCCCCCCTCCCCATTTCCTTGACCTTGGCAGGGGGTATCCCCGTTGCTGTGTCTATCGGTTTCTGCTCGAGGTTCATCAGTGTGTAGGGTACTGCTAATGATCGGGACTTCAAATCTGCTCGCCAAAATACCTGGTGCCACCGAAGGAACTACTATGAGATTAACTCCCGTTCCTGAATTGAGATGACTGAGGACCTACGGTATAAGGTAAGGTGGCGGTAATACCCATGCTAGCGGGTAAGTCCAAACTTGAGAAAAGGGCATCGTGGAACCCCGCTTTCGGGTCCTTCAGATCTAGGGCACGTAGTACACAACTATGTATCCCTGGGCTCGCTTCGAGGCAAATAGGTCCACTGCTGATACAAGATGCCCTCCGGTGGAGGTTTGTGTCGGGAGAGATGGTCTGCATGACTGTTGAACAGGGCTGGTATATGATTCACGACGTGATAGATTTGATACAGCTCGAGATAAGTGAATACTTTGTACGTCAAGTTCGGTAGGCTCCTTGATCGAGTGCCACCTTGATTTCTTAGATATGACACTACAGTCCCATTTTGCATTGAAAATGGCTGTTGATCTCCTTAGCAACTCGCCGTGATTATCCAGTTAATACTGCAAGCATCTCTTTCAGATCGCAGTGAAAGCCTTTTCTCTCTTGTTCCATGAACCCATTACGGGAGTTCCGTTCAGTTGTGCCCCATCCTACATCGGAGGCGTCCGTGGTTATAAGGTGACAGGGAAGTGGCGTATGAATATTCAAGGTTTGGTGGCAGCTGACCAGCCACCACTTTAGATCTGCTAAGGCATCTGCTGGTAGGTTCAACATTGCTATACTCCATTCACCGAGCCGTGAGCCCAGAATGTAACCAAAGAATGACACTTTTCAAAAAGGTGGGTATAACCCGACCGATGACAAAAACGTCACATTTTTATGTAAAATGTTCTTAGTATCTGTGGTCTTCAATTAAGTAGGGTTCTATGTATGACAGTCAAGACTTCTAGGTTCCTTTTACATGTAAACGATTTACTACATATTTAATTAAAATTAAGAAAACAATTTACGGCATTTATTATATTTGATTTCAAATAAGTTTGAAAAGATTGCATAAGTTCCACAGACATCGTTCTAAAATATAATTTCTAATGTTGTCAGTATATTACTTTCGTAGTTATTTTTATAAAATATGATCATTACTTCAATCGTGACTTATAAGAACCCTTTTTATGGTTTGTTCACCGTTTGGCTCACGGTTCCATGAATAGGGTAGGTATAGATTGCTGTTCAACACTGCATTGAGGAAAATGAGGAGAGCCCGGTAATGCAGTCTGCCGTATGGGACAACAAAAACTTGCGAAGTTTAAAAGTCCTATCAAGCTATGCAGGTCTTCTAAGTTTGTCGTGCTGTTTGTCACGTAGTGCGTTTTGTCATTATCTTGTTGATAATGCTTGCGATTTATTCACTTGCCATCCAAAACGTGGTGCAAATGATCCCAAAGTAGGCGAATATATCTTGGTGAGCCCCCAGAAAATCGAGATACACAATTATAAGTAACCCTTGAGTTTTCAAAGTTTGAGCCACCCAATTGGTCACTGTGGCGAAGGTCTTGGGTGCCGTGCTTAAGCCAAATGGTAGGCACGTAATCTGACGCAGTCTTCTTCTGTATACTAGTTGAAGAACATGTCTGTGACCTTCGGCTAACGGAAGGTAGAAGTAAGCCTGGGCGAGATCCACTTGCACAGCCATTCGTCTTTCTGAAGAAACTCTAGCACCCGAAAAACATTTATTAAACTGAAGGGTTCCGTAATTATGAACTTGTTGAGAACCTTGAGATTGAGTATTGGACGGTTCTTTCCGTCGCCTTTTGGGCACAAGAAACATATTGGAAAGAAAGCTGGCAGAATTTGCAGCTATCAATAGAACTTTTTGTTTTATCATTTGGGATATGACGACATCCATCTCTTTGGACTCTCTGGTCAAATCTGGCATTATCTATCAAAGGTGGCTTTTGGCCAATGGTATCCGATACCCAGTTATTATTTTTGACAAGAAAGGCGGAGCTCCCATTTCTTTCCATTGGTCTTGATATAATGTTAGGCAACCCGCCTCGAAAGTCATAACTTACGTGCCTTGTTGGACGCATCAAAGTCCGTCCTATTGTAATTTACTCGTGATGTCCCAAGGGAGCCTTTAGAGTTTTGCGTCACACGCCATTCAGCGTGAGTGTGATTACCATTTCCCTTCGAGGGAAGGTTATAATGGCGACTCTTCGAAAGTCGATCCAAATAGCCACCCTGCGAGGGTAGATTGCAATGATGGTACGACCCGCAACATGCATGCTTGGTACCCTGCGAGGGTCCGTGATAATGAGCCGACCCCTGCGGGGGGTGGCAAGTATACTTACTGGTCCCTGCTTTGTAATGATGCTGCTACTCGCAACATGCAAGATTGGTACCCTGCGCGGGTCCGTGATAATGAACCGACCCCTGCGGGGGGTGGCTAGTATACTTACTGGTCCCTGCTTTGTAATGATGATGCGACTCGCAAAATGCAAGATTGGTACCCTGCGCGGGTCCGTGATAATGAACCGACCCCTGTGGTGGCTAGTATACTTACTGGTCCCCACTTTGTAATGATGCTGCGTCTCGCAACATGCAAGATTGGTACCCTGCGCGGGTCCGTGAAAATGAGCCAGCCCTGCGGGGTGGCTAACATACTACTGGCAGTCCTAGGCGGAGCGTACCAAGTCTTTCAAGGCCGAAAAGCATCACACGCCGAGATAATGAGCCGACCCCCATGGGGGGTGGCTAACAGACTTACTGGCAGTCCGAGGGGAGCGTACCAAGTCTTTCAAGGCCGAAAACCATCACACGCCGTGATAATGAGCCGATCCCCATGGGGGGTGGCTAACAGACTTACTGGCAGTCCGAGGGGAGCGTACCAAGTCTTTCAAGGCCGAAAAGCTTTCTTGACACCATCAGCCCTCTTCAAGTGCGGTAGTGATCAGTCCGAACTAAGGAGATGCTGGTTGGACCGCACCTCACACCATTCTTTTTTGTCAAACCGTTGAACGCCTTGCAGGATTGAACTAGGGCCACAGGTGCCTTAGGAACTTCGGGCTTGCTTTCTTTTCCATAGTCACGTGCACGGGCTGTGGTAGCTTTATTATTTACCGCATCTGTATTTGCTTTATAAGTCACTCATTCTGAAAACAAATTACTGAAAAAAAAAAGTACACGGAAGAAACTCGTGACAAAAAAGGGGTAGATGTACAAAATATTAACACTTGATTTCGCAAAAATCGAATATCGAACGGTAAAACCGTTAACAAATTGTATAAAATATTATAAACTCACCTGTGTTCTGCGAGAGCACTGAGTTTATTTTTTTCAACGAAATACTACAGCGGTTGGTTAGACCAACCTTCTCGGGCGGAAAACAAGACGCCAATGACGAACTGTGGCCGCCGAGAACACTCGTCGCCTCCTGCCTGGTGGGGAGTGAAACTGGTCGATGTGCGAGAGAGATGCAAGATATGGGGTAGAAAAGGACGGAGATAAAAGCGGAAAACACGTAGGTGCCTATCTCAAACTAGTAAGCTTCAAATAACGGTCAAGAATTTAATTAGCCTCTTAGGACGGAGATCATGATCAAAACAATCTACATAAAACAGCTATAAGCCTTAATTAGAAAGAAAATATGACCAACTGACCCGAAACAGATTGTATCCGATATCGAGGGTTTCGTCAAACATGTCTTCGTTCCAGGCGCGAGCTCGGTAACGTCTGAGCATGCCTAGCGCTGCCACGCAGCAGGGAATAGCTGTGTAGGTCTTGAAGATCTGATACCTATAGGTCAAAGGGTATTCATGCTAGTTGGTGCAGTGTTTTCGGAGAAAAAGATGTTGTGTCAAATTGATGAATATTAAGAATATTTTATTTATTTAACACTATATGTACAACTATCAACCAATGACCGTACATGGCGTATGTACTTTGCAAAATAATCGTTTGAAGCTACCAAAACAATAAAGCTACCTCCTTTATAGTGGAAGCCTAATTTCTAAAAAAATAACACAATATCTACTGTTTAATAATATTTCATTGTTTCTACAAAAACTTGCTTAAAGAGGTTACATCATTGTACATGTACATCACTGGATAATCTTCTATGTCGGAATTTTAAAATAGGTATAAGTCGGATGATATCGAAAAGTCCTTTTCACCTCAATTTACTTTGCATTTTGAATGACTTTATTAAGCTTACTATCCTAATGTATCCTTATGTAACAAAGATCTTGTGGACATAATATTATTTCTTGTTGGTTTTTCTCCATGAGACCAACTTTATGTTACCGTACAACTAGTTCCATTTCATAAGACCTTGCATAAGCCTATTTGAACTAAAAACCTTTGATCCTGACTTCCACTTACCTGTAACTGGCCATATGCCTCGTACCCCTAAGGATCCACTTCTCCACATCAAGCTGTTTGTACTGCGAGTGGTAGTTCTGGTCAGCTATCTCCACGGGGCTGTGCAGGACTGTCTCAGACTTCGGTAGAGGGATCATGTCATCTCTGAAAGAGGAAGATAGATTTTAAATAAAGAAGAAGACATGTTTTGAAAGGGAATATTAATAATTAAATAGTGAGAATAAGACTTAGACAGAAGAATATGTAAGAAGAAAGTAGATGGGTGATCATCTTGTCATGAAGGCGTGTTTCGGAAGGCACTTTAAAGGATGTTGGGTTCCGGCTGTCCTTAAAACATCTTTTTAGTAGTTACGGGTGGTCAGAAACCATAAAACTGAATATAGTTGGAAAAGGCAAGGCAGATGATTAGCTTTAGTTTATCCAGCGACATCCTTTAATTCTTATCGGTTTGAACGCCATTGGTCTGAGGGACACTTGGCGTTGAGAAATCCTGGTGTTAAGTCTTACCTGCCAAAAGTATGTCCGTCAAGCCTGGGCGAGTAGAGGAAAAAGTTCTCTCCCTGAGGGTCATGATCTGCTCGTTGGTGGGATTCAAGGGAGCTTTGTCCGGCTGCACTGGCGGGACTGGGATCGGCTGGTGGGGTATCAAACATCTTAAGGTTATTCCGTCAAGTTCCCTACTTAATTCATTTACAGCCAGTTTCTTCATCAAAAGTTAAAGCCAAAGTAAAAGCGAAAGTAATGTCTAAAGTAGTAACGGTCAAATTCAATTTTTCTATTAGTTTTGCTGTCACTTTAGCCTTGAAAAAACGAATTTGACCGTTACTTTTACTTTAGACATTACTTTAACTTTTACTTTTGATTAAGAAACTGCCCGTGAGTCACAATATTATTGCTAGTCAAGAATTTATGTTAAAATGTTTTGCTACTGGGGCGTGGAACAAATAAAAGAATTGGATATGAATTCAGTGGACCTAGCTTGGGGTGCACTTAAATTTTTAAATTAACAAAATCTGTCATACAGACGCGTTGATATAAAAAAGGAATTTTATGTTGACGTATTAGAATTCTCCAGATGAAATAATGATTGTTATAATGAGTTGTGTGAAGTCTGCCCTTTTGATAATTTTTTAAAGCACAAATAAATGTCATCACACTTACCTCTTTAGGCATCTTCTGATAGAAATCCCTCATCTTTCTTCGAGGAGTTGCTTTGGAAGTCGCCAAACTGATGGCGCTGAGGGAACCGAAGGGATACTGGCCCTAAAATGTTAAGTTACCACAGTTTTTTAGATGTTTTATCTCACGAAAGCGGTTGAGCCTTACTTGTGTATGTAATGCCTAATAGAAGCATATCTACATAAATAGCTAGCCTGCTACAGTGAGATGAAAAAGTTCCTCTATTGAAAAATTGTGATATTCAGGTAAGAGAGTGATATGGCTTGGTGGGTCACTATTCACCTTACAGGTAGTATACATGTCCAAAAGTACATATATACTTTCTTAGCATAGCTTGGACACCACCGGGTTCGATTCTCGGTACGGTCAACATTTGTATGATAAGCACATTCGCCTATGGCTTTGTCGCCTATGGCAAGGGTGTTAAAAAATGTGTAGGTATTTATAAGAAATATTATATGTAGTTCATCAGCACCAACACAAGCTAACTTACCATAGGGCTAACCGACCGTGTATAAAAGCTTTCCAGGTACTTGTTGATATTTTTTATCAATCCTTCTGTATGAGACCTGTACCCAGCAGTAGGTCAACGAAATGGATGATGATGATGACCTTTGATAAATAATTGGTTTCTCTTACCTCTCTCTTCTTGTCAATAAGAGCGTTGATATTAAGGCTGTCCCATTCACTACGGCAGTGAGTCTTGAGCGCTTTCAGATCTAAGGCATAGTCTGGCTCGCGGATCAGACGCTCTTTTTGGACAACCTGGGGAAGTTACAAGAATGCCTTTGAAAGTACTGGTTTAATATCTACAAAATCTGTTCCAATATGATGAAGCTGAAACGTTGAACTTATTTCGGGACCTACACGTCCGATTCATAAAAAAAATATACCTATGTATTCATATATTGAGAGATGCTATAGGCTACTTTATATGTATTATGATACGTGGAGTATTTTCCAATTTTTATTTCATTGCTAAGAGGCATTTATTTCATTGCTAAGAGATATTCTGATTATTATTCAGATTGGACCAGTTGTTCCTGAGATTAGAGCGGTCAAACTCTTCGACTTTATTACTGTAGATTACAAGTCTGACAATTCAGTAACTGCACTGCGATCGTGGGATAGGCTGTAGGCTAATTTCTCCGTGTAACCCATAGTTTCGACTTGAAATCTACCTCTAAGATAAAAGGAAAAGCCTAGGCAAATAATAATAAACATGATAAGTAGTTTACTTACCTCTACACTGGTAAGCGTGATAGGTGGTTTCGGGGTGCCTTTCTGAGCGGCATCCAGATCGCCATAGTTCGCCAAAAAGTCCAACACAAATGATGTGACACCAGCGAATCTGAGGAAGGCGCCAGCTCCAGACCTTTAAAGTTAGGAAATCCAAGCTATTTATAGGGATTTTTTTGGATATCCTGGATGAGTAGATTTTAAGACTGATTTACTTTCATAGACGCATTCTCTCTTTACGGAATTTTGTTATGGACTGCCATTAAATTTTGCAATATTCGCAGTATAACTGCTCATCGATTGAACTTCTTTCTATCGAGTATGCGAAAGGTTTGATCACCTAACGAGCCCTAGTGTCAGAGTTTTCTCAAATCCGCCTGACGGCCTCTGACGTGGAATTGTAACAACGACTGCTACTGAATAGCATTCCGAGACTTCTGCCAGGAATCGAACCCGGGGCCTCATGTACGGAAGCCCCGCTTACGACCATTCCGGCCAAAGGACCAGTTACCCATTGAGCTAATTGGTAAGGAGATAGGTGGCAACTTAGAGATGCTCCTTCAATCAGCAATTTTCTCTTCAAAATCTGCCTATTAAAATCACCCTACTCACAATTTATCGACCTGTCCTTCTTCATTCAACATATGAGGGTCGAAGATGTAGCATATAGTCTTGGCCTGACTCCCAGTCTCAGGGTCTGGTGGATGGCCCCAGATCAGGAAGTGACGATCACCTCCAACCGTCAGGATTAGCATGTAAGGTGTGCCTACTCGTTTTTCCATTAACCTAAAAAAAAATATATTAGAAAACTTCTGTTGGTAAAAAGTTGGTAGATATTTAGGCTTATCTAACAAACTGTTCCTTGCGGTTTCACCAGACGGGACCTTCTTCCCGTACCCGGATAAAATATAGTCTATGTGGGGAAGGGGATAGTGCAGCTTCCGAAAAGTGTACTAACTGTTCTAGATCCTTCAGGGTACAAAAAATCCGCTTTATCTAAACTTATATTTATTATAAGGCTGAAGAAGAGTTTGCTGGGGAACTACCGGTACTACCGATTTGAAAAAAAAATTGTCAGTGTTAGGTAGCCTATTTATACAGATTCTGCACAGAAGCTCCCACGGGATAAGAGTGAAACCGCTGGCAGATTGGTAGAAGCTAGTACATTTGTTATATATTTATAGTACGTTTATTTTTTTTATAGATATTTAGTATTTTATATAATTATAGGTATGACCCTAAATGCCTGAATTAAATGGAAAAATAAATAAAATTAAAATATGTATAACAAACGTTTAGATTGGGAAAAAGGCTAGGCATCTGATATACTCTCGACAACTTACGCCATCAAGTCCTGTTCTGGCTGTATATTATCAGGGTGCTTCGCGAGCAGACCTTGGTCCGTCTCCAATAACTTGACGGTATACTTGGTATCATGGTAGTAGAAGGATGTTAGCAGCTGGTTCAATTGGAGAGCAGGTTTTCCTAGAGAAAGAATGGTATGAAAACAGGATGAGATTGGGTTAAAAGATCGTAGCTATGGGTGATTTTAGGGTCGTCTGACGTCTGTAGTGTTTTTTGTGCGTATATTTCTATATGGTGCTTATTCGAGCTAACAAATGCATCGGACACTGAACGTGGATAACGACGTCGAGGTCAATAATCAGAGATTCTCTAAGAAGATCAGCCCAGCTGCGGAAGACTTATTGTAGTACACAAGCATTTGCTTGGACACAGGTGCACTCTCTGTTCCTTCACTCACTTACAACGCGTTGTAAAGCGGTGATTGGCATTGCAACGTCCCCGCGCCTCACTTCATACCACAAAAGGGACCCAATAAATTACTTCTGCGTAGGTGGAGGTCAGAGCTCAAGATTCGTGCCGATAACTATATCAAGCTTACCTTTATAACATTTCATTCCAATCATACATTGCTTATAATATCGGTCTCCAGTTTCAATGAGCTCATCCACGTCATTTTTCACAAACTGTGCTGGTACCTTCTCATCGAGGAGTGCCCGGCAGGCTACAGCTATGCACCCGGTTTGGGCTCCTAAGATGGAAGCCAAAATTTTGGAATGATAAACCGCGTTCAAAAAGCATCTGCTTTTAAGTGTACAAATGAAACTAGGTACATAAAACGCCAAGAAAATGGGATTAAAAATCTTGATGTAGGTATGTATGTATGTGTCGGAGACTGTCATTAGTACGGACACTAAACGTCACGCAAGCGCGCCCTCTGGTGGCGTTTCCGGTGAAACAACATTTTGGCGCGCTTGACAGAGTCGTGGTGGTCGGCGTGGCGTCCGCGGAGCTCAGTCTTGGTCGAGTCGTCGTGCTGCGCACACCTCGATACTGCCCTACGTCACGTCTAGTGTACCTAGTGTTATTGCCTAGTGTTGTAGTGCCGTTGTAGATCCATATTGTAAAGTGTCTTTTGAAATTAAAGTGTAAAGGTTCTTCTAACCTAACAGACAGACATGTGTTGCTGGAGAGTTTGTTCCGCCACTTCTTCTCCCCAGCCAAAACGCATAGGAAGTGGCGAAGGGCGAGCGTTTTGGGGGCTGTCTTTTGTTCTGACTTATTTGAATAAACGTTTTGAGTTTCTTTGAGTTATCTCTTTGCTTGATTACCCTAACTGATGTCGGACGATAGTGCCATCCTGATGACGCCTCCGACATATGTATTTTATAAACCTATCCATCAATACATTTTTTAAGTACATAAGAGATATCAATGGAATGGTAAATACACTTTTACGTTTGTTAAGACTAACTATTGTCATTTAACAGCCTTGGCAGTCGTCCCGGGTAGTCAGAAGCCAGTAAGTCTGTCAGATAGGCAGTCGCTCCTTGTAAAGCACTGGTACTCGGCTGCATCCGGTTAGACTGGAAGCCGACCCCAGCATTGTTGGGAAGGCTCGGCAGATGATGATGTTTGTTAAGAAGAATTGTTAATAAGACTAACCGCAATGAGTAGAAGAGTATTTCTTCGAGTTACATCCGACATGGCCCTGTAGAATCATCTTGTTTTTATCCACTTGGCTGAAGTTGTGCCAAATCTGGATGGACAAATAGTCTCATGTAGCCAATGACAAGCTTTTATAGTAAAACAGCCTATATTTTGTATCGGTATGAAAAGAAGTTCTGACAGGTGAAATCGCGGGCAAATAGCTAGTACGTCTTGAAAGCCTGAAAACCTGAATTCTTTCTTAATCATCATCATGATCAACAATAGACGAGTACATAATGTTGTCGATAACGATTGGTTTAATTCTACAGTTAGAAAAACCCCCAGGACTATCTTGACAATCTCCCATGATCTCCAACTCTTCTCCATTTGTCCCATTCTCTTTCCCTCCCATTTTGTGCAAAGAGGGAGTGTCAGTCTTACCGACTAAAACCCACCTAAAGTTTTTCTGCAGCCCTTATTCTACATAGCTTAACGATTGAGCTTAGTGGGACTTACCTTCCTCAACTTAGATGGTTCTGAAGGTAACGGCTGCGTCATCTGATCAGGGGGGATCCTAGGAAGCTTGGGCCTAGGTTCCCGAGGCCTTGTGTATGGTGGTACCCACTGGCGAGTTTTTAGATGTGGTAGTTCTATCACCTGGGTAAGAATACTTGATTATCAACTTCTTATCGAGTGAGCTGCAGATTTAATCGCCTAACAAGCTCTAGTGTCAAAGTTTTCGAAATGACGGAGGGCTTCTGACGTGATATTGTAACAACCACTGCTACTGAGTAGCATTCGGGGACGCTTTGCCCTCCCAGGCACAGAGGTGTAACTCCGCCTACTTCCAAAACTACTTACTTATGTGAATGTTTCTAAAACCCACAAAGTGATTTCGGTCGGACCTGATTATCATAAGGGTTGGTTTTTCAACAAAATAATACAGTATGACCAAAAATATTTTTAGAGGATATAAGAAAAATTCTGATCTTGGGTAGCCCAGCAACCATCCATTGCCCGTGGGCTGCTCAAGAGAAATTGGATGTGTTGGTATTATTTATATTTATTTGTGTATTATTATTTGTTATTTATTTGAGAGAGAAAATAAAAAATACGTGTCCATTATTTTAGGGTTATCTAAAGGACAGACTTATTAACTTTTTTCATTCGCCATTCGCCATGCCTACTGCCAGATACGCTGGTGAACAGAGAACTGCTTACCACAGGAGGAGGCCGTTGTGGTGGTGGTGGAGGACGCCAGGGCTTAGTCTTGAATGAGACTTTAGTGACCTCTGGCCAGCGTCGCTTGAAGCGTTCCTTTCTCACCATAGCCCTGTAGTCTGATTCACTGGACGGGAGAAGATTGAGATTGGCACACAAATCACTACATAGTATGAAACACAAGTCGCTTTCTCTGTCCCTATGTACCTACGCTTAAATGTTTAAACTACGCAACGGATTTCGATGTTCGAGGTTCATATGTATAGTAAAAAATCCATTAAATAGTGGCGAATATTTAGTATCAGCATTGCACCAGCGTGAAACCAGTCTAATCAAATCTATCGAGTTGCCCAGGTAACTGGGTTGAGGAGGTCAGATAGGCAGTCGCTCCTTGTAAAGCACTGGTACTCAGCTGAATCCGGTTAGACTGGAAGCCGACCCTAACATAGTTGGGAAACGGCTCAGAGGATGATAATGATTGCACCAGCGTGAAACTGGGGCGGGTCGCTAGTCAGTGATAAAGTACATACCTATAGTGGAATGGGACCTAAGAAACGATGGATGGATTGTGTGAAAGTCGACATGACTAGAAAGAATGTTACTTGTGAGATGACGGCAGATAGAAGAGTATGGAAGAGGAAAACATGCTGCTCTGACAACTAATAGGGATAGATAAGGGCAGGAAAATGATGATGATGATGAAGAGACATAAACTAAATACTTAAGGAGGATACTTCGACTAGTAGCATGAATCCCAAATGTTTCTTTTGATATTTTACCTACCATAGCGTTACATATTAGGCACGTGATCATGTCATTCACGATAATAAGAGTGGTTTGTAGCATTTAAATTTAAGGATAATCTGTGGATAGGTGGCCATCTAGTCATGACAAGTTCTTCTGTGTATAGAAGGCACGATAAATTGGTGGTTCTCGGCTGTCATTTGAACATCTTAGGCAGTCGTCATTACGGGTAATCAGAAGCCAGAAAGCCTTTTTTTTAACGACCCCTCCCGCTGTGGGTTAGCAGTGGTGAGGGAGTGTCAGACTCTTACTGACTAAAAACCGTCGTGTTCCGTCATAGGCCTTTTATGTACCAGGGCCGCGGTATCCCTTTCGAACAACCCGCAGAAGCCAGAAAGCCTCACGACCAGTTTTACCGAGGGATGCCTGGGTAAGCCGGATTATGGTCACATCTATAGGCAATTTCTCCCCAACATAGTTGGGAAAAGGCTAGGCAGATGATGAAAAGTCTAAAACGAAAAGAAACTTACTCTCTACCAGCCTCGGAAGTCGTTTTTGATATCGTTACCGGCTCCGGAGGAGTCGGTGGTGACTCATCCTTCAAAACCTTGGACTTTTGCTTCTCTCTATCCTTAACTTCGGCTTTATCTTTTCCTTCTTTATCTTTTATGTAAAGGAAAGGTAAAAAGGTTATTCTGATGAGTCCATCTTTTAGAATCATAGGATCTACCTTCAAAGTTACGTAATACGAACTTACAACTACATACATACTTTCTTAGTACTTATGATAGTGGAGTACTAGCCATTGATATTCAAAAAACCCAAGATGCACACTCAACGTCTCAAAAACGTCCTCACCAAATGAGCGCAACATTCAGAATTGTTCGCTCATTTTCTTTGTCCTAGCCGACCACTTCCGTCGTAAAATTTTATTGCTTTAACTACAGTGCGTTGTAATAACGACTTTAAGCAATTCGCGTAAAATTGAACTTGCAATAACGTATGATTGTATTGTAAAGAGACAGAATTCGTGTTCGGGGACACTTTCGAGCGTAACTTTTATTAGAGACTGTGCATCTTGGGTTTTTGTATATCAATGGTCCTAGCCCATTGTGGGCCACTGAGGCTGTTCTCATATAAGGAGATCAGCCCCAATGCTTTTCACTGACCTGTAATGTGTGTGTGACTGTATCTGACCATCTTACCTTTATCTTTGGAATCTTTGTTATCTTTATCTTTGGGGTGATCCTTATCTTTATCCTTGTCTTTATCTTTCTCCTTATCTTTGTCTTTATCCTTATCTTTATCTTTAGTATCTTTTTTATCTTTCTCCTTTTCCTTTTCTTTGTTATCTTTCTTTTTCCCGGCAGGAGCATCGCCGGATGCTGATGTGACCCTGGAATTTTATTTAAATGTTAGCCGAACTGTTTTTTGCATTGGTATGTTGGTTAAATTGATCCATATGTATAGTTCTACTGGCTTCCGTCCGCGGTTTCACCCGCATCCTGAGGGATCTACTTTTTAAAGTAGCGTAGGTATATGTTATTGTGGTATACATATAAACTATAGTTATCGGCACGAATCTTGAGCTCTGACCTACATCTGCGCAGAAGTGATTTATTAGCAAAGAACCAATCCCGAGTGACGACTATGACGCGATGCACTGCGGGCCAATCACCGCTTTAGCCCGCTCCCGCGCCTCACTTCATACCACAAAAGGGACCCAATAAATTACTTCTGCGCAGGTGAAGGTCAAAGCTCAAGATTCGTGCCGATAACTATAATAAGTTTTTGCGTGAAAGAGAAACAAACATACATAGGTACATCCCGACTTTCGCATTTATACTGTACTTTCGCGTTAGACTGGAAGCCTACCCCAACACAGGGAAAAGGCTAGCCATATCTAGCCATATGATACTTACTTCTGTTTACTGGTAGCAGTCATGTTTCATAAACTGAATCGACTGAATAAATCTTCTATATCGATAAAATTATTACAGCGGCATCGACTTTGCTTTATTTTTTTTCGTTTCTTTAAGTTTTTTCTTGATTTTTTTTTTGCTGAAATATAGAAAATCGGCAAGGAGTTAGGTGCTGGTTTCTCAAAGGATTAGGGAATCTTACAATTAAGGTACAAGTGCACAATGCACATACAATTATGTTGTTTTAACTGTAGCTAACTAAATGTAGAACACATTCTTAAAACAACCATTTATTTTGAAATTGTAATGTGAAAATACACACGAAGTTTCACAAAACCGGTCAAGTGCGAGTTGGACTCGCGCACGAAGGATTCCGTACCATTATTTGTAAAACGGATAAAAAAATCACCTTTGTTGTATGGGAGCCCTCCAAAATATGTATTTAATTCTAGTTATCATTTTTGTTATAGTGGCAACAGAAATACATCTGTGAAAATTTCAGCTCTCGAACTATCACGGTTCATGAGATACAGCCTGGTGACAGACGGACGGACGGACAGAGGAGCGAAAACAATAGGGTCCCGTTTTACCCTTTGGGTACGAAACCCTAAAAAATTACATATCTTTCCTTGTGGCACACTGGTACTCAGCTGCATCTGGTTAGACTGGAAGCCGACCCCAACATGGTTAGGAAAAAGGCTCGAGAGATGATGAAGTTACAGAATTATTAATAAAAATATGAGAAATCTCCTTAAAAACTCTCACCTTAGTTATATTTTTTTAGTTTTATATTTTTTAGCAAATTAAACACCACATTCCTTTACAGTGACTCCATAGATTGACGCATATTTTTTTTCTTATTTTTGTTCCATTTATTTTGTTTTCTTTTTTAAGTATTATATTACATGCCAATATCATTTTAGTTTTATACCTAACTAATCGTTTTCTCACGATTTTCCCTGCGTCCCGTGGGAATTACTGCCCGTAACGAGATAAAATAAAGCCTATGTTACTCAGAAAGAGGGTAGCTTTCCAACAGTGAAAGAATTTTTAAAATCGGTTCTGTAGCTTGGGAACCTTAAGGATACAAACAAGAAAAAACATGTTTCCTATTTATTATAATCGTTTTTTTTTCTAAATGTTTTATAATTTTAATTTAATAAGAAAAGAAACTGCAAGTTGAACTATTCACTTTTTTATTTTATGTATTGTTTTTTGTACAAACATTATAGATTCTTCGGTATAACTAAACGCAAAAGCACCTGACTTTCGTTCATTCGCTCAGAGTTGCCACGTAAGTAATATTTCCTCGTAATGTGGGTGTTAATTTTGTCCTTGGCAGTCGTCACGGGTAGTCAGAAGCCAGCAAGTCTGACACCAGTCTAACCAGGTGTATCGGGTTGCCCGGGTAACTGGGTTGAGGTGGTCAGATAGGCAGTCGCTTCTTGTAAAGCACTGGTACTCAGCTGAATCCGGTTAGACTGGAAGCCGACCCCAACATAGTTGGGAAAAAGGTTCGGAGGATGATGAATGTGGGTGTTAATTTTGAAAAACGTCATTTTGGATAATTTGTTGGCGTGACGAATGAAAAAAGTAAGTATTGTAAGTATCATGTTGTACTAAGTCTTTACTGCTTTATCTAAAATTATTGATGTTTCTTCATATCCAAAGGAAAATTGACAGTATTTTGGTGGAGCTTACTGATCTAATCCAATTTTCTAGTAACTCATAAAAAATATGCCTTAAACCTCTGATTGATTGACCCGAGCAGCTTTGGCATGGCTTCATATTTCTAATTATAATCAATGTGCAAGTGCATTTTTTCTCTAATAAATGGCTAAAATGTTAATGCCACAGTCAGCAACACTATCACGCACCTGTCAGTGTCATGCATGATTTATTTTTTTGCTCATTCCCCGAATTGAAGCATAGACCAAAAATCTGAAACCGTGACAGCCCGACACTGACATAAAAATTTTGATCGTAATAAAAGGAAATATTTTTTGTAAATAATCTCTTTATAAACACTTAATTAAACATGTCGGATAACCAAGAATTAGATAAAGCGAGCGCTGACCCGGAATTAGAAGATTTATTAGACAGTAAGTTGATTTCCGTTTTCTAAATTTGATCATGGTCGTATTACACAACACATAACCTATGTGTGATTTTAAATGTAAATATAGTGTACAAATAATTATTTTGAGGGTTTAGGTGCATAAATAATGTATGTGCGAAGTTGTAAAGGTATCACCTTGAACTTTGGTCATTAAAAATTCATTATTAAACGGAAATTCTTATTGTATGAATGTCTTTTGTAATTGGATATTCGTTCTTCTGTCTATGGTGATTTTACTTTATTTAAAAGAAAATTACATTGTCTATATCAACACAAAATTTATTGTAATAAAATGGTCTTATAATATAGTGTAATTTTAATATTTATGATGAAATAACTGCACCTAGCTATTGATATTTCGTCAGATTCTATAATAATAGATACTAATATAATAAAGAGGAAACTTTTTTAGTGTTTGTACCCTAGAGGCTCAGAAACTACCAAAGCGACTTTAAAAATTCTTTCTCTATTGTGAAGCTACACTCTTCCCGAGTAACATAGACTATATTTCATCCTGGAACATGCAGTAGTTCCCACAGCACATGAGTGAAACTAAAGGAAATAGGCAAATGAATAAACACATTTTCATCACTAAACATCTTTTACAAAACCTCATTCTACACAATAACTGAAAAACTCATCATTTATTCAGTGCTAGAAAGCTTTCTGGTGGAAAACTGTGGGAAATTACTTGTATATGTATAATAACACATGTCATTTTCTCACGGTTTCACCATGCCCCATATTAACTACTGCCGGTATCAACATAAAATGTAGCCTAAATTACTCAAGAAAGTTATCTTTTCAACTTCAGCAATAGTTAAAAAGTTGTGGTGGCCTACTGGGTAAAAAACCAACCTCTCAAGTATGAGGGTGTGGGTTTGATTCCAGGTCAGGCAAGTACCAATGCAACTTTTCTAAGTTTGTATGTACTTTCTAAGTATATCTTGGACACCAATAATTGTGTTTCGGATGGCACGTCAAACTGTAGGTCCTGGCTGTCATTGAACCTTCTTGGCAGTCGTTACGGGTAGTCAGAAGCCAGTAAGTCTGACGCCAGTCTTACCAAGGGTTGAAGACAAAAAAAATAGTTTCAGCTTTATTGTATTAGTAATGATTATAGCAAGTCATGACCCATTATGTTAATGCTGAACTAATAATGATCGTTAGGTACTATTACCAAACTGGTTAGCTAACAAAATCAATAGTGCAATGTTATAAATATTCATAGCATCACTTTGTTATATTATACAGTTTACTCTATGGAGTTTCACAATACATATACTTATGTATACTATACACCAACCTTATATATCTTAGACACCAATAACTATGTTTTGGATGGCACGTTAAACTATAGGTCCTGGCCATCATTGAACATCCTTGGCAGTCGTTACGGGTAGTCAGAAACCAGTAAGTCTGACACCAGTCTAACCAAGGGGTATTGGGTTGCCCGGGTAACTGGGTTAAGGAGGTCAGATAGGGCAGCTCCTTGTAAAGCACTGGTACACAGCTACATCCGGTTAGACTGGATGCCGACCCCAACATAGTTGGGAAAATAGCTTGGTAGACGGCAATGAGTTGGGATCTACTCTTCACAAATGCCTTTCAACCTTCCAGGTACCCTCGAAGAGATGACAAAGAAGCAGCAGTCAGCAGCCTCAACAGCTGAAGGTCCCAGCAACGTGCCGTCCAACATGTGGAGTGAGGAGTTCATCAAGGAAGCCGCTGCACAGTTCGAGAGTAACATGTCGGCTATACTGAGCAGCTTTAGTGGGGTGCCTGGTATGTTGTATTATTTCATATTTATTTATTTGCATACCATAAGGGGCTTAAAGCTAGGTACATATTGTTGTATGTTGTATTAGTATTTATATTGTGTATGTGATCTTTCTTTTAACTACATAGTTAAAATTCGAAAGGTTCTTTACAAAAATCACGTTTCTTATATGGGATTCCCCTGAAACACTATATTTGTTTTTAAAGTGGCAGCTTTCAGGCTCTCACGGTTCATAAGTCCTGGTGAAATACTTCTTCTTTCTCCTGCCCTGTTAATACATAGACAGCTATTTTTCCTTTTGGGCATAGACCCCTAAAAATACCTTGATATTGAGTTTTAAAATGAGTATTAAAATTCAACCGTAGTTATGCATTTTTTAATTTTAAAATAACATATTTCATCAGACAAACATGCAGAAATTGACCTTTTTATTATTATATTATTCTAATTATTAACTGTGTACAGAGATAATTTATAATTTTTAAATTAATAACTGTTTAAGTAGATTTTTATATATTTTCAGAGGACCAAATAACACAAGAACAGATTGCCCAGACATTCACAAAAATGGCAGGTATGTGCATTATTGATTTTAAAAATAATTCTTCCAGTCTAATCAAGAAGTTTCATTGTCCAAGAAATAATGCCGTCCAGCCTGATTGTCGGCTACGGCAGTGGTTCTCATATGAGGAGATCAGCCAGCTGAGCATGGCATATAATGGTGCACTAGCATTTGCTTGGACACAAGTGCACTCACTATTCCTTCACTCTCATAGCCTCTCTCAGTATCATCATCTTTTCTTCTTCTATACTCTTCTGTCCGGTGTCATCTCACAAGTAACATTATTTCACAGGTTTCATTCTATAAATGCCTGATAAAAATATTTGAAAATACTCCCTAATTCCATTCTAATCAAATACACTTTATACTCTACAGAGGCGGCGGCTCACGTGCTGAAGCCGGACGGCACGTCAGAGGAGGTGGCCGCCCTGCCCCCGGCCGCAGCCGTCGATCCTGATGTACAGACCAATATTGATGAGGTGGGTGTTAGGAAAATTTGCTAAAAATAAAATTTAGGTCAAAAAGTCTTGTTAAAATACCTTTAGGTGTATTGGTGTAGAAGTCGGTTTCTAATGGATACAGATAATGTTTATTTCGTCACCGACTTCTAAATCGTATTTATTTGTACCTTTCAGTGCTCTTTGAAGTCGGTTTTTTTTGTAAAAATTTTATCTTTTGAATTGGTTAATATACTTTTTACCTAGAACCTCCTCTTAAATTTGACAAAGATTATGTTGAAAACCGCGTCAAAATCGGGTCAGCAAAACACGAGATAATCGGGCACAATTTTTTTTAGGTTGGTTAAAAATAATGTTGTATAATCGACCCTTATATGTTTTGCCTGTAATTGGCAAATAAACCAAGAACGATATACTTATGAAAATCTATACATAATTTTCAGGTATCCGCAGCTATTTCACAGACATTGAAAAATTTGAACACAAATTCAGAAAATCTGAACACACCGTTTTCTGACCAAGATCTCGCTAGCATGTTCAACAATTTAAATTTCGGTGAAGGACAGGTAAGAATTCATATAAAAGATGGTCATATCAATACATATCACATAGAAGTGTAATTTCAATATTTTGGACAAGAAACGATTAGTTTACCTTACGGATAGTAGTCGGTTTCAGCAGTGCACTTACTAGTTTTTCACTCAACTTCTTTTTTGATATACATAAGCTATTTTAGTGCCAAGTTTCATCAAAATCCATTCAGCACCTAGTTCTACAGAAAAAATAAAACACACATACTTTAGAGTTTATATTATTAATATTAATGTAATACACTAGCACATTTCTTTGTAACAACTTCTGGAACTCAAATAAAATATAACCTATGTCCCCGTAGATAGTATAGCTTCCCAAGGCTAAAAGTTGTGCAAATCGGACCAGTAGTTATTGAGATAAGCACATTCAAACAAACAAACTTTTCTCCTTTATAATATTAAGTATAAATAATATATTTTTTCTCTCTACTTTCAGCAAGAAACAAACATGTTCGTGCCGTTCATGCAAGGCATGATGCAGTCTCTCTTATCTAAAGAGGTATTATACCCGTCGCTTAAGGATTTAGTTGACAAATACCCCACGTGGTTAGCTGAGAATAAAGGCAAGATTGAACAGAGTGAATATGAGAGGTGAGGACTAAAAATAGATATATTTTTAATACATAATATCGGCCTATCCTTTTCCTTATTGGTTAAAATATAACGGAGTAAATCACAAAGAAAAAACATTGTTATCTGGCTGGACTTTTCTCAATCATAATGGGGTCGGCTTCCAGTCTAACCGGAGGCAGCTGAGCACCGGTGTTTTACTAGGAGCGACTGCCTATCTGACCCCGTCGGCATAGTAATCGTGCAACTTGAGTCTGTCAGACTTTTTGGCTTCTTACTACAAACATGTTCAAATGACAGCCCGGACTCACCAATTGAACGTGCCTTCCGAAACACGGAAAAACTCGTCATGACAATATGAAACCCAACTACGAGCAGACTGAGCTGAGCGTTGTTTAACTTTATGACCTATATATTATTTTTAAAATGAGGTTTGTTTTTAAAATTGTTACCTTTAGTTAAGTGCCTACTCATATGGAGAAAATGATATATATCATTTTCTTCCAGATTCGAGAAACAGCAGAAGTTGATGGAACAGGTCTGCAGCGAACTGGAGCCTGAACAGGAGTCAGACCCTGACGATGTCAAGAGGAAGAGGTTCGAAGTCGTACTCGACCTTATGCAGAAGGTATGTATATTATAACCAGCAGTTCTACACGATTTTTTCTCAATACTTTAATGCGTACCTAGTATAATGTTCACAGTTGTGGTATGCAGGGTAATTTATGTCACAATTATGGACCCTGTCGGGCACAGCATATACCAAAACCGCATATACTAACTACCTGTACCCATATATAATGGTTTAAATATAGCCTATGTTCACGGGGGATAATGTAGCTTCCCAACAGTGAAAGAATTTTTCAAATCGGTCAACATGTTTCGGAGCCTGTTCGATTCAAACATACAAATAATCAAAACCTCCCCTTTATATAATTCTACTATGTACTAGCCGATTGCCCGCGGTTTCACCCGCGTCCTATGGGAACTACCGCCCGTACCGGGATAAAATATAGCCTCTGTTACTCGGAAATAGTGTAGCTTTCCAACTGTGAAAGAATTTTTCAAATCAGTTCAGTAGCTTCAAACCCTTTTGGGTACAAACAAAAAATCCTCTTTATTATATTAGTGAAGCTTGTATAGTTATCGGCACGAATCTTGAGCGTTCCGTTCATCTGCGCAGAAGTGATTTATTAGCAAAGAACCAATCCCGAGTGACGGCTATGACGCGATGCACTGCGGGCCAATCACCGCTTTACAACGCCCCCGCACCTCTCTTCATACCACAAAAGGGACCCAATAAATTACTTCTGTGCAGGTGAAGGTCAGAGCGCAAGATTCGTGCCGATGATGATGTAATCCCCCCAATCTTATACATTTCTTTTCCCCCATAGATGCAAGACCTAGGCCAGCCCCCGACCGAGCTCGTGGGAGACATCGGCGTCCCCCCTCACGGGTTTGCAGCACCCGCGCCCGACGCCTCGCAGTGCTGCGTCATGTAAGAGAGGCCTGATTGATTCATACTTGATTGGTTCATAAATGATTGATTCAAAACTTCAACGTTTTATTTACGACCGACCCGGGTTTGTGCGGGTATTTTAGCAATTATTAGGTTCTATTAACTAATGATATGTATTTATAGAAAAAAATATTGAAAGTTGACAAAATAATAAAGATATTATATTTACAGTGTTTGCTGAATTTCGACTTAATTATATTTGATTGTTTTCTATACAAAAACTTGCTTAAGGAAGGGCATACATGTCATTGGTTGATTGTACCTAAAGTTAAATTATGAATTATTCTGTCTGTTTGATGAAAATCTGACCAGTTATTTTGAGTTCGGCTTATACAGACACAAGTAGTTATTTTGCACAAATATTTACAATAACCAAAAGCATATTAATTTTTAATGTGTTTGGTTATTTTAAGTATAGTAAATAAAAAGAAGACAGCAAAAAAAACTATGATTGATTCAAATTATCAACCTTAGCCTGTTATTTGAAAGCTAAAAGTTTATTTAAAATTGATTAACTGAATCAATCAGTTTTGAAAAGCGTTTGTAAAAATTATGGTTTTAATGAATATGTGTGAAAGTACTGCCAATGTATCAATCAGTAAGATGATTGATAACTGAAAGTTGGAGCCTTATAGATGTAGTGAATGATTGATAAAGCTTTGTAAAGAATTTTACTAATGAGCACGTGATTGAATGATTCAAAAATATGGTGTGATTGATTCAAATCAATTTCTCAATATTACAATACAACAATGTATTAATGTTTTTCTACGCTATGTAGTGAAAATTAATCACAGTATCAACTGATTGATTCAATCAATCACGAGTGAAATGTCTGCTTTTCCCCAAAAGGGGCGTGATGATATAGATTTAGAATATTTAAATAAAAAGGTTATTATTTAAAAAAATATATGTTTGTTTTAACACAAAAAATCATGTCGAAATAATGTGATCTAATTTGAAAAATAAATCAGATACATAGCATTTATCATCATCTGCCTAGCCTTTTCCCAACTATGTTGAGGTTGGCTTCCAGTCTAACCGGATGCAGCTGAGTACCAGTGCTTTACAAGGAGCGACTGTCTATCTGACCCCCTCAACCCGGTTACCCGGGCAACCCAATACCCCTTGGGAAGACTGGTGTCAGACTTACTGGCTTCTGACTGCCCGTAACGACTGCCCGTAACGACTGCCAAGGATGTTCAATGACAGCCGGGACCTACAGTTTAACGTGCCCTCCGAAACACTGTTATTGGTATTCAAGATATACTTAGCATATATGCATATTAAATTAGTAAAAAAAGACATTATACCTACAATTTACATACAAACAAAATAGATAAAAATATGTTTAAATTCAATAGATACCTTTTGATTCTAATTAATTTATGTCTCATAAATATTTTTTTTTGCTTCTAATTCAAAACAAATTATGTAAAGAAATTTGTAGGGTATCGCTAGGTTAAGCAATACAGCCGAGGCCAGCCTATGGATGGGTGAATCATTTGTCAAAAGTTCGAAATAATCCGCCCACTTATTATTGTGATTTCGACGAATTGAGAACCTCCCTTTTTGGGAAGTCGGTTAACAAGTAGAGTATTTCACAATAGGCACATTATTTAGACATGGGATAAAGTGCAATTCTATCAAGTTTTAAAATCACATTATTTATGTTAAATAGTGACTAAAGATTTGTAAAGTTTAAGGTTTTATCATAAATATGTGAGTATAAAAAATTTTAAAATGAAACCGACCTTATCTATATACCTAACACCTTCTCTGGACACACATTATGCTGAAAACCTCATCAAAATCGGTTTAGCCGAACGTGAGATCATCGAACACAAACTTACCTACATACGTACAGGTCAGACTGAGAAACTATTTTTTTAAGTCGGTTAAAAACACAGAAAATCAGTAATTTGACAAAAAAAAATTCTTAACTGAACCCAATTATATGACCAGAATTTAGAATAGTCTAGCCTAAAAAACAATACAAATATCCTTGTTGAAAACCTGCTTTTTGCTGAGTCGGTTATAAACGTAATAATGCAATGCTATAAAGGCACAGAGGACGACTCAACCTTATTTCCTTTTTAATGTATGTAAATATTAAAACCTTAAATTAAACCGAATCTTAAGTCACTCAATGTTTTAAGTGTTCCAGCACCTTTGCGTAACTATCTTAGATTTAGAAAAAACTATATGACTGCGTTCCGGAATATATCTCAGTCATCATCCTCCGAGCCCTTTTCCCAACTATGTTGGGGTCGGCTTCCAGTCTAACCGGATGCAGCTGACTACCAGTGCTTCACAAGGAGCGAATGCCTATCTGACCTCCTCAATCCAGTTACCCGAACAACCCAATACCCCTTGGTTAGACTGGTGTCAGACTTAATGGCTTAGTAAGAAAAACAAAAGATAGAATATTGGAAAATGGCAGTTTATTTGTGACTCAGATATATTTCGGAACATAGTATATATGTACGTATCAAGCAACATACAAAGTGACATACCTAATCACATTAAATTAAATACGTTAATATACTGGTTAATATATGAAATAAATAGAAAATGTGCGAGAATTAGAACACTATATAAGAGTCAGTCACTGCAAACAACTGAAATTCTCCCTTGAAAACTGACAGCTGTCAACTGGTCAAAACATTCAATACTCCTAACTTTATCTCCGCTTTACACATGATGTTGTAAATTATGAAAACGAAAAATGACTCCCGTGGCTAAACCACTGAATGGATTGGGTTATTTTTTACAATTCGCCGTAGAATATCATAAAGTATATGTGATAGGATTTAATATGATTAGGTACGACACACCCGATATATCATTGATATAAAGATATATATTGAATATAATGCATTTTTATACTGTAGGAACTGTATTAATCGGGATTTTGTGTTTTTTTTTAGGATTTTAAACTGGTATATTACGTTTGAAGGGCTGTATTTTAAATAGTTTAAATTAAATTTAGGTTACAATGCGAAAGAAGAACCAAACTCACTGACTTAAGTCTCGTACTCATGGTAAACATTTATTTGTATGTATAGCAACTGTTGATCAACATAATTGTTGAGCAACAAATATGTTGCTTCGAAAACACGGAGTAAGGAAAGACGAACGAAGATGCCATAAGGCAGGTAGGTCAGGAGCCTATATCAAATGATCTTCTAGCTCAAATACAGACGGCGGACGAGACCAAAACGATCCGTTACGAGAGCAATAACGAGGCGTTCAAGTTATTTGACACATCTGTTGAAGATTTTTCGTTTTACAAAAAGTGGGCCAGTTTCAAAGAAGGTGAATGATAGCGGAGCTAGTAACGTTCCTCGTCCCCCGAACACCCGCATGTTGTCGCGCTACTTTCTTAGGAGATTTTGCGTTATGACATCTCCGCTAGTCATTTAGTTCTCTTTGAGCGAGAACTTGTCAACTGTCATTATCAACTCGACAACATGTTGGTAGCAACATAGCAACACGTAGATGCAACTTTATAAACAAAAGTTTACCATTAATACGGGGCTTTATTTTCGCATAACATTTATCATTATTCTGTATTTTCAGTTCCACAAATTGTAAATGGTCGAGTGCCAATATATTCTTTAATTTAATTTTCATGGAAACGAAAAATTTTATATTGAAAAGTATAGTTCCTATATCGGCAGCGATTTATTTGAAAATGAAAAGGAATTTTTGTGAGTTAAATTAAAGAATCTATAATTTAACTAAAAGGGATGAGATAAATATGTATTTTGACTGAATGGTTTATTTATTAAAACACGAAATTTATTTACTAGAGTTGTATAAATATCTAAATAAATGCGGTATTTTCAGCAATATGCCCCAAAAACCATTTGGTCAAAATAAAAATAAGTTTATATGTGGTGGTTTGTAAAATCCAATTATTTTATATTTAAGACTTTTGATTGAAAATAAAGGATATTCAATTATACGAAATGAGTACCTACAGCTGTGCTCGATACTAAGAAAATGCAAAAAAGTCTAAAAAAAATAAAATGTGTAATAGCACAAAAATGTATGAAATGAAGAAAGCTGAAATTCTACCAATCTGGTAGAAAAACATAAAGATTGTGTATTATAATTATTGTTTGATTATTATTATTTATTAATTGTTTCTTAATAATAAAAAAATACAGTTATCATGTGGTGTTGTTTTTTCGTACTGCGTTTTTAACAGTAACTTAGGCATTGAGGAAACTGTTTAAGACCTTTCTAAACAGTCATTTACTATACTCCATTTGAGATTATCTAACTATAACGATAACCGAACCATTTTCAGTTGTCAAATCGCCGATGTGACCAATGGGCGGCAAGTATACGGCTGGTTATGGTTTGGTTATCGTTATAGTTAAATGGTGCAACTGAGTCTTAAGTCTTACGAAAATTATCATCTGCGAAGCCTTTTCCCAACTATGTTGGGGTCGGCTTCCAGTCTAACTGGATCCAGCTGAGGACCAATTGACAAGGAGCGACTGCCTATCTGACCTCCCCAACCCAGTTACCCGGGCAACCCAATACCGCTTGGTAAGCTTAGTCTAACGGCCAGTTTCTTCATCACAAGTTAAAGTTATGGCTAAAGTAATGTCTAAAGTAAAAGTAACGGTTAAATTCAATTTTTCTGTTAGTTTTGCTGTCACTTTAGCCTTGAAAAAACGACTTTGACCGTTACTTTTACTTTAGACATTACTTTAACTTTTGATGAAGAAACTGGCCGTTACTAAAATAAAACAAAGTATTCAATGGTGGCTAAAAACATTTGTATTAATAATCAAAAAGTCTTACAGGAGTAATTAAAATTCGGCAATTTCCCGCCAAAAATTCTGGAGGCCGTAAGGTCAAAAGGGCGATTTTTCAATTTAAATCAGCCAAGTTGCTGATTAATTACTTAAATTAAAATAAAAACGTTTTTAAATGTACCTACCTATTTATTTAAATAAATAAATATAAACGTCGAGTTTAAAACGTCTTTATTTTAAAGTAAAATTAAATGAATTATTATTTTAAATTTCAGTTTGCATCCTTTCAAATATGTTTTAAAACTTAATAGTCACTTCTGTATATGAAGGGTCCCAATATATTTTTAAGCATTGAAATGCTTTAAATAAGACTGTTTAATTGGAACAAACCTTTTTACATTTATAATTAAGTTGAGCAGTTACTTTTAAGATGCAAACTTATTTTTTTATATTCACACATTCCCTGGACTCCATAGACATTTTGGCTGAAAAATTGCCAGCTTAAAAATTATCCTTAAAAATGGGAAGTTTATTTCTACCCCAATAAAAAATACGGTTTAAACAACGAGTAAAGTTCGTATTATATGCACTAGCAAAAGTTTAAAGTGTATATGAAAATACGCATCAAAAGTATTCAAAGAAATTAGTAAAATATGTAGAAAAATGTGCAAAATATGTATGACAATGCGCAATAAATGCATGAAAATTAGTAATAAATGCACGAGGATTTGAATAATTGCATTACACATTAAGAAAATGTAAAGAGTTGAACCTTTTATACCTCCTACATATGCACCAAACTTGTATAATTTTGTGGCAATTTTTCTTTTATATGTACAACTGAAAAGCATTAAAATGTAGCGAAAATTAGCAATACATATATGTCTACATTAAACTTGGCTAAATACCTATGTTAACTTAAAAAATATGCAGTCATAAAATTAAGTTTCTACTAAAAAATTGCCAGCCTAAAAATAAAAATACTACTAAATTCATTAACGCGAAAGTTACCTAATCTAAGCTAGTTTTTTGTTGTCGTCAGAAAAAGGCGGTAATCCGAAGTATTCCGGCTTGAAATCCTGAAGGGATTTTAGTACTAGTGTTGCTCTTCGAGCGACCTGAGGTGGCAAGCGTGATGGTGGAGTCAGGACGACCTAGAACATACATAGGTTTATTTTTCTCATCATCATCTTCCGAGCCTTTTCCCAACTATGTTCGGGTCGGCTTCCAGTCTAAGCGAATTCAGCTGAGTAGGTAGGTACTAGTATTTGACAAGAACGGACTGTCTATCTGACCCCCTCAACCCAGCTACCCGGGCAAGCCTTTGGTAAGACTGGTTGTCAGACTTTCTGACTTCAGACTGCCAAGGATGTTAAATGACAGCCGGGACCTACAGTTTAACGTGCCCTCCGAAACATTCATCAGTCATTGGTGTTTAAGATATACGTAGACAGCCAAATGTCTAAGAACTTCTACAAAAAACCCGGAACCTATCATAGTTGGGAAAAGGCTAGGCAAATAATAATAATGAAATTAATGCATATACCTGCATTCCTGCCGCAAGTCCAGCTTCTAAGCCAACTAACGAATCTTCGAACACGAGGCACTGTAATATTCCATGATCATTAGTAGGTTTTGTAAGAAACTTGCAGTTTTTTTAACACCACGACGTTTCGACTACTTCACGAAAGCGGCTGAGCCGTACTTGTGTGTGTAAATATACAAGCTGTTGATTTGCATCCGTGCCATATTCAAGGACGTAATTATGCTAGTGATTTTCGACCCAAATCAATAAAAAAATTGGTGCGTAATTTTTTTCAAATATTATTTTTCCGAATTCCGTCAATGTCATCTAGCCGTATTTAAACTTGGCGCTTGTGTGTGTTACTGGTCTTAAAACCGTGCTGCGCCCTCACACAAACGATAATTCATAAATTTCTTCATAAAATTGGATTACTTCTGAAATACTACGACATTACAATGACAAAAAAGCAGTGCATATTAGCTGTTTCCCGTCTACTGAACTATGGCACAAATGCAAATCAACACCTTGTTTATAGGTACACACACAGACAGCAAATCAACCTACCTCAATCTGTCAAATTTCTTCAACAGATTTTCAACCTTATCACAATAGTAAAAGGTTAATGTTCGATTGGTAAAATTTGACAGATGTCTACGGTACTCGAAACATAAGTGTAACCTTTAAAAAGCTGATTACATGATACAGGTACCTTGATAGGCTTCGGGTTATCCGGGAACTTGGCAGCGGCCATCAGGTAGATATCAGGGAACGGCTTTCCGCGGTCGACGTCCGGGTCAGTCGCACACACCTAACACAAACAAGCGACTCAATTTTGAAAAATAATTTCAGTGCATTTATTTTAGGAAGGCTATAAGCTTATTTTTATCCAGGTGCACGGAGTAAAAATATCGGGATGCGGGTGAAATCGCTGGTAGAAGCTAGTAATATTGTAAATTGGCACCATTTTTTAGTCTGTGACGTTATAGTTCTGCATCTACGGAACCAATTTTGATAATTCAATGTATATAAATAAAACACATAAGGAATTGTATAAGGATAATACATAATGAAAGTACAGACTCCCCTAGAGTTTATGGGGTAGTACATAAAAGAGAACTTAGGGGAAGTGTGACTACATTCTTATGTAGTTTGGATTACATACATAAGAGTTTATAGGGGAAGTATATATGGATGGAGTACCTACCTAAAAAGAAGAAATAAGGCTGATGAAACAGCAGTTAACAGTTTTATATACAAAATCTTACCATATGATTGAACAGTTTGAATATTTGAGGCTTCGCAGCCATGTGGAGTCTGACTGCTCTCCGCGAGGAGTTGGTGGCCAGCGCGAACTTGATCCCCTTCTCGTACAGGTGCTGCAGTAGACGTTCAGCCCCTGGAACACATGAGGATTATAGATCTTTGAGGAGCAACAAATGAGGATTATAGATCTTTGAGGAGCTCATGGCTAAGTGACAGCCACGCCGCTCAATCTGTTATGACGCAGTAGTAAGACTTTAAAAAAACCTTAAACCTTAAAAATACTACCTAAGTACATCTATAATAGGATCGTTTTTGTTACCATTCGGGATGTGGGTGAAACCGCCTGCAGAAGCTGGTACTACATAAAGATAGGTAAACTTCAGAAGGTTTTTAAGAGAATTGTATCAACCTCTGCAGAAATTACAGGACCGGTAGACCAAGGGGTATCGGGTTGCCCGGGTAACTGGGGTGAGGAGATCAGATAGGCAGTCGCTCCTTGTGGCACACTGGTACTCAGCTACATTCGATTAGACTGGAAGCCGACCCCAACATAGTTGGGAAAAGATGATGTCTATACCTTTCTGTAACGGCGCATGTGGTAGTTTAGATCGGCTCGCATCCTGAAGTTCCCGTTGCAGCTGGTCAGCAGTGATGTTCATACGTAACTCCCTCACCACATTCGCGCACACCTCCTTGTCAGTCGAACCGGTGTTCTGCAAGAGAAGCAAATCAAATCAGACTAATCTAAACTTCTATACTAATATTGACCCATTGAGCGTGGTGATTAATGCTCAATCCTTCTCCGTGTGAGAGGAGGCCGCAGCCCAGCAGTGGGACGATAAAAAGGCTGTAACAGTAACGGTAATATTATAAACAGGTAAAAGTAAGTTTGTATGTAGGGGTTTTCTTTGGAACCGCTGGTCGGATTTCCAAAATTCTTTCACTGATAGATAGTTACTGTTTCTGAGTGCCATAGGCTCTATTTTATTTTACGTATGTGTGTTTGTTACTTTCACGGCAAAATGGCCGAACCGATTGAGATGAAATTTGGTGCACGGACAGTTCAGAGCCTGAGAAAGAACTTTTAATCTATGTGTTGGAAGCAGTTTTCCCATGACGCGGGAAACCGTGGGGAACAGTTAGTGATTATAAACTCGAAACTTTGGATGGATGTTTCTTTGTGTGTCACGCTAAAATAGCTGAACCGATTGATAGGTAGAACTCAGAAAATGGCTATTAGTTCTGGGGGCTGATGAATATCCTTACTGTAACGTCTCCACATGATCCTGACAAAGCCCACTGTATTTTTGAAGCCGCTACCCACTGACACGTTACCTGAGCACATTGGAGAACAGTGCCTTCAAATACCCTTCAAAATTGGCGATACATCTTCTTCGAATCTGGCTCTAATCACACCTCACACAATCTTAACACATACAATATTTTTACGATTCAGCAAAAGCTCTTCCACTTTGTGCAAAACGGAAAAGAGTATCAGCCACCACCCAGAGGGGCCCAGCAGGGCCAAAGTCTGCCGGGGCTGCGGGATTGTTCGAAAGAGTTACCGCGGCGCTGGTACATACGCGGCCTACGACGGAACACGACGGCGTTTAGTCAGTAAGGGTCTGACACTCCCTCACCGCTGCTAACCCACAGCGGGAGGCGTCATTTGATGATTTTTGAGGTCGAAAGCGTCAGCCACCACGAAGAGACTATTTATGTATGTCTCCTACTATCAATGTATCGTCACTTTTGCTGAAATGTAGGCAACTGTGGAATCTATGCCTATTAAATCGGATTGTTCTCTAGTTTAACTTTAGTTCTCTAGATCAAGTTTAAATACTAACGCGAATTTGTAGCTCTTTTGTATATTTCTTGCCGTGATTCGCGCATATTTCTTTGAGTATTTTGTGGTATTGTGATTCGGAATCTGCAAGCAGTAGATAATAAATTTAGTTGTGTATCCACTTATGTGCTTAATAAAGGCACTGGAACAGGGAGCGTTCCCGCATTGGGTTGCCCGGGTAAATGGGTTGAGAAGGTCAGAGGCAGTCGTTCCTTGTAAAACACTGGTGCTCAGCTGCATGCGGTTAGACTGCAAGCCGACCCCAACATAGTTGGGAAAAGGCTCGGGAGATGATTTTAATGATATTCTATCCATACCTATCACGGTACCATCTAAATCAAAAACGCAATGGGTCACTTTTTTGAAATGCCTTGCTCTCGAAGACGCCCTTCCTGATTGGACTTGCGACGGAAAAAACGCCCTCGATTTGGTTCCCAACGACCGAGCCGAAAAAATTTTAGCATTGCCCTGCCTATCCGTTAGAATTTTTGAAGTAATAATTTGGTAACTGTCCGAAGTAAACCCTTACGGCAGGCGAACTTGGAAATTTTAATCACATAATCGACTTGTGATTTCCGTGAAATTATACGTCAATGTCACTATGACTTTACTTTATATCGTTACAGTCAATGCTGTCATCCAAACCAATGTATGGGAAAGTCTTGCAAAAGTAGGTTTCAATTAATGAACTCTCGGGCCGTGGGGTCCAAGTGTTCATCTCCTATATAAAGATATGACAAAGGGGCTTGCTGACATTTCAACTGACCCAAGAGCTGGTTTTTATTTTGGTGAAACATTAAGCATTGCACTGACGGGATAAACGTTAAGAAGAAGATCGAAAGTGGCAATGCTGCCAGCCTCTTGGGAACTCTAACGGTGGGCAGCGATGAGGAGTTTTTGATGCATTTGTTTTAGTTATTATTATTACCTAGTGTAATTTAGGCTTGAGCTTTGTGTTCAGTATGAATGTGGATAGAGAGGCAGAGGTAGACCGAGGAAAAGATGGATAGATTGTCTGAATGATGACATGAATAAGAAGGGATTGGATGTTAGTCGACGACTGACCGGAATGGGAACGGAAAACATATTGCGCCGATCACAAATAACTTAGAAACAGCGCAGGAAGAAGAAAAACAATTGTTTCCAATAACCTAAACCTATAGGCACTATTATAAATATAGAAGTTACTTTGTTACCTACTGAATATATTTTCATAGCTAAGCAGTAAAGACTGACCCTTTGATAAGTAGGTACGAAGTACCGGTTCACGTGCAGACAGTTTTAATTAATATGTATTATGTTTAATTTCTTTAACTAATACAGTTAAACAGTTTGTTGGGTGATGTAGTTAAATGCGTTAGAGGTTTGCGTCGGGTTTCGGAAGAAGTCGGAGAGCATATGAGACTCACGCTTCGCAATATCGGAGTGGAGGAACCCAACTTGCGCCTAATCTCTCTCCTCTCATAGGAACCAATCAATATAAAATGTTATTAAAAACATGTAGCATATACCAAAAGTCAGTTAATCGAGGCTCAGATGCAAGATGTTGTACTACTTTCATGCTTATGCATATTGCATGTAGCAAGGGTCCCACCTTCCCGAGCATATTAATCGGTTCCTAAGAGCGCTTTCACATTAATGGATTGTCGCTAACAATTTTTCGCGCACTTTTAGGAGTCACCGTTTCAACCTTTGTACCGGGAGTTTGACCATTGTTTTAGAACGCCCTTACAATCCACACATAACGCGGAAAAGGTTTCCAAATGACTAAACGGATTTGAAAAATCTTTCGCTGCCGGAAAGCTACACTCTTCCCGAGTAACATGGGCTATATTTTAATCCGGTGCGGGTAGCAGTTCCCACGGGATGCTGGTGTAAGCGCGGGAAAATCTCTAGTTATACATAGGTAAGTAATATTATTTATTTATTAGTCTGTCTGTCCGTCGCGCTCAAATGCAAAAACTTTCAACTTGTCTTGGGTTTACAATTTATAATTCATACGTGCAGATGTACTCATTGTTTTGTTTTTTCTTTAATTTTCTATATATACATTGCGTTTTATTGTAATTAGTAGTTAAAGTGCGTCATATACGCTAGATTTCAGTACATAGGTACATACAATAATGTAAACAAATGTAAGTAACAAAAAAATGCAACGTCATTCTGACATTGACGTATGGGTAAGTGACTTTCCGCCATCTTTGCGAGAAGGTGAAAGAACGATTAACGATTTCAATTTAAAAATAACAACAAACCAAACAATTTTAAATGGATTTAGTACGGTAGGTTCTAGTTTTGATTTCGGGAGTAGGTACCTAACTCTATAATTAACTACAGTGTAAGTTATTTATTTACATAAATATTTAACTACAAGAAAGTATTATATTTACTTACATTAAAAGTAAAAACTATAAACGAAAACTAAAAAGCATAAAAAAATTCATCCTCATCGCTGTCAACTGGGAGCGTACCCAAGAGGCTGGCAGCATTACCTCGTTGGATGGCCATGCTGATCTTTTGTACGAGGTAATAGCCAGCCTTTTGGCCACGAAAAGTACCTTGGATCTTAATTATAATGACTCCAGACTGACTAATATTAAGCAAATAAGTTATAGAGAGATCAGATAGGCAGTCGCTCCATGACTGTGGTACACTGGTACTCAGCTGCACCCGGTTAGACTGTAAGCCGACCCAAAAATTAACACTTTGAGCTCACGTGAGACGTCAAATTAGCTTCAGAATTGCAAAGTTATTTCGCGCACTGTGCCTATTTCCCTTTCATCAATTATTTATGGAATAAAAAAAATGTTTTTTAAGTAGGCACAATGTCTACTGCGATTTAATTTTGCAAATCATCATTATAATCAAGTAGAGTAGGTACCTAAGTTCATGGTCATGTCACACGTGATTTACGTACTAATTCAAAATCAAAAAGTTTTTCAAGGTAGGCTGAAAATCAGCACTTTTCGAAAGTCAGAATGACATTAGACAGTCCCCAAAAACGCCCACTCTTCACCACTTCCTTGTGTTATTGCTGGGAAGAAGAAGTGGCGCAACAAACTCCCCAGCAACATTATGTCTGTCTGTCTTATCCATCCATCCATCCATCAAAGCCCTTAGGTTGTCCGTGTTCGGACGTAGTGACATAGTAGCCTCCTCCAAATCTTTCCATTTCTGCCTATTTCTTGCCACTTTCATCCAATTTGGTCCGGCTTTTTTGGTCTGTCTTATACAAAATCTTAAAAATTAAAATCTCGATACAAAATTATAACATTCACTATATACTTAGATCATCACCTGCCTAGCCTTTTCCCAACTATCTTTGAGTCGCCCTCCAGTCTAAATGGATGCAGCTACGTACCAGTGTTTTACATGGAGCGACTGCCATCCTGACCTCCTAAATAAGTTACCCAGGCAACCCCTGATTAGACAGGTTGTAAGTCTTCCTGGCTTCTGACTAAACGTAACGACTGCCAAAGATGTTCAGCTGACAGCGGGATGCAACAATCTATCGTGCCCCGTGCCTCTAGGAACACGGAAGATCCCGTCATCAGAGGATGGTTACCTATCTACGGACTGACCACGCCAAGCGTTGCTTAACTTTATGGTCGATCGATCCGTGCAGTTTTGACTTAGCCACGAGCCCTTGCTTGTTTTTATTAAGTGCCTAGTATACAACTAGTTATAATCTACTAGCCGTTTTCCCGCGGTTTCACCCACGTCCCGTGGGAACTACTGCCCTTACCGGGATGGTCTATATTTCTCGGGACGAGTATAGCTTTCCAACAGCGAAAGAATTTTAAAATTCGGTCCAGTAGATTTTGAGTTGTTCCATTACAAACAAAAATACTCCTCTTTATAAAACTGATTAGTAGATAACATTTCTGTGAATAATTAATGTCAGATGACCTTTCTCGCTGTGGGTCGGAAAGGGATTATCAGACTTTTATTGTCATAAACCCACCTCTGTTTCGTCTTCATGCTTTTTCCTTCTTCTTATCGAGTGAGCAGCCAGTCTAATCACCTAACAAGTCTTAGTGTCAGAGTTTTCCCAAATCCGCCTGACGGCCTCTGACGTGGAGTTGTAACAACGACTGCTACTGAGTAGCATTCGGGGACGCCGGCGTCACATGCCTTCTCAGGCACGGGGGGTGTAACACCGACAACTCCAATTTCTCTTGCTTGTTTCGCTTTGTCACGAACTCCAAAGCACTTTAAAAACATAAAAAAAATGCACGATCATTCACCCTGATTTGACCCTAAAATAATATTAGAATAAGCCCTAAGTTGGTTACTCGTAGCGTCATAGCTAGTTTGCTTATAAATAAATACATAATATGTGACAACGCGTTGGATAGCCATTTTCAAAGAATTCATTAGAAAATTGTTGGGTTTATTCTGTACTTTATAAATTATGTCTGTCTGTTGCGCTTTCACGTCAAAACTACATGAAGTCATTTTAATAAAATATGGTACACAGATAATATCTAGAGCCTGACAATATCATCATCATCATCAGCCTATCGCCTGACAATATACATACATACATATATTGGCTACTTTTAGTCCGTAAGAGGGAAATATTCCACATTCGCAGTTGAACCACGGGAAACAGCTATTCTGTTATATACTAACCTCTCCTCAGGTTACACTCCTCAGGTTAAAAAAAGTATCCTGTAGCTTTCCTCATTAAATGGGCTGTTTAATGTTATAATTTTCTAAGTCAGACCAGTATTTACTGAGATTGACGAGTTAAACAAAGAAACTCTTCAATTTTATAATATTAGCACAGATTGAGGCGAGTTTCCCACCGGTGTGCAGCATTGTTTGTTCACGAGCAAATGTGCGCGATCAATTTTAGTAAGAATCTCACCGTTCCTAAGAAAGATCAAAACATATAGCCCAAATAAAGAAAAAAAATACCTCTAGTATTATCAAATCACATTCTTTTGTCACTAAAAGTTCAAAACTTACAGAATAACGCTACGCATACTTTTTTCTATAAATAATTTATATTTTTGTTCTAATTAAATATTTATATATATTTTGATAATGTCGCCTAGTGAAGTGTCGACTTAGTTACTCTATAACCAGTGCTTGTTTCACATAGTTGTTTATTTATCGTTCTTAACTTGGTAAGTTAGATAAAACTTTTTTTATAACATCTCTACGTTAACTTTTTTCAAACGCTTGTGAACTAATATTGTCTGGAGAGAAAGAAGAAAGAGATTTGCTCTTTAGAGAATAGCCGCCGTGACTGAAAATCTGAAAATTGGTCTAGACGCCATTATTAATAACTGACCTATCTAAAACGAATTAACATTCTAAAACAATGTATTAAAACAAACAAAGAAAAAGTCTCGAACAAGCGTGGTGATTAACGCTCAATTGTCTCTGTGAATGAGAAAGCCCGTGCCTAGTAAGACGACAAAAAGGTTGATGGTGTGTTAAAAACTTATTTTAAAATAAAAGTATAACAAGCAAAACTTATTAAAATGAAAGGATTAATTATAACAATAGCAATCGAAGTAGACTCTGCCTCTCTAATTTAAAAATGTTATTGTTTGTGTAATTTGAATATTAATATCATCATCATCATCATCTCGTGCATAGGACGTCCACTGCTGAACATAGGCCTCCCCCTTAGATCTCCACAGATACCTGTTGGAGGCGACCAGCATCCAGCGTCTATTAATATATTGCTAGATAATACTGTGATTGTATTCTCCTACTTTTTGGATTCCTATATGGTCTTCTCCATAATACGACTGGCTACCGACCTTTAGTTTTAACTGAACTGTGAAATTATTAAATCGAAACGTACGTGTGTTGTTAAACCTGAGAGTTACTGATAATTTTATTTATATATAATTAATAAAACTGCTCAGTTAAAATGATGTTCACTAGCTTAAGACCTCTCTGACTAAGAGCCCCCTACACAGCGTAAATTTTTGATCTACTTCTACGATTCAAATTGGTTGACCGATAGTTTGTTTGAGCTCATAAATCAGTATGGAGATGAATGGTAGTACGCACATTAAAACAAAAACCGACTAGTCAGTTAGTCAGTTTAATTTGATTCACAGTTACTTCATCATCATCATCATCATCATCTCAGCCATAGAACGTGCACTGCTGAACATAGGCCTCCCCCTTAGATCTCCACAGTTACCTACTTACCTTTAAAATAACGTGTCAACGAACCATCGGGACAACTATCGGGTGACCGCGGTGAAAGAAAACATTTGTCGTAAGGAAGCAGTTTGAATTGTTAATTAATTGAATCGCTAATTAATGGAAAGGTCGTGGGTTCGGGCCCCAACCAGTGCACTATTGACGAACACGTACATTTTTGTACTAAGCAGGACTAGTAGTAATGTGTAGGTAATCAATTTAATTCAGCATTACATAACCAGATAATGATGATGTCGTACCCAAAATCTATTATTTTTTTTTTATTACTAGACATAGAATTTTGGTTGGATTGCCTGAAAAATGACATGAATAAGAAAAGAATGACTGTCAGTATAACGAGTGACAGGGAAGAATGAAAGCGGCAGACAATGCTGGCGACCCCAAATAAAATTGGGAAGGAGAAAGAGAGAGAGAAATAGAATAGCAATGTCAAAAACCTCTAGTAAACATATATATCAAAACAACAGATAGAACGCCCGTTAGTACATATTCTAAAAGTTACAATACTACCACACGTTTAAGTCACGTGTCATTGTATAAATTAATTCGAAATCACACTGAATTAATTATAAAACGTTTAGTTTTACAACTGTTAGATACTAACAATGACAATTTAAATAATTGCGATTAAAACAACAATAAATGATGACACGCAGAAACATTATTAAGAGCGTGTACGTCAACCGCGCGCCATTTGGCCTAAAATGGTACTTTTCAAACCACTGTTTCTCAGTAACTACTTATCCTATAACTATGTTATTTTTTAATAACGCAAGGTAATTTCACTGTCTATATAGTTAATTGAACATAAATTTCAATTTGTGTAGTTTAAATACTTAAAACCCCTATAACGTAACAGATGTTTTATAAAATTCCCGTTCAGCGTCTATTTCGAAGCTTAAATTCATGTGAAAACAGTGGCAAATCTAATCATATTTATTTTTTTACTCATAGACGAAATCCCCATGCCTATAGTTAGTTGAAAACATTTTTTGATTTAGGTCTCTATCTTTCAGAAAAAAATATTTTAACAATGTGAAAAATTGTGAATTTCAAATGCTTTTTTTACCCATCTATATTACTTAATTTAATATAACAATTATTTACTATAGTAATATAACTCTTTCTTTAAAACATAAACTTTATATTATAATTTAATCTCTCGTTTTTATTTTTTTATAAATTATTTAAAAACTACTATAAAACGCTGCACGCGAGTAAACTCAAACCAGACCGCCGCAAGGCTTCACAGAGAGAGGACGTGTCGCTCCGTAACATCGCGTAGGGTGAATAACCTCTGCCGTGGATACCGAGAATAGAGTACATTTCAAGCGCGACCAACAAATCTTGATACATTACTATTTTATTTAAAGCTCAATTTTGAAGCATATTTTTTTTATAGATTGAGTTGAAATTTTGTTTGAATGTTCAGTTTTAATGACAATGTATGATTCTATATCCAATATGGAGAAAAAAATGTTTTTAATGCATTCCTACGATATGGGTATCAAATGAAAGGGCTTGCTATGAATAACTCGAAAAAAAATGTATCGCGAGTCTAAATCCAATATGGCGAACTCCCTGGGCTAGAAATCACTTATTGCAGATGTCTGTTACCAATCGAGCTATAATTTTTTTTTTTCATTTTGGATGTACCCAAATTTTGACTTTTGATCTCGAATAACTTTTGAAGCATATAGGATAGATAACTTAAAACTTTATTTGCAATGGTAAACCCAAGCTCTTCACCAATATTTGGCTTTCCGGCAATTGTTGTTATTTGACCACAATTTTTCGGTCTGGATGGACTGGACCATTCATATAAACAATCAATTTTTCAAATCGGTCCAGGCGTCTTTGAGAAATCGAGAACAATCACAAAACAATCTAATTGAAACCTCCTCCTTTCTTTTTTTGAAATCGGTTAAAATACAGAAACTCTTAACATTGTCATTAATCATCAGTCGACTATTTAGTACTGTTGAAAATTGTATGTAATATACAGAAAGTCCTCAAAACCAAGGTTTTCATAGGTGCCCGATTTTTTTGCAAAAGAGTGTAAGTATTAACGACTTATTTTCATGCTTTTATATTTTAGACATCCATAGACTTACACTATTTTCCCGCTATTAACTATTTACTAAATAATATATTTTTTGTTCTACCAATTTCACTCGAAAGGATCAAAATGGTTTGTGTGACTATACGTGAAGTATGATAGGCACGCACACAGCCGCGACGCTAGTCTGCGCGGTTTTTTGCGTTGAATTACCTAAAGTTGACATCGCGCGCCGAGCGTACACGCTCTTAAGTAGATATTTACAAGTACGAATGTCATACTAGATATTTTGCTATTGTTTGAATATTTGAATTATCCTATGCAACCTTGACTTTGAAATTCTTTCACCTTCTGAAGATATACTTACAACATTATTCACGAACATGACGAACATTTCATTCGCTAGCATAAAATAAAATGTTGGCGCACAAAGGTTGCAGTTTCGCGAACATTTGTAGAAATTTTCGCACTCAATTTGTAACTGTTTAAAGCGAGTAGTTCAGAAGGAACATTTATTTGTGTACGTTAAAATGATGCATTGCAATTTCTTCTTAAGCCCAATTTCACTAACAACATAAACGTCTGTTTTATAGATAGCCAATTATCCGAATTTTCAATTATCCCCATCGATCCTAATCTGTAATACTTCTGTACTTGAAAATTCATAGTAAAAAGTGTCAGAAAAAAACTGACGTTTATTTTAACGCTGAGAGCTTTAATCGAAGAATTTACTACCTTTTCAAGGTCTAAACAACCACAATGGAAACAGAAGCTATGGATCCAGCCCAAGAGTTCGTGGCGAAGGTCCACGCTCGACAGAAGCCGGTGCTCGAAGCTATAGCACGTTGGGACTCTCCGGTTCAGCAGTTCTACGAGAACACTACTATCTTCATCACAGGAGGCTCCGGCTTCCTCGGCAAGCAGCTTATAGAGAAACTCTTCAGGTGAGAAGAACTTTAAACTAATAATATACTTCTAGGTACTATTTACGTTGCAAATACATAGGCTGAAGTTATCACTTTTGCACGTCTAATTTTCTTTGTAAGGGAGATGAAGTCGGTATTTCTAATCTTACTACCTTGTATAGAAACACCGAAACAAGCCCAAGGATCAGTCTTTTTTAAAACAAATTACTTAAAGCTTATTATAGGTAAACCTCTCAACAATCTATGTACGCTATGAGAGAGAAGGAATAGAGAGTGCACCTGTGTCCAAGCAAATGTGCGTGCACTATAATATCTGCGCAGCAATACCATTATATTACTACTAGCTGTTCCCCCCGGTCTTTTGGACCTGGTTTCACACTTATCGTGAAAATATAGTACCCACAGAAACATTTATGAATGTGTGTTCTTCTTTCAGAGCGACGAAGATATCCAAAATTCTACTCTTGCTCAGAAGTAAAAAGGGAAAACCTATTGAACAGAGATTATTGGACATGCTACAGGATCCCGTGAGTATTTTTACTTTAAGATTTTACTCCAGACGTGAAAATATCAAAATCATACTGTTTCAACTTCCTTCCCAGTGAAGTACAACTTCCCACACCTGGATATGAATAAACAAACAACTTCATAAGAAGTATAGATAGATGGTATTATTACTGTCTCGTTGGTCTAGCTGTCGCAAGCGCGGCTGCTGAGCACGAGGTCTCGGGTTTGATTCCCGGGACGGGCTGAAAGTGTAGTGAGTGCACCTGTGTCCAAGCAAATGCTTGTGCACTATAATATGTCCTGCGCAGTTGGCTGATCTCCTTATGCGAGAACAGACGCCGTAACCGATAATTGGCTAGGAAGACATCTTCATCATCAGATGATACTTACTAGCTGATTTCCGAGGTTTCATCCAGATTTCATATAATAGTTTCCTTCTCGTATCAGGATTAGATCAGTGATGAGAAAGCATTGTGTTAATGAAAGATATAGGTCCAAGAACTTTTTGTTTTTGTTTATTTGTTACAAAAATACAAATCGCACTTTACCATCATCATCCTCCGAGCCTTTTTATCAACTATGATGGGGTCGGCTTCCAGTCTAACCGGATGCAGCTGAGCACCAGTGCTTTACAAGGAGCGACTGTCCCATCTGGCCTCCTCAACCCAGTTACCCGGGCAACCCGATACCCCTTGGTTAGACTGGTGTCAGACTTACACTGGCTTCTGACAACCCATAACGACTGCCAAGGATTTTCAATGACAAATCACACTTTATGTAAGTTACATAACGATATGTAGGAAGTACATAATAGTACATATGTAATTATATCATTGTTTTATTGTTCAATCGCATTTTACATAATTTATTTATGTCATTAGGCTTATTTTAGTATGCCTATAACAATCAGTGCGTCAATAGACATACTAAAATATGCAGTATAATTTAAATAATTACGCAGTCATCAATACTTGACATTATAAAGAGCATTATTTATTGTACACAAAAACATATAAAAATACACACAACACAGAGAAGACATGAACAAAGGCGAGCTTAACCCAGAACTGGGTTCTCTAACAGCAAACCTTAGAACGATAGAGATGCGATAGGGAAGAGAAAATTAAAAAGTGCACAACATTAAACAAAACAAAGATAAAACTACATAACATAAAATGTATACCTATAAATAAAACATAAAATTATTTATATTTGTGTAGCATTTTTTTACATAAATAAACTCTTAAATAACTCGTATACCTTTGCAAAGCTACATTAAATCTGACTCCTACTCAAATGCTTCGAGTTTTTTAAATTCATCGCGTCCCGTGGGAACTACTGGCCGTACCGGAATAAAATATAGCCTTTGTTAACTCGGGAAGAGTGTAGCTTTTAATGAAAGAATTTTTGAAATTAGCTCAGTAATTTTTGAGTTTAAATCTATTACATAGAAACTTAAAAAAATAGGTGCAAATTTTTCCAGCCAGTTTCTTCATCAAAAGTTAAAGCCAAAGTAAAAGTCAAAGTAATGTCTAAAGTAAAGTAACGGTCAAATTCAATTTTTCTATTAGTTTTGCTGTCACTTTAGCCTTGAAAAAACGAATTTGACCGTTACTTTTACTTTAGACATTACTTTGACTTTTACTTTTGATGAAGAAACTGGCCATTAATATTAGTAGGCACATTATATACACGTAATCACGTTATAAAGTCACGTTCAAAAAATACAAGTTTGTCAGCCAAGGTCGAATGAATGATTTTGAGTTTGATAAAACGACCAAAAGTTTTCAGTATGTGGTAGTTCTAAAAGTGACCTCTAATGTCATCTTTCAGGTTTTTGACGCAGTAAAGGAATTGCATCCTAATTTCGCCGAGAAGATCGTACCAGTAGCCGGAGATGTTGCTGAAATGAAGCTCGGATTGAGCGAGAAGGACTGGAACTTGGTTGCTGATGAGGTTAGTTCGTACTTATAGTTATGGAACTAAAGTAATCTCTAGCAAGAGATTGATAATTAAAGGAGAAGACGAAAGGTACCAAATAAGTAGGTGAACCAAGGATCAGCCCGAAAGCTATCTATAAGCCTGCCGAAACTGTAAATTAAACAATAAATCATCAGATACCTATATCGTCACTATGAGCTTAGGTTAACTTGATGACGTACAATTTTATTTCATTTTTGTACATTCGTGAAAAAACTAAATGCATGTAAAAACTGTCCCATTGGTCGCAAGGGTTCGATTTCTAGGTCGGGCCGAAATCGCTTAGCGGGGTATAACTTTTCGATGCCACGTCATAGGCCGTCAGGCGGATTTGAGAAAACTCTGAAACTAGGGCTTATTAGTATTATACTCAATTGTTTTCATATATTTTATGTAAATAATATTAACTGTTATTTCACAGACGGACATATTCATGCACGTGGCTGCGACCACGAGGTTTGACGAGCCCCTCAAAATAGCCACTTTGATCAACGTCCGCGGTGCAAGGGAAGCTCTCCTGCTAGGCAAGGCTTGCAAGAAACTGAAGTAAGCACAAAGAAAGACATTAATAACTCATAATTTAGACGTTAATCTTTCCAAAGGGGTTTCCCGGGTAACTGGGTTGAGGAGGTCAGATAGGCAGTCACTCCATGTAGCGCACTGGTATATGGATACTGATAAGTGTAATGTCTCTTTGTGCCTTGGGCCAAGAATTGATCTTGCCTCCAGAGAAACGAATGATTTAGTGAGTAATAAATGTATTGAAAATACACACATAATTTTATTAGAAATGTAAGTGAAAATGAAGTGTTTATACGTTTACTTGGACGCTCGAATCTCAAGAACTATTAAGTCGATTTAAAAAATATATTTTAAAGTTAGATGATCCATTTATCAAAGAAAGCCGAAAGAAAATTGTGTAAAATTGCTGATATACGCCAGTATTTTTACCTACTTAAAGCAGAACTAATACTAATTCCACCATTCCCCAGGTCATACGTCCACGTCTCAACAGCATATTCCCACGCCTGCGAGAACATGATCAACACAGAAGTCCTGGAGGACTTCTACAAGAGCCCCATAGACCCGGAGACCCTCATCCAGCTCGCTGAGACCCTTGATGAAGAGAAACTTAATGAAATTAGTAGTGGGTAAGTTAGTGTAGGTCCCGGCTGTCATTGAACATCCTTGGCAGTTGTTACGTTTAGTCAGAAGCCAGTAAGTCTGACACCAGTCCAACCAAGGAGTATTGGGTTGCCCGGGTAACTGGGTTGAGGAGGTCAGATAGGCAGTCGCTCTTTGTAAAACACTGGTACTCAGCTGCATCCGGTTAGACTGGAAGCCGACCCCAACATAGATGGGAAAAGGCTTGGGAGATGAAAACCACGATTTACTAACATTAATTTTATTTTTTTATTGCAGATTAATCAAAAACTGGCCGAACACGTACTCGTTCGGGAAGGCGGTAGCCGAGGAAACTGTCAGGTCCATGGCGGATGGCCTGCCTCTGTGTATTGTCAGACCTGCTATAGGTGAGTTTTAGAACTTGTCACTACCTACACTGAGATTGTAGATTCGTGATAAACTCCAAAACTATGAAAAAGTTTCAAAGTTTCAAAGACAGTGACGATGTGCTCATATATTATTTTATATGTAGGTCTCTATCAGGCACACTACAGAGCTTTTTTGAGATAACTTTAACTATAGTAATGGTATAGCTGAAGAGTTTGTTTGTTTGAACGAGCAATATTGTCAGAAGCTACTGGACCAATTTGAAAACACAGTTAATCGTAGCCCATGGGAATATTACGAAATTCTATAACCTAAGCGCTAGGTGCTGGTGCTCGAAGTAGTTTTTAAGTTGAGCCGATTTTGATAATAATTTCGTCGTTTTTAATACCATTGCTTTTCTGTCTATTCCAGTAATTGTGGCACACAAGGAACCCACTCCCGGTTGGTTGGACATGTCCAACGTTTACGGCGCCAGTGGAGTAAGTTAAAAAAAATATCTTTTATTTTACTATCTTTAATACTAATTTGTATTCACTTAATTATAAAGATCCATAAAAAAAATCTTTTACTATGTATGATGATTTAACAATACAGATTATAAAACTGTAATACCTATTATTTTAAAAAAAGATTAACTATACAATTTCTTGTCCGTTCTTGAAAGACCTAAATGAAATAAAATGATTTGATTTTTAACTTAAAAACTTTTTTTCTAATTCCCAGGTAGTCCTAGGCCCCGGCATAGGCCTGATGCACACAATCATGGCCGACAATGACGTGAACATAGGCCTAGTTCCAGTGGACTATGTAAACAATGCTATCATTGTGTCAGCGTATGAAACCTATAAGAAAGTTCAGAAAGGAGAGACCAAGCCTAAGATTTATACTGTAACTACTTCCACGAGAAATCCGACGAGATGGGGTAAGGTTTATTTTTTTTAATCAAGTTTTATAAGAAAAAAAATATTTTAGATTCAAAAGCTCCTTAACTATAGTCATCATCTGTCCAGCTTCTTCCCTATGTTGGGGTCGGTTTCCAGTCGAACCAGATGCAGCTGAGTACCAGTGCTTTACAAGGAGCGACTGCTTATCTGACCTTCCCAATCCAGTTACCCGGGCAACCCGATACCCCTTGGCAAGACTGGCTGACAGACTTTCTTGCTTCTGACCGCCAGTAACGACTGCCAAAGATGTATGGCTCTAGAAGAAAAAGTTCTAACAGTCTTAAAAATGTTGTACGCCGTTGTGGTCGAGACTCAGACAATCACAAATAGCGCTCAAACTATTTCGGCTACGGTAGCTGAACTATAAAGTAATCAGTCAATTGCGTAGGACATAGTGCACAAGCATTTGCATAGACACAGGTCCAATCACTATTCCCTCGCTCCCATAGCGCGATAGGACAACAATCCGACACCACCGGAGAGAGATCACAAGCAGGACCGACATTCACGTGCTCTCCGATGCACGGGTGTACCACTGTTGCTGTTACTGTTACTGCCTTTTTATCGTCCCACTGCTGGGCACAGGCCGAAGGATTGAGCGTTAATCACCACGCTTGCTCAATGCGGGTTGCTGATTTCAGACTATATAGTCCAGGTTTCCTCAAGATGTTTCCCTTCACCTTTTTATTAGCTATTGGTTTCCAAGATATACTTAGAAAGTACATACATACTTAGAAAAGTTGCATTGGTACTTGCCTGACCTGGAATCGAACCCGCGCCCTCTTACTCGAGAGGATGGTTCTTTACCCACTAGGCCTAGACCACCATGACTCGACGGGTGTACCAATCACCGATAAAATAGATAATATATTATTTTTTCCAATAGGTTGGCTGGTAGACTTCACGGAAGGTTATATAGCGAAACAATATCCCAGCCCATCGGCTATAGCGTATGCCTTTGCTTGGGGAACCAACAATCCTACCGTATTCTGGTTATATTCCTGGTTATTGCATTTTATACCAGCTTATGTCATTGATGCAGTATGCTTTGTTTTGGGGAAAGAGAGGAGGTAAGATATGTTTAAATTAGTAGCTGGTTTTATTGTTGTATAATAATAATGGCGGCTGTTCTCAGAGGAGATCAGCCAGCTGCTCAGGACATATTATAGTGCACGAGCATTTGCGCAAACACAGGTGCACTCCCTATTCCTTCACTCTCATAGCGCGATGGGACGGCAATGCGACACGACCGGAAAGGGATCAGGCGTAAGACCAACATTTACGTGCTCTCCGATGCACGGGTGTATCAATCAACTTCCAGGCTCCGGGCAGCTTTGTGAAAGTCTTCTAAAACCCACAAAGCTATTTCGGCCCGACTCGGGAATCGAACCCGAGACCTCGTGCTCAGCAGCCACACTTGCGACAACTAGACCAACGAGGCAGTTCTAAAATAATATTATAAAGAGGAAAAAAAATTGGCTCCGAAACTACTGAAGTAATTACAAAACAAAAACATTGTTAAGAATCTACACGATACCCGAATGAAATAGGCTAAAATTTATCTAGTTACGGAAAAAGTGAGGAGCAGCTAGTATATCAATAAAAAAATACTAATATTAACCATGTGTTTAAAAAACTAAGACCCGGTTTTGCTGGTTGTCGATAGTCAGTATTTAAGTTATCCGGTAGTTTATGCGCTATGTGAGATAAATTCTACTTATGAATTCATCCAGATATAGCTATAGATATAGCCTATCTGAGACTTTCAGTAATCGGTGAAATAGGATTTTAATAAGTAGTATAGTTGCTCGAAAAAGGTAAATAATTCAAAATCATATTTTTCTTTACAGATTCGTAAAAATCTACACGAAAATGTTCAAAATGTCTATGGCTCTATCTTACTTCACTGTCAACGATTGGCGATTTATCGATGACAATACCGCAGCACTATACGACGGTTTATCGACTATCGATAAAACTATATTCAACTTCGACGTCACTCAGCTACAGTGGACCGAGTACATGGTACTGTGGTGTTTAGGACTCAGAAAGTTTATAGTTAAAGACGGACTGAAAGGTTCAGTTTACGCCGTCAAAAAGCAGTTCTTTTTCAAGATTTTGTTCTGCGTTCTCTTCCCAGCTTATTTGTTCTTATTGTACAAAGTATTCATTTTCGCTGTTTCTAGCTTGTATTTAGTTTTAAGGTTATTTTTTTGATTAAATTAAGTTACTTTTAATGATTGTTTAATTTTGCCCACCATATCTATGATGATTCCACCTTATAATTTTTGTTTTTTTTTTTATACCATAAAGACTTAAATTCGAAACTAAAGCACAGATTTGAGTAGGTATCGATAAAATTGTTATTTATATTTTATCGACAGTCTATAAAACTATATTCAACTTTGACGTCACTCAACTTTTGTATAGTTATCGGCACAGATATTGAGCTCTCGGCGGAAGAGTGGGGATCGCTTTGCGCACTGTATACTTAAGGCAATAAACCAATAAATGACTTCTGCGCAGGTGAAGGTCAGGGCTCAATATCCTTGCCGATGATTATAATAATACATATGTTGTTGGTTTGCCTGAATAAATGAATAAATAAACTACAGTGGGCCGAGTACCTACATGGTACTACGGTGTTTAGGACTGAGAAAGTTTATAGTTAAAGACGGACTGAAAGGTTCAGCTTACGCCGTTAAAAAACAGTTCTTTTTCAAGATTTTGTTCTGCGTTCTCTTTCCTGCTTATTTGTTCTTATTGTATAAAGTATTCATTTTCGCTGTTTCTAGCTTGTATTTAGTTTTAAGGTTATTTTTTTGATTAAATTAAGTTACTTTTAATGATTGTTTAATTTTGCCCACCATATATATGACGATTTATTGAAAAATCTTTGTATCTCTTACAAAAAACAACCATTTAAGAGTAAAGTTATTAAAAAAATGTTAAAATGGTCTGTTTGTGTACCCTAAAGGCTTCAAACTACTGAACAGATATGAAATATTATTTCACTGTTAGGAAACTACATATATCCCAGTGACATATAGAGCTAAATAAATCTACCTAACATAGGCTTGATTTTATCGACTATGACTTTATTTTATCGACTATCGATAAAACTATATTCAACTTCGACATCACTCAGCTGCAGTGGACCGAGTACATGGTACTGTGGTGTTTAGGACTGAGAAAGTTTATAGTTAAAGACGGACTGAAAGGTTCAGTTTACGCCGTTAAAAAACAATTATTTTTCAAGATTTTGTTCTGCGTTCTCTTCCCGGCTTATTTGTTTTTACTGTACAAAGTATTTGTTTTCGCTGTTTCTAGCTTGTATTTAGTTTTAAGGTTATTTTTTTGATTACATTTTAGTTTTTAGATAATATACTGTTTTTTTTTATTATTTTGCCTTTATCATCATCATCATCATCACCCAAGCCCTTTCCCAATTATGTTGGGGTCAGCTTCCAGTATATCTGGATGCAGCTGGGTACCAGTGTGCCACAAGGATATCTGATCTTCTCAAACTACAAACCGGGATACCTCTTGTAAGACTGGTTGACAGACTTCTAAATACCCGTAACGACTGCCAAGAAATATAGAGGAATTTGTCATGACAAGATGAGCAGATAAACCTATGCTTTTAAGTGAAATTAAAACCATCCAATTTATAATATTGATTCCATATATTTTCTTCAGTACATATAAGATCACAACTAAGGGATTGTCGGAAATTACCGTTTATTTACACTAAAAAGCGTCAAAATTATTTAACAATAATTTATTGCTTAAAAATTAGAAAAAAAAATGTACATTGGAATCTACACTGCCTTTACACTATAACGTTGCACTTATCTAAAACCGGTGTTTACCGTTAACCGTAAAATTACCGAAAACCTACAATTACCGGAAACGGAAAATTACCGAAGACGGTAAATTACCGGTAACGGTAAATTACCGGTAATGGTAAATTACCGGAAACAGTAAATTACCGGAAACAGTAAATTACCGGAAACGGTAAATTACCGAAAACCGACAATTACCCAAAACCGTAAATTACCGATAATTTGTTTTTAACCTAATTTCTTGTCAATTTTCGGTTTTCGGTAGTTTCTAAGGTCGTAAAACCGGTGTTTTGCATGTAGAATCGGTATTTATCGGTCAATTTCACCGAACACGACGTCCAATGTTCCGATAATGGCGACGATGTCGGCCAACATGGAGTTCTTGCCGATTTTCTCTAATGCCGCGAGGTGAGCGAAGCCGGGGGCCTTGATCTTGCATCTGTGGAGAATATAGAAGATTAGTAAGTAAAAAATATTCAAGAAAAATCATCATAATATTACAGTTTACACAAAATCAATTACCAATACGGGCATTCTGATAAAAAAACTGCATGGATAAACTTTATGTAACAGCGAATCTGTCTATGTCAATTAAAGTATCTGTAAGTATTTATACTCCGTTTGTGTATTCACTTATCTTAAGGTAAACAATCTCGATATGATTTTTACATAAATATTAAACAAATAAACTCATTGGTTAAATTACTGTCATTATTGATTTATATTATTTTAGCTACATTTAATAAAAAGTACATATACCAATATTGTATACCTTTAGTTAAGTGCCTCAAATGGAGTATAGAAGTGACGTACAAAATTCAAACGCGTTGTATTTTGGTTGATATTTGTTCCAAGGGGAAGACTAGTAAAATTTCATGTCAGTACATTATTTTAAGGTTAACTTAAAGAATGATTTACTTTTATTCATTTACCATGCCTATAGTGATGATGACTTTTAATGAAACCATGTAGTTTTAATTAAATAAATAACAAGAACTTAATTAATAATCAGATACTCTATATCGGCTGGTTACGTTCAAGGAGCAGAGATACCATAGATTAAAAAAACAAAATGTCTTAACTTTGCTGAATGGGATAAAGGAAATTGAGTAGAAGGAGCAAAATCTAAATATTATAGTTTTTGACCAGTTTTTCTTACCTATAAGGCTTAGAACCGCCATCAGACACGAGATAGATGCCGAACTCTCCTTTAGGCGCCTCCACAGCCGTGTACGTGGAGCCGGGCGGGACCTGGTAGCCCTGCGTGAATAGCTTGAAGTGGTGGATCAGAGCCTCCATTGATGTCTGTGGGAAAAATATAGAAGTATATACTAAAATTTTAAAATATATTGTGTTTAATTAAATAAAAATGTATAGTGTAAATGTGTAGTTGGTTTGGTTATTGCGGTAATCTCAGGAATTACTGGACTGGTTTGAAAAATATTTACACACGGGCTGTTTTCCATGACTACGGTCCCGAGTCCCGGGGAAATTTTTGAACCGAATAAAATGAAGTTTGGTTCTCAGATAGGGGGATATAGGGATTCATTTGTACTCTACACCATCCGTTTCCCTTACGCTATCTTGTTGTCATTTGTAGCCTTTGGTGATATACGCGTGACGCCGTAAACGGCTGAATCGATAAGCTGAAAATTACAGGGGAGGTAACTTAGACCCGGGAGAAGGATATAGGATAGTTTTTGTCACTACTGTGATAGTTTGACGAGAACGAACCGCTGGTGGAAGCTAGTTATGAAGATAACCTACTTGATTTCTTTATACTATGGTATAACCAACTACATACCTTCATCTCCTCACGAGAAGGTGGAGTGAGCTTGGCGTCATCGGTCTTGATCTCCCCGGGCGGCATCTGGTTGAGGCACTGGTCAATGATACGCAGGGATTGACGCATCTCCTCGACACGGCAGAGGTATCTGAAAGTGATAAAAGGAAGTTAGATTTTTTGGTAGGAAAGGAACAGATTTTAGGTATATTACTCCGTTATGTAGTATTCGTGTGAACGTCCTATGTGCTTCCATTATGTAGTCCTCATGTACTATACCTATGTACTTCCTTATTTAATACTCCTATGTACTCCTTATGTACTGACTAAAAACCGTCGTGTTCCATCGTAGGCCTTTTATGTTCCAGCGCCGCGGTAACTCGCGCGAACAATCACGCAGCCCAGGCAGACTTATATGCTCCCTTAAGTACCTCATTTATTGTACTACTCCAATGTTCTTCCTTATGTATAACATCAGTGTAACAATTTTTCAAATCGGGTCAGTAATTTCGGAGCCTTCACGTACAAACAAAAAAAAATGTTTCAAGTCGTAATAATTTTTTTATTTATTTACTTGTGCCCCTACAAACAAACCAACTAAAGCATGTTTTCTCTAGAAATATAGTGTTACCTGTCATAACAATCTCCATTAGTACCGATGGGTACGTCGAAGTCGACGAGATGGTAGGCGTCGTACGGCTGACTCTTGCGCAAGTCCCACTTAATGCCCGAACCGCGGAGCATTACGCCGCTGGAATTAAGTAAATAAGAATTATTAATATATGAAAATATTAGTATAGATTATGCATGGTTAACCAATGGCAAAAAGAAGGCTTTTGATTTCGAAACTACGAATAAATGTCTAAAACGATTTTTTGTGCGGTCAAGTGTTTCAAAAGATTTTTCGGTACTTTTTTTAAAGTACTGGTTTCCAAAAGCTATTTATTAGTATAGAAATGTTACATTGGAATCAAACCACACTTATAATTAAGAGTCTGGTGCTTTATGTACCAGGCTACCACAAAAGGCTTTAAATAAGGTCCTCAGTGTAACCTTATGTATAGTTATCGGCACGGATATTGAGCTCTCGGCGGAAGAGTGGGGATCGCTTTGCGCACTGTACACTTATGGCAATAAACCAATAAATCGCTTCTGCGCAGGTGAAGGTCAGGGCTCAATATCCGTGGGGATAACTATATATGAATGTTAAGGTAACCAGTCACTCTGATTGCCTAAATTCAGTCTCAAATTCACGGACGACATAAAGTTCGTATTTAACCGACTTCCGAAAAGATTTTCTAGATAAAATGGTTTTCAATTAACAAAGTAAAAAGTTGTTTTAAGAAAATGTACGTTAATTTTGTCGGTGTACTTGGACAAAATACCTGAACCTAAGTTATCTAAGTCAGGCTATTTTTGCAGGAACTATTGATATAGTTATCGGCACGAATCTTGAGCTCTGACCTTCACCTGCACAGAAATAATTTATTGTGTCCCTTTTGTGGTGCGAAGTGAGGCGCGGGGCGGGCTAAAGCGGTGATTGGCTCGCAGTGCATCGCGTCATAGCCGTCACTCGGGATTGGTTCTTTGCTAATAAATCACTTCTGCGCAGATGTAGGTCAGAGCTCAAGATTCGTGCCGATAACTATATCAGCATGTTCCATTTTCCTCCTACAAAAAATCGGTCACCGACAAAATATCGGACGTGCATTACCTGAATCCATAGTTAAGTGCATCCTGAGCGGTAACAACGCCAATATCCTTGGTGCGCTGCACCCAGATCCTGTTGGTGGTCAGGACATCTTCCACCTCGTCTAGACGCTCAGCGAATTTAGCCGCAAACTCGTATATATCGTCCATTAGACCTAGAGGCATGTCCTGGAAGAAAAAAAATAATTATAGTGGGGCTCATGGCTAAATGATTAACACATGGGTCTATTGATTATTAAGCTAAGCGAAGATTAACTGCTCTGAGGATGGGTGAAAGAATATCCGTTAAAATGTAGTCTAAAAAATAAAATAATTGAATCCACTCAAACTATTTTTTTTTAAATATCAGATAGCACTATATTTATTTTGTTATTACACTATATAGTTGCACGGTTCCAGGACGTCTCGTTCTGATGGAGAAGCGTCAAAGCTGTATTTTGAACATATTTGCCAACTGTCCAAATGGGTAGTCAGAAGACGAAAAGTCTGACAACCAGTCTTAAAAAGGGTTTCCCTGATAAATGGGTAGAGGAGATCACATAGACAATCACTCTATGTAACTGGTACGTACTTGCATCCAGTTAGGCTGGAAGCCGACTCAAACACGTTAATTGAAATTAGGCTAATGAAATTAGCACCTTTTCACGTCAATTAGATTGGACCGGATGAACGGATGGTTGGTCGTTTTTGGAAGCTGTGTTTAATAACCTTCAAAAAGTGCAATAAAACGCCCAACTCAATAGAATGCAAAACTCAATAAATGACTTTTTTTCTTGGAAAAAGGCTAAAATAACAATAAAACTCACAAGAGAAACCCCTCCAGGCCTAATATAAGCGGCATGCATCCTAGCCCCGCTGACTCTCTCGTAGAACTCCATCATCTTCTCTCTCTCCTCGAACAGCCAGAAGAACGGAGTCAGGGCTCCCACGTCCAGGGCGTGAGTACCAACCGCCATGATGTGGTTTAGAATGCGGGTTATTTCCGCGAATAGAGCTGGAAAGATTGAAAATTTATATTAAAACACGTGTTTGTATAGTTAACTTACAAAAAAATGGGGCTCATTGCTAAGTAATAGACGCATCGGTCGATCTAACTAAAGTTATGATGAGTTTCTCCGTATTTCGGCAAGCAAGTTCAATATTGTGGTTGCCAGAAGCCAGAGTTAGAAGTTGTCAGAAGTCAGAGAGCCTGACACTCTGTTACTAAAAAATATTGTGTTGCTCATGCACCTGAGATCAGATAGGCAGTTAAGTTAACTTATTTAAGTTAAAAAAATTCCAATAAAAATAAAGTCTATAAACTATCTAGGCACGGTGGAGTGATGACTTGCGCAAGACGGCTGGCAGGAGCTGGATGCGAGAAGCCGAAAATCGATCTCAGTTGCATGAGCAACACAATATTTTGCTACTTTTTCTTTACTCTTCTTCTTTTTCTTTACTCTTCTTCTTTTTCTTTACTCTCCTTCTTTTATACTTACTTCTAATATACTTGGCCCGCAGAGGAATATCGATGTTGAGCAGTTTCTCGACTGCCAGGCTGTAGCACTGCTCGTTGCACATCATGGAGACATAGTCCAGCCGGTCGAAGTAGGGCAGAGCCTGGGTGTAGGTCTTGTATTCTATGAGTTTCTCTGTGCCTCGGTGCAGGAGCCCGATGTGGGGGTCTGCGGCACGGACCGTCTGTTGGTATAAGAATGAATATTATTACAAAATCTATACCAAATTTATAAAGCTGAAGACATTGTTTGTTGGAAAGCTCTAATCTCAGGAACTACGGATCCGATTTGAAAGAATCTTTCAGTGTTAGAAAGCCCATTTATTGAGGATGGCTATAGGCTACTTTTTAGCCAGGTTCGTGCATAGGTTCCCACCTAAATACGGTTTTAATAGTAACAAAATTTTATAGTACAACGTACCTCTCCGTCTAACTCAAGTACGAGACGCAGCACTCCGTGGGCAGCCGGGTGCTGTGGTCCGAAGTTCAGCACCATGTTGCGGACCTGCTTCTCACCAGGAGTGATAATACCTGTGGAATTAATTGTGTTAATGAGAGGTTTCCTTCATAACAAGGGGCTTTAGCCATTAAGGTTTAAATAAGGTTTTTTTGGAACCATGCAACTAGTTTGATGTATAAAAAGAGCTTAAGGCCTATTTGAAATAAAAAACTTTGACTTTGACTTTCAGTTTTACAATAAAACTGAAAGTAATATGAAAACCACAGAAATTTGTATTAAAATTATGTTAACTATGAGATTAGCTGACTTTGTAAATTTTGTACCAACTAATTATAAAAGGGGTTACGTCCACATCCACATAAATGGTTGACCAGCAGGGATTACCTGGCATTTCAGTCAACCATGTTATAGCAGTTCACCTGCTTCCAGTGGGCACTAATTCCCTATGAACTGCATATATGCTACATAGCCCACATTCATCATCATCCTCCTGCCCTTATCCCAATTTTATTTAGGGTCAGCGCAGCATGTTTTCTCCTTCCAGAGTCTTCTATCTGCCGTCATCTCACAAGTAACATTCTTTCTTCTACATAACCCACATTATTGTCCAATTTTCATCAACACCCATCCATCCTTTACAATATTATTGTGATGATATACTGACCGTTGTAAGGAGGATGTTTCAGCAAGGAGGTGACCTCATCAGGGTACATGACGGCTCCCTCGAACTGCTTCACGTACTCCTCGTCCGGCATCCATCTGTGGGCCTTACGTTGGCTGCTGTAAATGACAATAGTTAGTTAGTTACAGCCTCTTTACTGTCCCACTGCTGGGCTGCGGCCTCCTCTCACACAGAGAAGGATTGAGCGTTAATCACCACGCTTGCTCAATGCAGGTTGGTGATTTCAGATTACATAGTCCAGGTTTCCAAGATATGTTTGATGACAATTTGTGATGTAAATTAAATGACTGTAAACTTGTTTGATGTTATTTTGTTTCATAAGTTCAATAATGACATAATAGCAGCCAATATCAGTGGCCAACTATTTTTCATAGGTATATAATATTTGAAGATGTAAAAATGTGCTATAAAATTAATAAATGACAATATTTTATACATGGAGTACAAATAAGTTGTTTAATAAGCATTTGACTTTTTAGGCTCAAGATTACCTACAGTATAAACATAATGATTTCTTTGAAACTGTTTAGTTTGAAAATTCATAGTAATTACATGTTATAAGAAAACTGACATTTCTGTTATTGGTGAACTTGGGCATTTTAATGTGAATTCTAGAATTTTAAGGTACTGAAAGAAAGTGATATATTGTTGATGTTTAAGTTGCTTGAGAAGCACCATTTGCCTTTTGTTTTTTTTCAGTTGATATAATCAATAATTGAAAGTGTACTAGGGTTAATTCTATAGTCAGAAACAAGGACCACCCTAATTAATATTTAGAAGCACTATGTTCCTGATACGAAATAGCAGAAAACTATCATCATCATTGACTTCATTGTGAAGTGAAGAGAGGAGAGGAAAAGACGACAAACTATCGATCACTGAAAATGATAGCACAAAAAGGTTACACATATAATTGAAGTTAAATACGCGTAATATTGTTACTTGTCTTATTGATACTTCACTAAAACATTACTTTTTCAAACAAATTCGACGTTTTTGTTAGGTTTTTAACCTCAAACGTTACATAATTTTTGTATCACAATAACACGGGATTTTGGGTGTAAAACTATATTTAAATGCAATATACACTCACTTCACATTGTAAAGTGCTGGCAAATTCTTTGTAAGGGCTACGGTTTGGCCTAAATTTTTCGATTTTCGCAGCAAAACATTGATTAAAGAGGCCATTTTTGACGGGACTGCGTTCCGTTCGAAAATAAGAAAATGATCGGTACGTAATTTTTTGACAGTACAGCGTTTTTCGTTTGAGAATCGAAACAAAACTTGTCAATTAAAAAAATAAACACATTTTTATAATAATAACGTGGAATGTTTCATGTTGGGGATTCGAATTTTGAGTTGGTGGTGTTCACATGTGGTTTTCTTCTCAACGCAAATTTTGAGCTATATTTGTGCTTTTTTGGTGTTTTCTGTGGTGCCTGCTTAGTTTTGAGTGTGTTTTATATGTAGATTTGTGTTTCATTATTCATCATTTCATCATTTCATCTGTAAGTAGTCTTGTATTTTAATTATTTTTGTGCGACGTCGGCGTATGCCAATAAATAAACATGGCGGACAAACAGGGGCCGCCGGGACGCCCTCCCGACCCCTCATGTACTTCTGCAATTGAAACAGTAATGACCGTCCCATTGTCTAAATTTGAGGCAATGGAAGCGGAAACTTCAACTCATAAGAGAAAGCATCCTAGTCAGGACGAGGATGTTACTGATGTTAATAATGTTAATGCTACAAAACGCGACCGAGTCACCCCTCCATCATTGGTGTCACGTTCCAAGTATACCAACTTAGATAGGGAGCCATATCTGGTATATGTTTCCTTCACGGATTCAGACTCCACTTCTGGATCCACCCTTCACCCCATAAGATTTGGTCAATTAATGCAAAAATTAAACATTAAGAATATTAAATTAGGCGGGATCAAGAGAATTGGCAGAAATAAGATCTCGGTGGAGTTTGAAAGCCATGAGGATGCTAATATCTTTATTGAAAGCCCAGCTATTAAGCTCAAAGGTTTTGTTTCTACTATTCCCACCTTCAACATCACAAGGATGGGGGTAGTGAAGGGTGTACCAACTGATTGGTCAGAATTAGAGGTCATCGATAATCTTAAGTCCCCATGCTAAAATGTTGAAGGTGAGACGCTTAAATAGGAGGGTTGTCAATGAAGGTAAGTCGGAGTGGGTCCCTACATCAAGCGTGGTCGTCACATTTGATGGTCAGGTCCTCCCGGATCGCGTCTTTTGTTTTTATAATTCGCTCCCTGTGGAGACATATAACTACCCCACTGTTCAATGTTATGCATGCTGCAAATACGGGCACACTAGACCCAATTGCAGGTCTAAGCCACGATGCTTCCGTTGTGGTGGGGATCACCTTGGGGACGGTTGCTCTGTTGAGGATCCCAAATGTTTATATTGCTCTGGCTCTCATCCCGCTAATAGCAGACACTGCCCAGAGTTTATCCGTCAGAAAAATATCAAAGCGTCCATGGCCAAAGACAACATTTCCTACTCTGAAGCTGCCAGAATTCATGCCCCTTCCTTCCGTTCCTTTGCAGATGTTACGGCTTCAACCCCTATCACTCAGACTATTCATCAGATTCTCACACAGGAACCTCGCTCCCCACGTCCCTCCCCTAATTACATTTCTCACTCCCAACCCTCCACTTCATCATCCTACAAAAAAACTATTTTGACCCGCCCTAAACCTCACCCCTCGCTGCAGCCTGGCTATGACCGAAGGGCTCACCAGGACATTATTAATAGCTTCTCGTTCTCCCCTTCGCCTAATGGTTGTGCTCTTCTGGATTCTCCTCCTTCTGAAAAAGATCATGTACAGACCATACAATCTATTATACGTTTACTATCCTCTTTACTCGTTAACTATCCTTTACCTGACCACGTTGCCACAAAGGACAATGGGCACTTTGTATGAGATTTGGTACCCGCTCCAACAGTAACGTATGATATATCATTAGAAAGGTATTTGGGTGAATAATAATAAAAACTATGGGGCCTGCCTCAATTAGCTGTCCGATCCGAGTAATTATAAAAATTGAATCGACATAGAAACAAGTATGTCATCCATATATGCAAATCATTAAGAGGCATATGTCGTCAGTGTAATAATTTTAAACTCAGTTAATAGACATCTTACATTGTTTGAGGTACACTGTATTATAATTTAAAGTTTGCAATATTCTATGGAGTCATATTACGGAAACACAATCGTCATCTGATTTGACAAAAGTTCAAAACATTTCTATTCATCTTTTTTTAAGAAGAAATTCATCATTATCTCAGCACCTCTTGAGGAGCAAAATTGAGTCGTAATATGTACTATGTTAACATCGTCTCCTGACTTTTCACCTTAATTGATTGTAAATACAGAAAGACTTTCATCAAATACATAAGCTAGTTCTGCGTGAACTGCAAAGGTTTGCAGTCTTTTTTTAAAGCAGTAGGCAGGCAAACAGTGTAAGAAGGCCGAATTCCTGCTTTTTTGTTACTTTACCAGTTTTTATTCAATACAGTTAGATTTAAGAACTACATCTACGTTGATGATTTATGAACATTACACATTCTATTAGTCGATGTCACGCGAAATGGACAAGGATTTGGGGCTAGTCGTCATAGTAAAAATTTTTTGCCTTGCCAAGACCTACGCAATGGTACTAGAATCAACACTGTTGGACAGGGTACCAAAACGCCCATCGTCCTTTAATAAGCTCCATTAAATCTCAGCACATTCCATCTTCTACAGTGGAATACCAGAAGTCTGATCCCAAAAAAAAATGAAATTGCTCATTTAATTAATCAGTACAAACCGGCATTGTTTGCAATTTCTGAAACATGGCTAAAGCCACATCTCGTGTTTAATATGGCTGGGTATAGCGTGCTTCGGGATGACCGTCTTGACGGTTATGGCGGAGCGGCTATACTGGTTAATAATGTTCTCCCATTTTCCCCCTTATCCCTTCCCCCACACGGAGATGAGATTAATGCCGTAGGTGTTAATATTGTCGGTGTTAATGTTATTTCTGTCTATATACCCTCTCCTGATTCCTCTTGTTTCCAGTATATACGTTCTATTTGCTCTTTATTTTATCCTGTAATTTTTCTAGGTGATTTCAACTGCCACCACTCTCTGTGGGGATCTGACCATTGTGATAGTGCGGGTAATGAATTAGTGAATCTGCTGGATGACTTGGGGTTATGTGTTATCAATGATGGATCTTTCACGCGCCTTCCTAGACCTGGACAATCGCTAAGTTGTTTAGATCTAACACTGTGTTCAGCCCGTTTGGCCGCTGATATGGTATGGAAAAGGCTTAACCTAACACATGGTAGTGACCACTATCCTATATGTACTACTCTCACCACTAGGTGCCTTCCGCAAAGGAAAGCCCCCTTTTTAAAGTACAGGCTGTCTGATGCTAGGTGGGACCTGTACTCTCAGATCCTTGAGGATGCAATCCATACCTTGCCCCAGGTGTCTTTTGACAACCTTGACGTCTGTATTTCGCAACTTTCTGATGCCATTTCATCAGCCGCTGATGAGAGCATACCTCTTAAGAATTCGGCTTCTGGAAAAATATCATCCCCGCCCTGGTGGGACCGCGAATGCACCAGCATCATCAAACTCCGCAATGAAGCTGAACAGAGCTATGCTCTCAACATGGCTATTGAAAACCTGGTGGAATATAACCGGATTGTTGCGAGATCCAGACGCCTATTTAAGAAAAAGAAATATGAAGGTTGGAAAAATTCTGTTCTTCGCTTTCCCTCCACTCCTTCTTCCATGATTTGGCAAAACTTTAGAAGATTTAAACGTGGTTGTTCTGTTCAAAATTCTTCAACTATCCCCATTGACCTAGCAGATTCTTTTCTTTACAAGTTAGCCCTTCGTCTGTCCCTTTTGTAACAGAATGCCCTTCTGCTCCCAGTAGTGAGGTCATGTCGGTAGACCCGTTGGAAGCCCCCTTTTCCATTAATGAACTCAATGCCGTGCTCCAGCATGTCAAGGACACTGCACCTGGTATCGACGGCCATCCATATTCTTTTTATAAGAAGTTGGGTGCCTGCGGACGCCAATACTTGTTGGACATCATGAATACTTGCTTCACTCTGTCATATATCCCTGATAGCTGGAAAACACAGTTGATCATCCCCATATTGAAACCTGGGAAATCCCCGGATAGTCCAGATCACTTTCGTCCTATTGCCCTTTCTCCAGTCATAGGCAAAATTATGGAGCATCTTATTAAAAACCGATTGGAGTGGTTTGTGGAGAGCCGAGGTGTTTTATCTAAGTCGCAGTTTGGCTTCCGAAAGGGGGCAGGTACCATGGACAGTGTTAGCATCCTGACAACTGATACCCGGATAGCATTCAGTAGAGATGAATCGGTTTTAGCGGTCTTCCTAGACATAACAGCGGCATACGATAATGTCCTTCTTTCGGTTCTCAGGGAAAACTACGGAAGCTGGGTGTTTCTGAACGGATGCTGCATTGTACATGTAACCTGCTCTCTGGTCGTAGAGTCAAGATTCGTATCCCTGGAGAAGATTCCGATTGTAGAACGGTCTGGCGTGGGCTTCCTCAGGGTCCGTTCTTAGTCCGCTACTTTATAATATTTACACCTCGGATCTTCATGATTCCCTCAACTTGGATTGTCAGATTCTTCAATATGCGGATGATCTGTGTTTGTACATCCCTACTTCATCTATTGAAAGAGCTAGTGAGTCCATGCAAATATCACTCAATTCCTTAAATCAGTGGTTAATTGACCATGGCCTTGTACTGTCTGCTCCAAAAAGCTCTGCGGTTGTCTTTTCACGTAAGCGTACTGTTCCTCATGTCAACCTTAAAATTGAAGAATCTCCCATTGAAGTTGTTAATAATGTGAAATTTCTTGGGGTTATATTGGACTCTAAATTGTCAGGGTGTTTCATCTCAACTACATTAGCCTTAAGTGCGAGAAGAAACTTAATATGCTTCGTGCGCTAGCAGGAGTCTGGTGGGTGCTCACCCCTTCACCCTAAAATTGGTATATAATGCTACAATAAGAAGCTTGCTTGATTACGGCTCCTTCTTATTTGAACCCTGTAATAAAGTTGCTATTGCTAAGCTGGAGGCCATTCAGGCTAAATCTCTTAGAATCGTTTTAGGGTGCATGAGGTCCACCCCTAAAACACCTTGCAAGTGGAGAGTGGCGACCCCCCTCTTCTCATCCGTAGACAGTATTTAGCCGACAAGTTTCTTTACAAGACTTATTTCCTCAGTGAGCACCTGCTTCTGCCTAGGCTGTCAACTCTTGAAAGCCTATGCAGGCAGAGTGATTACTGGAGACATAAAGCCCCTCCTCTTTTAGTTAATTCCTTTCGAAAATCCTTGAAATTAAGGATAATTCCTTAATCTCTCAGCAAGATAAACTTCCCTTGTATTCCTGCTCCTTTGACACGTGTAACTTTGTGCCAAATGTCTCCTTTATTGACATTAGGAAAGATACTGCAAACGCAAATGCCCATTTTCTCTGCACTATAAATAAGAAGTGGCCTGATTATTATAAATTCTATACGGATGCTTCAAAATTAACCACTGATGGAAAGACTGGTGTTGCCGTATACAACTCTAACTCTCAGATATTTCTCCAATTTCAATGTCCTCCTGAGTCATCGGTGTTCACGGGAGAGTGCATTGGGATCCTCGAGGCATGTTTATTTATCTCCTCTCACCCTGCTATTAAAAAAGCAGTGGTTTTCACTGATTCCAAAAGTGCCCTGGATGCGATTGTTAAAAATTCGTTTAAGGACCATCTCCGTAGCCCAATTATCGTTGAAATTAAATCAGTATTGCTTTTGTGCTCTACAAAGGGCGTGGAGATTGTATTGGTATGGATTCCTAGTCATGTTGGTATTAGAGGTAATGAAATTGCGGATGTATCAGCCAAAGGTGCGATTAGTAGCAGCATGGCTGATAAAAAACACTACTCGGTGCAGATCTATGACCTGGCTCACAAAGCTAAATCAGACCTATTCCAGTCCTGGCAAACTGACTGGTCCGAGTCCAGTAAGATGAAAGGTGGTCTGTTTGCCTCTATTCAACCATCCATTCCTGCGAAGCCTTGGTTTTATAAACATAAAAAAGTATCCAAGACCGTTATTTCCGTTATCTGCAGAATACGTATTGGTCACTGTTGCTCCCCAGTTTTCTTAAACAAAATAAGAGTTCGGGACTCCTCACTCTGTGAATGTGGTCTAGATGAAGGCACGCTTGACCATATCTTTCTTAATTGCCCCTGAATGATGCTCTTTTGATCGTGTCATTGCTAAACTAAAAATTCAATACCCGGTAAATGTTCGTCATCTTCTTTCATTCTTTCCTAACCCTCTAATGGTAAATGCTTTTGTTAGATTTATTTCTTCTAATAATGTTAAATTGTAACAGTGTTTATATCTTTCATAATGGTAATATGTAATGTGTATATAATTACTTGTGTACTAAGTTAATTTTAGCAAATTCATTAATTATAGTGTATGTATTTTGTTGCAGGCTCGATATCCTCCACCAGAAAAGTTGGAATTATTTTCTTACATTAATTTCTATATATTTTTCTTTTTCTGTTTCATATTTTCCCATGTGTCGTCACTAGCTACGCGAGTCTGGCAGAAATTGCCGTCAAATACGGCAGATTGCCAAAAAAAAAAAAAAATGTTTCATGTTATTATAGTTTAATTCATTATAGAAATGTAACAGGGACCAAAGTCGTTGTTGTACTCGTATGCTGTTGTAAATTCTAAAAAAACATAACTACCTATTTACTTCGCGCACAGCGTATTTTCAGTGGGGATTGACCCTTAAAGAAAGATTTTATAATGATTTGTTTCATTGAGAAATGGAAATTGGAATGAAATTAGGTAAATAAAAAGTAAAAATACAAAAAAAAACTACTACTGCTTTTTGTTAACATTTTTGAACTCGAATTTAATTTATTTATTTATGAAATGAAAAACATTTTTTTTTTAATAAAAAGTAAAGTGTATTTTATGAGATAAATATTACAAATGATACGCTCCATAGTCGGTTAGTGGCGAAACGTTACAGTGACATGGATGTGACTCCTTCCATTCATCGCTTTCCACAATTAAACTCCATAATATAGTGATTAAACTAGTAGGTGCTGGAAGTTGGATTCCCATCATCATCACTATCATCGTCATCGCTATCACTAAAGTCACTATCACTATCGGAGTCATCATTAACTCGAATAATCAATTCCTCTGTTAAACTATCAATCACATAATCACTTCGTTTGTACTCCTCTTCAATACTTCTTACTTTTTCGCAGAACATACTCCACTCGCTTGCACCCATTAACTCTACAGTTTCTTTAATTAATTCAGTCACTCCTTTGGTGGGACAAGTAACGTTGTACCTGGATATGTACTCTTTAATCGCAGCCCATGCCATCTCTATAGGATTCAGATCTGGGTGATACGGAGGTAGATGAATTACTTCATGGTTATATTCTGCCAATAGTCTGTCTACGCTTAATTTCTTGTACTTGTCCTTGTTAGATTTTACAACTCCGTATAACTCCGGTTTTAACATATCCTCACTAAATTCAATGCCTTTTTCCGTTAACCAGGCCTGAAGTTCTGATTTTTTCGCATCTGATGTTGGTGCCGGGTCGTACTGCTCATTATGGTAGGGAGCGTTGTCAACTACCACGACGGAATGACTTGGCAGATTAGGTATTAATTGAGTTCGCAGCCATTTCTCATAAGTATCAAAATTAATATTGTCGCGGTAGTCGCCTGTCTTAATAACTTCTTTAAATGTAAGTAATGCGTTTGGAATAAAACCTGTTTCGGACGCGGCATGAATGATGATTACCCGCTGTCCTTTTGGAATAGGTTTTTTAATACCTTTAGTTGACTCATCTGACCCTTTGGGAATCAAATGAGAAGAATCTATATATGATTCATCTGTATACACTATAGGCCTTCCTTCATGTCTATACTGGCTCAGTCTTTTCAAATATTCAATTCTTTTTAATCGAATATTTGATGACTCTATGAGCACCTGCTTATTATTTTCCGTATTCTTAAACTTGAAGCCTAAACTTTTTATAATTCTCCCCAAACTTCGTTCAGAGCCTTGAAAATGTATATCTCGCTGCAGTTTTCTTCGCAATTTTGCTACATTGGGCAATTCTCTTTCGGTGATGTGAAAATTGTGTATACACCTTTTTATTACACCCTGGTCAAAATGATCAACACCTGTGACAGGTTTTGCTCTCGGTCGTTTTTTTCCTGGTGTTCTAAATACATAAAGAAACTCATTACTTTCTTTCATAATTCGCCTCACAGTTGCAACGGATGTGTTCGTAGCCTCCGCTGTTCTTTTTTGAACTTGTTTTAAATTTCTGGTTCCTTCTTCAGCCTCTTTTGTCATAAAACAGTTTACATGGTAAACCAGTTTTTTGGCTTGACTATTTAAAACTTTTTTTATTTTTGGCATTTTATACCTGAAAGAAATTATAAACATGAATTGTACAAAATAAACCGTAGCATAGCTTTATTAAAGTAAGTAAGGGCTACGGTTTGGCCCAAACTTTGCAATTTTCGCAGCAAAACATTGATCAAAGAGGCCATTTTTGACGGGACTGCGTTCCGTTCGAAAATAAGAAAATGATAGGGACGTCATTTTTTGACAGTACAGAGTTTTTCGTTTGAGAATCGAAACAAAACTTGTCAATATTATAACAAAAATAAACGCTTTTTTAGGATAATAATGTGTTTCATGTTATTATAATTTAATTCATTATAGAAATGTAACAGGGACAAGTCGTCGTTGTACTCGTATGCTGTTGTAAATTCTAAAAAAACATGACTATTTATTTCGCGTAGGTACTGCGTCTCAATTGGGTGGATGACTAGGTCAAAAATAAATTACGTTGTCATATTCATTTAGTGAAGCATCTAAAAATAATGTCACTTCCATTTATCGTTTTGATGGAATAATTGATTAAATTTTTTTATTGATAATATAAGCTAAATAAGAATCCAGTTTGATGTGAAAAATCTGTGACGTCATATGTTGCGCTTACATACATATTGCAAAGAAAGTGACAGTTTTTGACAGTTAAATAAAAGTAATGAATTTGACTCGTTGGAAACTACCGTATTATGCTTGTAAAGAAACAATATTGAAATTTGCATTCCGGGGTAATGAAATAATTCGTATAATCATTGAAATCATTGGCACGAATATTGAGCGCTGACCTTCACCTGCGCAGAAGTGATTTATTGGGTCCCTTTTGTGGTATGAAGTGGGGGGCGGGGTAAAGCGGTGATTGGCCCGCAGCGCACTACATCGCAGTACACTTCCGGCCAATTTAATGAGGGTTTTTGAAAAAACTACTGCGTACCTTGGTACGTTTTTTGTTAACATTTTTGAACTCGAATTTACTTATTTATGAAATGAAAAACATTATTTTTTTATAAAAAGAAAAATGTATTTTTTAAGATAAATATTACAAATTATACGCTCCGTAGTCGGTTAGTGGCGAAAACGATACGGTGATATGGGTGTGACTCCATCCATTAAATCGCTTTCCACAATAGGGTTGTTTCCAATTTTCGAAAATCTATTTAAATAGCTTCTAAATAATTTAAAGATCACCCCTCCTATAATTTTGCGTCTTAAATCTCTTTACTTTTTATGTATTCAATGTTTTTCTATTTTTCTTAAAACATTGCCCAGAAAACGCTTGATCACGTGACTGTGACGTCACAGTATACTATGTGTTCCTTTACACTTTGCACATCTAAAGAGAAGAAACTAATTAGAAAGAACTCATTGATTTTTAAATTTCAATAATGTATTCTTATAATATAGATACAAAAACATATATTTTGAACATTTAGATTATTTTTAAACATTGAGCACAAAAGAAAATACCTGTAATGTTTTGAGTTGTTTACGCGGTAAAATAAAACTGTGCAAAGGAACGTAAAGTTTGTGTTTGTTATTGAGGTTATATTTGTGTCATCTTGGTTATTAGCAAGGAATTGAGCGACAATAAAACTATCAGCTTTCATAAATCCTTTCTCCATAATTATTTTCTAACTTTCTGTCGCTCAATTACAAATAAAAACTGAAGAAAACAACACATCAATTCTCAGGTTATACCTGTCATAGACTGTCACTGTCAAATACTTGTCATTGTCAATGTAAAGTGACGACATCGGACTCGATTCACTGTTTTCAAGGGCGTGACGTAATAGACGATAAATTTAAATTTCATAAATGATTTAAAAATGATGTGGTCAGTTATTATTAATATAATATAGCTTATCGTGTTTCTAGTTTTGTGAACTTTCGGTGCATATACCTATTTTTAATTGACTGAATACTAGGAAACAACCCTATTAAACTAGTAGGTACTGGCAGTTGGATTCCCATCATCATCACTATCGTCGTCATCACTATCACTAAAGTCACTATCACTATCGGAGTCGGAATTAACTCGAATAATCAATTCCTCTGTTAAACTATCAATCACATAATCACTTCGTTTGTACCTACTCCTCTTCAATACTTCTTACTTTTTCGCAGAACATACTCCACTCGCTTGCACCCATTAACTCTACAGTTTCTTTAATTAATTCAGTCACTCCTTTGGTGGGACAAGTAACGTTGTACCTGGATATGTAATCTTTAATCGCAGCCCATGCCATCTCAATAGGATTCAGATCTGGGTGATACGGAGGCAGATGAATTACTTCATGGTTATATTCTGCCAATAGTCTGTCTACGCTGAATTTCTTATACTTGTCTTTGTTAGATTTTACAAGGTTGTAAAGCTCAGGTTTCAACATATCCTCACTAAATTCAATGCCTTTTTCCGTTAACCACGCCTGAAGTTCTGATTTTTTCGCATCTGATGTTGGTGCCGGGTCGTACTGCTCATTATGGTAGGGAGCGTTGTCAACTATCACGACGGAATTACTTGGCAGATTAGGTATTAATTGAGTTCGCAGCCATTTCTCATAGGTATCAAAATTAATATTGTCGCGGTAGTCGCCTATCTTAATAACTTCTTTAAATGTAAGTAATGCGTTTGGAATAAAACCTGTTTCGGACGCGGCATGAATGATGATTACCCGCTGTCCTTTTGGAATAGGTTTTTTAATACCTTTAGTTGACTCATCTGACACTTTGGGAGTCAAATGAGAAGGATCTACATATGATTCATCCGTATACACTATAGGCCTTAATTCATATCTATACTGGCTCATTCTTTTTAAATATTCAATTCTTTTTAATCGAATATTTGAGGACTCTATGAGGACCTGCTTATTATTTTCCGTATTTTTGAACTTGAAGCCTAAACTTTTTATAATTCTCCCCAAACTTCGTTCAGAGCCTTGAAAATGTATATCTTTCTGCAGTTTTCTTCGCAATTTTGCTACATTGGGCAATTCTCTTTCGGTGATGTGAAAATTGTGTATACACCTTTTTATTACACCCTGGTCAAAATTATCAACACCTGTGACAGGTTTTGCTCTTGGTCGTCTTTTTCCTGGTGTTCTAAATACATAAAGAAACTCATTACTTTCTTTCATAATTCGCCTCACAGTTGCAACGGATGTGTTCGTAGCCTCCGCTGTTCTTTTTTGAACTTGTTTTAAATTTCTGGTTCCTTCTTCAGCCTCTTTTTTCATAAAACAGTTTACATGGTAAACCAGTTTTTTGGCTTGACTATTTAAAACTTTTTTTATTTTTGGCATTTTATACCTGAAAGAAATTATAAACATGAATTGTACAGAATAAACCGTAGCATAGCTTTATTAAAGTAAGTAAGGGCTACGGTTTGGCCCAAACTTTGCGATTTTCGCAGCAAAACATTGATCAAAGAGGCCATTTTTGACGGGACTGCGTTCCGTTCGAAAATAAGAAAATGGTCGGGACGTCATTTTTTGACAGTACAGAGTTTTTCGTTTGAGAATCGAAACAACATTTGTCAATCAAAAAAATAAACGAATTATTTTAATTATAATGTGGAATGTTTCATGTTATTATAATTTAATTCATTGTAGATATGTAACAGGGACGAGTCCTCGTTGTACTCGTATGCTGTTGTAAATTCTAAGAAAACATGTCTATCTATTTCGCGTACAGTATACCTATGAATTATGCTTGTAAAGAAACAATATTGAAAGTTGCAACTTAATGTTAACGCAGGTTAACGAAATAATTTGTATAATCATCGGCATTCGGCAGGAATATTGAGCGCTGACCTTCACCTGCGCAGAAGTGATTTATTGGGTCCCTTTTGTGGTATGAAGTGAGGCGCGGGGGTGGGGTAAGGCGGTGATTGGCCCGCAGCGCATCGCATGACGTGTCATGGCCGTCACTCGGGATTCGTTATTTGCTACGATTGCACGCATCTCACGACGACGAGCACACTTCCGGCCAATTTAATTGATACCAATTGTTAAACTGCATTGTTTTAATTCTTTGGTAAGTTACAAATCAAATGTTTTACCTGTGTGAATTTATTATTAAATATTTCATAGTTTGTAATTATGGCAAATATTTTTTTCATTCAACTATTTTATTTCTTCGAAATTGTATTGGAGAACGTTTATCGATACACGTGGGCATTTGTTATTACTGTTCTTGGTAATAACCAATATATATAGCGAGTACGATAAGTATATCATACTCGCCGCTCGTATGAGTATAATCATCGGCAAGGATATTGAGCCCCCACCTTCACCTGCGCAGAAGTGATTTATTGGTTTATTGCCATAAGTGTAGGTAGGTACGGTGCGCAAAGCGATCCCCACGCTTCCGCTGAGAGTTCAATAACCGTGCCGATAACTATATCTCGCCTCGGATGCAATAACAAACTTTCCCTACTTCTTTTTCGCTTTTTCATCGAAATGTGCTATACCTACTTTAATAAAGCTTTTATTTTGTACAATTCATGTTTATTTAAATTCTTTTTAGGTATAAAATGCCAAGAATAAAAAAAGTTTTAAATAGTCAAGCCAGAAAACTGGTTTACCATGTAAACTGTTTTATGGAAAAGGAGGCTGCAGAAGGAACCAGAAATTTAAAACAAGTTCAAAAAAGAACAGCGGAGGCTACGAACACATCTGTTACAACCGTGAAGCGAATTCTGAAAGAAAGTAATGAGTTTCTTTATGTATTCAGAACACCAGGAAAAAAACGACCAAGAGCAAAACCTGTCACAGGTGTTGATAATTTTGACCAGGGTGTAATAAAAAGGTGTATACACAATTTTCATATCAAGGAAAGAGAATTGCCCAATGTAGCAAAATTGCGAAGAAAACTGCAGAAAGATATACATTTTCAAGGCTCTGAACGAAGTTTGGGGAGAATTATAAAAAGTTTAGGCTTCAAATTCAAGAATACGGAAAATAATAAGCAGGTGCTCATAGAGTCCTCAAATATTCGATTAAAAAGAATTGAATATTTGAAAAGAATGAGCCAGTATAGACGTGAAGGAAGGCCTATAGTGTATACGGATGAAACATATCTAGATCCTTCTCATTTGACTCCCAAAGGATCAGATGAGTCACCTAAAGGTACCAAAAAACCTATTCCAAAAGGACAGCGGGTAATCATCATTCATGCCGCGTCCGAAACAGGTTTTATTCCAAACGCATTACTTACATTTAAAGAAGTTATTAAGACAAGCGACTACCGCGACAATATTAATTTTGATACCTATGAGAAATGGCTGCGAACTCAATTGATACCTAATCTGCCAAGTAATTCCGTCGTGGTAGTTGACAACGCTCCCTACCATAATGAACAGTACGAGCCGGCACCAACATCAGATGCGAAAAAATCAGAACTGCAAGCCTGGTTAACGGAAAAAGGCATTGAATTTAGTGAGGATATGTTGAAACCTGAGCTTTACAATCTTGTAAAATCTAACAAGGACAAGTACAAGAAATTCAGTGTAGACAGACTATTGGCAGAATATAACCATGAAGTAATTCATCTGCCTCCGTATCACCCAGATCTGAATCCTATAGAGATGGCATGGGCTGCGATTAAAGAGTACATATCCAGTTACAACGTTGCTTGTCCCACCAAAGGAGTGACTGAATTAATTAAAGAAACTGTAGAGTTAATGGGTGCAAGCGAGTGGAGTATGTTCTGCGAAAAAGTAAGAAGTATTGAAGAGGAGTACAAACGAAGTGATTATGTGATTGATAGTTTAACAGAGGAGCTGATTATTAATGCCGACTCCGATAGTGATAGTGACTTTAGTGATAGCGATGACGACGATAGTGATGATGATGGGAATCCAACTGCCAGTACCTACTAGTTTAATCACTATCCGTCTTACCACAAACGTCAGTTTAACACTTGTCTAAAACAATGACAGATTATGACGTTGAAATAAGGTCCATTTTGCAGCCACACATTTTTTAGACAAGTGTTTGACACATGTTTAAGTTTTTGTAGTAAGACTATATTACTTTACTCTTTGAGTTTAATTGTGGAAAGCGATGAATGGAAGGTGTCACATCCATATCACCGTAACGTTTCGGCACTAAAGCTTGGGTTTCCTAGGAAAGCGGTGCCGTCATATAGCGGCCGTCATATTACGGACGCAAATAGGCGGTCGTCTTTACGGTGATGACATGTGGAAAGTTCCACGGCCGTTTTAACACACCGTCATAAACTTTTTGTTAGTTGTATCATACTTACTAACCTGTTTTATTTAATATTTCTCAAATTTCACGACACCAATTCTGTTTTAGTTGACTTTTTCTATAATCTTTACTTTTTATATTATATACTGCTTCGTGGTTACGAACGAAATCTATTACAATTCGTCGTCCTCGCTGCTCCAAGAGTTGTAACTAATTTTTGACGCTGTTCCGAAAAAAAAACACAAATACGTATTAAAAAAGCTTCACCGCTTTCAATAAAACGTTCACCAAACTATCTGACACCGTCAAGACGGCCGTCATGCAAATGGCGGCACCGCTATTTGAAGTTACGGCGTCAGTTACCGCTCTCTAGGAAACCGCCCCATTTTGTTTACATAGACAACGTTCTGGTGACGTCGTTCACCGCTGTATCACGGCCGCTATTTGACGGCACCGCTTTCCTAGGAAACCAAAGCTTAACCGACAACGGAGCGTATAATTTGTAATAATTATCTTATAAAATACATTTTACTTTTTATTAAAAAAAAAAGATTTTTATTTCATAAGTAAATAAATTAAATTCGAGTTCAAAAATGTTAACAAAGTAGTAGTAGTTTTATTTTGTATTTTTGTCAAAAATTAGAAATACTTGATTAAGTACCTAATTCCATCCCAATTTCCATTTCTCAATTAAATAAATGATTATAAAATCTTTCTTTCAACCATAAGTTCCCTACGTAATTTCATACTAGTTCAGTATGAAATTACGTAGGGAACTTAGGAAAAAAATAAATAATAAAAGGGTGTGTGTTTTTTCTTGTCATAAGTGTACGATGCGCAATAAGATCCCCAATCTTCCGCCGAGCGCTCAAGATTCGTGCCGGTATCTGTACTTATATTTTCCCATATTTTATTTCGTTTTAAATATTTAAATTATGTTTTCAAATGTAAACTACGTGTTTTTGTATAAAACTACTCGTCTACAACTAAAACTGAGACAATGTTCAACCTCGTGACTATTTTGCTTTATTGAAAAAGACTGTTACGCTTTCACGTGAAAACTACTGAACCGATTGAAATAAAATTAGTTACACCGATAGTCTATAGTCAGAGAAAGGACATAGCGTAAGGCTACTATCTTATATTCTAGGGATGCATATGAAACTGTGGCAAAACGGCTAATTTCAAAATAAAACAATAATTTTATTACAAATCCATTTATTTTGCGTACATACAAAACACAATGTCCTTATCATTATTTTATAAATATATCGGGTGTGTCATACCTAATCACATTAAATCCTATCGCATATACTTTATGATATTCTGTGGCGAATTGTAAAAAAATAACCTAATCCCTTCAGTGGTTTAGCCACAGGAGTCATTTTTCGTTTTCATAATTTACAACATCCTGTGTAAAGCAGAGATAAAGTGTAGGAATATCGAATGTTTCGACCAGCTGTCAGTTTTCAAGGGAGAATTTCGTTAATTACACAAAAATCGCTGAACATACATGGGGGTGATTCGGATACCCCATAGCATAGAGCTTCTAAATTTTTCTTTTGGACGCCTATGGATGGGCCACCCTGTATATGGTGTTCTAATTCTCGCACATTTTTATTGTATTTATTTTGTTTAAAAAAAACTTTTTTTTCTTTGTGTTAATCGACATATAATTAACGTATTTAATGTGATTAGATATGACACACTGTGTGTATGTATAATGTCTAAGGAGTTTATTTCACTCGCTTCTGTTGTCTCTGGCGGTAGATATCGTTGGCGGGCGGCGCCACGCCAAGCTCCTCCTCATCTGAATCCTCACCCATTTTCCTTCGACGAGCCTGGGAAAAAATATAGGAAATTAACTTATAAGTAAATAAATACTACATATTATAAGTAGGACTCGAGAAATTAAAAATCTCAATTAATACTACATGAATAATGTTAAAAAGAGGTCAAGATTGTGTGTTTGTTATGTTCTTAAGGGGTAGTCTGGACCTACTGTACCGATTTAAAAAAATCCTCTTACCAAAAGAAAGCTCCGTTAGTTTATTAATATTGACATAGTATCTTATTCTGGTATGGCAAGTAATTTCAGAGCGGAAATAAGTCGAACTAATATTATATAGATGCGAAAATTTGTAAGGATGTATGCATGTGTGTCTGTATGCTTGTTCCTATTTCACGCTACTTATAGATTTTGATGAAACTTGACAATAATATAGCTTAAATATCAGAATAAACCAGTAAAGTTCCCTCGGAACCTAGTATGAACCATTTTACTGATATTTTTTCAAATAAAATCTTATGACAAATTTTTCATTATATACAAAGGTCAATGTTAATAGTATATTTTATTTATTTATTTGTTAAGCGATTATTTACCTTGCTAGCCACAGTAGTGATGCCCTCGTCGTCGACTATCCAGTGCACTGAGCGCGCTAAATCGAACAGTTTCGTGTCACAGCCGTTCTCTTGCGTAGGCGCCGGCGCTGGAGAAAACAAAACATACAAAAATTATTACATGTATAAAATATAATAAAATCCAAATAAATTAAGTTAGTTTATGTGATTACTATGAATTATCACATTCAATTTTCGAATTAATCAGTTGTTTTAAGAAAAATTGATTTATGTTCTTGTTGACGCTTACTTCCAAGCGTGTTTTCTGAAATATATCTCAGTATACAATTCCTGAAAGCGACGCCATATTGTAATGGCGAGACAAGTATAATTAATGTTTTATGCGTTTTGTGACGTATAGTATGGAGTCTGGCCAGTATTTAAGTGAGTATGTATATTGTATGCTGAAAATCCAAAATTTGTTTTTTTGCATCGATCGACAAGCACAATATTCCATGAAAGTTTCGCGATAACTATATCTTTAATTACAGTAATACAAAGTTAAAGAGTTTTTTATGTATATACCCATTTTATCCTGGTATGATCGAAGTATTTTCCTTTTGTTTTGGTTGAATCTCTAGGCTATAGCCCTAGGTTCCTTATAAATCATATGTTACTCACGCTTATCCGGCAGCGAGATCCTGTTGAAGAGCTGCATGAGCCTGTCGACGGCGACGAAGGGGCCGCGGTACGACTGCGGCGGCGGCATCAGCGTGCACAGGTGCGCTGCTGCCGGGGGCATGGGGAACGTGCCGCCTGGGGAACAGGGTACATAGATTAATTATATAATAATAGGCTACTACACACATGCTGGGCAACAAATGGCATGGACATTAGATTTGAATCCTCCCTACTACCAAGTGTGAAGAAGTTATGATGGGCAGAAGGATGACGGATGTTGAAGATATCATGATCTTATAAAATTAATTATCAATATTATATTTTCTAAAAATGTATTAGTAGATAAGTAGGTAATTCAATGTGTATAACTCCACAAACAACAATAGTTAAGATTAATGTAAATATGTTCTTTTTTTTAATATTTATATGCAATACGTAAATGTGAATAAATAAGAAACATGGTGAATGAAAATTAGTCCGTCATTTAGATTACCCTAAAGTATTGGACGCACAACAAGAAAGGTAAAACTCGCTTGAATTTTGTTTTACGTCATTTTTAGTCAGGTATAAATTATACTTTAAACGTGACGTCACAAGCCCCCACTCCTTATTTAGTTTTTAAGTAAAAAAAAACTACTTGTCCAATATTTTTGGGTAGATAATCGAAAAATATATATATATTTTTTAGTTTATCTTTTTGTAAAATAATCGTCACCTGGTATAGGATGTTCTCCGGGCAGCGGGTTGACTTTAGGCTTGTAGGGTATCATCTGACTCGTGTCCGGACGAGCTATGTCTTTGTTCGGGTCGTTATCTCTGCAACAACACGCAATATACATGAGTATCTTATAATATCTCTTTAGCAAATTCAAATATTTAAATTTTGGCGTCGTGAGAAACAAATAGAGTTTTGTATTTATGCTAATTCTATAAAGAAGAAAGATTTTTTTTTGTTTGTACCCTTAAAACGCACCGAAACTACTAGATCGATTTTAAAAATCTTCCCTGTTGGGATAGTTATCCCCGGGTAATATAGTAGGGTGAAACTGCGGGAATCAGTTATTTACATAAAATGCGAAAGTAAGTAGCGCACTTTCACACCAAAACTACTGACGTTCACTACTGACGTACAGTCTAAAGCCTGAGTAAAGATTTAGGCTATCTTTTTATCCGTGTGCAGGAAGTAGTGGAACAGCTAAAACATACTTCTGTCCGAGTATAACAGCGGCTAGTTCCGGCGATATGCCCGCTAAAGGTCCTCCCAGGGCCCAGGATTTGTTCGACATTGACGCCACCTGTTATAAACAAAATACAAAATAAATACTATAAATAAGGAGCAAATCTTCTGATAGAGTCCTCACAGAACTCAAAGATCCGCAAATATATACGTCGACCATACCCCTACCGCACCTTCGCTGAGACTTAAACATGGTCTGCGCAACAACTCGCGCAATGTTCCGAGACGACAAAAAGTTTAGCGAGAACTATGTCATTAAGCATCTAGAGTTATTTTTCTCCGAGAAAAAGTCTGATCCAAAGTACTAAATAACATTATTACCATCTTGTTGACGTTTCCTAGAATATCTTTTAAATTAAAGCGGTTTCGAGTATTTTTTCTTGGATAATTTATATATGTAATTTGTTTGGTGCTTACGTCAAACTCCTATTTTTAGTATGAAAATCTAAAGGGATAGTTTATTGAAATCCATCTAAAGTAAAAAGAGAAAGTACCTCAGATTGCTCTAGAAATTATGAATAATATCTAGTGAAGATATAGAATAAATACTGACCTCTGTATACCCAATAGATTTGAGCTCAGCAATGCTGCAAGGATACAAGTCTAGAAACTTGTATCTGTCCACCAGTTGAGCTGTCTCCTTGCCTTCAAACTCTTTGATCTAGACAAATAAGGAATAAAAGTTAATAATTAAGTAAGTGTGCTGTGCTGCATGAAAATCCGACTCTTACTTCGTGTTTTTAAAAAAGGAAGATTGAGTTTATTTCTAGCGAATATGCAGTGAAAGCATATTTTCATAATCCAATGAAAAAAATATTTGAGAGGAGCCCGTCAATCCATCATAAGGTACAACAACGCTTGTCGCGGTCAATTTGTGAATGGGTGACCATCTTGTCATGACGAGCTCCTCTGTGTTTCGGAGGCTATGTAAAACTGGCCATGTAAAACTGTAAAACTGTGGTGGATCTTTGGCAGTCGTTACGAGTAGTCAGAAACAAGAAAATCTGACAACCAGTCTTACCAAGCAGTATTGTTTTGTCCAAGTAACAGGGTTGAGGAGGTCAGATAGGCAGTCGCTCCATGTGGCACACTGGTACTCAGCCGACCCCAACATAGTTGAGAGACAGCCAGGCAGATGATATATTATGTAACCTACCTTCTCCAGCACAGCCTGTCTCCTCTTCTCGACCTTGACAATGCTGACCAGATCTCCGATATTGGACTCGAACTCCAGGAACCGGTTCCATATGTCCACCTGACTCTCTGGCTTCAGACTGCCTGATGATAGCACTCGTTCGAACAGGACGCGGGTGTTGTTGTCCTCTGAGAAAGATGAGAAGTTACATTAGAATCCTACTTAGAATGTAAAATAATATGGAAGTTTATGAGAACGAAAAAGTGAGCAAGAACGACTGGACCGATTTGGTTGAAATTTGGTATGTATATAGGTAAAATTAAGATAATATATTAAGATACCCTGGATTAACACAGACTACGCGGGCGAAGTCGCGGGCGGAAGCCAGTCATCTATAAGTACAAATATATATTTTTATCTGTTTGTAATATGTTGTAGTTTCGTCAATGAAACCGTGGAAAACAGCTAGATATTTTAAATTTAAATAAGAAACATACCCCTTTGTTAGACTGCCAGACTTACTGGCTTCTGCCTACACGACTAACCTAACGACTGCCAAGGATGTTCAATGACAGCCGGGACCTACAGTTTAACGTGACATCCGAAACACAGTCATTGGTGTCCAAGACATACTTAGAAAGTACATAATAAGTTAGAAAAGTTGGTGTAATCTCACCATTAAGATGCGACAGATAGTCGATATAGCACAGCACGTACTCGGGTATGTGCGAGAACTTCTTCAAGCCGAGCTCGAAGATACGGAAAGCTATGTTCTTGTCCTTGGAGCAGTAGTACTCCATTAATGCGGCTGCTACGAACACGTGGTAGCGAGATCTGAGGAAGAAAATTGTAGATAAGTGTCAGTTACTTATCTGATAGTTAATGCTATGGTGCCAGATAAAGACTGCTTATAGTTTCTGCCAGATATGAACGAGACAAGTGAAATCAAAAGTGATAGTTTCTGTCACCTTAGCTCTTGTGGTCTATCAGAGAAAAAAATATATAATATATATTCAAACAAAACAAAAATACGTCGGATAAATTATTGAAATAATTTATCACAGAAAATACAATATATTAATATAAAGTAATAAATAACTATAAAGGGAAACATTTTTTGTTGGATTGGACCCTAAGGTTCCGAAACTTCTGAACCGATCTGAAAAAAATATTTCACTGTTGGGAATATATGTTTGTGTGTGTGTGTGTGTGTGTGTGTATGTGTGTGTATGTACTGTTGGGTACCTAGACTATTGCCGAGTGTCATAGGCAATATTTTATGTTTGAAAGCGCTAATTTATGGAACAACTGATTCGATTAAAAATAAAAGAATTATTATTAAAAAAACAAAATACCCGACTGCACACTAAAAAAAGAGTAAAACAAGCCCCACAATAATATTGATCAATACAACTTTACTGAATATAATTTATAAATATTGATGGAAAGCATCGCAGGCGGGGACCAACAGAGGCTTATTTATAGTCATTTCGGTTGTGCACCATTTAGCAGAATTTTCGTTGGTGGCGGTCAAGGTGGTCCCCGCCTGCGATGCTTTCAATCAATATTTATAAATTATATTCAGTAAAGTTGTATTGATCAATATTATTGTGGGGCTTGTTTTACTTTTTTAGTGTGCAGTCGGGTATTTTGTTTTTAATAATAATTCTTTTATTTATAACTTTTAGCTGTTTTATTTAACGAAAATGTTGTAGATGTAGAAGACTATGTATATGTAAGTACCATTTTAAATTATTTCGACGACATTTGGCTTTAGATTACGAGTGATGTTACTCCGCAACATAAATTTACCGCCAATGCGACGTTCAAGACGATCAAGACGACGTTCATGCATTTGATCAAGACGACGTGATTGTATCGCCAAAAGAATCCCTTTTTGCTTGCTAACGCATGAGTTGCTTTGCGTTGACGCACAATTAACATGTTCCCGTGGGAATTTTGAGAAAAAACGTATCCTATATTAATTACTCCCGTGATTGAAATGAATCTAATGATACCGCATACATATTTTTTAAAGGAAATTTAGAAAAATATCCCGTGGACTTTTAGGATAAAATGTATCCTATGACACTCCCGTAATCAAGACAAATCTAACGATACCTCATACATCAAAATCCATCAAGCCGTTTAGGCTACAGGAGGTCACAAAGGAACAGACATACATACATACATACATACATACATACTTACATACACTCGAAAAACATTACCCTCCTTCTTTGGCAGTCGGGTAAAAATTTTAGTAGTACATACCCCATTTATTACAGCTATAGGCTACTATTTATGCAGTTGCAGGAAGTAGTTCCCCCAAAACGCTGTTAGAAGCTAGTATTACTAATATTTCCTCACCTGGGGTCCTCTCGTGCCCTCTTGAAGACAGTCCTAGCAGACTTGATACCCTCCGCCCTCCGCGCGAACTTCATGTACTGCACATACGCTAGCGTGGGGTCAATGTCCTCGCTGTCCAAGTAGCGGGTGTATACTTGGTGCACCTATGAAAAAAAAAAAAAGTTTGTAGCTGTGTCTGTTGCTCAAACATCTGTAGCCTTATTCGCTAACTCCACTGACAGCTCGCAGATATCATCAATTGGTAAAGTGTACATTAGTAAATTGTCAAACAGCTATTTTCTTATTCGCTAACGCCAGTTACCAAATGAGATGACGTCATCAGGCTGATATCCACCATGACTCATTTTGACAGCTGTTTCTGTATCGATAAACGTTATATTGCGATTCCGTAAGCCCAGTGGACATAATGGATAATGGATAAAAAAATAGAGCTGTCAAATTGTCATCGTAGTTTTGGCGTCAGCAACCGTGTAACGATATCCACCGATATCCACTTCATGCGATACAGAATACCAATGTTTTGAACTTATCGGTTGACATCAAAGTTCCGATGACAACTGAGGCCAGTTGACATCTGAGAATTCGAAAGTTAGCGAATAAGCCAGCTGAAGGGATATTGATGAAAATTGGGAATAATATGGCTCAAACACCAGAGTAACATAGACAATTTGTTATCCGGTTGCGAGAACTAGCTCTCTTTTAGGAAGCTGTGCAACCACTAGGCTACCGTATCGTGTACCGTACCAAATCGTATAACAATATCGCTATGCCACGGAATAAGGAAACATGAGCAGAGATACCATAAGGCATGTAGGTCAGTCAAAACTCTTCTAGTGGGTCAAGTAATGTACGGTAGGCGCCATCAGTTACTAAAACTAACGAGGCTTTTGAATTTTTTGAGGTATCTGTCAACGATTTTTGGTATTACAAAAAATGTGCGGGTTCCAAAGGGCGAAGACAGTAACGTTCGCCGTCCCCCGCACACCCGCAATTTGTCGCGCTACTTTCTTAGCAGATTTTCCGTTATGGCATCTCTGCTAGTCATTTTCTTCTCCGTGCAGACACATCAAATCAAATCAAATCAAATCAAAACGTTTATTCGCGTTCGTGACGCACACACAAAAACGAATACATATAAAAGGTCACAAAAATAAAACAAAACAGGAATGAAAACGAAAAAAAAAAAGAGAATGGAAAAAGGAAAATATGCGTCACGATCACGCGAAATGGCCCTCGCTCAGCATATGCAGCGACCCTATGCGAGACAGAGTCGCGGCGCTGGTTTTCAGCGATGGCCAACACTAACATGTGACGTCAATCGGTGTGTAACCATCATAAACAACATTTAAAATAAAATAATACTAGGTACTTAATCAATGGTCTGACGCATGTAACAATAATGGCGTATCGTATATAACAGTATACTAAATTGCTTACCTTATTATAATGCAGTCTACTCTCTTCATAATCAGCATGTGCGAAATGCAACAGAGTACTCTGCTTGAGCGGGCCGCTAGTCGCCCGCTCGTACACCGCCGCCGCCTCGTCCGAGAACAGGCGAGCCGCGTTCGAATCCTGGACGAGGTAAATATAATATATATCGGGACATAGATAGTATATATATATAGAAGAGGACGCACCGCAGGACGCCTCTCTTTCGAGTCCTGCACGAAGCAAAATCAAAATCAAGAAAAGACTACGGTCTACTGTGAAAAGACTGTAGTCTACTATGAAAAGACCATAGTCTAGTTTCAAAAGACTATAGTGTACTTTGAGAAGACTATAGTCTACTTTGAAAAGACTATGGTCTACTTTGAATAGACTGTAGTCTTTTGTTCTGTTCATAATCAGCATGTGCGAAATGCAACAGAGTACTCTGCTTGAGCGGGCCGCTAGTCGCTCGCTCGTACACCGCCGCCGCCTCGTCCGAGAACAGACGTGCCGCGTTCGAGTCCTGGACGAGGTAAAGTAATAATAAATATATAAGCCCATATATAATATAGATGAGGATGCGCCGAAGGACTCCCCTTCTTTCAAGCCCTGCACGACGCAAAATATAAAAAAAAATCAGTCTAGTAGTCTTTTCTCTCTGTAGTCTACTTTGAAAAGACTACAGTCTACTTTGAAAAGACAATAGTCTACTTTGAAAAGACTGTAGTCTACTATGAAAAGACTATAGTCTACTTTAAAAAGACTGTGGACTTTTGTTCTGATCATAGTCAGCATGTGCGAAATGCAACAGAGTACTCTGCTTGAGCGGGCCGCTAGTCGCTCGCTCGTACACCGCCGCCGCCTCGTCCGAGAACAGACGTGCCGCGTTCGAGTCCTGGACGAGGTAAAATATGTAAATACTTAGTAAAATCTCTGCCAGATCTCGAGCACAGCGGGCACGGCCGCACCATCCTTTTCTCGAAGCGTTTCGCAACTATTTTACCTCCCTATATCATCAAAGCTAGAACAACGCACACTTTTAACCTGTGCTCATGGCCAGGTCAGTATTATTGTAATGTGAATAAAATATTTATTTATTATTACAAATTAAGTTGAACTTCTATACGATCCATGCTTCTATGCGATCTCAAAACTCTTTACGATGGAACAATTGCGTAGACACTTGTAATTTTTTACATTCAATGTTTATGGTGGGATGTAGACTTTCTTCGTGTGAAGTTGGGTGAAACTTACCATCCCTCTCACTAAAAATTCTAAAGTCAAGCAACTCCTTCCAAGGCTTACAAACAGATGGGTGACTCACCCCTTTTTCCTGCAGCAGCTTAGCAGAATGGTCCAGGAACTGAGCAGCCTGATGCCACACATCAGGATGATGAGCCAAGCACAGCAAACACTGTTCTATGGCAAACATGACACGACGAGCTACGAGTGCCGTGTCTTCAGAACGTAGGGGATTTGAGCGCTCCCAAGTTATGTATTTCTTCCAAAGTTCCACCTGGAAGTATGGTTATTTTTAAAGACTAATAATAATGGTGTGAACGGCCGGTTCTGGTTTAAGGAGATCAGTCAGCTGCGCAGGACATATTATAGTGCACGCACATTTGCTTGAACACAAGTGCACTCACTATTCCTTCACTCTCATAGCGCGATGGGACGACAATCTGACACCACCGGAGAGAGATCACAAGCAGGACCGACATTAATGTGCTCTGAATTCTCCGATGCACGGGTGTATCAATCACCAACTTCTAGTCTAGACTATGGGGTGATTTGTGTTCTTAACCCATAAAGCTATAGGTATAACCCCGACCGAATGTTTCGTGACGACATAGTTTGGCGAGATCATCACGGAAGAAGGAAAGAGCAACCAGTTACCGGTGGATGGGTGACTATCGCGTCATGACGAATTCTTCATGTTTCACGGGCACATATTGTCTCGGTTTCGATTGAACATCTTTAGCAGCAGTTACAGGTAGTCAGAAACCAGTCTTATCAATGGGTATCGGGGTACCCAGGTATCTACGTTGAGGAGGTCAGATAAGCAGTTGCTCCATATAAAATTCTGGTACTCAGCTGCATCCTGTCCGAAAAAATCTATAAGGGTTCCTAGTTTACTACGGAACCCTAAAAATCCCGCTGGGCAGATTATTTTTGACTGTTGGACAAATTCCACCCGCTGATACCTAAAATAGATTTCTGCGCGGTGACTCACGCAATTTTCGGTGACGACATAAAGTTTGGCGTACCTGTTTCATTTCCTCTCTGTCAGCAGTAGGCGGTGTGGCTGGCATGTTCCTGTTAAGGCCTCGAGTCACTGTCTCTAATTCTTTGGCTACGCGACGAGCGTTCATGTACTCTCGAGATCGCTCCATTGCCATTCTTTCGGCTGTTGAATTTTATTATCATGTTATATACAAACCATTGAATGGAAAATAATGACTTTTGATAGGGCTCTGGGACAGAACGGGACAGGTATTTGTGGAGATCTAAGGGGGAGGCCTATGTTTAGCAGTGGACGTCCTATGGCTGAGATGATGATGATTATGAGGACTCTCGAAGTCGTGGCTTAGTGGCAAAATAAACTGAAATAGTAATAAATAGACAACGACTTCCAGTCATATCAAGTTTTACTATTTCCCTTTTAATGTTTTGTGAAGAATATTTTTATTATTTTGTAAAAACGTTTTAAGCGAATCGAATGGCGCGTTGTATTCCACAGTAATAATTTATTTTCTGACGCCAATAACACTTCAAGTGATAAACTGGCAAGCTTAGAATGAAGCCTGCAAGGTTTCAAGAAACCATTCGTTCTTCTCGGGTTTTCCTCTTTTGGCTAATATAAAAAAGTGATTAACAACTTACCAATAATAGTATTGATGCTCTGTTCAAAAGCTATGTAGTCTTTCCATAGAGTTTCTATACCAATAATGGGTGTGATAACCGCTCTTTGATATACCTGAAATACAAGTTTTGTTGAGCACACACATATCCGCCGCATACTTGGCAGTCCGTGGATGGGGGCCATCTTGTCATGTCGAACATGACGACTTGTTTGTTGCTGTTCCTCCGTTTAAAGGACAGCTTAAATTGGTGGGTCCCGTCTGCCATTTAAACATCTTTAGTAGTAGGCAGTCGGCGCGAGTATTTAGAGGTCAGAAAGTCTGACAACCGGTCTTACCAAGCGGAATCAGGTAACTGGGTTTAGGAGGTCAGATATGCAGTCGCTCCAGCACACAGGTATTCATCTGCGTCGGGAAAAATGGAAGCCGAAGCCTAAAAGCTGGACAACCAGTCCTAACAAGGGCTATGGTTATGGTTGCCTGGGTAACTGGGTAGAGGAGTTCAGACAGACAGTCACATGAGGCTCACTGGTATTCAGCTGCTCCCGATTAGATTGGATGCTGACTCCAACACAGTTGCGGAAAGGCTACGCAGAAGATACCAGATATTTATATATATTAAGCGTAGGTAAATCCTTTACCTTTCTAACAGCAGAAATCTTCTGGTTTTCAGCATAAGATCCTACGGCTTCCACACTCTTCAGAAACGTGATATAGTCATTCCATATTGGGTACGCGTGGATGTCCAAACCAATTTTGTCCAGAGCGAAATCGTACGCCTGGGCCATTTTTTCCCTAGAAAATTGGGTCTTGAATTAAGAAGAAATATTTTTCCCGAATGGCCTTAGATTAGGAGACAGAATTTTGTAAATGTGTCTCTGTTTGTTACCACCTCACGCACATACTGCTGAACGAATTTTGAAGAAACAAAATAACCATTTAGTCCTGAAGGGACAGGTAGATTTGCACTTGTGTATTAGGCGTTTGAAATATAAATAAAACGTAACGTAACAGTCAATCGGCTGTTGGGCATAAGGTCTTATCTCCCTGGCCACCAAAATTTAATTCTCATTTACAACAACTTATACATTAACAACAGGTAACTTATTTCAGCATCTGGATAAAAAGTAGCCTATTATTCTGAAGTACCTATAAGCCATATTACTGCAAGTTTAATCAAAATTTATGCAGCAGTTTTAGCATGAAATATGTAGTATAATTATGTAGTATAATAGTAGTTATATTGATAAAAATACGTACTTGTAAGTAGGCAGCATACACTTGGTTTCCTTCACGTAATTGAGATACAGCCTCCATAGCTCAATGTTGAGGATTTTCATTAAACACCGCTGGAACAACTGTTCGGCGAAAATGGTAACATGTCATCATATAAGCTTTTGTGACACTGCTGAATATGGGCTTCTACCTTATACTCAACTGTCCCTACTACATAAGTATATGAATGTTTTATCGTATGTATATGTATTCGTATGTTTTGGGTCCGTTCAAACAGACCGGCTCGGAGAGCATCAGCATTTTTCTTTTCAGACGGACCGGAGCCGATCGGCTGCGCGAGCATCCTAAAGAGCACGCAATCGGAGCCAAACGTCAAGAAAAATTACGCGATCGGAGCCGGTCGGCTCCACTTATTATTTCACACCGAGCGCCTGCTAGCATTCTCAATAACAAAAGCAGTGCACATCCAAAAAATAAACCTTACTACAAATACTAAGTACTCGATTTTCAACGTGTTAAGAATTTGCTCTTCTCTCCGAGTCGGTCTGTCTGAACCCTCAGGCGTTTCGCGACCGATAATACGAAGTCAGGTTAGTATAGAAGTTAGGTTGGCAATCGAGTGATTTCAATGAAGCCACTGAAATACATCTGTTGAGTGACTTTTTCATGTGTGAGTAATTATGTTTGGCTTTTCCAACACTACAGATACCTACAGCTAGCAGAACTAAATATTTTTGTAGGTACGTATTTACTGATCTATCGCATAGACACTAGCGCTGCGTCTGCGGGACTGCTTTCGTGAAATGGACTTTAAGGGTCCGTTCACACAGACCGGAGTCGGCTCCGATCGGCTGCGTGATTGGAGCCAATCGTCAGCAAGACCGAGAAAAAGTACACGAGTGCGCATGCAAAAATAAACCTTACTTCAAATGCAAAGAATTCAATTTTCAACGTGTTAAGAATTTGCTCTCCTCTCCGTGCCGGTCTTTCTGACACTAATGTTCAATTTTTGGACTCACATACCACACAGTACGCATTGCCAATCTACCAAACGGTAGTGGGATCGTAAATCTATGCTGGAGACTTCCGGTGGATTTCAAAAATTTAATTCTGGGTACACATTTGCTTACAAATATGGCCCATCTGCTTTCATGACATTTTAGCTAGGCAGGTATACTAGTATTTTAGGAGAGCCCTATATTCAGCAGTGTATTACAATAACTAGATACAGAAGTTTTTCAATCATACTTACTTTTGTAGATCTGCCGTGAGGGGCTAAACTTACCTGACTGATTTGACGAGATTGTTCTTCTAATTAATTTGTATGTTTGAGAAAATTTTTACCAATTTTTTTTACTCAAGGAATATCAATGGTAGAATCATAATAATAACTATTCCTTGTTCTCTTTATACATATGCGTAAAAATCAAAATTAATAAATACTTTAATATGGTGAATTTGATCTTAATTATTACCCTATATATTATTTTTCCAGTTTTTTTTTACCCCAGAACTAAATAGTTTAAAAATCGAAGTGTGGTGTTACATATTTTGGTAAATAAATACATAAATAGGATTATGATAGGTAAGGATTTCACGCAAAAGGGTTTTTTACATCTCAAAAGCGAGCTTTTCTTGCAAATGTATTTTTGAACATAAATAATATTTGAAAAAGAATTGAAATATTTTTTTACTAATTTATTTTATTTTTAATACAACATTTACATAAAAAAACTCGCCTCCGAAATGTCTGAACACATTATCCCTATCCGAAAAAAAAGATAATATTTAATTATTTCCGTTTTATTTTCAATTATATTCTAACTTACATAACACTGTCTTGCGACAATTTTGAGAACCATCCTTCTAAAAATTGAGAAGTTAATAGAGTAATATTTTATTTTACTCTCACCTATAATCTTTATTAACTTTATTAGCCTAAAATATCACAGTTAACTCAGTAAACTCTTATTTTTAACCAACTTACGCTATAATTTACTAACCTTTTCCACTTTTTCGAAATTCCTTGCTTTCATCTGTAAAAGAAAATTTAAAATTATGTTATGGGAGTAGAACATAATTTTTCAGACTCTAGACTAGTATTGGATTGCCTGGGTATCAAGGTTGAAGAGGTCAGATAGGCAGTCATTATCAAGAATATTATTGAAGGATAGATGTTTTCCTGTGGACAGACAACCTAATGAAGGTCGTAGGTCGCTGTATGCAGGTCGCATCCAACAGGTATCTGTGGAGATCTAATGGGGAGGCCTATGTTCAGCAGTGGACGTCCTATGACTGAAATGATGACGATGAGATGTTTTCCTGCGGATTCACTGCATCCTATGGGAACAAATGCCCGTACAGGGACAAAATATAGTCTATGTTACTCGGAAAGAGTGTAGCTTTCCAACTATGAAAGAATTTCTCAAATTAGTTCTGTAGTTTTGGAGCCTTAAGGGTACAAACAAGTAAAAATGTTTCCTCTTGATTTTATTAGAATAGAAGCATAGATTATTGATTTACCAACCTCCTGCTCAATATAAATCTTCCAATACCGGCCCGTAGTTGGAAACGCAGTGATCAGTTTCTCATACATGGGCCGGACTTCATTGATGGGCCTCGTTTGAGCCTCACGGATAAGGAGAGACCAGGAGTCCACATCGTAGGTGTTGGCTTCCACTGCACGTTGGGCTCGGCTTAACCTTTCGTTTCCCCAGTCCTGTTTGAGAAGGTAAATACAGAGATATTGACTTAACTTTAACAAGTTTCTTGTGTTAATACGAAAACTAATTGTTTTATGGTACAGATAGCTATATTATCCTGAGCGCCAGTTAAAGCTTTTCATGGAAATATTAGATGAATTGTGTTTTGTAGGAAAAATTAGAGCTTCATAAAAAAAAAGTTGTCACAATCAGTTAACTGTTTATAGCCAACTGAGTATCGTTGAATCAATTGTCTACACATATGTATTGGGGGTTGTTTTAAGTGAGATTTGAAACGTGCAGTTATTTACTTCATAATGGTGACAATTACTTACAATTTCGGTAGTTTCTTCCGTAGTTGTCATTTTATCGGCACTTAATTTATAGGTTATGTCTTAATAAATATTAATACGCGAGTTAACTATTTTCGGGTCAGTTATAATCTTAAATAATCTAAGTACAAACACTATAATGCTTAAGTTAAGGGATAATAAAAACCAATAATACTAATCTACTTTTTATTGATACAGTTAACAAAACAAAAGACCGGACGCCATTTGTTAACCGTGGCGTAGTGCTGTACGATAGCTGTTTGTGGGCCTTACACGGCGTTATTTAGTCGAATTGATCGATTAATAAAATATCGTTTTGTTAGTGAGAAAAAATATTTCTCATTGAGTGATGTAATTTATTGTACCAGATAAAATCATTTTGTAAAAAATAAATAAGTAAAAAATATTTTCTTCTACATCCTGATTTTGTGGGCGGAGTTTAGGCCTTACTTCTTACCTTTTTTCATGGACCGTCCAACTTTTGTTAGTGGAACTCCTCCCATTTCCACCTACGTATTTCCTTACGTAATGTTAAAACATAATCGTCAAAACAACATTGGACTACATTTCACTGTTTATAAAATCAATCGATTCAAACGTATTATTTACTCGCCTAAATAGATACTTGAAAATATTTTTAATCTGTTGGTCAATAAGCTTTTTCATGAATTGACAGTGACAATAGTGACATTTTCTGACTCCAAGCAATCCAGGCCGAATCTAGGCGGTTTAAAAGTTTTCGTAGCAAAATAAACAAAAATGTTGTTCTATTCTTTCTTTAAATCACTCGTCGGCAAAGATGTGGTAGTGGAACTGAAGAACGACCTTAGTATATGTGGCACGCTACATTCAGTTGACCAATACTTGAATATAAAGCTGTCTGATATAAGCGTCATTGATCCGGAGAAATATCCACACATGTTATCAGTTAAAAACTGTTTTATCCGAGGTTCTGTGGTTCGTTACGTGCAGCTGCCGGCAGACGAAGTTGATACCCAGTTGTTACAAGATGCTGCGCGAAAGGAGGCCACAGTTTCGACAAGATAAATACTCTAACCTCTTTTCGTGAATTTTCGGTGTTTTGGACCCATGAAGTGCGTGTACATACTAATTTAAGCATAAATTTCGCAATAAAGTTGTAATGTGAGCCTTTAATATTGTTTTTTATTTACTGTAAATCCTGCAGCATTTCATCCTAACATTTTTCTACCCTCTGGGAATCAATTAAAAATTAGTACCTACATAAATTTGGCTTAAATGTGAGTTATGGATTAACATTTAAATAAATTTCTATTATTTACAATGATCTTATACCAATTACTTGAATGAATTAGCCGCTATCAAGTAGCTGTCAATTTTTATTTTTCCAAAAAAATAACAACATTGTTTATCAATATTTTATTTTATCTTTTACAATCTTTACAGGACCCACAATTATGATGGTCCACTATGTAACTATGGCAAAAGCAGTATGTAAACATAATAAGCAAGTTTTGCTTTTCAATCAAAGTAGCTTCCAACAACGGTTTCACCAGTGTCTGTGGTAACTCCATGTACCTGGATGAAAAGTGGTTTACAGCAATTTAATAAAATAGGCCCAGTAGTTCCTGAAAATAATGTGTGCAAAATTCAATTTTGTAATACTTACATAAAAATTAAGTTAGGTAAAAAGTAGTTAGTAGATGTTTAAAAACTTCAGAAGCATTCTTTATTCTTTCTTAATCGACATTGGTAAACGAATGGTTAAAAAAATATTGTTGGATATAACTAAATTACAAAAAAAGTAATTATTTTATTTCAACAGTTAGTATATTGATTTGCTATAACAGTTTGCGTAAAACGTAACGCAGAGCTTTCTTTTTGAAGTTTTTTTGTTTTGCTACAGTAGCGCCATTTTTGTTGCCAACCCTACATTTTTTCTACCAAATAAGTATAAACATAATACGAAAATAATACAATTGAATAACTAACCGTATTCACGTACAATATGTTTTTATCTTGTTATTTATTTTTAATATGAAAGTTCAGAATGTATTAACTTGTGTTGAAAAGAGTAATTTTCATAAACGTTTACTTTGGTTTTCGCGACCGTTTTAAAAGCAATTCTATCACCAATCATGATATTTTTGTATCCATATACTTTCTACATCAGCAAACCCACTAGGATTTCGTTCCTGAAGTATGTAAGTATGTAACTCAAAGCACATCACAATATAACGTTACTGAACTTCACACAAATCCACCTACTATTGCACTAAGAGAAAAAACTACCATCGAAGGCTCTACTTCGTGGTAGAAATACAGAAAAATAATCTAGCAACCCCAATCTCGATTCATTCAACTTTTCTAAGCTTTTCGCCCTTCGCGTTTGGTATTCGCCACTTTGCCCGCTGCGTTTTATAAATCTATCTTTATTATTGTTCAGTTAGCTACATAAATTGCAACTATATATCGTCTCGCGGATTCACGTCGCGAGTGATGCATAGTGTTCATTCCACTTCATCTCAGAAACGAAAATACACTCGTTCAAATTCAGTGTTTTCTAACATGTGATTACAAATGTAAATAATTAATTGAAATTATCGCACAAAATGGACGTGAAAGGTTGTAATCGTGGGTGTAATGTGTGATTACTTTATTCCTGTTGTGTTTTCTTGGTTTTTGTGAGTGTGAAAGTGTATTTTTTCGAAGGATTTTGACGTTCTCCCGTTGGGTTTCGCTGCCAAAAATACATGTAAGTTTATTTATCAATGTTTACGTATAAAGTCTTGTAATAATCTTTTTGAAGCCTACATCTGTCTGCAATATACTTTATGAGTCAGTCGAAAGTGCGGTAGAAAAGTTTTTTTTTTTGTTTTGGACCTAATTTAATGGTGTTCTTGTAGAAATTAGCTTCAATTATCGCGAGTCGGTCGCGAGTGCATTTGCATCGTTTTATTTTGATGTTTATTTTTAGATTCAACGATGTTTTGTCTGGACTGTTGAGATGTATTTACTGGATCTTGAATGAAAATCTGTTTAATGTGATTTGAAGAGAGGTTGAATGTTCTAGATTCTAGATAGGTAGTACTTATTAGATGGTATAAGTTGGTATGTCGTTTTTATTCATACATGTCTATATGATGTGTCTATAATTTTAACTGATAGATAGATTACTAAGATTTAGGATGTTTATGAAAGTTTTAGCCCTAAACAGCTTGTATGATCAGAATAATGTATATTTCTGGTACTTTTTACGCTTGTACAGGAGAGAGGGTAATACAGTGGGTGGAAGCTAGTATGACAATGATAATACCTTACAAAAAATGATTTTGACCGCTATCAACAATCATATTAAAATTTGTATCAAGATAATCAGTGAATTCATTAAGAATATCCTTTTTAAATCATATAATATAATGAAATCCTTCTCTGAACTTCATAACCAATTATAATCATCAAAAAAAGATTATTTCTACAAGATAAGTAATCTTTTTATAAAAATCTTTCATTAAAGTTTCCTAAAATGCACTTATGGCTAAGTTAATGTCATCTTATGCAACATTTCATACTTGTAACAGCCTGAAATGGACATGCTTATAATTTCACAGAGAAATCATATAGAAAGATCAAAAGTTAGTATCTATAAGTATCATCACACTACCAATTAATACTCTTAATGTAAATGATGTTTACTCTAGAAAAAAAACTATTTAAGGGATTTTGATACTTAACTTTAGTATAGCTCATCTATCTATGTATAATATCAGCTAGAATACTAGGCTATCTTTCTTTTGTGCATTGAATTCCACCATCATCACACATCATCCTCCATGATCACAGCCATGTATTATTATCACCTACACATGTTTTGCAAATAAATCTATCTTTATCTCTTTACCAAGAGCGGGTGACAGCAGGGAAAAGAGCCAGTAGTTTTAATAAAATAAAACTAGCCGTTTCTCGCAGTTTCACCTGTGTTCCATTGGAATTACCTACACCCTGCACTCAGATAGAATCTCATGTCCATTCTCAGGCTCCAAAAAAATCCAAAATTTAATTTAAACTGGTTCAGAATTTTTGGCTTCAACAGAGTTACCTTTGCATTTATTATAGGTGTATATTACTAAGAATTTAGTTCACATAAAAAAAGAAAAATCTTTTTAACTTTATTACATGATGTGTAACTAAAAATTCAAGAACTTATTTTTTAAATGATTATATTAAATATTGATAGTTACACAGTCTATGAATGTAAACAATGTAATGTTTACATTAGAATCACTATTGTATCATTTCTATGTGTTATACAATTAAATGTAAATATAGAGATTTTCAAGCTTGTTATATTGTCACTAAGTTAGAACTAAGTCACCGACGTCAAAAACCATCAAATGACCCCTCCCGCTGTGGTTTAGCAGCGGTGAGGGAGTGTCAGACTCTTACTGACTAAAACCGTCGTGTTCCATCGTAGGCCTTTTTATGTGTTGAAGATGATAGATCAACCCTTACAGACCGTCAAATTCATAAATCGACTAGCTTCTGCGTGCGGTTTCACCCGCATCTTAGATGGTGACAAAAACTATCCCATATGTCCTTCTCCCGGGTCTAAGATACCTCCCCTCTAATTTTCAGCTTAAACAGCTAAACCATCCTTGAGTTATAAAAGTTGTAATTAACTTCTTTTACATACATTGATACTAATAAAATAAAGAAGGAACATTTTGCTGTCTCAAAACTACTTAAAATATTTAAAAAGTCTTTCACAGATGAAAAGGTACACTATCCTCAAGTAACAACTTGAGCTATATTTTATTTTTATCTAAGAACGGGATTTTATAAATTCCCCTGGGATGTGAGTGAAACCCTGGGAAAGTACCCGGTGTTTTGACAATATTTATATCATATCTCTTTAAAATTATACAAACTTCAAATATGAATATTCACATAACCAGTTATAATGGGAACTGAAAAAGTATTCACATATGTTCATAATTATCATAATGTAATTGTTGCATAAGAGTTTAAATTATTTTTGCTTACTTCTCATTAACCAGTGAAAGTGCCTACATACTACAGAAATAATCTAAGCTTTATTAAGATTATGAGATAAAGACAATAGCCTGTAGAAAGTTTCTTCTACATGCCTATGTGATATTAGAAAAAATATACACATAACTAACTAGCTGTTCCTTGCGGTTCCACCTGCGTCTGAATGAACTACATCCAACATACAGAAATAAGTAACCTATGTCCTTAATGTCATCATCCTCCAAGCCTTTTTCCCAACTATGTTGAGGTCGGCTTCCAGTCTAACTGGATGTAGATGAGTACCAGTGTTTTACAAAGAGCAACTGCCCTATCTGACCTCCTCAACCCAGTTACATGGGCAACTCAATACTTATCTAATATAAATCTAATATCCTTGGTAAGACTGATACCTACATGTACCGAATATAGCTTAAATTGGTTCAATCGTTTTGCTGTGAAAGTACGATGAGCCAACAGAGTTACTTTAGTATAACTGAACTCATATAAATTGTATGAACGCAAACATGATAATTATACCTACTAGGAATTACAGCTCATTATTTAATACATAGCTTGTTTGTTTTTATTAATTGTGTAGTAACAATGATAATTAAGTCTACATTTACATTAGGTGCAATTTCCTTATTTGTATTCACTATGCAACTGGATAATTAATATGGCAAATGGCAATGTTTCATCCAAAATTCCATTTTCAATAGGGGTGATGGTGTCATCTGGTAAGTCTAAAAGTTTGTGGCTCATTAGGACGCCAATGGCGACGTCGCCGGCTACGTATCCAAGCAGTTAATATTGAAATGTATGGGTACCTAACTCACATGGCGACGGCTTGGCAACGTCGCCAAATTGGAAGCGTGGCCACGAGCTATAGTTCTCTACGTGGCTTCTGGATGCTCTGGCCACTATAATGTGGCCAGTCAGCGTGCGATTTCTTCAGCGACGACGTAAACAATTGACTGCCGAGACGCCATTTCCACTCGACTTGGCGACCTTTGGATGCCAGAAGTAGCCAGGCCTGCGCCGATGGCGACATCGCCATGGCATCTCAATGAGGCAGAGCTCTAAGTCAAAGCTCGATCGATCGATTATAATGTAAAGCGACGCTTGGTGCGGTTGTCCCGTGGATGGGTGCCCGGGTAACTGGGTTGAGGATATCAGATAGGCAGTCGGTCCTTGTAAAACACTGGTGCAGCTGCATCTGGTTAGACTGGTAGCCCCAACATAGTTGGGAAAAGGCTCGGGAGATGATGTAGGACTTTGAGTATTAAGGATGCGCGAACCTTCTTTATAGATGTTTATACAAGTCGTTATCACTTCCTATAGATAGAGTGAGTGACAATGACCTCTTATCAGTGTCTCGGTGTGTTATCGGGCGCCGCGATCGTAAATATTGCGCGATATTATTATTATCTATTGGTATTCAGACCTTGAGAATTTGTACTGTATGTGTGAATAGTTCAAAAGTTAAGTAAATACAGGAGTAGGTAGATATTTGTATGTTATTAGTCGGTACTTTGTACCTAGTGTACCTACGCCTAGTATTTGTTTTATTATATAATACCGCTAGCCGTTTTCCCGCGGTTTCACCCGCGTCCCGTGGTAACTACTGCCCGTACCGGGATAAAAAGTAGCCTATAGCCTTCCTCGATAAATGGCAAGGGCGGATCCAGCTTCGGCGTCAGGGGGGGGTCACAAAGTCGTGGTCAAGTCACAAAAAATATTATATTGTAGCGTATACTTCTTTTCATATTAAAAGTAGTAGTATAAATACAATAAGCGCGATCGTAGCGAGCTCGAAATTTTTACGAATGTTAAGAAAAGTGTTTTCATGTAGAAAATGGCCCGAGCAGAGTGAGCGCAATTTCTCGTATTTATACTACACACACGTGCGAAATAAAAAAGCGCGAGCGAAGCGAGCGCGAAAATTTTTGTTCAGGTCGAGGACTAAAGTTAAAAAAGTGTTTTTATGTAGAAAATGGTCCGAGCTGAGTGAACGCGATTCCTTGGATCACAGTTGCGAAATTGAAAAAAGCGCGAGCGAAGCGAGCGCGAAAATTTTTTTTTCAGTCCGAAGACTAAAAGTAGATGAAAACGCTTTCTTGCTGTATAATGGTCTCTGCACACAGCGGGCGTGGCGCGGCGGGACGGGACGGCGACGTAAAATATTTTCTTTGAAAATTTCAACTGTCTTACTATTGGTAAGGGTTCATGAGATCAGGGCCGTCTCTAGCTCATGTAGCGCTTGGGTGCAATCAAGGTGCACCCAAGCGCTACCTATGTATCTATTGAAAGATTTTGAGTAGTACATATTGATCGAAGTCCTTTACAAGGAATATAAATAAGAACGTTCGAACGAAAGTCACTTTTTTGGTAGTTAAAGGACTTTAAAAAAATGGTTCCAAATCCAAAATAATAATTAGCGCGAGCGAAGCGAGCGCGCAATTTTTTTAATTTTGAGACACAAAAAGTTCATAAGTTTTAAAAAGCGCTGTAAAGTAACAAGCAGTCGGAAGCGCAAACTGTTTTGTTTTTGAGGACTCCATTAATATATTTTTTTGCTATATTTGACTTATGAAGCTATCAAGGCAAGGTAGATATAATATTGCGCGAGCAAAGCGAGCGCGAATTTTTTTGTAAGTACATTGTAAAGCAGTGGTTCTTAACCTTTTTTTACATGAGGAACCACTTTAACTAAAGTTCGTCTTGCCGGGGACCACCTCATCGGTTTACCTAAATTGAGAGTTCCTTGATAAAGAATACAAGGATACTTTATAATTAGCACTCATTTTTTTATTATTTAGCAAACAACTAAAAGTTACAGATTTAAGTTTTATGATATTTTTGTGACTGCATTCTCTTTACTAATTTATGAATTTTTGGTTCAGTACTACTCAAAGTAAAACGCATGTCGGCAGTTCTAGGTAAGCAAATGCAAAGAACGATAAACGTATGCCTACGTAGTTTCCAAATGCGCGAGCGAAGCGAGCGCGTATCGTAATTTTTATGGGACTTAAACCAAATATTACGTAAAATTTAGCGCAAACGTACTTAACTTTTTGATTGCTGTCAAATGCAAAAACAAATATAGTGTCTGAATACGCGAGCGAAGCGAGCGCGAAATTTTAATTATTTTTTAAGACTCAAAACCAAAATTACGTAAGTTGCGAAAACCCGCGCGCGCATAGATAAGTCGATAAAAATAAAGTTAGATAACATATATAGCAACGTCGAGAAGCAAAGCTTCGCGGACCATTTGGAATGCCTCCAGGGACCACCAGTGGTCGGCGGACCACCGGTTAAGAACCACTGTTGTAAAGCAACAAGTAGCCGCGAGCGCAGCGAGCGCGAACTTTTTTAAATTATTTGTTCGAAGACTCACAAATCAGACTGGGAATTACGTACAAATAAAAAGGAACCGTGATTAGAGCGAGTGCCATTTGTGTTCGTTGATTCGGTGCGTCAATAACAATAATAAACAATCAGAAATACAGTACAGACATAGTCATTTACTCGCGAGCGTAGCGAGCTAGAATTTTCGGAATAAAAATTATCTTATACTTATAAAAAAAACATAAAACATCGTGTTTAACCATTTCAATTATTGGTCCTCTTAGGTCCTGAACCTGGCCCAGGGGGGGGTCATGACCTTGTGACCTACCCCCTGGATCCGCCGTTGATAAATGGGCTATCTAACACCGAAAGAATTGTTCAAATAGGACCAGTAGTTCCTGAGATTAGCGCGTTCAAACAAACAAACTCTTCAAACTCTCTTTTTATCCGGGTTCGTGCAGAGGTTCCCACGGGATGCGGGTGAAACCGCTGGCAGAAGCTAGTCTTCAATAATCAGTAGGTACACGAAGGATTCTTTATAGAACGGCGAATTAAGGCCATGATAAGAAAGTGCTAACATTAATTTGTTTTGGTTGTTTGCTCGAAAGATAAGAATGAAAACAAACTTTTAACTGGTTCATTAGATTATGTGATTACAATTTGTTTTGAAGATTTTTTTGTCTTTACAATGCTTATCAGTTCTAATTATACCACCGTAGCCTTTTCCAGCGTTTACGGGATTTAATTGTATTTCTTATTCTCATTTACATTATATCTAGGTGTGCCTCGCGGTTCTGCACGAATCCTGAAGGTACGACTTCCCGGGTAATTAATAACCTATGACATTTCTCTCATCATTTCTCTCAGGCAGAGTATTTGTGTACCAATAGTCGGTTTCAAATACTTGTGCATTATAATATGTCCTACGCAGCTGGCTGATCTTATGTAGCCGAAAATCAACTAAGAAACCATTATTTTTTTTCGGTTCAGTTTTGGCTTGAAAGTTTGACAGAGATCGAGTAACTTTCGCATTTTATAAATACTAGCGTAAGAGTATAGATTCAAATCAGAGCGTTAATGCCTTACTGGGACGTTTTGCGGTGCAGTATGGTACGGTAGCCAACTTGATGTGTATTGCACATAATCCGTGAAAACCGACGATAGTACGAGGGTAATATTGTTAGGGCTGCGGAATTATTCGCTCGAGTTACCGCGGCCCTGGTACATTTGGGCCTCCAAACGGAATATGTTGGGTTTTATGGTGCGTCTATACGGTGCATGTAGCTTGCGCATATTGAGGCACATGCGCAGATTACATGCACAGCTACTCGCGCATGTACCAACGCAAAATACCCACCCGCGTGCTCTTGTCACTTGCGCATGTTAACTTGCTCCAGCTACATGCACCCTTAGTAAGAGTCTGACACTGCGCCCACAGTGAGGGGTCAAAAAACGAAATGAAAAGGGGGACAATATGACCTTTAGTATGACATTAGCCACCCCTAACTGTGCATTCAGTGTGCATTTCCAATCAGTGCGCTAAAGGGCACTTCGGCTCAGTAATTTTGCCAGTTCAGATGTGAAAAGGGGTAGGAAATAAATTCTCTTTCTTTATACTATGTAAATGCCAACCATTTTTTTTACACCCGCGTTTCTTTTCTGTCTTTTAATACACGTTCGTCTCAGAAACATGGAGCTGCTTTAATCAAAATAACTAGATTATAATCTGGTGTCACCTATATTTATTCAGCCTGAAAACTCTTATCAACTATAACGCATTATCCTTACTAATATTATTTATTTATTTAATACTTCTGCACATTCTCTGCGAGGGCGGAATTAACGCCCTAGGCATTTTCTCTCAGTCTACCTTTGGGAACCTTATTATGAATGCGAAAGTAAATCTTTTTATCTGTCTGTCGCGCTTTAACACAAAACTTAATCGATTTACTTATAATAATATGATATTTTTTGCGTGTTCCCGGCACGAGAGTGAAACCGCGTGAAATATCTATTTCTACTAAACGTAAAACAAGTGAATGCGACACTTTTGCTAAGCCTATCAAGTTATGTTTACCAAATGGTTAGCGGGGGTGGAAATTCGATGCAAGACCTTTTTTCCCCTCCGTACGCCGGGTACTTAGATAATATTGGCTCGTATTCTGTTACACTCGATTCGCGGAAATGGTGTTTTTTTTTACCAACTTTTTTCTACGACTTTAAAAGGGGTGTTTTAATTTGTTTTAGGGTTTACATATCAAAATTTTATATGTGTTTGTTTGATTTTTTTTACCTTGTAATGAGTTAATTTTTTGACAGTAAGGTCAACTTATCTTCATAAACAGCTGAAACTATTTCAATGAAACTCCCGTCAGTAGCATACTACATTAGAATCAGCAAAGGTTACCTCGCCTGAATAAAGTTAAAACAAATCTTCTATATTATGAAATTCAGTACCTATTTTGCAATTACCATATTGTTATCACACTTGAATTGATAATTACATTTCACGCAACATAATAGGTTATTGACTTTAAACTTAAAAACCAAAAGAAATATCACCAAAATTATAGATACAAAAAGCAATAGATAGGACTAATCTGCGAATTTAACTATCAATCTGACTGTCAAATATTTTTATGACAGTTTTGAAAAAACAAAAAAGGTTTTTGACAGCGGTGGGATTCGAACCCACGCCCTTTCGGACTGGTGCCTAAAACCAGCGCCTTAGACCGCTCGGCCACGCTGCCTTGAAATGTAGTGCTGAAATAGGCGTTCAGGTTCTATCTAGTATTTTAGTACTTTTCCATGGTGAAAATGGTTGGAATTGAGTTTGGTACCATATTATGTTGCCCTAAGATATCCCAAGATACTATTTATGTGTCGTTTTACTTATTAGAGATCGGAATTTGACATTACTTGAATAGGACTTATGTCAAAATTCTTATGGCAAATCTACATATTTTCATATGAGTTGAACTATTCAATGTAATCATATCCTATGATAATAGATTAACCTACTAGAAGATAATAATCTAGAACTGACGTCGTTTCCAATAATTCTATCTATCCGTAGTTTTGCTCACTTACTAGACATATAATTTTGACATAAACAATTCAATAGATAATAGGTATAGAATGTTGGAAACGGCCTTTACCCGAATGACAAGAAGGTATTTTTAACTATGCAACTTATTCGTCGTTAAAAAGTTTTCAGTCGGTCTGATTTATGAACCCAAACAACCTATCGGCCCACTAAAACTTTGCAGTGTGTGAGCTCTTAGTGTATCTCAGCTAAAATCAATAAACAAGGTTTTTCCATTAGTTAAATTCAAAATTAAACTAGGGGTGTTAAAATGACGAATTTCTGTATAATCGTATCGCAATAAACCCGACGCCAAAGTAATTGTTCGTGACGCTATGAAATATTAAATTTAAACGTCATAACTCGTATCGAGGGGAGAACTTAGATGGTAAAAGGTGTTGGATGTGGCAATGTGGAATTAAAATTTTATGGAATACTTGCTGTTTGTCTGCGGTTGCACCCGCGTCTTCACCCGCGGTTTCTATTCGTGGACACAGATAAAAAGTCGCCTTTTTCCTATTTTAGGATGAAGACTATTTGTATATAGCTCGTGCCAGCGGTTTCACCTGCATCCCGTGGGAACCTCGGCACGAACCCGGATAAAAAGTAGCCTATAGCCTTCCTCGATAAATGGGCTATCTAACACTGAAAGAAATTCAAATCGGACCAGTAGTTCCTGAGATTAGCGCGTTCAAACAAACAAACTCTACAGCTTTATAATATTAGTATAGATTTATAGTATTAGTAAGGACGTCATGTGAAATATTTTTTTAAAGTACCTGTGTCCCCTCGCTTTTACCTCAGTTACTGTATGTTTTAGAGGTACTTCCGGCATCCGGACCTGACTCCAGCTATTTTTTTTTAAATTTAGACTGAATATTTTATTCAGTCTACCATGTTCAGCAGTGGACGGCAACTGATTAGACCTTATTTTGAGATTGTGACCTAATCATGAATCCTTATTTCGCGAATTACATAATATGTAGATTTGATTACTCATTAGTTCAAGCGAATTTCAACCACTTCTATGTTAGTTAATCACCCTTAACGCATCGGAACACACATGGTTGGCTAGGGTCGGGGCTTCACCGGGTCGCTGACACCCCTCTGCCAAGGGTGGCCGCCAATCAATATGTGACGTCACTGTCTGGCTGGTCTGGCTGATTATGATGATGATCATTCAAGCTAAGACCTCATTTTGAGTCATCATCATCTCCCGAGCCTTTTTCCCAACTATGTTGGGGTCGGCTTCCAGTCTAACCGGTTGCAGCTGAGTACCAGTGTTTTACAAGGAGCGACTGCCCATCTGACCTCCTCAACCCAGTTACTTGGGCAACCCAGTACCCTTTGATTAGACCGGCTTCTGACCTGTAACGACTGCCAAAGATGTTACATGACAGCCGGGACCTACAGTTTAACGTGCCATCTTCATTTTGAGTATGCTTAATCATTCTAATTAATCAGCTCTCTATTGAAGTCTACTCTTAACGCATCAGAACACACATGGATGGCAAGGGTCGGGGCTTCACCGGGTCGTTGACACCCCTCTGCCAAGGGTGGCAGCCAATCAATATGTGACGTCAGTGTCTGGCAGGTCTGGTTTTATGAGGGGTAGTTTTTGAAGAGTTCAAGGTTGGTGTGTGAATTTTTTAGGGCTTTTTTGTATAAATTTTTGTTCTTTTGTTGAATTTGTACTTGAAAAAATTGAAATTTTTAAGTGCTTGACTAAGTAAGTTTTTAACTACTTACCTGCGGAAAAAAATATATTGTTTTAGGCACTTTGTAATTTGCTCGCAACATAATGATAACCAAAAATACGTCCTATAATTTTGAAAGGATGATTAATTTTTTTTATGACATTAATATTAAACGTATCTTTTATTGTTTCAGAAATCGGTGGCAAAACTACTGGTATGTTCTATTCTATATTTATTTATGTCGAATAATATCGACATATTGGTATGCTATATACTGCAATATTTCTTTAAGATGATGTGTAATACACACGTCAGATGCTACACGACAGCAGTGCCGTAGCTCTCGTAACAAGCTCTTCCTATATGACTCAGAGGAAATTAATATATATTGTTCACAGCTGATGCATTCATGTGAAGACTTATTTAATGAGACAAATTCATTTCTTGATTGTAGTAGGACTATTCGCTTTAGTATTACAATATCGGGAGACCTTTCACACACGGTCTTTTAGTGCCATGGTAAACTATTGATTAGTTAGTGTTTTCTATTCTACCGGAACTGACAAAATACATATATACTTTACATATAACAACACTCATGATATACATATGCAACAAACATGATCATCACACAAATGTTGACCGTACCGGGAATCGAACACGGGAACCTCTGTTCCGAAATCCAGCATTGAGACCATTGTCATTTATTTATATATTTCACTTCGTCACTATAGTTACAGGAATTTCCCAATTCAATACTGTGGCTATAAATGAAGTTCTAGTTACTGTTACATACAATGTACATGGTGGTTTTTGTGAACTTTATTTTTTACTGTAACTTTCAATCCTAAACAATTCTTTAAGGGCCTGCCAAAGCCAATGCCCTACCGAGTCCATAAATAGGGTCATTCATTCATGACGTCAAAGACGTTCTGTAAGTACTTCTGACGTCATTCAGACTCAGACTCCATTGATAAAAGATGTCTAGACTGAAACCGTCTAGAGGTCTGACACGTGACCTGTGCATGGGTTAAGTTTAGATAAGTGATATTGATAGGAATGTAAAAGATTTTCAATGGTATAATTCGATGCAATTCGAATATGCAATCCAGATGATCAGATGTTTTGTGGCGTTTTCTGCCTTTTCCCCGAAATTATGGGGCCGGCCTCCAGTTTAACTGGATGCAGCTGAATACCAATGTGCTACATGGAGAGGCTGCGTATCTGATGTCCTCAGACCAGGCTGTTTGGCGTTTGACTACTTATGCGTTATTCACACAGATCTTGAAATGACAGCTAGGACCCCCAAAAAAAAATCTCAAGCCCACATCTGAAACTATTTCACTTTCCAAAAAAAAAAATCGAGAAAATTCTCTAAGCACGCAAACCCAGTTTACATCAACTCCAATAAAACACGTTTCACGTTACACTAACTTAACCCATACCTACGATAACTGGCTACAAATAAACCACGGTTTAACGTAACAGTTTTCAGTTAAAGTTCGTACAGTTACATGTTTTATCAGCTATTTACAATCCTGCACTGGATACGACTTTGCGAAAGTTTCTCTGCTGGTGCAGCGAAAATGTTCGCCGCGTTATTGAAATCCTTGTTTTGTATGGGTGCGTGAATGTTTTTGCTACGTTAGTTCTGTTTAAAAGGATGCTTTGCTCATATTTAAAATGGGTATAGTACTGACGGGTAATTTATAATTTTATCATCCTTTGATTTTTATGAGATTGATTTGTCGAACTCTACCGGCCTTGCTTATTTTGATATACAGTCATGGACACATAATTAAAGACACTGTTGGAATCTTAAATTGCTGCCACATTTCATCTGTATTTCTTTTTTCTGATTGCTACTGGAACTTTATTTTCTATTTTAAAATATTTAAGAGGGCATTGTGAAATATTAAAACTAAAGACTATCTTCAGTGATCCTTCGCGACAAGTTTTTTTTCGCTTTATCCGAATCTCGAGCGGTATGAACCATAACGTGGCCTGGCCATATAACTAAAGACACTCCATTTGCGCAGAGGAACAAATGCAAATTATTAATATTATTGATGGTACTTTTCTATAACAACATTCCCTACACTGTAACTAAGCATACTAATGAGTACTAATATTTGGTTTATTTCCTTTTACCTCAATGACAGCACGACATCCCTAAGCGTGCAAGCGGTCAGTTTTGTTTTAAGTCGCTACGGGAATTTTCTTCCATGCTTCATAAAAATTTGTGTGAAATTGATCAATGTTTCATGTATGACTTATCGCCATTGTGTTTTCTGGCCGATCACCAGTTTTTTTTTCTATTAAATTTGCGATGGGCCAAACCAAAACCGTCATAAGCTGCTCGATCAAAGAGTCCTTTTTACTACTCTTACAGTGTTTTTCAGAACTTTTCTAATTTGGAAAGCGCTAAGGACCGGTAAATTATGCTTAGCATATAAAAAAATGCTATTTCTAAAATATTATAGTACTTGAATTCGCCTATTTTTAATAATATCTTTCTAAAAGATCACCACACCAAGTAGTGGAGAGAAGCCCCACACTATTACTTTTTCGCCTCCTATGTTTGAGAACTTTCTTAGAGTATTTTGGTTCCATCTCATGTTTTGGAGGCGACTAATTTCGATACATTATTTTAGAATTATTCGTATCCCTTTGTTTAATGAGAAAAAAAAACATTTTTGAACACTTGTTAACTGCACCTTTCACATTTGATAGAAATAGCCAACTACAGTATGGACACGCGGTGCTTTTCCAAAAGTAACCTCTTCCGATACCCATGCCTTACAGCTTTTCCTGACCCGGTTGTAGTCTAAAAGTTCTGCAGACACAATTTTCGTCCTTTTAGCATCAAATGACTCCCAAAAAAAACAGTACCGAATCATGTAAATGGTTCACTATTTGCCTATAGCACCGCCTTAAAGTCTGTTTGCGGACAAGTTTTCCTTGGGGTCGGTTTTGAGTTGTTCTCAAACCATGCCTTTTTTAGAAAGAAGAAAGAAAGAAGAAAGAAAGAAAGAAAAGAAAATAAGTTTAATTGCGCAAAATATAAGACGCATAAATGCCCCTAACAAAATGAGCATAATATGGATAAAAAGAACATAACACAAATTTAAGGGAAAATATGCGTCCTAAAGTGCGCAATACGGCCCTCGCTCAGCATAATGCTGCGACCCGAAACGAGATAGAGTCCCAGCGGTGGTTTTCAGCGATAGCCGGTGCTACCGCGATGACGTCAACCGGTGGAACTAATGTATAAAATAAATAAATAAAAAATACCTAAATTTTAGTGCCATTGATAAGAAATCTTTAATAATAAATTTATTACCATGTCCTTACTATAGATCAAGTGGTATGAATAAATCCGTATGTCAAAATATAATATTAAAAAGCCTAAAACATTTTACTTACCAGAATTTTTGTTCTAGTCTTATTGATAAGACTATAATGAAAATTTTTAATGAAATAAACCTAAATTATTACCTAATTCGAGTTTTCGTAAGTATTTTATTCATTTCTAAAAAAATGTATGGCAACTATTTGTATCTTTCGTTTTTTTTTTTTAACTAGGCTTTAACTGTCTTTAATTAGCTGACCAGCCAAGTATCAGCTACAAAAGTTAGTGTTCATTTCCCATAGAGCTTTATATCTAAAGTATTAAAGAAAGAAAATATTTTTTGTCCTTAATTTAAAGAACACAATGTAATGTTTCTTTTAATAATTATTACACTACAGTTTATACCGTGCTTAAGCTCATGTCAGTACCATAACTATTTATTTCACTTTGAGTCGGGGGGTGTCTTTAATTATGTGTCCATGACTGTATTATTTTGAAGTTCATTGTGAATCAAATCGAACTTTTAAGTCCGTCTGAAAGCGGTTGGGTCATTGTAATTTGCGCATATTGCAACATAGTGATTTTTGAACCCGATCTATCGGCAGGACAGTTTCATCAAAATCCATCCAGTAGTTTTTGCGTGAAAGAGGAACATACATCGATACATAAGTAAAAACTTTCACCTTTATAATATCAGTAGAATACCCACTAAAATGGGACAATACCTACGTAGTAAGAAGAACCTTTGATCATATGGAGCGTGACCCCCGGTTATAAATAGATGTCTTCCCGTATTAGGAAACGGGAAGACACTCATGAAATTAATTCAATAAGTTAAGATTAGGCTCATTCAACACTCTTGGTGTAGTGCAAGCTATCTTTCTTAGAGAGTGTTCTGTTCATCTTGAAGAGCGAATATATTTGTCAGGACCCATGGTTAGGCGTAAACTCTCGTGTTATTTTGGGCTTTTGAGAATGTACTAGCTATATACATACAATTAGGTGTTACAAATTTTGTTTCAATAACAAAAATATTATAAGTACACGTTGACTTGGGAACTTCCTTCTTGTTTTTCGTTGGTAAATAAAGCAAGTGGATTTCTATTTCAAATGTGCAGATGGGTACATAAACTCTCTAAGTAATTGGGAATTGTGAATCTTAATTTATTACAAAACTTTACTCGTAAAAGGTGTCGCTGATCTATATTGAGATGGGAAAATATCAGATGATTTACTTACTACAACTTATTTTGTTACACACTGGAGCTCTATTTATCAAGGTTAAGAGTAGAAGGGCCTACAACAAGAATCTAATAGTACTGAATTTAACGATGACAATTTTAATATATTTCACACAATTCTATCTTCATTTAGAAATTTTATTACCTTTTCAATGCCTTTTCAGGTGCAAATAAATTTCTGACATTGACTTTACCAGACTGACAGTCCTGGTCGTCCTATTGGCACAATGACACCACATAATCCAGTATTTAGCAATCGAGGGCGTCCTAAGGAGGTCTGGATTATAACCTCGATACCACCCAGACGGGCAAAGCTCTACTGACCCTGTGCAAAGTTGTTCAAGGGCATAGGACTTAATTTGCTGGAGTGAATGAGGTGTCATTGGCTTTGAAATTTAACTAAGATGTCTTTCCTTTTATTGTGTTTTAGAGGTTTAGTTTTTTGGTGGTCTCACAATGATATGGAAAGTCAAGTCATGGTGGACAAGTACACTAATGCATCTCAAGTATGACGGTTCGGGATCGATTCCAAGTCAGACAAGTACCAATGCAACTTTAAAAAAAACGGCCAAGTGCGAGTCGGACTCGAGCAATAAGGGTTCTGTACCATTATTTAAAATGAGCAAAAAAATCACGTTTATTGTATGGGAGCCCCCAAAATATTTATTTTATTCTAGTTTTCAGTATTTATCGTTATAGCGGCAACAAAAATACATCATCTGAAAAATTTCACCTCTCTAACTATCACGGTTCATGAGATACAGCCTGTTGACAGACGGACAGATAGAGGAGCGAAAACAATAGGGTCCCGTTTTACCCTTTGGGTACGGAAACCTAAAAACACTGATGATAAAAGGTCATTGTCTTCCAAGACTTTGTAAACAAAATTTAAAATTGCACCTACAGTCGCCCACGCCATATAAAACGCATATAATATAGGAAGTACAAATAAGGTTGTGATGCAGGAAAGACCCTGTACTAGCTAGCTTGAAATACTAATGATGTGAGGTTTAGGCTGGTTACAATTACTTACAATGTTATGAATAGGTTTTGTTCACTGCCTATGTTAATTTGTGAGAGGTGTAAGAAAGGGGGCGTATTTTGTGTTTTGAAAAGTTGTTTTAATATTTTAAAATTCGGTGGTAGGTCTGGTCCTCCTGTAATCTAAAATGAAGGTAAATGTAACATGTCTCCTTGTTGGTAAATGTATTTTGAAAGTACATATTTACTTCAGAAATTATGTATTTAAAGTTTTATATAATAATTTTATATGTCCATCCAGAAAATATACTATGATGCTTTCTAAAGCAAAACCAACTAATAGAATTAGTTTTTTACCTAATGACCAAGATGCTTTTCACATTGGAAACGGTCAAAGAATTTTTAACTACATATTAATAATTTAATAGATATATCACAACTAAGATAAAGTATGTAAAAAGCCTAAACTACAATAAACGCTTAGTATTGCGATTTGCTATTACCGATGATTACCAACAAAAATAGATCAAAACGTCACGTACAGAATTTGTAATGGCTACTTAGATTTTTATCGTACGTGATGAATATAAATAGTTTCTGATTGATAAACTTTGTAAAGTGAGGCTCTTGAGGTTTGATTCTCGGTTTGGGACATAACCTGCCTAGCTTTATAATCATCATCATTGTCATCGTCGTCGTTCCTTTATCCCAATTTTAATTATGGTTAGCGCAGTGTTTTGTGCTCCCATACTCTTCTGTCTGCCGTCATCTTACAAGACCAGTAACACTCTTTTTAGCCATGTTGACTTTCACACAATCCATTAATCGTTTCTTTGGTCGTCCCTCGCAACTATATCGGATGGATATAGTATCATGGGACGACCACCATCATTTAGCATTCGTGCTCATCATCTTCCTCACAACATGATTCTCATTCCTCCGCATCACCTTTCCAGATTCATCATCAGCCTATCGCAGTCCACTGCTGGACATAGGCCTCTCCAAGTGCACGCCACTGAGATCGATTTTCGGCTTCTCGCATCCAGCTCCTGCCAGCCGTCTTGCGCAAGTCATCACTCCACCGTGCCTGAGGACGTCCTACACTACGTTTGCCGAGGCGCGGTCTCCACTCTAGAACTCGTTTACCCCAACGGTTATCGGTTCTTCGGCTAATATGGCCAGCCCACTGCCACTTCAGCTTGCTGATTCGGTGGGCTATGTCGATGACCTTGGTTCTCTGACGGATTACCTCATTTCTGATGCGATCCCTCAGAGAAATACCGAGCATAGCCCTTTCCATAGCCCGCTGAGCGACTTTAAACTTGTGGACCAGCCGTACCGTCAGTGTCCACGTTTCGGCTCCGTAAGTCATGACAGGTAGGACGCACTGATTGAAGACTTTGTCTTTAGGCACTGTGGGATCGACGATGTTAGGACTCGACGCAGCTTCCCAAATGCAGCCCAACCCAACTGAATTCTCCTATTCACCTCGTCCTCAAAGTTGTTTCTACCTAACTGCAATGTCTGCCCGAGGTATACATATTTCCGAACAACTTCGAGAACGGCGCCGTGTATCGCAATCGGTTCCGGTAGAACATGTTCATTGAACATGACCTTGGTTTTGTCCAAGTTCATCCGTAGGCCGATGCGTAGAGAAGATTCAGCCAGGTCGTTCAGCATCTGTTGTAGGTCCTGCAGCGTTTCCGCCATGATGACGATATCGTCAGCAAATCGCAAGTGAGAGATGTGTTCGCCATTGATGTTGATGCCTCGTCCTTTCCAGTTCAGCGTCTTGAACATATCCTCCATTGCATTAGTGAACAGTTTCGGGGAAATAACATCCCCTTGTCTCACTCCTCGATGCAACGGTATGGGCCTTGTTTGCTGATTCTGTACTTGGACGGACATTGTAGCGGCTTCGTAGAGATATCTCATCACTTGGATGTATCGCCAATCTACTTGACAACGTTGCAGGGACTCCAGAACAGACCAGATTTCAACCGAGTCAAAGGCCTTCTCATAGTCCACAAATGCTAGACACAGGGCTGATTATACTCTTCGGTCTTCTGTATAATCTGCCGCACTGTGTGGATGTGGTCTATGGTGCCGTATCCGCTCCGAAACCCAGCCTGCTCCGGTGGTTGGAATTCGTCGAGTCTTCGCGCAAGTCGGTTCGTGATCACTCTTGAGAACAGCTTATAGACGTGGCTTAGGAGGGAAATGGGTCGATAGTTCTTCAGCTGGGTTTTGTCTCCCTTTTTGAAGAACAGGACGACAACACCCTACTCCACGCCTCTGGAGTTCTCCCTTCAAACAGGACGGCATTAAAAAGCTTCTGGAGCTCCCCCAGTACGGGCTTTCCTCCTGCTTTTAAAAGCTCTGTTGTAATGCCATCCTCGCCAGGGGCTTTTCCATTTTTGAGCTGTCTCAGAGCGATCTCGATTTCGCCACTGCTGACTTCTGGCAGGTCTTCGGTGAAATGGCGTGTTAATGTGGCTCTAGAATCCTCATTTCCGGGATCAGGTCGAGATGCATGCGATGCGTATAACCGGCCATAGAAATTTTCCACTTCCGAAAGGACTGCCGGCACCGAAGAAACGACTTCTCCACTTGTTGTGGTCAACTTCGTCAAGTGGCTTCTTCCAAGAGATTGTACGAACACCTTTGACCCCCGATTTAGCTCAATTGCTCTTTCAATGTCAAGAGTATTGGAGCACCGGAGGTCGCGTCGTACGTGCTTGTTGATCTCTTGGTTTAGAGCCCGCTTAGCTGACGAAGTGACAGGCGGGTTTTCACGTCGTTTCTTCATAAGCCCTAATGTCTCTTCCGAAAGCTTTGATTTCTTGCCCTTACGCTGCATGTTACAGAATCTCGAACCTTCCTCCCTGAGGATCCGAACCACATATTCGTGGTTCTGGTTAACGTCTGTTGTGGTTTCCACGGCGGCAAATCGGTTCTCCAAATTTGACTGGAACGTTTCAGATCCTGTCATGGTTTGGAGCAGTGTTGGTCGGAGCCTGGCCTTCATCAGACGGAAACGTTCGGCCTTGAAGTTGATATTCAGAGAGCCTCGGACAAGTCGGTGATCGTTACCGGTATTAAACCTATTGATCACGGAGACATCTCTGAATATGTGCTTCTTGTTCGTCATGATGAAGTCAATCTCATTTTTAGTCATAGTGTCGGGGCTTTGCCACGTCCACTTCCTTTGGGGCTGCTTTTGAAAAAGAGTTCATCAAAAGAGCCCCTCGCGTTCGAGGAAGTTGACGAGCATTTGCCCCCTATGATTCCTGCCTCCAAATCCATGGGATCCTACTGCCGATTCACCGCAAATCTGTACTCCCACTTTAGCGTTAAAGTCCCCCATGACAACGGTGTAATGGGTCTTTGTAGTGAAGTGGAGGGCCCTTGATATATCATCAAACATATCCTCCACTTCATCGTCTGAATGTGTCGAGGTCGGTGCGTACACTTGCACTACCTTGAGGCTATACCTGTCGGTGAGCTTTAAGATAAGGTACGCTACCCTGTTCGACACACTAGACACCTCCACAACGTTATCAGCTAGGGACTTATTAACCAGAAACCCAACGCCACCTTGGGATTGTTGGTCTCCCTCTTAGAAGTACATTAGGTGACCTGATTCGAGGGTTATGGTGTCCTCCCCCTCTCTTCGAACTTCACATAACCCTAATATGTGCCACCTAATCTTCCCAAGTTCCACCTCGAGTTGCGCCAGATGCGAGTCAAGCCGTAGCGTGCGGCCGTTGTACGTCGCAAGAGTCAGATTAGTTTGGTGGCCTCCCGTAACCCGGAGATTCTTCGCACCCCCTGTCCCGCCGTAACCACGGTCGCCACCGTGACCGGGAATAGCGGGACTGCCGGGAACTAGGGGCCGTGGCTTTCTCGTTCTGCACATGAGGAATTTAGCCTACTGCTATCACGCTGGCCAGACGGGTTGATAGAGGGTTTTTTTCGAGTTTTCCTTCTCTCGCACTGGTGTTCGGTGCATTTTTTTTCCATTTTCCATTAGTCGCCTTGTACGACACCCACTGGAAGAAGGGGTAGCGATACATGTATTCTTAAGCCGTCGCTAAACGGCACAGATTATTTCCTTTCCAGATTATTTCCAATTATATATGGTCTTCCAGTCTCACTGAATGAACTTTTGTAAAAATGTTTTAATCTCATGAAAGCGTATGAGCCACACTTGTGTGTGTAAAATGCACATTGTTGTTGTATGACTCGACCACTACTGAGCGCTCCCGAGCTTACGCATACAAAGACAATGTGCATGTACATTCACACACACCAGTATGGCCCACCCGCTTTCGTTAGATGAAACATCTGTAATTATTACAGGAGTAGGTTCCTCATAATGTTGTGAATATCTAAAATCTAAACAGATTGTCGTTCTACGAAATAATCCCCGCGTTTCCGAATTAATCACGCATGGCTGATCTTGGGGGATATTGAGTAAATCCTTACAATGCGATTAGGAGAATAATCCGCTTCGGTATTAATATTAAATAATTTTACGCCTTATTTTCATGGATGGGTAGGCAGAGGTTGTCATTAAATAGGTCATGAATATTATCAAAGTGAAGAGTTTGTTAGTTTGTATGTCTGTTTGCCTGAATGGGCCATTCTCTGTAGTAACTCTGACGCAAACGATATTTTTCAAATTGCGTCAGATAGAACATTTCAAGAGGGAGGATATATGATACTCTTTATCCAGGCGCGGGAAGTAATAACGGAACGCGGGTGAAATGGCAGGTGAACACTTGTTTCAAATAGACCTACCCCAGGTTCTTATGATACGTCAAAGCATCTAGGTGCAGTAAATTTAATACCACCTATAAAATCCTCAATACTAAGAAATAGCCTATTGGATTTGTAATCAAAATAGTTGGCACCTGCTGCAGCGTCTCTGGTATAAATATTTGTCGATGCAGTAATCTGTAATTTAATATGGCTTCCGAAAATAACGTTATGGTACATACTGCAGTTGAATTTGAACCGTGTAGCATACAAGAGCTCGTGGTTAAGGCAAATCCGCAAGGATCGATTGATCATGAAAGTTAAGCAACTCGTGGTGAGGTCGGTCTAAGTGGGAGACCATCTTGTCATAACGAGTTCTTCCGTGTTTCGGAAGGTACTATAAACTGTAGGTCTCGGCTGCCATTTGAACGTCTTTGGCAGTCGTTACGGGTCTGATAACCAGTCTTACCTAGGCGTATTGGGTTGCCCGGGTAACTCGGTTAAGGAGGTTAGATAGGCAGTCGCTCTTGTAAAACACTGGTACTCAGCTACATCTGGTTAGACTGGAAGCCGACCCCAACATAGGGAAAAGGCTAGGTAGATGATGACCTGGTACAGCTTCTCTAGATAAAATATTTGTCGATGTAACTGTCTTGTCAATCTGTTACTTAATATGAGTTCCAAAAATAACGTAATGCTACATACTGCATTTGTATTTGAACCGTGTGTAGCTTTCAAGAGCTCTTTCATGTAGGCCGGATTCTTTTTCAGACTACTCGGCATGTAAAAATGTTGCTTCACATTGCGATATTTCCACTGAAAAAATCGTTTTTTTTTCTGGTTGTGTAGTACTAGCATCTGCCGCTTTTCACCCGATTCACGGGTTAACTACTTCGCACACTCGGATGAAAATAGCTTATAGGATGCCATATTTAACACTGAAAGATTCTTCATATCGGTGTTATAGTATCTAAGCCTGACCCATTAAATACTTCAGTCTAACAAAAAAACAAAAGAGTCCCTATTGGACCAAACAAAAAACTGCAGCAGATTTTTTTGTGCCAAAAAGGGCTGCATTTCTGCCTTAAAAACCCCCTCATGTTTCTTCACAATAGATACTAGGTCACAAAACATTCCCATACTTGAAAGATACGTCCTATTTCAAACAATGGCCGACCAATATTCTCGATGTGTCGATACACGTTTGTCTGTTCAAAGCGTGGAGAATGAAATGACTAGCGGAGGTGCCATTACGGAAAATCTCCTAAGAAAGTAGGGCGCCAAAATGCGGGTGTGTGGAGGACGAGAAATGCTACTATCTTCGCGCTTAAACGGTTTGGCGATCATTTGCTGTAATACCAATAATAAATAATGTCGGGACACCTTTTCACTCGCGGTCGCTTAGCCCCATGGCAAGTTATTAATTAACTTATGTTATGGGTTCTAACACAAGTGATAAACTACATATAGCTATATCAATACATATTTATACATATATATTGGAACACCCAGACCACGGCCAACACATGCTCATCACACAAATGTCGACCGAATCGGATACCGAATACCAAAAATCGTTGACAGATGTCTTAAAGAGCCCGAAAACCTCGTTACATCACTCGTAAATTATCGTTCTGGTCCCACACCGTACGTATTTGACCTAAAACAAGGTGCCTGACCTACCTGCATTATAGCATCTCTCATCTTTCCTTACTCCGTGGTTCAAAGCTTCACTGCTGTCCTATTTGTTACTGTCTGGTTCTGAGCTCCAGAGATCGATATCCTATATGTCTGGCTGATTTATACAGAAGCTGCTTAGATTTATCTAGGTTTAGAGCTCGAGAGAACTTGGCTTGATTGTTTGAAAAAGAAAAATGGTTTAGAAGACTTTTAGTTGTGAATGCTCGGTTATAGACGTTTATATAAGTTGGGGATGGTGTCTTAGGATTAGGGCTTTCAATACCGGTATTACGGGATCCCGTAATACCGTGATCACGGATATATTTTGGTCTTTTTTCAATACCGGTATTGACGAGCCAATACCGTGATCACGGTATTACAATTTATTTATAATTTTAATTATTTTGGTTTGTTGTAAGTAGCAGGAAGTTGTATTAAATAAAATAAATAACTACGTACTCGTAAGATGTACTCGTAATATTATTCTCACACTTCACACTTGTGTATCAAGCGCCAACTTTTATCTCCAGCATACCTCCACCTTTCTTAAACAACTGGTTTCTTAATCGATCGAGCGAGCCAAACGACGTTATTGTTTTGTTAGTCAGTAGTAAAGAGACATCTCATCACTAGGATGTATCGCCAATCTACTTGGCAACACTGCAGGGACTCCAGAACAGACCAGATTTCAACCGAGTCAAAGGCCTTCTCATAGTCCGCAAATGCTAGACACAGTTGAAGTTGAAGAACAGGACGACAACAGTCCTACTCCACGTCTCTGGAGTTCTCCCTTTAAACAGAACGGCGTTAAAAAGCTTCTGGAGCTCCCCCAGTACGGGCTTACCTCCTGCTTTTAATAGCTCTGTTGTAATGCCATCCTCGCCAGGGGCTTTTCCATTTTTGAGCTGTCTCAGAGCGATCTCGATTTCGCCACTGCTGACTTCTGGCAGGCGGTGAAATGGCGTGTTAATGTGGCTCTAGAATCCTCATTTCCGGGATCAGGTCGAGATGCATGCGATGCGTATAACCGGCCATAGAAGTTTTCCACTTCCGAAAGGACTGCCGGCACCGAAGAAATGACTTCTCCATTTGTTGTGGTCAGCTTCGTCAAGTGGCTTCTTCCAAGAGATTGTACGATGTCTCTTCCGAAAGCTTTGATTTCTTGCGCTTACGCTGCATGTTACAGAATCTCGAACCTTCCTCCCTGAGGATCCGAACCACATATTCGTGGTTCTGGTTAACGTCTGTTGTGGTTTCCACGGCGGCAAATCGGTTCTCTAAATTTGACTGGAACGTTTCAGATCCTGAAATGGTTTGGAGCAGTGTTGGTCGGAGCTTGGCCTTCATCAGACGGAAACGTTCGGCCTTGAAGTTGATATGTCGTTGATATGCCGTGATCACGTGATCACGGTATTGAAATTTTTAATACCGGTATTGATACCGGTATTGAAAAAATCCGGTATTTGAAAGCCCTACTTAGGATCTACTAGTCGAATTTGAAAACTTGTGTCAGTTTTAGGTAGCCCATGTATTGAGGAAGGCTACAGGATACTTTTTATACCAGGTGTGCTGAGTAGTTCCTACGGGGTGAGGCTGAAACCGCGGACAGAAGCCAGTAGAGAAATATGTTTCTAAACATAAGATCACGATGGCTGTCTCTGAACGGTCAAGGATTAACTTATAAGCCTCCGGAGCGAGGGTCGAGTCTATAACTACTTATCTAAAGGGCATAAGTTAAGATCAGTACGCGTATATAAGTATTTGTGTAAAATATTAAACTAGGGATCTATACCATCTTGAAGAGATGGTATAGATCCTTTATCTTACGATAGCGGGTGAGCCGTACTTGTATGTGTAAATGTATGTGTAAATTGTCTTTGTATTCATAAGCTTATTTACAGCTTTACCGAATCATACAAAGACGCATGTTCATTTACCTACACACACAAGTCCAGCTCACCCGCTTTCGTGGGACAAAATATGTACTATGATCCCCTTGCGAAAATAGCAGAATTTTCAAAAGAAAAGTGTAAAATTCGTCCCTGAGCCCTAATTGGCGAAACGTTGATGAAGTTTATTTTTACATAACCCTTTAGGGACACCAGGTGTGATGTAATAGGTATTACGTAAGTATGAAGTACCGATTAATTAATTAAGGCTGAGCGGTTGCCTAAATTAAGAGTTTCGCTCTGTTAAAGGTACTCGGGGGTGTCGTTAAACACACTTTGGGTACTAGGCGGTCAGAATGGATGGTCCTTTAATTAATGTACTAGGTGTGTATTGCCTACTAGTGTGGTATGGTAAAATACAAACATCCGAATTGAGAACCTCCTCCTTTTTGGGAAGTCTGTTAAAAAGCAGGACTTAGCAGGACACACTCAGAGACATTTAATGATTAGTTAAGCCGTTCCTTAGTGCCCGTGCAGATTTTGCCCGCGGTTTCACCCGCATCCCGTGAACACCTTCTGCATAAACCCCGATGAAAAGTAGCCAATAGCTATCTCGATAAATGGGCTAACTAACACTGAAACTGTTTTTTAAATCGGACTAGTACCCTGAGATTGGCGCTTTAGCTTTATAATATTATATTAGTATAGATATTTCATTACTATAGTGTAAAATAGTATCAAATTCACCAAGAAAGTACTTCCCATTATATCCAACCTGATCCCCCGCATCTGTTTTATCTCGTCAATATTGATGGAGGCAACAGTATGCTAATGAGAGTATCTTGGCAGGAAGACACTTGCTTAGCCAATCGCATCGTGCGGCAATTACTGGGTGATCGATTGTTGTTCTATCAACTGTATTGTGGTGTTAAGATAAGTTGGTTATTGAGGGTTTAAAAGTTTGAATGGTCAGTAATAAAATCTCTTAGCCTGAAGCCTTTTCTTACCTGTTTTGCGGTCAGCTTCCAGTCTGAATAAATGCAGCTGAGTACCTGTGCTTTACATGTAGCGACTACCTATCTAACCATCTCAATTCAGTTACGTGGATAATTGGATAAGATCCTTGGTAACCCTGGTTGTAAGGGTTTTATTAAAACTACGACCCTATAATCAGTCTAACATGCGTAATAGATAAAAGAGACAGTGAGAGAATTTAAATGCTACAGAATCATCTATCAATTTCAATTCGGGCAATTTACTTTTCAAATCTGGTGGAAAACTTCAGTAAAACAACCCTTATAAATTGCCCTTTGTAAATAAATAATACTTGCCTTTACAACTTTGGATAAGTTTCAAAAACTCTTGTATACAAAGAACGGAGCACAAAAGGAATAACTGATCAATACTTTGCTGAACTTTTGTTAGCTTTGTCGCCTAAGGACAGTTGAAAATCACAGGGTGAATCTCAAGGGCGTAGTTTAGAATCTCTGCATAAATATGTGTAGGTGTACTGTAAAAAACTTGATTAGATTGAAACTCGTCTCTGACTCGTTAGAATTAAAAAAGAGACTGAGAGACAGACAGTTTTATTACTTTTAGTAAAGGCTATGGAGGACCTATCAAGATACATGTTTACATGGCCCGTGGCTCCAAGCCCAACACTAATGTTTATGATCACAAATGTTTGACCACAACCTCCAGCCTGGCAAACACTAAATTCTACGCCATCTGGTCGCCAAATTATCAACAACTACCACTTTTATTTCCTTCAGTATTTTACCGAAGAAAAATTAAACTGACTTCAATAATATACTAGTCTGACATATAGCCTGCTGAAAACCGCATCATAATAGGTACAGCGAAAAGTGAGACAATTTTGCACAAGTATACATATAAACACAGGTCAAACAGCGAACCTCCTTTTTTAAAGTTGGTTTAAAATAATTCTGTTTTATATAGCATAGCTTAACAATAAAGGTCACGTCCCAAACGCCAGAGCCTGCCAACTGCCAACCCCAAGTCAGAACTTAAACAAGACATAACAAGTTGTGGCTGAGTCAGATACTCTGCCGCATAACCAATGAATACACTGACTTAGACAGCTGAAACTATTTTGAACTTTACTGATGAGATTGGTGAATAGTTTTGTTTCGTTATATCATAATTTGAGTAGCTTTGTGGGTTTAAAAAACTTTCACAGAGCAGTACAAAGCCTGAAACTTGGTGATTGATACACCCGTGCATCGGAGAGCACGTTGCAGTTGGTCTTGCCTGTGATCTCTCTCCGGTCGTGTCGGATTGCCGTCCCATCGCGCTGAGAGTGAAGGAATAGGGAGTGCACCTGTATACTAATACCTGTACCTGTATACTAAGTAATGAATACTACACTGACTTAGACAGCTGAAACTATTTTGAACTTTACTGATGAGATTGGTTAATAGTTCTGCTGAGATGAAATGCTCGAATAAGAATTTTTAGGTGAAAACATGCTAAATTAGAACATCTTAGACAGTCGGAAGCTGGAAAATCTAACAACTTCATCAAGAGGTATCGGGTTGTACTGGTAACTGCTTTGAGAAGATTAGTCGCCCCATGTTAGACTGGAAGCCGACCCCAACTTTCCTGGTTTTTAAGTATATCGCTCTGAATTGAAAATGACTCGTACCATTAGATTTCTATAAAAACGACGGCCTATGCCAAGAAGAAATAACGGAGTAATCCAGTTTAAGCAATTTATCCTGATTTCGGAAACGAAGACGACCTTAGCATACATAATGAACCAACAGATCAATAAATAAAAGCAGATGGGTACAGTTATAATTTATTTTTGTAAATAAACCTGTTAAATAAAAACCGCTATCCGATTTGAACGGAGATCCTTAAGAGGTCTCATCACGTTCTCGGCTGCTTTAGAAGGTTAGCAAAAAGTTGTTTTTTTGGGGTTCGGTATGAAAAGGTTAACAGCGGAAATATATAAACTTTAGAAGCAATCAGTGTTACAAACATTTTGTTAGTTCTAGACCGCCTCTATTCCGTGACAACTATCACACTACCATCGCTCTATTATGATGACCTAATATGAACCATAGCACTAATATGATGAAGTAATATGAACGCGAAAGGTGTATTTTGCATGTTTGTTACTTCTTCACTCTGCTAGCTGAACGGATTTAGATAAAACTAGAACATCTGGAAACTTTTTATACGTATGCGAAAAGTAGTGGTTTGCTTAACAAAACCATAAGATATCTGCTCTTCAACTCATACAGTAAAGTTTTTCTACTAACGAAATAAGGATCGTTCATAATTTACAATTTCTCACACCACGCAACCCTTCCACAAATCCAACTCACACTTGACCGTCTTCCATCCTTTTTACAAACATTTGCAGATAGTAGGTATGTGGTTGTTGGTGGCTACGTGACTGGAGTGAGACCTAGTTCGTAACATCGCTATTTGTTGTGCCCTGCCAAAATGAACTGGATTTGATTTGATTGTTTGGACCTGAATTGTTCTGAAAATTGGCTGTGAATACAACCAATTTTCAAATATTACATATTTACTACTACGAATTTATTACATATATTTACTGGTATATACTTATGCGAAAGTCCCTATAACTCAAAACTACTGCACTAATTTAAATAAGTTTTTTTTCGTCCGTACGTTTGTAATACATACACTCAAATCAAACATGAAGATATTTTTATAACTGGAAATGAAATTAGGCACAGATTTGGTGTAGTCTACAATCTAGACCCTGAGAAATTGCGGTGATTAATCAACACATCATATGCCAAATACATACATATAAATGGTTTCAATTAAGATGATGACAACAAAAACAGAAAAAAAAAGGTTTACAACAAACCAAATATTTTTTCAGCGTGGTACAAAAAGGAACAAATTCCTACACTTGAAAAAGAGACAAAATACTTTGGGTTTCTGCGTTGATCCGATAAGGAAAATTTAGATATTAAGGTCAAGGACAAAAGGAATGCGGAAGCTGGGAACGCGAAACGGGACAAATGGTCCCTTTACGTAATCGAATTAGACAGGGAAATATTAGCCAGATGTCGGTACTTAGTGTTGGATGGCTTGTTAGAATAATAGGCGTTACTTAAGGTTATACCTAAATGCTGAAGGAACTCTGTTGGGCTTTTTCGCTAAAACCACAGAAACAGCAAATCCTAATTTAATATTATAAATGCTAAAGGAATTTTGCTTCTTGGGCGTTTACGCTAAAACCTAGTCTAGTTTAGTCTAGCTAGAGCCTGAGAAAAGACAGGCTACTTTTTATGCTATTTCTCGCAGAAAGGCGTGAAACTTCGGGGAGCAGCAAATTAAGCCATTTGGTTTATTTTTTTTAAATCTTGACCCTGACTTCTGCAATGACATAGAACAGTTCCAAAATCTAGCTCTTGTAGGCTTGTTCGATGACAATGTTAATTCCATAGGTCAATATAAAGACGTATTGTTTTCTTAAAACTATTTGTTAACACACATAACCCTACTTGACAGTCGAGTAAAAATTATAACTTCCACAACCTTGTTATTTTGATTTTCAACAAGAACCCTAACAAAGCCAGTTCACCCAAAAAATTCTACGGAACAAGCAAATTTTGCTTTTTTCTGATTTCTACGAGACGATCCAATTACGCATTCTAGCAGTTATAGCTTAACTCAACGGAGAAGTTTGGTAGTCACGTAATCTGTAACTTAAGTTAGGTTCGTGACTTCGGAATTCTGGTGAATATTTTATCTTCTGTACGATTTTGTATTCTAGGTCTTGAGAAATTTTGAATGGCTCTGAAATTGTTGACTGTTTCGAGTCTTTTAAGTTTTTGTCTGTGACTTTGATTTTATTTAATGTCCCGTATTTAACTGATTGTCTGTCTTCTTTTTCTTCTTGCTCTGTTCTCAAGTTATATGTTGTCCGCACACTATGTCTTCCGCTTCCATTTCTATTCGTGATATTTACATTTACTCTCTTCCTATTAATCTTTCAGGCAATCTGCCCATGTTTTGTTTCCTCTACCTCTGCTTCGCCATCCATATTCATTCTTCTTATGCATATTATAAACCCAGAAGTTTCTATGTATGGATGTTTGTTACCATACATGCATGTTTGTTGACAGTTCCTTTGTAAAATACTGCTGTGATTCTAACAGAGTGATGAAACTTTGTACATTCCAATTACAGCTCAAATAGACACGTACAACAAAAGTACATGCATTCTAAATCAAGGAAAGTGTAATACTACCCGCAAGACGGACTGTTTCCTGCGGGCGCTATGAATTTATCATTGTTACCGGAAGATGGACGTTAGTGGGTCATGTGCTTAGAAATGTACGTTTATATCTGCTAGTTTACTCTGGCTTCATGTGGTTAAATTATATTTTTTGATTGTTTTTTGGATATATGTAGTTAGTTTTCTGTTGTCCCAAATCTTTCCGTAAAGTTACACATTAAAATGAATCGTTCGAAAGTTCGAAATGCAAATATATTTCAAAGATTGATTTTTATTTGCTTGATATTGTGGGGGACTAGCTGTTTCCCGTGTCACTCTTGTCCCGAGAGTACCTTCTTCTCGCACCCGGATAAAATGTAGCTTATGTTCTTTCTGGGGCTTTATAGTATTTGCATCATAATCGTTAATTTAATAGCCCAGCTCTTGTCGGTGCAGCTCCTTCCATTTACAACTATCTAGCGCCAACTCCTGAACTTCCTTATACGTCACAACCTTCACCTTTTCTTCAATTTGCTTGATGTAGCTATACCTTGGACGACCCCTTCCTCTCTTTCCTTCGACCTTCCCTTCCACGATGTTTAGATCAAGTGTCATTTAAATAGGTTGAGTAGTTTTGCGACAAACAGGCAAGCAGAGTTACTTTAGCATTTACAATATCGGTAATTATTATGACATGCGATATCACACACTCCAAACGTACAAATAGAAGTTTCGAAATAACAATGATAACTAATTTGAGTATCCTCTTCCGAACAATACTTACATTATCGCAAAATTGCGATAAACCTATCGAAAATAGATTCCATTTCCACTATGTTTACACAGAAACATACTCCTACGTAGCTAGAAGTGACACGGTACCCCGAGGAAGGAAAGATAGCGGAGATGCCATAAGGAAGGTAGGCCAGGCGCCTTCTTGTAGGTCAAGTAGTAGATATAGGCGTGATCAGTCACTTTGAGCAAGAAGGCTTTCGGGTTCCTTGTTAAATCAAAAGTAATCTATCAAAGATTGATCTTGATTTAATTTTGAAAATAATGAGCTAGTTCCATTCCTCGTCCTCCGAAAACCGGCATTTTGACGCGTTACTTTATTAGAAGACTAGCTTCTGCCCGCGGTTTCACCCGCGTCCCGGATGGTGACAAAAACTATACTATGTCCTTTTCTAGGGTCTAAGCTATCTCCCCTCTAATTTTGAGCTTAAACAGTTCAGCCAGTATATAAAGATATATTTTGCGTTATGACATCTTTTTTTTTTTAGCGACGTAAAATCATCAAATGACCCCTCCCGCTGTGGGTTAGCAGCGGTGAGGGAGTGTCAGACTCTTACTGACTAAAATCGTCGTGTTCCGTCATAGGCCTTTTATGTACCAGGGCCGCGGTATCTCTTTCGAACAACCCGCAGCCCAGGCGATAGTCATTTTGTACTCCATGAACTATACATATTTACTCAGAAACATACTCCTACACAGCTAGATGAGTTCGTACTCGGAACAGCTGATAATAGCCTGATAAACGTCCGGATAACGCAATAAATCAATCAGAATTGTGACAACTGTCTCTGGTTGTGTTCTGTTTATTGTGAAGCCTAATTTATGTGGTCGATGTTCTTGATTTTGTCGTTTCTTGTCTTTTATTCACTATTTGATAGCGCTGTTTTTGACCGACTTGCCATAAGGAGGAGGTTCTCAATTAAGATGTTTGTATGTTCTTTGGGCTATGTTTTATAAGGAAGTATTTCTCTTTCGTAGTGCTGTTTTCGCCAACTCCATAAGGATGTAGTAGTATGTTTTTTGGGGCTTCCTATATTTTATAAAGAACAGTCTTTTTCAGTTTCTCAGAATCTGCCTAGCTTATTCCCAGTTATGTTGGATCGGCTTCCAGTCTAACTGGATGCAGCTGAGTACTAGTGTGCCAAATGGAGCGTTTGCTTTTCTGACTCTCTCAACTCAGCTGTATTTGAAAAACCTGATAGGTACCCCTTAATATTAGGTCTTCATCGGATTTAAGACGGTTTTGGAATCCGATCAAAAACTAATACCGATCCTAGAAGACATTAAGTTACACAAGAATATATGCTAGCCTACTTATCATTCATCTTCACTAACAAATAAATATCCAATTTCAGTGTAACAGCTTATAGCTAGCCTCCCTCGTTCGCCTATCTTTGTGGGCTATAAAACTGTATTTTATTGCGATTTTTCTTCCAAGGACATCGAATAAGTTACATAGTTTATCGGTAGTGGTGTGCCCTATAAATCTTCTGTCGTAAACTCCTTGGATTGGCGTATAAATATCGAGAGTAAGGATGTTGGGGTTGGTCGAAATAACTAAATCAAATTATGTAGATGATAATGCTTTTCTTATTTATTTAACCATTTATTTTGTTCAGAGTGGAAATATTACAAAAGAAGAAGTTCATCATCATCCTCCGAGCCTTTTTCCCAACTATGTTGGAGTCGGCTTCCAGTCTAACCGGATTCAGCTGAGTACCAGTGCTTTACAAGGAGCGACTGCCATATCTCACCCCTTCAACCCAGTTACCTGGGGTCATAAAATAATAGTATACATATAGGTGCTGCTTATTTCTAAAGAAATTTCTTCCAGCAGGCCCGTTCGAGCACAGTTAGAATTCTTCTCATCTTGTAGAACATGGTCCTACAAGCCTCAGTGTCAGAGTTTTCTCAAATCTGCCTGACGACCTCCAAAGTGAAGTGGCTATTATTTCCCTACATGACAACATCAGCGTTTCTACAGTCTCTTTCTATGAAGAAAATAAGAGATGAACCGCCAATAACACATAGAGTAAGAGCAAGTTTCTCTTTTATAATAATAGCTAAGATCATGGCCATATTTAAACAAGCTTCCTTCCTATGGGAATTAGTTCATCTAAAACCACCAACACGTCTGCTTAAAACATAACCATTAAACGTGACAGGTTGCTAACCCATATTTTACGATTTCCATAGTGTGTTGAACTCCACATGATAATCATTGTATCTATTTTTGTAAACACCACCACGTGTTCACTTACCATCCTACTTCAGACCCTAATCTCTTCAGCATAAAGTCTGAATTCATTTGTGGCCAACATTCACTTTAGTATACAAACATGTGATGTCTATTTTGAACCCTATTTCATCTAAACAAAGTCTACAATTTTATTGTTTTCCTATGCAGCTATTTTTAAAACGCACGTTGTATCCACTACCAACCGATTTTGAACTCTATTCAATAGAAGATGAGGTATAAATTCTTTTGCGTGGTAGATTTACGCAATATCAAAATGCTCTGTGTTTGATTATTATGACAGGAGTTGATGATGTAAGGTACGGTGCTGATATAATCCTTGATGTATTGGTTTCATCATCAAGTACAGAGGGTTATGGTGTACTGCGTATGCTGTAGGTGGAATGAATTAAATTGTACACGTAATATAATGTAATGGTGTTGGGTAGGTAGCTATGGTGACCACCCAGCCTTCGGCCCTAGATTAAGTCTGTACGCACACATGTATAATGTGCTGACTATAATTTTAAGAACTTAGGTAGATAAGTCGCCCCACCGGAGATGTCGCGCCGAGATGGGTCAGACAGTAGATTAGTTTTTTTACAATTAAAAGTACCTCAGAATCGGTAACACGCTTTTAATTTGTCTCCCGAAATTCCTTAGTAGTAATACTTAGTAATTTCAATAGTTTCCCCGCTCCGGAAACAAGAGTGGCGCAGCCGGTAGGATTTCGCTGTTATATTCCTAAATTCTTCGCGGTTTTAAATTCGTCGCGTGTCTCGAGGACGAGCTGCACGATAGCTGTGGGAATTTAAGGACGAGTGAAATCCGACGAACCAAATAAATTACTCTTGGTGCGTGTGGGCAAACAAAGGAATACCAAGGATGAGAGTAGCAGCTGGCTGGTGAGTGATTTTTCGCCAATCCATGTTCCTCTATCCCCAATACTTAATACCTACATTATTTTGAGATTAAACCCTCTCATTATAACGTGTTCATTTAGATTATTGGCTTATCTCATTGTGTTCTATAAATAGAACCGACATAGAGTAGTTAAACTTTCAGAGACGCCAATTAATTGTTATCTCAAGTGTATTCTTTGCATTGATATTTTTATAAATGTGTTTTATTAAAAGTAATAAGTAAAGTGTATGTAATTCTACACCTAATATAAAAAAAAATATATATTTTATACATTAATATTTTTAATTTTATTACCTAAACTATTACATACATTTTGCGTCTAATTATTTTCTGATTTACGTGTGTTATGTTTGAATTGTGTTATCTTGTGTGTTTCATAGCATAGTCAATTGTACTCTCACGAATTGTTTTATCTGTTCCGTTCTCTACTCTGTGAACATGATGACTTCAGTGACTATTGAACAAATACCCAAAGAAATTATTCAATTAATACCTTTGTATAATGGTGATAAAAGACAGTTAAATCTTTATTTGCGAAAGTGTCAGTATGTCCTTGACCGATATAAGGGTAGCCACGAACAAAATCTTTACGTTTATAATGTTTTAACTAGTCGATTGAGAGATGACGCCGCAGCGCTCTTATCAGAACGTGAAGATATTGTGACATGGTCTGCTTTTAAAGATCTACTTATTCAACATTTTGGAGACCCGCGTAGCGAAGCGTGCATTAATATCGAATTAGAATCCTTAAAATTAAATCCGGTGAAAGTTATTTAGAATTTTGTAATAGAATCCAAAGTGTTCGATCATTATTGATGTCCAAGGTCAACATGATTGAGGATACTGATTTGAAGAGTGCAAAGACAATTATTTATAACAATACGGCCTTGAATGTGTTCTTATACAATCTCCCAGAGAATATGGTTCGTATTGTAAGGCTTAAGGCACCCTCTAGTTTAGAAGCGGCCTTGAGTATAGTACTTGAGGAAGTTAATTTCTTAGAGCAGTATAATACTAGGAATCGCATTTACGGTCAATCTAGCAGTTTCGGATCAAAATTGGTAATGACGCCAGCGGATACAAACCTTTATTGCCAAATAATATTACCACACCTAAATTTAATTTCGGTATTCCACAGAATAAATTCAATCAGCCCCAAGGTCAATTACCAAATGCATTAACATCACGCCCCAAGCCTGGGTACTTACCCCAATCTCAACAATTTGGGTACAGGCCACCCCAACAATTCGGGTACAGGCCACCTCAACAATTCGGGTATAGGCCACCTCAACCATTTGGGTACAGGCCACCCCAACAATTAGGATACAGGCCACCGCCACAGTTTGGCTATAAACCGTTGCAACCTCAGCAGTTTGGTTACAAATCCCCCAATAATTCTAATACCCCACAAATACTAAAACCTCAAACGCAAACTACCGATGTGTCTATGCGAACAGCCCAACCTAAATCGAATGTACCACAAGGTTTCAATTTAAATGAATTGTCTGCTGACGACTATGAGCCTTATTACAATAACTATTACTCTAACTATGACGATGACTATTATGGTGACTCAAATGAAATTAATTATCATGACGAGACTCATGTTGACTATGAATTACAATCAGAAAATGAAATTCAGGCACTGGATTTTCAGGAGAGTGCCTCGACGGACAAGAAATCTTAGAATTAAATTTTGACTCTAATTTAGAGCTACCGTATATTTATGTAGAAGAGATAGACGCAAAAATGATGATAGATACTGGTAGTATGAGATCGTTCATTGGTCCTACAAAAGCATATGAGTATTTTACGACTATATACGTAATGAAAATTTTCAGGTGGTTAGTACTCATGCTACTAGTAGACATAATGAAGTAATAGAAATTCCTCTTCTACCTACCTTTGTTAGTGACGATTGGCATAAGTTCTATGTATACGAAGTAGATCCACGGTATGACGGGCTTATAGGTAACGACCTTTACAGCAATTAGGTGCAATTATTGATCTAAAAGAACGAATCTTAAAACGAATTCCACTTGTATTCCAATAATCAATAATAATTTAAATTATAAAATTACTGTACAGCCACGTTCAGAACAACGATTTAAATTGCCAGTAGATCAATATTCAGGTGACGCTATTCTTGACTACCAAGAATTTCGAAATGGACTACGAATGCCTAGTGCTTTAGTAAACTGTGATAGTGGATACGCATTTACAGTAATTCAAAACACTTCAGATTGCCCAAAACAACTGACTATTTGCCAACCTTTCACAGTAACGCCATATGAAAATACAGAATACAACATTAATTTTACTACGACCAATACTCCTCTAGAAATTGACAAATTACTTGAAGAAAATTTAGATAAATTAAGACTCGATCATACCAATGGCGAAGAACGTGAGAAAATTTATGCACTTTGTAGGGAATATAAGGACATATTCTACTGTGACCAAATCCCCCTTACGTTTACTAATCAGGTTAAACATCACATACGTACCAAAATGAAGATCCTATATACATTAAACCCTATAGACAGGCACCTTTCATCCAAAACGAAATAAATAATCAGGTAGAAAAATTACTTCATGAAAATGTTATACAAGAATCTCATTCCCTTGGAGTGCTCCAGTTCACCTTGTCCCTAAAAAGAAGGATGCGTCTGGTGAAATTAAATACAGGATGGTAATAGACTACAGACGACTGAATGACATAACCATAGACGACAAATACCCCCTACCTAATATTAATGACCTTTTCGACAAACTAGGAAAGAGTGTGTACTTCACCACATTGGATCTAGCAAGCGGCTACCACCAAATAGAAGTAGAAGAGAAGGATAGACAGAAGACAGCTTTTCGACGCAAAATGGCCATTTTGAGTTTCTCAGAATGCCGTTTGGACTTAAAACCGCTCCTGCTACCTTCCAACGGACCATGGATAATATTTTGCGTGGTCTGCAAGGACTCCACTGCATGGTATACTTGGATGACATAATAATTTACGGAAATAGCCTTGACGAAATGATAAATAAATTAAGAATTGTATTTGACCGACTTAGAACAACTAACATGAAAATTCAATTAGACAAATCTGAATTTTACGCAAAGAAGTGCTCTACCTTGGACACACTATAACTAAAGACGGGCTAAAGCCTAATGACGACAAAATAAACGCTGTATTGAATTACCCGTTACCAAAGACAACGACAGAGATTAAGAGCTTTCTTGGACTTGTAGGTTACTACAGACGTTTTATAAAAGATTTTGCAAAAATTACTCAACCATTGACAGCCTGCTTAAAAGCGCAACAAAATTGTTATTGACCAGAAATACATAGACGCATTTAACAAATGCAAGGAACTCCTGACACATGCCCCACTGTTACAATACCCTGACTATGACAAAACATTTATACTGACGACCGACGCATCCAATGTCGCTCTAGGCGCTGTGCTGTCACAAGGACAGATTGGCAGTGACAAGCCCATTGCGTATGCTAGTCGTACCCTCAGTGATACAGAATCACGTTATAGTACCATCGAACGTGAACTGCTCGCTATAGTGTGGGCAGTAAAGCATTTTAGGCCCTATCTGTACGGTAGAAAATTCTATATATATACTGACCACCGTCCCTTAACTTGGCTCCAATCTCTTAAAGACCCTAGTAGCAAACTCACACGTTGGCGGTTACGTTTGCAAGATTACGACTTTGATTTAATTCACAAAACGGCAAACAAAATACAAATGCAGACGCTCTGTCCAGAATAAAATCAATGCCTTACTCACAGACGACGAAAATCAGTCTCTAGCAGTTAATATTGATGAGAAGGAAGATAAAAATCTAAATGAATGTGCAGATAGTAAAGGTTCATCAACAGTAACGATATCTGATTCTAGTCGAACTATGACCTGTAGTCCTATAGATTTTTCCGACAATATTAGAGAAGTTCACTACGATACAAATGAGTATCCAATACGATCAGTGTCCAGTAAGTCGAACGAAACCGTTCATTCCGCTGTAGAATTAGAATCAACCGGTATACCTATTTTACATGAGGCGATCGACACCAAGCCGAATCAAATCTTAATATTTTCATGGTTTAAAAATCAAATGCATGTTAAGAACCTGTCACGTGACAAACAAAAGATATTAGAAGTTTTCCTGCCAAAAGATAATCCGCAATTAGTAAAGGACTTTTTAAAGGAATACATACAGCCAAAATTAAAATATTTCATTTATTTTGAGGAGAATGAACATCGGAAACTATTTAGCAATATAATAATTGAACTATTCAGAAAGGGAACTATTAACCTATTTGAATGTACAGAAAGAGTTATTTTGTAGAAGATGAAGGAGAGCAAAAGGCACTTATACTTAAACACCATGAAGGAAAGACCTGTCATAGAGGCATAAAAGAAACGCTAGTTAGGCTCCGTAGAAATTATTATTGGAATAGAATGCAGGAAACTGTAACAGCCGTCATAAACAGTTGCGATGGGTGCCGTAGAATGAAATATGATAGGAAACCCATCAAACCTATATTACAACTAACACAAACCCAAGACGCGCCTTTTCAAGAGCTATTTATAGATCTTTTTAGTATAGAAGGTAAAACTTATTTAACTATAATTGACGCATTTAGCAAATTAGGTCAGGCAATCGAAACTCAGGAAAATCAACTCCCGAAGTAACTAGAGCACTGATGAAATATTTTTCGTATTACGGTACACCCAGAAGAATAAGCTCAGACCCCGGAACCGAATTTAATAATGAACTAATTAAGGAATTTTTGAATTTACATAAAATTGATTTCACATTGGAACCCTAATAACCCCAATTCAATGGGTCTTATTGAGAGGTTCCACTCCACTATAATAGAAATTTACAGACTGGCCAAATACGAAAAACAATGTACTGATGCGGCTTCGGTTATGACTTATTCTGTTCTGGCATACAATCACACTATTCACTCAGTCACTGAACTTGCACCATTTGAAGTTGTCTTCGGACATACCGACTCAAGCAGTCCGTTTAGCATAGAATTAGAAAAACGTTATTTCCAAAAATTAGTAAAAGATCATGCAAAAAGAATAAAAACATTATACGAACACTTAGCAGACAAAATGGTTAATATTAAAGAAAAGAATAGAGAGAGTAAGGGTGGTGAAGGTGAAATAAAGTTTAAAAAAGGAGAAATTGTTTTCGGTAAAGACATAAATAAGCGTAAAAGTAAGGATAAGCCCCGATATATAAAAGCTGTAGTAACAGGCAAAGCAGATAAAAATATTTTACCTATAAAAATAGGAGAAAGGGATACCAAAATTCCTATTAAAATATAAAACGTCCTCCACAGGTGCGGCATATTATTGATGACAGTCACGATGCTGTCGCTGGCCCTTCATCTGCAAAATCTTGAAGGTAATCCAGGAGTTTTACCGGTGAAACAAGGTCATGCATATTTCCAAACTGATCAGTGGACTATTGTAAAGATCATCAGCCTAGATCAAATTTATACTGACCTTAACTACATCTCTACCAACTATCAAGCGCTTTGTAATTTAATTGATTGGAATGCATCATACTCACAAGAAATTATGACTATTAAAATGCATACAGATTCCATACGTGATTTAACTGTAGAAAAATACCAACAGCTTATACCATCCAAACGATCTAAACGAGGACTCATTAATCCACTGGGCTCTATTATAAAAGTTGTTACCGGTAATTTGGATCATGATGATGCGTTGAAGTATGATAATCTCATTTCTAAATTGAATCAAGGTCAAATCACTATATCTAAAAGGTTAACATTGGTCTCTAAAATGTTTGACAGTTTTATTAATGCCACTGAAACTATTGAACAGAATACAATTAACTTCCATAACAGGTTAACTAAAATTGAAACATTAATTAAAGATTTAACTGCTCAGCAAAATAGTTGGATTTTTCTGACGTACTTAACTGGGTTGTTCAATGTTTTCATGAGTAACTTTCGTACTATATTTATTAGATTAAGTGAAATCGAAACTGCACTTGCATTAAGCAGAGTCTCTATTTTACATCAATCAATTGTTAATTCTTCAGAACTTTTATATCATCTTAAATTAATATCCGAATATGAAAGCTTAATATATCCTCCCGCCGAAGCGAACTTGTTAAAAATAGAAGAGATTATATGTGTTAAATCATTTATTAAAAGTAATCAAATAACGTTTATAATGGAGATACCACTTACCGATAATGTTACTTATAACTATTATAAGATTTACTCCCTACCAATTTTCCATGACACCGAAAATAAGACCCTAGCTATTTTCCCCAAATACCCTTACCTATTGGCGAAAGAAAATAGATACTCACCAATCGCAATACCGTGTAGACCATTCTCTGCCGGTGCTCGCTTCCTCTGCACTGCAGACAACAGGATCCCCTTCTATGAACTTACCTGTGTCGAACAGCTTATGAATTTCGAAAACGACCTTACCCTTTGCAAACAACATCCAATAGAAATCGAACAGGTCAGAGTCCAACAAGTCGCTAACAACAACTGGATCCTGTATAGTGAAGAGAAGACCACACTAACAGAACGATGCAAGGATGAGACCAGTAGACAATTGGTATTTGGTACTTACCTGATGACCATCGAAGAACCCTGTGAGGTGGAGATTCATGGCATACACATTAATCATCGTATCTTCATAGAGTCCGATGTGGTGAAAAGAGTACCAATCATCGCCTTACCTCAGTTACGCACTAACGCACAGCTATCCAGTACACGCACTTGATATGAAGGGCATAAATCTAGACGAAGTGAAATATATGGCGTATTCGTTAAAACATAGTGAAGTGATCGAAAGTGTTTTTGATAAAAGGACAGTAGCTTCAGTGCGTCCTTGGTGTACGTGACCTTAGGTTTAGTTATTTTAAGTATTTTTGTATTTTCCGTTTATGTTGTTCGGCTCAAATTGCTGAAATACACGTGTTTCAAGAAAAATTATCGGAACCAATCTAAAATCGATTCTCCCGATAATTTTCCTCTTAAGGTCGGAGGAGCTATGGTGACCACCCAGCCTTCGGCCCTAGATTAAGTCTGTACGCACACATGTATAATGTGCTGACTATAATTTTAAGAACTTAGGTAGATAAGTCGCCCCACCGGAGATGTCGCGCCGAGATGGGTCAGACAGTAGATTAGTTTTTTTACAATTAAAAGTACCTCAGAATCGGTAACACGCTTTTAATTTGTCTCCCGAAATTCCTTAGTAGTAATACTTAGTAATTTCAATAGTTTCCCCGCTCCGGAAACAAGAGTAGGTATAGGTTTGATTGTGTCAGGCGTTCTTTCTTGAGCTGTCTTCAGAAGCTGGTGTTGGTTTAATTAAGAGTACCTTCATGGTATTTCCACAAATTAAGGTATAGGAAGAATTTATGAGTATTTTTATGATTTCACTAAAGATGAAAATATCTAGACTAGCTCCCAAGATGGGATATCATGTCGTTAATGCATTCCATAATTTACATAAGGTAGAAAATAGATTGATGGCAAAACGCGCCGCGTTAAGGTTATGTGTTTAAAAAAACTTAAATACTTAAGATGGTATTAAGTGTTTGTAATTTTCAACTGAAAGTAGGTTAAAGATTTACTTTTCTGTCATCGGCATAATCTAGACTCGTATGTATATTAGAAACTCCAAAAATCGAGGTATCTTTAAATAGATAGGTACCAAGAGACAGTCCGCCTGTCACATCAAAATTTATGCTATCCCAGCACAAGACATGTCTCAGCATAAATTGTGGCAGACAAACCCTTTGGCCTTGAAGGGAAAACATCTCTCAATAGTGATTAATATTGTTATAGGTTAAGTAAAACAGAGTTTTGGGTTTGAAGAATCGATCTCGTAAATGACAATTGGCGATTTTTAAAAGGAAATCATTTTTAGACATCCTGGGCTATCAATCCAAGTTGTCCCAAAATGTTTTCCTTTATCTTTACTCAGTCATTGATGTAGAATATATTCTTGATGTGTGGACGGTCTGTTTGTATGTATTAGCCAATTCCTTTGATCTTTTATCGATTTATTGCCACCGGACGGATAGCAAACACAACCAAGTATATATGCATATACAAGGACTTTTCTAAGTTCCATTGTTACTTGTATGTTTTTTGTATTGGTACTTGTTCTTGCTTGAGAGACTATTGCTTTAACCACCACGAATTTTGAGGTCTTCCTAGAGAGTCATCATCAGTTTTCTATGGTCCCACTTCTGGACACAGGCCTTCGCTCACACAGAGCAAGATTAAGCATTAATCATGTACCTGGGAAAAAGCGGGTGCTGCGGGAAGTCTGACTCTCCATCACGCTGCACACACAGCGGGAAGGGTCATCTCATGATCTCCCACCGAAAACAGAATAGCGGGTTTAAAATATGAAGCAGTAACAATATCAATTCAAGCAACAGTTGCTTTTTAATTTGCATTGAAGAACTAGGCCAACCCTAATAGAATTAAGACAATGCACTTACTGACAATGGTCGAGTCTACAGAGCTGTGAACGATAGCTCACTTGCCATTGTCAAGGCTCATTTCCTTCGTCAGGTGGTGATGCCTGCGGGTGTTTTATATTAAATTGACGTTTAACAGCCTCTTCTACGTCATTACTCTAGTGTAGTGGTAATATATCAGGTGAGCACGTAAATGTGGGTCCTGCGCCTGATCTCTCTCCTGTCGTGTCGGATTGCCGTCCCATCGGTTAATGAGAGTGAAGGAGTAGTGACTGCAATTGTGTCTGCACAAATGCTTGTGCACTATCATATGTACTGTGTATAATATTATATGAGAACAACTGCCGTGACTGAAATCGTCTTTGGACGCCAAAAAAATATATATATTAGGTGCACTATCTATTCCTTCACTCTCTTAGCCCGATTGGAAGGCAACACGACACGAACGGAGAGAGATAACAAGCAGGACCGATATTTACGTGCTCTCCAATGCACGGCTGGATTACTATCAACTTCCAAACTTCGAGGTGCTTTGTGAAAGTTTCTTAAAATCCAGATAGCGCCTTTGACCCAAACCATTAATTGAACTTGATACCCCTTGCATAGCAGTCGGACTTTGCGACAACTTGGCTGATGATGATGATATAATACCGAAAGATATTCAAACAATTTATCCTTGAGGATGAGGATAGATTTTTACTCTTATTTACGGGGCGTGTTAATAACCTATCTTCAATTATATCTGATGATTTCCTTACTAGAAATATTTAGCATTGCTTCTATTCTGTTTCTAGAAGACAACTCCATAGATAGATTGTTGAATTTTTTGTTTACCATGCGTTACTATTCTTAGCTTTTGCAACAAATTAGCAGAAGCTAATAAAATAATCGCTCAAGTCTGTTGTCACAATCAACAAAACAAACAGGCGATGCGTGGGGTCTTTTATTGTGTACTTTTACGAGCCAGCCTTCATTATGTCGCGTATTTATAACTTTTTGTCGAAGCGAATTGCTTATTTGCGAAACGTACTACTTGTGTTAGGGTTGATAGTTATCTGCTTTTATATTGGTGATATCTTTATTTTCTGTTGTGATGATTATTCCCGCTGTAGTCTTAGGGTTAAGCAATGCTTGGTGCGATCGATCCGTGGACCATCTCGTCATGATGAGTTCCACAGTGTTTTGAAAGGCATGTTAACTTGGTTGGTCATCTTTTTGAGTCGTTACGGGTAGCGGTTACAGTAAAGTTATGGGTAGTCAGAAGCTAAAAGTTTGTTAACCAGTCTTACAAAGAGGGTCAGAAAGGCAGACATACGCTTCATGAGGCACATTGGTACTCAGCTGCATCTGGTTGGACTGGATGTCGACCCCAACATACAATCGGCTAGGCAGGTGATGTTAGTATGGTTGTAGATAATTTAATTAACAATTGATACGTAGTAAAAGTACGACCAGGAAAATTTTTTTCTGCTTTCAGTTTCAAGTGGTAGCCCTAGCAAAATATGAATAGCGTAGGCGAGGGCGCCCTCTCATAATTTTCAGCTTAATATCTACAAATGAGGATATGGTATGCTTGCTCGCGTGCCCAGGGTATAGAAGATGAGGTATATAGTACAAGCTTGTTTGGTTTGACTGATGATTTAGAGATTCTTGCTGTGGTAGAACTTGGTTGGCGGCTGAATCACCAAGTATATTGAAAAGTAGAAATCCGAATAGATGAATGGAATCTTTTGCATAAATCGCTGCTTTCGTTGAATTTAGTAGGTATGGAAGGCGTATCTTGATTCTAAAACCACTCCCATTTGTTCGTGAAGCTTTGTCTAAAGAAAGTAGGCTGAATTATCTAATGTGAAAATTATGAGCAAAATAATGAATACTGCGCTTGGGTAAGGCGTTTAGCTATACACTTCACCCATACTACGCTATTGTTGTCGAAGATATACTTAAACATCTGTTAACCTTACTGGACCTTATTTACCTTGGACCTTATTTCAACGTCATAATCTGATATATTTTTAGACAAGTGTTCAACAGACGTTTAAAAGTTTTTGTGGTACGACGGTTAAAAGTTACATTGGCACTTGCCTGTCCCAAGTTTTTGTGGTACGACGGTTAAAAATTACACTGCCCCGGAATCGAATACACACACTCTTGCTATTCAGCTGGTGATTTACCAGGCCACACGACAACAATGGATAAAAGATGAAATACATTTTACGGAAATTGAGGGTCCTCTGATCCTTTTGTCGTATATAGAGCACTTAATTGCCCTATTACCCGCATATGGCTATTGATTTCATTATATTACGGGAATCCTACTAATATTATAAACGCGAAAGTTTGTATGTATGGATGTATGGATGTTTGTTACTCTTTCACGCAAAAACTACTGAATGGATTTTAATGAAACTTTACAATAATATAGCTTATACATCAGAATAACACATAGGCTACAATTTGTAAACATATTGTTCGAAATACTAAACCTGCGCAGACGAAGTCGCGGGCACCAGCTAGTCTTTTATAACTAATAGCCTGCATCGCGTTTTGAAAGCTTTACCATTGTTACTTTTCAAATCATCAGTTGGGTGATTTATTTTTATTTTGTCTGTAAGTACGTTATACTTTCCTATCTGTATATTCTTGGGCTCAGTTTTTACCAACAGTGCCATCATTATTCCGCTGCCTTATTTCCGCTACAATTTATCATTCGGGATTGGCACAGCTCATCTTCTTCTTCAATTCGGCTCCCAGTCTAACCGGATTCAGCTGAGTACCAGTGCTTTACAAGAAGCGACTGCCTATCTGACCCCCTCAACCCAGATACCCAGGCAACCCAATATCCCTTGGTTAGACTGGTGTCAGACTTACTGGCTTCTGACTACCCGTAAAAGAAATTATCCTTGCACCATATAATATTTCAAACATTACAAGGTAATCATTCTGACCGCTCTATTTTATTTATGAGCGTGCAAGCGTGGGTGGGATTAAGGTCATATCGTTGGGTTAAGCCTAATTTAATTGTATGTAAAATAGATGTAGGTGCTGTCTGTTTGTTTAAAGGTTTGTTATGATATGTGAGGTCTTATTTGGGTATGTACTATTACTATAATATGTTTTGATCATTTTGTTTATTTGCCTAAGTTCACATCTGTTCTCTCATCCAAGCCGCTGCGTGGCTGCGTACACAACCATTCTTCTGCTCTTATCCCAATTTTGTATTCGTCGGCGTGGCATGTTTTCTTCTTCCATACTCTTCTATCTGCCGTTGTCTCACAAGTGACATTCTTTCTAGCCATATCGACATCAAATCTTCTTTCACACCATCCATCCATAGTGTTTTTGGTCGTCCCCTTCCTCTATATCCATCCACATTCATGCTAAACACCTTCCTCACAACATGATCCTCATTCCTCTCCATCACTAGTCAATTTCATGTCAGCAATAAAATCACTTTCAAAAACTCGACTGAAGTATTTAGCTTCGTTCACTTTACAACTTTTTTTCCCCTTTGCCTTTATTGTGCCACTACTGGGCAAAGGCCTCCCCATCTCGTCTCCATACCTCTCGATCCTTAGAGTGTTCCCACCAGTCATAGTAACGCCGTCACTTTACAACTGATTATCATATTGCAAATTCTTAACTACTAAAAAAGTACACATTTCGACTCTACAAACCACTCCTATATTCATATTATTTCATATCCTTCCGCATTCAGCCCGGGAGAGCGCTCGAAACTCGCCGAATACAGGAAATGTAAAAATAAACTTTTATGGTGTATAATTCGTGAAAGTGCATCAAGTACTTTGTTTTATGGTGAGGGCTCACCATGATTTTTTTACTAGCGTAGGATTTGTGTTTTAGTTTCTGTGAGGTTTCTTGTTGGTTCTTTTGCATGAGAGCTATTTCTTGGACCTAAGAAACTTTCGGGAGCTTGTGAATACCTTCATCATTTACTAATTAATATTTATTTATTTTATACAATAAATACCTGGATGCAGGTCGCCTCCAACTTCCAACAGGTATCTGTGGAGATCTAAGGGGGAGGCCTATGTTCAGCAGTGGACGTCCTATGGCTGAGATGATGATGATGATGATTTTATACAATTTGAAAGTATGTCGTCTGTTCGTTTCGTTTTGACGATAAAACTTCTGAACCGATTAAAATGTTTTTTTTTTTACCTATGTAGACTAGAGCCTACCATATACTTCAGTTACTTATTGTACGGGTGCAGCAACAATAGTCGCATACGAATCGGAGTAGTACATACACTCAGCGGCACGGAATTTGGCCCAAACAAACACAAGTAGATATCAGCCCAGATAGCCGTTGTAAATTCTAATTTCATATGACATATTGTCAGTAATTTCGTAATTGTTAATTAAAATACAGAAAAATGTGTGTCTGTTTAACTTTTATAACACTAGAAACAGATTCCGTTGTTGGAACACAAAGCAGAAAGTTAAGTTTAAATTCAGATAGAAATTGCCGAAGTACTAAGCACGTTCCAAAAAAACGAATGATTATGATCGCTTTTTGTTTCTCTTTTATTCACAATTTGATCTGAAAATTACCCTTACTGCAGCTCAAGTTGCTCAAGTAGTGTTGCTAAGACGTCAAGGGCGTACGCAGCGGAAAATGGTTGAAACTTTAAGTGCACCGCGTACATGTAAAAAATATGCATAGAAAATGTATGACCAGACTGGCCTTTACACAAGAAGACCAGAAAGTGGCAGTGTAAGGTGTTCGTCGGCGCACGACGACCGACTTATCGTACGTGCAATAATGAAAAATCGGTTTCTCACTGCGTTTGAGATACGCCAGCCTTTGCAAACAGCAAGAGAAGTCAACGTCCGTAAGCGCACAATAAGAAGAAGGATGGAGGAACGGGATCTGCGTGCTCGAAGACCAACTCGAGGCCCGGAACTTCTCCCGCACTATCGCATAGCCAGACTTAGGTTTGCAAGGGAACATGCAAATTAGACGCATGACCAATGGAGTAAAATTTTATGGACCGATGAATGCAGAGTCGTCTTAAGAGCTCCAGACGGCCGTGAATGTGAATGGAGAAAGCGCGGAGAAAGGTTTCTTCCCACCACTACCAAGCAAACAGTCGGTTTTCCAGGTGGGTCCATCTTGGTTTGGCGAGGCATAGGTTCAGAAGCCCGTACTGAATTAGTGGTTGTCGAAAGTCGTCTGACAACAGTGCGGTATATTGAAGAGATCCTTCAAAATCATGTTTTACCCTGTCAGGGATTCATAGGAAGTGAAGAATTTCGTATAATGCAGGACAATGTTCGACCTCACGCAGCTCTTTGCTTAACCGATTACTTGTTCGAGGTCGGTATTCAAAAATTGGACTGGCCTGCAAGAAACCCAGCCATGAATCCTGTAGAACATGTCTGGAAAATGCTTAAAAGACAGGTCCAAGCAAGTCGTAACCCACCACGGACTCTTAGTGAACTGAAAACCGCGCCGGTAGCACCCTGAGAGGAGATCTCTCAGGTGGAGATAAAAAACATCATCCAGAGCATGCCGGATCGTATGCAGGCAGTCATCAAATCAAGAGGAAGAAACACCCATTATTAAAATTCGATAACTTTTTGTTTTGTTAAAATGTTGAATTTAAAAAGTTTATGGTGACTATTGCGGTAAAGGACTCTGTTTTCTAACTTAATGAAACTTAATGAAAATCCTCACAATTATGTTGTTTGTTAGTCATTTTCTTTTGGAAAATGAGTAAATTAAACAATTTTAAAATAAAAATTCATATTTTTCATTTAAATAATGGTTATAAGGCTCAAATGTGCTTGGGCCAGATTCCGTGCCGCTGAGTGTATATTAGACATTTTTTCAAATCCATGTATCAGTTCCATAGCTCAGCGATTTCAAATAAATCTTCAATCCTTATATACGACTGCCGGATCTGATATGAAGATACGCTCCCATTCCTTCTAAAGGCAATATATTAGTACCCTTTAAATATCTCCCTTTTGCTATTGATACAGACTTCCAAGTTCCAATATTCTGATATTGACATTATGAGTTGATATTCTCATATTTTCGTTTCAAGGTCATGGAATATATTTCTCGCTGCTATCAATACCTCTTATATAGTTTCCGTTGCTGTGTGTCCTATGTGCGATTTGGATGCGAAGCGGCGCGATAACAACAAACTGTCGACACCTGAACGAAAAGAATTGACATTTCCATGACAATATTATTATTTTTAACTAGCTGTTGTCCCGCGGTTTCATCCCCGTTTCGAGGGTTCTTATTCCCCGCACCGGGTTAACTATAATTGCGTATGTTACTCGGGATACTGTAGCTTTGCAATATTGAAAGATTTTATGTCAAATCGGTTCAGTAGTTTCGGAGCCTTTGTTACCTATATAAAATAAATCCTCTTTATTATATTACTATGAGTAAATATAATAGATGTCATCTGACAGGTGATTTGAGCCAATTTGTGCGCACACAGGACAGAGATACCCCAAGCCGCACTGTGTCGCGGCTCGTCGCACCGCTATCGCTTCGCATCACGTTCGCGTTGTATCATCCACGTAGGACGTAACCTTAGATAAATATTATGATGCACAACATAATGGTTGACTGGCGTTTTCTCAGTATTGACGTCAATAACGATAAATATACTTTTGTGATAATATTACTGACATACGATACAGTTATGCTCACTTGAAACTTAGTAACCTTTATTGATATATTAGCTTCCGCCTGCGTTCCGAGGGAACATGGATAAAAAGTAGCTTGTATTTATAGTTTTCGAGCCTGTATTTAGGACACAGGGAATCCTCATGTGAGTTTCAGGAATTAAAGCGTTGTATGTAATTTCAAAACAATAAATTATTCTTATCATTTATTTATTTTTCAACATATAGGTAAATTACATTTTTAAATATTAAATGTAAGCATAAAAAACATTAAAAAATAGGTTGCCACCGATATCGGGCACAGGGTCCAAGGTACCGGTGGTTAGGGTAGAAACCCAGAGACAGAAACCTCCTCACAATACGCGCCGTATCAAGGAGTACTGCCTTCTGAATCAATCCCTTGATCCAGCCGCCTAACGAGAGCCTCATGAGGTGTTGGTTGAAATTATTCTTATTCTTACAGTTGTATATTGCGCTGACCCCGAATAAAATTGGAAACATGGAATGGAGAAGAAACCTTGCACTATAAATGGGCTTTCTAACAGAAGTATTTTTTAGATCGGTCCATTAGCTTTATAATATTAGTATAGAATTAATCCCACGTTTCATACTTCTCACACCCGGACAAAGAGTAGCCTATAGCCTTCCTCGATAAATGGGCTGTCTAACAGCGAGAGTCTGTCTAGTAGTTCCTGAGATTAGCAAGTGCAAGCAAACAAACATACTCTTTAGCTTTATAATATTTCTGTGCGTGTCTGAATGACTAATAAACAACATAGTTTTTGTGTTAGTAACAAAAAATGTCTGCGGTCAACTGACTCATCAATTTTATCATAATAAAACTGATTATGAAACATGAGAAACTTTGCTGTTTACTTGTACAGTCAACTTCAGGTCAGTGGTAACAGTTTTATAGGAAAATCGTACTTATTACTATTAAGTTAAGGTGCACGACAGTTACCACTGATGTGCAGTCTACCGTACTGTAGTGAATTCCTCAGATAATTATAATTTCTATATAACTTTGAAGATAAATCCATAAAAAATTCTACGAAAATATAGGATAGCTTTTATCTAGCTATCTATGAAAATTTATGCTCATTGGCTCCGAGTGGAACCTTCGTTTCTACACGAAGACCGATTTAAATAAAGATAAAATTAATTTTATTTTGTAAAACATGGTAGGTGTACCCGCATAGGCTTTTCATGAACGGTGCATAATCATGAATGGTGTCAAAGTCATTTATTGAAAGTAAGCTAATTAGATTAACACTTTTTTACGTCAATATTTACAAAATGCAACCAGCACCAGCACAGAGATCCCATCATATGTACAAAAAACAGAGCCTGGAAACTATTTTTCGAACCATACAAAATTGTCTGACCATTCGGATGTACAGACACTAGCAAAACGAATTCGCTGAATATTTCAGTGTTCACGAGAATTGGTAACGAGAACAGCTGGGAAGCGTGGGCTGTGTTAGGCTAGTCTACATGGCACAATGCACTGAAAAACTATGTGTACATCGAGTCTGTATATGGTAAAATTAAGGATTTCCTACCCCAAAGGGAAAAACGGGACTACTGCTAAATATTCGCTGACCGTCACTCCGTCCGTCTGTCACCAGTTACTAGACTGTACCTCATAAACCGTGATAGTTAGAGAATTGAAATTTTCATGGATGTATTGCTGAAGCTATGATAACGAGTACTGAAAACTAGAATAAAATATGTCCCGTTGGGTAAGAAATTCTAACAATGCAACGTTTGGTAAAATGTGTAATAAAACGAGTCTTAAGAATAATGTCTTTCAGGAACTGAAAAGAATAAGCAAATTGTTTTTCATTTATCAAATCAACAATCCAGCATTCTAACATCAATTAAACAATGTATGAAAACCGATATTAATCTTTACTTCGTTCAAAATAAAGTCCAAAATCCATTCATCTTTCGCTAAAAGGGCATTTCTTCAAATCATTAAATATCTGGAAATACTCAAATGTGTGCTCGATTTCAATAACAAAGTTTACCAGCAAAAACCACTCTATTTCCTTATATTAAGGTTTATTTTTTCTTTAAAGTATTAGTACACGAAGGAACCACAAACCTTAACAGCAAAAAGTGCTCTATTTCCCTTAAAATAAGGCGTATTTTTCTTTAAGCTATTGGTATACAAAAGGACCACTCGGCATTTATTTTTCGCCCTCAATTGAGTGGGTCTTAATTGGTGTATGAATTACGGGTAGTTGGGACTTTTTTGTATGTATAAAGAAATTTCAGGATTGCAAACAAATGACTTTATTACAAGCTTTTGTGTCTTAACTAGCGACCTGCCTGAATTCGTTTGGGTGTAAATTATATACCTGTTTTCATGAATCACTTTTCATTATTGGTTTGTGAAAGGTTAAAAGGAACGAACAGACATACGGGGGTAATGGAGACTTTGATTTTATACTTCTACAAATAGTAAGATTATAAAGCTAAAGATATTGTTCGTTTGCATGATAGAGCTATTTTCAGGAACGTGTAAGTTAGCTCATTTAGCGAGGAAGGCTGTAGTTTACCCCAGCGGGGCCCAGCAGGGCCAAGACCTGCCAGGGATGCGGGATTGTTCGAAAGAGTTACCGCGGCCCTGGTACATAAAAGGCCTACGACGGACCACGACGGTTTTTAGTCAGTAAGAGTCTCATACCCCCTCACCTCTGCTAACCCACAGCGGGAGAGGTCATTTGATGATTTTTGACGTCGTTGAGGCTTTTTGTCCGAGTACGCGAAGTAGTTCCCTTGGTCCCCAGAACACGGGAAAGTTTTGGTGGAAAATAGTTTATAACATTAGATTACACTAAGTATGCCTCCTCTTAGCAGATGACATCTCATAGTTTCCGTCTTCCCATTGAACTAACAGCGTGGGTTCAATATAAACTTTACCTCTACAATAGCTACACCGAACCAAGAACCTTGTCTATGACAGATTTAATGAAAATTTTGATTAAACCGCAAGTATCTTCGACAGCTGTAGTGTTCATCTTCATTAATTGTTCAAGTAGGAATATTGAGTAACATTCAAATTGGTAACTTAGGTCAGCTGAAGCTTAAACGCGAGGAATTTTGCTCAAGAATAATAATGTGTTCTAGATTGATTTCCCTTTCAGAACATATTATAGATTATAGAGCATAAGATGTCGGAGAATAAATAATTATTTATTTTTGGGTGGCAACACTATTCTGAATGTCGTCTACGCTGACACACTCACAGCACTGATTTTCAGCTCCTAACAGTTGAGTCCTTCACATACTCCGATGGGACGGCAATATGACAACACCGCAGATTACAAGACTTCTATGTGCTTAAATGTGTTTGTACATTGTCTTATAGTCGCCTAGTCATACAAAGGCACATCCACATTTACATACATAACTATGGCTAACCAGCTTTCCTGGGATAAAACAATATCTATATCCCTTTCATCAACAGGTCCATATATTTTAACTTCTAACTAGACACCCGTGTTAGTTGTCAAAGGTCCTCCAATGACAACATTACCCAACGGCTTAACATCGACCCACTCGGATCCCTTTAAAATAATATTTCGCTCACGTGTCGTTTCATACAAAAATTGACGCTCCATTTTAAGCAGGCAACCTTAAATACCTCGTAGGGCTCAAAAGGTTTAATCCGTCGCTTGAAAGGGTACGGGTTGTTAGGGCTACCTCATCAACGCACTTTTGTTTTTCGCCTTCCTAAAGAATTTTATGTGTAGGTAGGTCGGTTTTTTTTAATGTGTTTGAGGGTAGGCGTGTCTTTGTGGGAGTATTCCAGGAGTGTGGTAATATGTTTGAGTCGGTAATGGAAGATTTAATTAGCGTGTAGATGAAATTGGTAACGGATTAAATAATCATGTAATGTTTATTATATTTCGGGATATTTTTGGACCCCTTCCCACCGTTTGAGCATCACGTGATTAACGTATAGCCCCTTAAAAGTTGATTTAAAATGTTGATGTGAATGATTAAAGTGGCTTTATATGTGGAAACTTCGTGCTTAAATACATTTTGTGTTACATAGTTTAACAATATGTTACTCTCATATACTTAGTTGTAAAACAAATCGATCATGTTACACGAGCGAGTTAAGCTAGCGCTAAGTAGTTTAGAAGTTCGTGGTCGGATAATCGCGCGTCTGACCTCCATTTCTTACATCGGAACTCAATTATGCCGCTTAAGCGAACCCAATTCTTACTAGTGACCTTTTCTAATATATATATTTCTTTCCTTGTTACAGAATTACGTCAAACAAAATGGTGCAGAAGAAACTAAATCGAGGAAAAAGCAAAAACTGAATGAAGAGGAGGGTTAAAGCTCATAATGACCTAGTTTGTGATAATACATAGCCAACCAATTCAAATATAGGCCTATTTTACTATTAGAAAAACTTTAAAAATCCCGCGTTCCTGTAGTCATAGAGTCAATTAGAAACCAAAGCAACTCATTAGGTCATAATCAATAGAAAATTTGAGAAAAAAGCAAATCTATATTTTCGAACCAAAGCTAGTCTTTTAAGCATGTCGAATCAAATACCTATATATAGCCAGGTTGTTCCAAAATCTCAGTATAGGGCAAAGAATTCGAAAGTCAGTAAAAGTCAGAATCCGCAAAGGAATGATTTTGATCCTCTGAATTTTAACAACGGTGGCAATTTCGCTATGAGTACTCCTCTTGATGGGAAGGAAAAGGAGAAGAAGGAGGATAAGCCGCGGAGGGTTAAGGAGGATTCGGGGAGGACGAGGAGGGTGAGGAATGAAGGCAGCGAGGGTAAAGTGGAGGCGTATCTGAGGCAGTACCAGGTCAGCATGAGACAGCAGCAGCATAGACATTCTGCTGTTAGGCAAGCTGAGCATCGGGTTAATCTCAGGTAATTGTCCATTTTATTAATGTTTATTTAGATTTTTCAGCGATAAGTGATGTCATATTTTCTCAAGATTATTCTATGAATGTCAGTTATCTTATGGATATAGTGGCAGGATCGACCAATGAAATGATGGATGTAGAGTGTGAAAGTCAATGTGTTTTTAAAGTATGTGAGATGACAGCAGATAGAAGAGTAGGGAAGTAGAAAACATGCTGTGAAAAATGTTGCGCCGACCACAAATAGGTACAATTGGCATAAGGACAGGAGAATGATGATAATTTTATGATCAGTCCTTTTATACTGCCTTTAAGGCTAAATAGGTGCCTTCAAGAATAATGATAATATAGCACTATTATTCATATACCAATTAAAATATTCCAGATCACTGCCTCTAAACGACGTGGCGACCGCTCGTGGCCATGATCGAACACCAACTGACCGCCATCGAGGCTTTCCCGAGAGGGACCGGGAGGGCAGAGAGGGATCCAGGGAGCATCGCCGCGAAAGGGACCGGGATAGGGAACGGGATAGAGATCCTTTTGATTTTGATGGTGAGTTGAACTTTTAGTTTTTTATTTGAAGATGTGGTTTTTCAATGAGACCGTCGGAGTGCAGCTCCCATTAACCTTAGTGTCGAACTTCAATATGGGAGTATCCTCCAGTGTCTTTTTCTAGTCTACTCGTTTTAGCACATGCTAAAAGTGTGCGAACATTTGTAACACGTTCATAAAATTGCAACCTTTGTGCTCGAACGCTGGCGGAATCTCGCTAGAGCTGAAGTTAAAAGCCTATTAATCACAAACATTTTTTGCTAGATACAAATTAGTGATCTTGCAACGCATTCTAGTACAGACTTGTTTCAAAAACTTCTCTCTATTCTTTTAGTTTTCTTCTTAGAGAATGATTTATAAAATCCAGCAACGGAATGGCAATGAATCATATTAACAGAATTGCTAGAAACCTAGAAACTTGCACACGATGCACCAATCTCCAAGGAATGCAACTATACTGATTTGAAAGCCGACATACATAATTACGTTTGCAACTTTCTGCCCAAAGCTCTGAATTGCGGATCCCAGTTGCCAAGTTATCCGAGTTAGCAGTTTGTGCTTAATCCATGGAGAAGAAAATGACTAGCGGAGGTGCCATAAGGGAAAATCTCCTACGAAAGTAGCGCGAAAAATGCGGGTGTGCAGAGGACGAGGAACGTTACTGTCTTCGCCCTTATACGCCTTTTTTGGACCCTATAATTTTTTTATTACCGAAAATCGTTGACAGATGTCTCAAATATAATTATCGGCACGAATCTTGAGCGCTGACCTTCACCTGCGCAGAAGTAATTTATTGGGTCTCTTTGTGGTATGAAATTAGGCGCGGGAGCGGGCTAAAGCGGTGATTGGCCCGCAGTGCATCGCATCATAGCCGTCGCTCGGGATTGGTTCTTTGCTAATAAATCACTTCTGCGCAGATGTATGTAGGTCAGAGCTCAAGATTCGTGCCGATAACTATACCTCGTTAGTTACTCGTAACTGATCGTTTCCGTACGTATTTGACCTAGACGAAGGCGCCTGACTAACCCGCATTATGGCATCTCCGCTCATCTTTCGTTATTCCGTGGCTTAATCCGATGTAGTTTAATATTTAACTGTTGCTCTAATTGTAGCAGGAAAGTTTATCCTTTTTTCTGGTTGAACCTGATGTTTGGGAGTTCATTTGAGGATTGTTATTTTGTTTTTAGTAGCTTTGGTTCGTGTTTTAAGCGGTTTTATATAAGTATAGAGTTAGGGTCCGTTCAAACACACCGGCTCGGAGAGCATCGGCGCGCATTTTCTTTTCACACAGACCGGAGTCGATCGGCTGCGCGAGCATTAAAGAGCATGCAATCGGAGCTACACGTCAAGAAAAAGTACGCGATCGGAGCCGCTCGGCTCCTCTTATTATTTCACACTGAGCGCCTTCGAGCATTCTTAATGACAAAAGCAGTGCACATCCAAAAATAAACCTTACTACAAATACTAAGTACTCGATTTTCAACGTGTTAAGAATTGGCTCTTCTCTCCGAGCCGGTCTTTCTGAACGGACCCTCATGGCATCTCCGCTTACTTTACTTCCTCAGTGGCTTAATCCGATGTAGTTTAATATTTAACTGTTGCTCTAATTGTAGCAGGAAAGTTTATCCTGTTTTCTGGTTAAACCTGATGTTTGGGAGTTCATTTGGGGATTGTTATTTTGTTTTTAGTGGCTTTGGTTCATGTTTTTAGCAGTATTGTAGTTCAGCTTTAGTGGCCAGCTTATTGAATCTTAACTGGTTTAAGGTTCTGAATGAATTAACTTTTGGGACTTGCTATTTTTTCTATCATTTTCGAAATAATATAAATAACGGTCATATAATAAGAATCGAGTACTTACTTTTGTATTCATTTTCCTACTGCTCTATTCAGCAGAAGCTGGTATTTGATTTATCTAAATTAGAGACTGATGAAAATGATAAATGTCAGCAAAATTGTTGGTAAAGCCTTTGAAGAATGGTCTGCTAATTACATACTTTTCCCTCATATATTTGAGTTACCTACTACTGTACCTTTTTAAAACACCAAACCACCATATTTTTAACACAAACATTCTTCTGTTGTTTCCAGGTACACCACTAAGTCCGATAGCATCCCGAGCCCACGACAAAGACTCCCGCCCAGTCCGCAAGTCCTCATCAGCTCACAAGGTCACGGAGACCAGCATATCGACCGACAAGAGGCGCTTCTTCTGCAGGGAGTGGGCTTTCCAGAAGATAGCTCATTGCTTAGAGCAGAGGCCTGTTAGCAAGACCTGTGGCGCTCTTATATTGGGTAAGTGTCTCATCATCATCTCCCGAGCCTTTTCCCAACTATGTTGGGCTCGGCGTCCAGTCTAACCGGATTCAGCTGAGTACCAGTGTTTAACAAGGAGCGATTGCCTATCTGACCTCGTCAACCCAGTTACCCGGGCAACCCAATAACCCCTTGGTTAGATTGGCGTCAGACTTACTTTGGCTTCTAACTACCCGTTACGTCTGCCAAGGATGTTGAATGACAGCAGGTAAGTTAGATGTCTTTAAGTGTCAAGTATGAATGTGGATGGATGAAGAGGAAGATTGCATGAATGAAATCCTCATCAGCTCACAAGATCACGGAGACCAGCATATCGACCGACAAGAGGCGCTTCTTCTGCAGGGAGTGGGCTTTCCAGAAGATAGCTCACTGTTTAGAGCAGAGGCCTGTTAGCAAGACCTGTGGCGCTCTTATATTGGGTAAGTTAACTGGTAGCTTGGTCAGAGTATACAGTTGTTTTAACGTTTATGCTGTCGATGAACTGGTAATATGGCATCGTGGTCGCAAGTGCGACTGCCGTCCTCGAGGCCCATGGTTAGATTCCTAGGTCGGGCCTATATCGATTCGAGGGTTTTCGAAACTTATAAAGCAATTCGGAATGGAAGTTGTCGGTGTTACACCCCCGTGCCTGGAAGGGGTCGTGGCGCCGGCTTCACCGAATGCTACTCAGTAGCAGTCGTTACAATTCCATATCAGAGGCCGTCAGGCGGATTTGAGGAAACTCTGACACTAGGGCTCGTATAAACCTGCAGCCCACTTAACCTTAACCTATTTTGTTCTTCTTTCCAGGTGACGCAGGCAGTGGTAAGACAGCCCTCTGTCAGGAACTGAGTGAGCCTGGTCAGGGTCCGCAGGCGAGGCAGCAGAGAGCCCTCAACAGGAGACTGCTGGCTAGACACTTTTTGCAGGTCCGTATTTACTAGCCAATTTAAACTAGTGAAAATTAGTATGATCGCTGTTAGAGAGAAAAGGAAGTGGAAAACCAAATAAAATGGGAACGGAACAGGGCAGAAGGAAGAAGAAGATATAAATCAATATCGTCAAGTACCTTAAAGGTTAATTTGCATCGTTGCTGCGACATATCTGGTGATGCAAAAGGCTCAAAGTATGATTATCGCGCTTTAAAACAAATGTATCTTAAACAGTACTAGAGTTTGTTAGAAAAATGTAATAGCGACTAAATAAAAATGAACTGCCTCAGTAAATAAGAGTCTGATACTTCCTCCCATGCTTTTCGCAGCGGGAGGAATCATTTGTGGATTTACTTAAGACGCCTGAGACCTCTTCTGTTCTTCTTCATGCCATTTCGGTCACGATTTATGGGATTTCGATCAACAAGATTGCCTACTTTCAAAAGTTTACCCCCAAAATAATCAGTGATTTAACTTAGAAAACTTTCTGATTTCAGAGTCACACGGAGAGCAGCCTAAGACCCGGTGAATTTGTCCGCACGCTAGCTATGCAAATACTCAGTCATTCTTCGCGAAGACCGAGAGCTGATAACTCTGACCTGTCGCCCAGGGATCCTGATACTCCTCATAGTTATAGGTAAGGTTTATTCTATAAATCTATATTTTATACTACCTATTTTCTATCTATACCCTGATAAAGAATAGCACCCGGGGTTAGAATAGCTTCCCAACCAAGAAAGTCTTGGAACCTAAATACATGTAAAGGGTATTTATTTAAACTTATATACGAAGATTTTTTTTCGATAATTTGGCAATCTGCTAGAATGCCTTTATTAGATTAGACAATAGACGGGAGTTCAGGAATAAGGACATGTGTTTTGACTAACTGTTCCCCGCAATTCTACCTACGTCCCTAAGGAGTTACCTCCCGTACCCGGACAAAATAGGCCTATGTCTTTTCTCAGACTGTTCAACTATCTGTGTGTCAATTATTATTTACTAATATTTATGAGACTGTGTTCTACTAATATTTATCTTATTTGCTTTTCTAGACGTAATTCCGAAGAGGAGAGGCTGATAAACCGGTTTCGTGAGCTGGGTGATGATACTGAGGAGAGCTCCAAACCACTGCTAGCTGATAGCGAAGGTATTTGAATGATTCTTAGTCATAATTTGTATGTATGCCATAGGCCATAGACTACCCGTAATCTATCTCTTCACAAATCGACTCCATCCGAATGTTGTCTTTAAGAGTTTTAGCGATAAAACCGCTTCTTGTACTATGTTTATGTTTGTTTCCTCCTTCCATGTTTGTCCTATTGGTGTACAAAAAATAATATTCTGTCTATCTATATTCTTGAGAAGAGATTCCACCGGTGTGCGGCACTGTGACGCACACAAATGTATCTTCTGTCTACTCGCTCTAGCAAACAGAAACAAATTGCGTGCGAACATTTCTTATATAAGCGTGTTTCAATGAAAATAATTATAAATGAAAATATCCTTGTAATATTTTTATTTCATTATACATAGTTCCAATAAAAAAAACTTAAAAAAAAACTTGGCGTTAAAAATTAAATAAATAAATCTATAAAAATATATCTTTAAAAACTAAATAAATAAACAGTATCAAAAGTTATTGAATCGTCAATATTCTATCTCTCTCCATGGGGTAAAAATAACCGGTCAGTAGTTTCAATGTTCTAAGAACATTCTTTATTTTTATTATTCGCTATATTAGGTTAGGGGATTTCGTTCATTGACCAATAGTTTTGGAAGATAGGATGCCTATGTTTTTTTTCTATCGAAGCTTCCATATCGGCTTTCTGCTATGCATCTTGTACAGTGGCTTACTGCGGTATTATATGCAATCAAGTCTGTTTAAACTCAAAAATAGCGTATATGCTAAAATGGTCGTATTTGCACGGAAAAATACGCTATTCTGAATTCACCCTCAGTGTTATGTACTCAATACTAAATACTTTATTGCTTTCCATGTATTTCATCCGCATATCGCTTCTATATTTTCTAGCGTCAGCTAATATTTATTCAGGTACTTTGATAGATAATATTTCCGGCTTCAGTTGTCCTTTTCAATCCCCCAATTGTATAGTTATTTGCTTCTTATCATCATCATCTTCCAAGCCCTTTCCCAACTTAGGGTCGGCTTCCAGTCTAACCGGATGCAACTGAGTACCAGTGCTTCACAAGGAGCGACTGCCCTATATACTCCAAGACTGATTGTCACACTTATTGGCTTCTGACTACCCGTAACGACTGCCAAAGATCTTCAAATGACAGCCGGGTTCTACAGTTTATCCTATCATGTTTTCTTACAGTATTTTCCGAAAACGGATACTAGGTGACCATTGCTTTACTTCAAATCATACTTAGAGCAAAGAATAGCTTATCCAATCTCATTTCTTCTTATCCTTCTTAACCTTCCTTATCCGTCTTATCCAACTGCGCAGAAGGTTTATTTTTTTCGGTCTTATCCAACTGCTCAGAAGGTTTAATTTTCCCGGTCTTACCCAACTGCGCAGAAGGTATATTTTCCCCATTCTTATCCAACTCCGCAGAAGGGGGCCTTTTCCCGAGTCTCTTTTTAACATCATCTAACTCCTTTTTAAGGTACTCATATTCTTCAGGTAACTGTTTATCTCTTTCAGTTTTCAGTCTTTCAGAGAGAGAGGTTACCGCGTTATCTATAGTTTTTTCTAGTTTTTCTACCGGCTGGTTTTCCACTAGGCGTTTGGCAGACGTTTCTTTTACAGTCTCTTTTGTGCCGCCCCAAAGGCTTTTGACTGCGGGCTTGATTTTTTTTAGAGAACCTGTAAACAAATTTATTTACAAATAACTTTTTACAATATCTTAATAATAAATATATATACAACATACGGCTAACTTATTACCTAATATATACACTTATTATAAATAAGTGCTCAACTCTTATATAAGGATATCGCTAAGCGACTTGCTGACACTTCAGGTGACCCAAGGGCTGGTTTTTATTTTGGCAAAAAGTAAGCATTGCCATCCAACGTGGCAATGCTGCCAGCCTCTTGAGTACACTCCCGGTGGGCAGCGATGAGGAGGAGTTTTTTGATGCAATTTTTTAAACATTTATATGTAAACAAATTGGGTTAAGTTTTCTTAGTTTGTTTGTGTGAGAAGAAGATTGTTGAATGTTGTGGGGTTATAAAAAACACTAGAAAATGTATCTAAGAATTATTATTACTTTACCACATAGCACAATTTTGCTTTAAGAATTTTCAAGCAGTTGATAGAGTAGGTAATTCAAAATATTAAAATGTTAGTTTTATAACTACTGAACACCATGATTTTGAAATTTTGAAACTTCACTATATTATTTTGCGATTTTCATTTACTAGAACACAACTAAACTATATTTTAATTGTCCATAACCACGTTGTACAATACATTAGTTAGTTAGTTACAGCCTATTTTATCGTCCCACTGCTGGGCTGCGGCCTCCTCTCACACGGAGTAGGATTGAGCATTAATCACCACGCTTGCTCAATGCGGGTTGCTGATTTCAGACTATATAGTCAATACATTAATACATTATAAATAAACACACTTATTTCTTACCTAACGCTAAGTCTAAGGCTTTCCTAGCTATTCTCTTTCCCGCCATTCATAAAGTTAAACCTTTTAAACGTACATATTATTATCAAAACAATTATTATTACGACAATAGTCGTGTATATTTCTATTTACAAGAACCATTGTCAGTAAGCGGGTTTCTTGACACTGACACAGTCATATTTGTCAGACTTGTCAGAAAAGAAAAACTAATAGCAACTTTTTCGTTACAAAAAGTTTTGATGTTTGCTTAAAAACTAATCTGAAAAAAATAATGCTTATTTACGAATCCGTTATTGCTCGTGTAGATTTTACATATTATGCTGAGTATAAAAACAACGTCAAAATTAAACAATATTTTACTGTAATGCATTAAAATATGCATTAATGTCTGCGCTAAAAATGTTTCACGACTCTGTAAACTTCACATCATCATCATCCTCCGAGCCTTTTCCCAATCATGTTGGGGTCGGCTTCCAGTCTAACCGGATTCAGCTGAGTACCAGTGCTTTACAAGAAGCGACCGCCTATCTGACCTCCTCAACCCAGTAACCCGGGCAACCCGATACCCCTCGGTTAGACTGGTGTCAGACTTACTGGCTTCTGATTACCCGTAACGACTGCTAAGGATGTACAATGACAGCCGGGACCTACAGTTTAACAGTGTAAACTTCACATGCAACTTTAATAATTTGTCGAAATAATATTTTCCCTTATCCAAAAGAAAGACTCTTAACTGACTTTTTTGAACTATGTACTCTGTTATTGTAACAATCACCTGTTGGTATTCTTAATATAATATAACCCAATTTCAGGCTTCAGTTTTTGCTCTGCGTCCTCAAATCATATAGTTTTTTGCTTCTTAAATTTTAATAATCCTTTCCCAACCATGTTGGGGTCGGCTTCCAGCCTAACGGAATGCAACTGAGTACCAGTATTTTTAAAGGAGCGACTGCTTATCTGACCTCCTCAACCCAGTTACCCGGGCAGCTCAATAGCTCCTATTACTTGTTTTACAGTCGCGATAAAGGCAGATTCTTTAACTCAATCATTAGGTTGACTATTGTCTTACTTCAAATCATACTTAGAGCAAAGAATAGCTTATCCAATCTCATTTCTTCTTATCCTTCTTAACCGTCTTATCCGACTGCGCAGAAGGGGGCCTTTTCCCGAGTTTCTTCTTAACATCATCTAACTCCTTTTTAAGGTACTCATATTCATCATGTAACTGTTTATCTCTTTCAGTTTTCAGTTTTTCCGAAAGAGAGGTTACCGCGTTATCTAAAGTTTTTTCTAGTTTTTCTACTGGCTGGTTTATTTTCTCTTTTGTGCCGCCCCAAATGCTTTTGACTGCGGGCTTGATTTTTTTTAGGGTACCTGTATAAATAATGAGTATTTAGAATTTGATAATTCAAGCAACAGATAGAGTGAATTTTATACCTTAACCAAAATTCTACAAACTTTTGGGTATAATTTCTGGATCAACTCCACCAATGGTCGAAAACTATTTTTTTGCAATAGAAAGCCGGCCAAGTAATTTGTGAATTTCTTTTACGAGAACTATATTTATGTTTATCTAAAACCATGTTGCACAATACAAAAACACTTTATATGACCATGTATAAATACACTTATTTCATACCTAATGCTAAGTCTAAAGCTTTTCTAGCTATTCTCTTTCCTGCCATTTCTCATTTGTTTAACCGTTTACATGTACCAAAACATTATTATCAAAACAATCAATTATTACGACAATAGTCGTGTTTATTTGTATTTACAAAAGCCATTGTCAGTTAGCGGGTATCTTGACACTGACGTATTTTGGTGTCAAACTTGTCAAAAAGGAAAAATAAAAAGGAAAATTTTAGGCTCCAAGGAGTTTTGATGTCTGATTGAAAATCAATGTAAGAATGGAATGGAAGTACAATATCCAGTAATCTTACTATCCAAACTTTTTGTACACGGAATATAGCGCGTGTCGCTACGTAGAAACCATGTTTAAGTATCCATTCAAAGTCAAGAAAGATAGGAGATGAGTTGTGATCGGCACTGCTAACTTTAAATTGGTGCCCGCTTTTTTTTTACAAAAAAGTTTATATTATACGTGATGTGTACATAATGAGCATAGCAAACTAGAATTTTATTGCACTTTATGTTTTTAACATGTGAATGAAACGACGCTTGCTTCTGGTACAAACTGCTTATATTCTTAAGAAAGTAATTAGTTACATAGGTTTCATAGTTACGACGTGTGGCGATTGGCGTTATACAAAAATATTAGGTTAATCACGACGTGTGCACTCGTCCGGTGCCGGTGGCGAAAGAGACCGGCGCGCGGCCCCGGCGAAGCGACGCGGCCAGCGGCCCTCCTCCCGCGCGTCCCGCATCCCCTTCTCGCACTGCACGGTGGATCGGTTTGGCGCGCCTGCACAGTGTGCGCGTTAACATTCTCCCGGGCCTTGATAGCACAGCTATCAAGCAGTTGAATTTGGGTCGATGTCATCTCCAGGTATGATGCAAAACTTGTGGACTGCCCTCTTGACAGTCCCTCTCGATGTGAGGACGTCGGCGACTCTGCTGACGCCATCTGGTCCTTGGTAAAGTTTGGTTATGCGGCCTAGTCGCCAGCATAATGGAGGTAGGTTGTCTTCTTTGAGGATGACCAAGTCGCCTACTTTGAGTTCCCGGTCTGGTCTCCGCCACTTGATCCTCTGTTGGAGTTCGGCGAGGTACTCTCGGCGCCATCGCTCCCAAAACTGTTGCCGCAGCTGCTCTATACGCTCGTATCTGTTAGCTCTAGACTTTTCAATTAGCAAGGACGGCACCGACTTGAGTGGCCGCCCGATTAGGAAGTGCCCAGGGTTAAGGGTAGGAGATCGGTTGGGTCGGATGAGAGGAGATAGGGACGGGAATTTAGGATAGCCTCTATTTGTGTGAACAACGTTGCAAGTTCCTCAAATGTTAAGGCTGCGTTGCCAGCTATTCTCTTAAGATGATGTTTGGATGATTTAACCCCAGCTTCCCAAATACCCCCAAAATGAGGTGAATATGCAGGGCTAAATTTAAATCTAATGCCTTCAGTACTGCCATACTCTGTCACAGCCTCGCGACTAGACTTAAGCACTCTACCCAATTCATTGTTAGCCCCTACAAATGTTTTTCCATTATCTGAATAAATTTCGTAAGGTTTTCCCTTCTCGAAACAAATCTCCTAAGGCACATTAAAAAACCTTGAGTAGTAAGGTCACTAACGAGCTCCAAGTGAACAGCTTTAGTTGTAAGACAAACAAATAAACAAAGGTAACATTTTGATACTCGACTACCTCTACCTTTTCTACTTGAAATCATGAACGGACCTGCAAAATCTGTTCCACATGAATAAAAAGGAAAACTAGGATTTGTCCTTACATTAGGAAGGTTACCCATTATAGGTTGAAGTGTTTTACCTTTAAATCGTATACATACTACACATTTTCTTAAAATACTACGAGCTAAGTTCCTACCACCTATAGGCCAATATTCTTCTCTTATAGAAGATAAAAGTAGTTGTGGTCCGGCATGAAATAACCTTAAATGCTCATGTCTCATAAGTAATTTAGTAAAACTATGTTTGGCATCAAGTATAATTGGATGTCTTTTTTCAAAATTGTAATTTGTATTTTGTATACGACCACCCACTCTAAGTATACCATCTTCATCTATGAATGGTTTTAGTGGTAGCATTTTGGATTTGTGATGCAGTTCTTTATTCGTTTTAATTGTGTTTAATTCGCAAGAAAATGATTGCACTTGGCAACACCTAATTAATGTTTTTAGGGAATTACAAAGTTCATCTGTGCTAAGACAACCTGTTAGCTTATTAAAGTTTTTATTTTTACTATATTTGCAAATAAAATTATTAACAAATCTATGAACATAGGCCATAATTCTTTTAAGTTTAGTAAAATTTGAATATCTAGTAAAATCTAAGAAATTAGTGTCTATACTAGTAACCATTACTTTAAGTTCTGGTAATTCTAAATTTGGTACACCTTGCTGAGGCCACTCACTTGGGTCCCTTCTAAGAAATGAAGGTCCCTCCCACCACAAGGATGAGGACTGCAACTGTTGTGGAGTTACACCTCTTGAGGCTAGGTCAGCAGGGTTACAGTCAGTAGGCACATGTCGCCATGAATAGTCTGCTGTAATTTCATTGATCTCATTTACTCTATTACGAACAAAAGGTTTTAGATGCTTATATTGAACCTTTAGCCAACCAAGTACTACCATTGAATCGGTCCAAATAGTTTTACTGATAATATTACAACGTAGTGACTCTAAAACTTTTGCACATAACCTTGCTCCGAGTAAGGCACCACACAGCTCCAAGCGAGGTATGGTGGTTGGCTTCAATGGAGCCACTCGAGCCTTGGCACATAACAGCTTAACTGTAATTTGATTATTATTATTAGTTGTCCTTAAATAAACACAAGCACTATATGCATTCTGTGATGCATCTACAAAACAATGCAGCTCTACTGATATTGGCAAGTCACAGATAACATTTCTTTCCAATTTTATGTTTGATAGATCTGAAAGGTTTTTTGTAAATTTAATCCAAGAATTCTTAATATCATCAGGTACTGAATCATCCCAGTCTATCTTAGCGCTCCATAATTGTTGTAATATTATTTTGGCAGTAATGATACATGCACACAAGACACCTAAAGGGTCAAAGATTTTACAAGTTGTAGATATTATTGTTCTCTTAGTAATATTTAATGAATCTATATTTATGTCTATAGGAAATGTAAACAAATCTACTGTAGGTGACCAATTCAACCCTAGTACACATGACTGTTTAGTTAGATTTAATGTATTATTATTTACATCATTTTCAAATATTTTTGGACAATTAGTGCGTATTTTGCGTAATGGGAATGATGCTGAACTTAATATTTCAGTCACAGAGTTATAGATTTTCAATAGTTCATCTTCTGTAGATGCTCCAGTACTTAGGTCATCATAATAAAAATCATTCTTAATTATATTAGCAATAGACATATCTGTACATTCTTCAGCTAATTGCAATAGACATCTAGTACTTAGGAAAGGTGCTGAAGCTGTACCATATGTTACAGTGTTTAATTGTAAAACTTTAAGTGGTAGAGATGTATCTTCCCTCCACAAAATTAATTGTAAATGACGTTGTGACTCATCAATAGAAATTTGTCTATACATTTTCTCTATGTCACCGGTTAAAACAAATTTGTGAGTACGAAACCTTACCATAATATTAAATAAATCATTTTGTATTACTGGACCTATCATCTGGATATCATTTAGTGATTTTCCAGAGGTTGTTTTTACTGAGGCATCAAAAACTACCCTTAACTTTGTTGTTTCGCTTTTTTCACGCAATACTGCATGATGAGGTAAATAATTACCGAACCTTGGACGCTCTATTTCTTCCAAATGACCTAAATCTAAATATTCTTTAATAAAATCTACATATTGTTTCTTAATATTAGGATTCTTATCTAACTTGTTTTCTAAACTAAAAAAACGCCTTTTGGCTATATTATATGAATCACCTAATGCTTCCTCTGGTGATTCTTTCAGTGGCATTTTAACTAAAAACCTACCACTTGGCAAGCGACTTGTATTTTGTTTAAAACTGTTTTCACATGCTTGTTCTTCAAGCGTGTAAGATATTTTATTTGAAGGCAATTCTTCTACCTCCCAAAATCTTTGTAATGAATCATGAATATCATCCTTTATAATACTACAATTTAAAACATTAATATATGAATTTTCATGTGACAAATTAGACTGTCCTATTCCTATAGGGCCAGTTACTAGCCAGCCTAACTTAGAGCTTTGTAATATAGGCCGATGTCTACCCAATCCTATTTGTTGGGTACCTACTATTTCCCAAAAAACGTCTGCCCCCAATAACATATCAATATCGGAGGGACAATGGAACTCAGGGTCTGCAAGGATTATGTTAGCCGGCAGCCCTAAACTTTTAACATCAACTTTTAGTGTTGGTAAACTACTAGTTATTTGTGGTACTACTAAACACATCATTTCTAAGTTAAATGATTTATCAATACATGAAAATAATTTCAAACTACACCTCTCTGTAATGTCACACTGCACATTACCAATGCCAGCGATACGTATTGGGTTTGAACATTGTGTCTGTAGACCTAGCTTTATTTTGAATTTATTTGTAATAAACGATGATTGACTACCTGTGTCAAGGAGAGCTCGAGCACGGTAAGAAATATTATTTTCAGGATTTACAATTTCCACTATAGCTGTACATAATAGTACCTGACTTGCAGAGACTGCTGAAAGTGTTGTGGGTAAAGTATTTGAAGGTAAGTTATTATTATTTGTATTTGAACTACTACTACTACATCCTACAGTAGAATCTTTATGCAACAAAGAGTTATGTTTCTTATTACAATATTTACAGGAACCTTTTAGGAAGCAATGTTTTGCAGTATGTCCACTTCGCAAACAGTTGAGACATAAATTCAACTTTAAGGCTGTATCTAACCTAGCTTCAGTTGACATATCATTAAACTTTGAACATGCATGCAAATGATGACTTTCATGACAAATATCACATGACTTTTTGTAAGAATTGTTGTTACTCATTGAACTAACAAAGGACTTAGAATTAGAATACTTTTGCTCCCTAGGACCTTGTGATTTATAATTATCATTCCTACTTATATTTTGAACTTGTGTTGTTTCTAAAACATCTGCCCTGTTACGCAAGAAATCATTGAATTGCTCTAAAGTGGGTAATTCTGGTAACCCATTTTTTAATTCTTCCCACTTTCTACTAGTGGTGCTATCTAGCTTTGTGGACACCATATAAATAATTAAAGCATCCCATTTATCTGTTGGCTGCCCTAAAGTATTTAGTGCTCTTAAGTTTTTTGAAACTAAATCAATTAAGAATCTTAAAGCTTTGTGAGATTCTCTTGTTAAGGCTTCTATATTAAATAATGCTTTTAAATGATTATTTATAAGTAAATTTTTATTATTATATCTTTGACAAACTAAATCCCATGCTACTTTATAATTGTTAGATGTGAATTCTATTGATTTGATAACTACTAGTGCTCCTCCTTCTAAGGATGACCTTAAATAATGAAACTTGTTTATGTTAGGAATATTTTCATTACTATTAATTAAACTGTCAAAAGTGTCTCTAAATTCCAGCCATTTAAGGTAATTTCCATCAAAAGATGGCAATTTTATTGTGGGCAATTTTACTGAACTAAACCTATGACTACATTGACTATTATTTACACTACCATATTCTGACTCATGCTTTTGATGTTCAGTTTTTGAAACACTCGCTGATTCATTTATTTCTTGAGCCAATGCAATACACTTATGAAAATTTTCTTCAATTAATTCTCTCTCAGCTAACTGTTCCTCTAAATCTGAGCAATTCAATTCAATTTCAGTTTGCAAGATATCAAATGTACTTAATAAAGTTTGAAATTTCTCTATTTTTAAAACAATTTCTTTAGACTGCAAGCTACTAATTGGAGTATTTTTAGATATCTCTTGTAAATAGTTGTAGAATTTTGTAACTTGGCCTTTGATGGCACTACGTTTTCTAATAGGAACTTGAATCTCTGACTTTTCACTTTCACTCATTTTGAATAACTCACTAACACAATATTTTTTGTAATTAGGTACAAATTTAGTTAAAAGAATAAACTACCTAACACTTTAGAGGCAACAATGAATGGGTAGGCACAGATTACAATAGAAACTCAAAGCCGCTAACTCACGGTAACCTTTTGAAGCTGTGACAGCACGAAGTAGGCAGCACTCACCAGGCACCTGCGCTGCGATTAGTAGACAGGCTGCAGGTAGCTAGCAGTTGGTTGAGCGAAGCACATGCACATTCACCGCAACTGAAATAGTCGGCGAGCTTTGGTATAATAACTGTATTAATTGTTGCGCTAGTTAGGAATTTACTTTTATTAGGCAATAGGCATGTATTTTGGTAAATACTTAGAACCAAAACCTCAATTTGCAAAATTAATATGCTTAGGTAGATATGCTTATAGTGCATTAGGCGTAGGTACACTTTTAGTGTGTACAATAAATAATTATTAGGTGCATTAATATAGATGCTTTTAGATTAATTAGGCGTACACGTAGTTTAGGATGCACGATTTAAATGAAATTAAGTTTAGGCTATGCAATTTCACACACGCGGCACAAAATGGACTCGCCCACTATAGCGTCGTAGGTTAGAAAACGCGGCACAAAAATAATGGACTCGCCCACTATAGCGTCGTAGGCTAGAAAAGCAAAATTTGTACCATTTTGAATATAGGCAAGCTAATTAACGAATAGTACCTAAGCCCGCTAGGCTATTCACACAAATAAACACTAGGAAAAGGATAGGAAATAATAGGAAACGAGCAACTTCCCTCGGGTTAGACCTCCGCCGTCTGATGCCGCCTGCTGTTGTAGTCTGCGTCTTCGTAGAACTCGTGGTGGTGGTACGGCGTGGTCCGCGGAGACACGTTGGCTGCACGTGTTGCCGCCGTCCTCACTTAGCCCGCTGCGCGCCGCTCGGCGTAGATTGTAGGTTCTTCGAGTTAGAAAAATATTGTCATAGACGGTCGCCAAATGAATGAAACGACGCTTGCCTCTGGTACAAACTGCTTATATTCTTAAGAAAGTAATTAGTTACATAGGTTTCATAGTTACGACGTGTGGCGATTGGCGTTATACAAAAATATTAGGTTAATCACGACGTGTGCACTCGTCCGGTGCCGGTGGCGAAAGAGACCGGCGCGCGGCCCCGGCGAAGCGACGCGGCCAGCGGCCCTCCTCCCGCGCGTCCCGCATCCCCTTCTCGCACTGCACGGTGGATCGGTTTGGCGCGCCTGCACAGTGTGCGCGTTAACAACATGTATTATGTTTCGTTTACTGTTGGTGTAAATAAATAAACAGGCTCAGTTGCAGACCAACATTGAGTTTTGCGAGAACTAAACCTATCTTATTTCTCCCCGCAGACCAGCGCACGGATGACGAGGACACGTCGGCGCGGCGGCCGCGCACCATACAGCGGATTCATGAGAAAGAGGACTACAAGGATCTACATGCTGACGCCCCGCTCACTACGTTAGACGATGTTAGTATACTTGTAGTGTTTATACGCCTTTATCTCATTAGCAAGTTTAAAGAAAATAACGATAGCAACGCCACCTACCGGATTGCTTTCACACCATTGATCCAATTATCAGATTACTCAAGAAGCCATTGAAACATATTGTGATCAAAATTTCAACTAAATACTTCGAGTTATTTAGTTGAAGTACATTATATGATGTAAGGAAGAGCACATTAGCTATCTTATTTAGTAATCATCTGCCTAGCCTGTCCCCAATTTCGTTGGAGTAGGCTTCGTAGGAGTATATACCAGTACTCCACATGGGGCAACTGCCCATCTGACCTCCTCAACATAGTTACACGAGCAATACGATGCTTATGGGTTGTAAGATATTCTGGCTTCTGACTACGAGAGATTACTAAGATTTTCAAATGATAGCCGGAATCCACCAATTTATCGTGCTTGTCAAAATACAGAACCATCCACGGACCGACCACGTTAAGCATTTTTTAAGTTTATGATAGATCGACCCTGATCTCTTAGGTACTTAGACACAAGCTCCTCTGACAGTAAATACATATATCATTATTTCCAATTCATAGTTCTTTTAAAATTAAATAAATAAATCTTTATTTCCCATTCGACAGTTGCCAGAAATCTTGCCAAGATCATCAGTGAAGCCGACGAACCCGTTCGTGTCGGACGAGAAGGACGATCTGCGACTTTACGAGAATCACGAGAACTTGTTCCTGAGGAATATCTCGCAGCGACAGTCCAAGGAGTTGCGGAATTCTAGGTAGATTTTTGGATTTAAAAATATTTTTTTTGGCAAAGTGACTGCTGTTTCTCGCTGATTAAATCATCAGTTGACTTACATCCGAGGAATAAATATAGCGGTTTGACATATTTTCTATACAAAAACTATTCCAATGTCAAACATACTCTACAGAAAAGTTGGCCCGTGAAGGTTAGGCCACTTTTTAGTTTACCGATACCTGTGATAAACGGGCTGTCTAACTCTATTTTTAGTAGTTCCTGAGATTAATAACTGTTAAACTCTTCAACTTCTTTAAACCTTGCCTTATAGGGTCCATATTGTTTCTAGACTGAAAAATGTACCACATTTAAAACGTATGGAATGCGTAAAAAAGGCTTGAGTATTGAGATTTGTAATATTAGTTGTAGTACAGATAAATAATACAGTAATTTTATTTTAAGGTTACTCCGCCAATCCTCCGAGCCGCTCTCCGAGAAGAAAGGCCACGTGCTACAGAAGAGTTTGTCTACCGAACAGAAGAATGATAGCTCCGGTGATGATAAGAAGGTGGAGAACAGTCCGCCCAAGTCTAGGATACCTGTCGCTAATTTTAGGTAAGTTTTTATACATAAAGTCCATCTCCCGAGCCTTTTCCCAACTATGTTGGAGTCGGCTTCCAGTCTAACCGGATGCAGCTGAGTATTAGTGTGCCACAAGAAGCGACTGCCTTATCTGACTCCTCAACCCAGTTACCCGGGAAGCCCCTTGGTTAGACTGGTGTCTGACTTACTGGCTTCTGACTACTCGTAACGACTGCCAAGGATGTTCAATGACAGGTAAGTTTTATACATAAAATACTAGCCACTTTATACTCTGGCAATCTTCGGAGCCCGTCCCAATTAATAGGGTTTATGAGGGCCCTTACAAAGCGTCAATTGGCAATATTTTTTATTTGCAATGTCAGTGTTTGAATTATATACCTAAAAATTTTAATAAAAACTTGATGTGCCACCGCTTGCTTAGTAATATTATAGAGCAGGTAGTTATAGCCGACTACTGACTGTCAGTTTTGTTTTCAGTTTTGCCTACACATGATGTAGGTTTTAATTTTAGATAAACTGTCCGACTGTATGGTGATGATGATGTCTTCCTAGCCGATACGACTGTATATATATTTAACCACGAAGCCGGCTTTATCTTCTGATAAGCAAACAAACAATTTTAGTAGAATCTCGCCAAAATATGTAATTTATTGTCATAACAATAATAGGCTAGTTTCCTTAAAAATAATAATTAGTCCGTCTTGTAGATTGTCCAAAATTAAGCGATACGTATTTTTTCTTTTTTAAATCGGATCAGAACTTGTTAAGATATAGCGTGTTAAAGTTGAGTGTGACGTCACAAGTTGCTACAATTTTCAGGACACTGTGACGTAAAAGGCCCCCACTCCTAATTTTTGAAGCGTATTATCTTTGTCATTTTATGTTTAATTAAAAAAAGAAAAAATACGTATCCAATATTTTTTGATTATCTAAAAAGCGGACTAAATATTATTTCATTATTTCGACCCTGGACACTACCCTATTCCCTTCAACACTAAATTCTAAGATACACACGCTACTAAAATTCCAGGTACCCCAACAAAAGTGATTTACGTTCAGCCGAGAATTCCCCCGTCAAAAAGCCAGAGCGACCACCTTCTCCCAAAGAAGAGTTGCCAGAGTACCAGAATATCCTCAAAGCTGAGTCAGAAGAGATAGAGAAGATAGAGAAAGTGCAGAAGAAAGAAGAAGATGTGCCACCGCCGATACCTAGTCTCCCGATCAGTCCTAGGACTCTGATAGCGAATGCGTACTATGATAAGCTTCTGTCTGAGCCTGAAATTCAGCAGGTATTTAAGATATTTTAACTATGTATATTTTTCTCGCATGTCCCAGGGAAATTAATCGTTCCTGGATAAAAAGTAGACTGTATGTTATTTTGATATTTAAGCTGTATTGCTGCCAAGAATTAAAATCCGTTTAGCTGCTTTCCGTGAAGAAGTAACAAACAAACAAATACCCACACAAAATAACAAACGTACGCGTTTATTGCGATATACATATTCTTCCGAGTTTCATCAAAATCCGTGCAGACGTTTGTGCGTGACGAGCATACATAGACACAAACTTTCGCCTAACTGTAACATTAGTTTAGTACCCTATATACAACTTTATGTACTTCCCTATATGTATACCCCCTTATATACCCTTATGTACTTTCCTTCCGTTCAACTATATGACGCATGTGCCCACAACATATTTTAATTTGTCCCTGTATACCACAAAAAGTGTGTCCCAACTACCCAACATTCCATTGACTTCTCCGTTCTTCTCAGGCGCTGTTGCCCCAGAATTTGGAGAAGAATCCAGACGAATGCTTCAAGAAGGCTCTGCTGTTCCCGCTGCTGGAGATAGACCCGCCCAAACAGTGTCTGTTCCTACTGGTCGATGCTATTGATGAAGGAGTAGTAGGAGGTAAGTTTGTCCGGATATATATTGTATCTACTTGAGAAGAATCCAGACGAATGCTTCAAGAAGGCTCTGCTGTTCCTGCTGCTGGAGATAGACCCGCCCAAACAGTGTCTGTTCCTACTGGTCGATGCTATTGATGAAGGAGTAGTAGGAGGTAAGTTTGTCTGGATATATATTGTATCTACTTGAGAAGAATCCAGACGAATGCTTCAAGAAGGCTCTGCTGTTCCCGCTGCTGGAGATAGACCCGCCCAAACAGTGTCTGTTCCTACTGGTCGATGCTATTGATGAAGGAGTAGTAGGAGGTAAGTTTGTCTGGATATATATTGTATCTACTTGAGAAGAATCCAGAAGAATGCTTCAAGAAGGCTCTGCTGTTCCCGCTGCTGGAGATAGACCCGCCCAAACAGTGTCTGTTCCTACTGGTCGATGCTATTGATGAAGGAGTAGTAGGAGGTAAGTTTGTCTGGATATATATTGTATCTACTTGAGAAGAATCCAAACGAATGCTTCAAGAAGGCTCTGCGAAAACCTGCTTCAGGAGGGTCAACTATAACATAGGTTAATAGTTCATGTAAATATATTTACATCTTGTCATGACGAGTTCCTCCTTCTTTCGGAATACATGTCAAATTGGATACCGGTTTTCAGCTGCATCCAGGTAGACTGGACTGGAAGCCTTGTCGGCTTTCAGTCTGGCTGCTGCATAACTTGGCAAAAGCCAGATGAGTGACATAGAAATATCAACTTTACTCATCATCATCATCCTCCGAGCTTGTTTCCCAACTATGTTGGGATCGGCTTCCAGTCCAACCGGCTGCAGCTGAGTACCAGTGTGCCACAAGGAGCGACTGCGCTATCTGACCTCCTCAACCCAGTTAGCTACTCAACTTTACTTAACATCATCCTCCTGCTCTTATCCCGATTTTATTAGGGGTCGGCGCAGCATGTTTTCTCCTTCCATACTCTTCTATCTGCCGTCATCTCAAAAGTAACATTCTTTCTAGCCATATTGATTTTCACAAAATCAACTTTAATCATCATTTTTGATATATTCCAGGTATTTGCGAAGATCGAGAAGGCACAGAAGGCTCTACAAGCGTCGCCAGCCTCCTCTCCCGTCACCAGCACCTGTTCCCGCAGTGGCTGCTGCTCGTCTGCACTGCTAGGAAGCACTGCAGGGTGTTCACCAGGATGTTCACAGGTAACTTCTCACACAGAGAAGGCACAGAAGCGTACATAAGGGAGAATATGAGCGAGGGCATAAGAGAGTATATAAGGGAGAACATAAGAGAGTACATAAGGTTGTACATAAGGTAGTATATAAGGGAGTACATAAGTGACGAGGAACGAGTTGCAACTTGTTGAACGAGTTGCAACGCCGTCCACTCGCCTCCTGCCCGTGCTCGTTCGATTCACTTCGGGCATTTTATACAATATCTAGGCAATTTATGAAATGAATCGTATTATACACATTGCCTAAACGTTATAAGTTTTGGGTGTTTCTTCTTTCTCCTGTCCTGTTCTCAATTTTATTTGGGATCGGCGCAATATGTCATTCTCTTCCATTTTCCCCTGTCACTCGTCATACTGACACACACTCCCTTCCTATTCATGTCATCTTTCAGGCAATCCATCCATCTTTTCTTAGGTCTTCCTCTTCCTCTCCATCCATCTACATTCATAGGTTTTGGGTGCTGTCAATCTTTTAATATGGTATTTAATATTACAGGTTTCCGCAAGATAACTTTGGACGAGTTGCAGAGAGCTCACGTATCGGCTGATGTTCAGAGATATGTACTAGCTCGGTTGGATACAGAACCTAGATTACGGTAAATTTATTATTATCTAGATACTAACTTCCATTACCCAGATAAAAAATAGTCTATAGCCTTGCTTGATAGATAGGCTAGAGACACTAAAAAAACATTCTATTAAAATAGATACAAAAATATTAGCGTTACTGACACAGCACACATTTTTTTTTATCAAAGATCATCAGCTAAATAGATAGATAGATATTTTGGAGTTTCATCTAAAAAAAATATTATGATAATTGACTAGTTATAAAAGTGCTACAGCTTCGCTACCGTATTAACGAATGCTACGGCGAGCGTGTTATATCATAATAAAGCATTTTTTTTTTGTAGATACGTTTGACATTTAGACTAAAAAATGGATAATGTTCTTTACTATGTATACGATTATTCGAAATTCGAAATTCGATTATCTTGAAACGGGTTAACTTTTGCCCGGTGTATCCCATGGTCACATTTGTCCGTATTGACGTATACTATCACCTCATGAAAGGATGCGTACTACTTACCAGTAACCCTGTATATAAAATTTATATTCTATATGTTCTTGTGTTTACAGAGCGCGAGTATCGAGCGATTCGACAGCAGCGGCGGCGGCTGCAGCTGCACTCGATCATTTACGAATCAAAAGCGATGGTTGCCTACTGTATTTAGAGAAGGTAAGATAGATCAAGGCAAATAGACTTTTGGTTTCACAGGCTTCAGATAGCCGTATCTGGTAGAAATTATAAGCAGCGCTTATCTAGCTGATAGCTTTAACTGTCAGACAACTGACACTATTTGTAACCAGTTAAATTGAGCCTTACCTCCTGTCTCATACACAGAACACCCTTTCTAAAAACTTATTGATAAATTGAAAGAGAGCAGAGGCATTGCGCACTGAAAACTATAATCGGAAGAGTAAAACACCTTTTTAAAAACCGCTAAAAATATAAAATAAATCGGCATCGGCAGTTTCTTGATTAAGAGAATATCAGAATTAATGATAAAACATATGATAAATTTCCCTTTAATGTCATATTTGCAGGTGCTAGATGGCGTAGCGGACGGTTTCATAGCTCTGCGTGAAATTCGCGAGATCCCCGGCACTCTAAATGGACTGTATCTATGGTTGGCTCAGAGATTGTTCCATGGACGGAGGTTTACTAAGGTAATGTATTTATGCTCAAATATTTTTATTCAAACAGGCCTATAAAAGCTGTTCAAAATACACTTTAAGCTAGTTATATGGGTCCATGAATTGGGTCTCATGGAGAAGAATCTGCATGAAATTCCATACATAATGCTCTATAGTTGGTACTATCGTTTTACTTCTATTTCACCATCACCTGGTAGACTGGCAGAGAACACCTAAGGCGTAAAGTCCTTCATTGAAAATAGCGCAAATAAATAAATAAATCATCATCTGACTAGTCTTTTCCTATGTTTTGGTTGGCTTCAAGTCTAATCGGATGCAGCTGAAAACCAATGCGCCACATGGAGCGACTGCTTATCTGACCTTCTCAACCCAGTTACATGGATATTTTTTGTTAAGACTACCAGACTTTCTGGCTTCTGACTACCCGTAACGACCGTGTGGCAGTTATTACCTAGCTACGAGCTCCTGTAAAACTTGCCGTCTTAAAGTAATATAATACTAAGGTAAATATTCCAGGTCCGTTTACTACTAGATGTCCTACTAGCGGCGCGATGCGGCGTCACAGAGGAGATGCTATACAAGTGTCTGCTCACTAAAGAGTATAGCGTTACAAGGGAAGATTTTAATAGACGACTACATTTGTTGAGGAGGTAAGTGTTAATTCTGAATAATTTTCAATTTTGTTTTGTAGTTATGAATAACCCGCTGTGCCCCGCGGTTCCACCCGCGTCTTGAGGGGGGGAACTACCATCCGCATTTATAGTTATTTATTAAGTAATAAGCATTGTTGAATAAATATTTTTCCTATTTTTTTTAAATTACTGTTAAGGAGTCAGTGGATTATCCCAGCATACTAAGTTGAGCTGTATTACTCTGAAGTTTCATCAAAATCAGTAGTTTTTGCATGAAAGAATAACGATGATGCATGCATATATATTTTCTTTATGTCACTAAAGACATCCTTATAAACTTCCTTGTTAGAAATATGATTTTGCTTTCTGTCTCTGCGTTCCTGAGAAAAAAGAGTTGATCTCCTCAGAGAGAACAGCTGCCGTGTCCAAAAATCAGTCTGGACGCCATTACTGTTACTTTTAGTAGTTTAAAGCTATAGAAAAACATCTAATTTTGTTATTTTCTCTTTCAGGATTCTAGTAATGGAGCGTTCAACCGGCTTCCTATCGATGTTCCACCACTCCTTCGCCAAGTGGCTGGTGGACGTCAAGCATTGTACCAGACGTTACCTGTGCTGTCCCACTGACGGACACGCTGCCATCGCCATGTATTATACTCTCGATGCTAAGAGGTGAGTTCATCATCATCATCATCATCATCATCAAGTGGCTGGTGGACGTCAAGCATTGTACCAGACGTTACCTGTGCTGTCCCACTGACGGACACGCTGCCATCGCCATGTATTATACTCTCGATGCTAAGAGGTGAGTTCATCATCATCATCATCATCATCATCAAGTGGCTGGTGGACGTCAAGCATTGTACCAGACGTTACCTGTGCTGTCCCACTGACGGACACGCTGCCATCGCCATGTATTATACTCTCGATGCTAAGAGGTGAGTTCATCATCATCATCATCATCATCATCAAGTGGCTGGTGGACGTCAAGCATTGTACCAGACGTTACCTGTGCTGTCCCACTGACGGACACGCTGCCATCGCCATGTATTATACTCGATGCTAAGAGGTGAGTTCATCATCATCATCATCATCATCATCATCATCAAGTGGCTGGTGGACGTCAAGCATTGTACCAGACGTTACCTGTGCTGTCCCACTGACGGACACGCTGCCATCGCCATGTATTATACTCTCGATGCTAAGAGGTGAGTTCATCATCATCATCATCATCATCATCTCCCGAGCCTTTCCCAACTACGTTGGGGTCGGCTTCCAGTCTAACCGGATGCAGCTGAGTACCAGTGTGCCACAAGGAGCGATTGCCTATCTGATCTCGTCAACCCAGTTACTTGAACAACCCAATACCCCAAAAGTAAGACTGGTTGTCAGACTTTCTGGCTTCTGATTACCCGTAACGACTGCCAAAGATGTTCAAATGACAGCCGGTATCAAATTAAAGTGCCTTCCGAAACACGAAGGAACTCGTCATGACATACATAGATGGTCATGATCATTGACTGTGCCTAGCGATTGACCCCCTTTTTTGGTGGGAAATCATCAAATGACCCGCTGTGGGTGCAGCGTGAGGGAGTGTCAGACTCTTACTGACTAAAACCCACCATGTTCCATCTTGAGCTCTTTATGTACCAGCGCCGCGGTAACTCGCGCGAACAATCCCGCAGCCTAATGATCGAGCCATGCTTCTATTACTTAGCCATGAGACATCTAAGTATTAACCAATATTTCTTTCATTTTGTTTCAGATTAAGCGCTTTGGAGATTCATAACTACGTGTTTCATATGACCAGCTTAGAACAGCATATGGCTTCGCAGAAGAAACCTAAAAATATGTAAGTTTTGTTTTATGTAATATTAGAAAAGTACTAGTGGTTCCCCGTACTCTGACTCTAGGCTATCTGTGTACCATGACATTTCAACCATGGAGTTTCTTGCCCGTTCTTCTCCCTAGGAAGCTACTTTTGGAATGGGCGACTAGAATCAATCCTATTTATAATTTTTGACATTCATAAGTGCTTGTAAAGACCTAAATGAAATAAATGATTTGATTTTTTTTTCTGATGAAATTCGGGATAAAATATCCAACTGCGATTTCTTTCAAAAGGAACGACTTCGTGCAAACATATAAAAAATAGCCTTAGTTACTTCTATGTTATATCCCTATGTGAAAGTCCTGTGAAAATCGGTTAAACCATTTTATAGATTAGCCAGATTCAAGAAGGACAATTATGGGCAAAAATAAGTTTTGATTAATGTACAATGTATCAAGTTAAAACTGATTTAATAATTTAAACTGTAATTTTATTTATTTATATTTTGAATAGGTAACCTTAAGAATTTTTAAAATTTAATATTTTCAAAATTTTAACGCAGTCTTAAGACTACAAAACTTAACACTATCATAGTTACATTATATTAATGTTTTTATATTTTCCAGAGAACAAAAAGAAGATGAGTTAGACCTGCATACTTTAATACTCCTCTGGGTGCTGGACTCCGGATGTGATGTGGAGTCAGCTCTCAGGAGGGAGAGTGATACTCAGAAACAGTTGCACAGTGAAGAAACGCAGGTAAATGCTTGGGCATACCAAAATATAACAAAAAATTTGAATTTTGACAAAAATAAACAATAAACTGGATTTTTATCCGATTGCCTAGTAGGGTTGTGTTTTTCACAGACGTTATCTAGAAACGTTCGGTTTTTAGTACATATTTAACAGTTTTGCAGTTCTATGACGTAAAAAACCCCGCTCCCGAATTTTCAATGTTATCTTAGACATCCTACTAATATTATAAACGCGAAAGTTTGTATGTATGGATGTATGGATGTTTGTTACTCTTTCACGCAAAAACTACTGAATGGATTTTAATGAAACTTTACAATAATATAGCTTATACATCAGAATAACACATAGGCTACAATTTGTAAACATATTGTTCGAAATACTAAACCTGCGCAAACGAAGTCGCGGGCACCAGCTAGTATTTAAATATTTTTTGTGGTCATTTCTATTGCACGTACATAACAACATATTTTAGACCATAAGCCAAAAATAGAGTAGGCATCCAATAAAGCAATAAGACATTGGTCTAAAACACTGTTTTACATGATTTCATGTGTAAAATATGTAAAATGTTGTTACAGAAACAAGACGTGAAGGCTGAAGCTGTAGACGGTGACCCTGAATCTGAAAGCAAGGATTCCATATCAGGTGAGTTTTTAATTAAACTTACGTACATGCGAAAGCATATCAACCTAACTTTTTTTAATGACGTCAAAAATCATCAAATGCCCCCTCCCGCTGTGGGTTAGCAGCGGTGAGGTAGTGTCAGACTCTTACTGACTAAACACCGTCGTGTTCCGTCGTAGGCCGCGTATGTACCAGCGCCAAGGTAACTGGCGCGAACAATCCCGCAGCCACATCAACCTACCTCAAACTGCTGAATTTCTGCAATAGATTTTCAACCTTAGCACAAACTTCACGCTTATTAGCTTTGCATTTTTGAATTTAGCCATTGGACTTGTTGCGCATATGTTCGTACAGATATCACTGAGAAGCTTTTCTTGATCAAAGTTAGCTACTATTGTTTTCACAATAGTAAAAAAATACTGCGCATAATGTAAGGGGTCAAATGGCTTGCTTCAAAAACACGAACTGTGATGGTATTATGTCCCTGCGGGATTGTTCGCGCAAGTTACCGCGGCGCTAGTACATAAAGGGCTTCAGAAGGAACATGATGGGTTTTAGTCAGCAAGAGTTTTCAATCCAATGACACTCCCTCACGCTGCACCCACAGCGGGAAGGGTCATTTGATGATTTCCCATAAAAATGGTATATTTCCCAAAATCCTTTGAATGATAGTTAGCCCATTATACAAAAGATTGCGGAAGCTAGACAATAATATAAATATAATAATATTTCTTAGGTTAACCTTCAACTATTTCCTTAAACCATATCAAATGAACTTTGACATACCCTAGGAAAATATCTTGAAAACGTATTAATTAATTAATAATACACACGTTGTATATCTTATTTTCATGTTTAATTGTTGGTGATAAAACAATAATATTAATATTAGTTTCCTGGTAATACTAGTTTTCCTGTAACCCAGTTTATTGTATGTGTTATGTTTTTTTTTGTACTTGATCAGCCTTTTTATTGTTCCACTGCTGGGTTGTGGCCTCTTCTCATACAGAGAAGGAATGAGAGTTAATCACCACGTGCGCAAGAGGCTGATTAGTGATTTCAGATCTATACTAATATTATAAAGCTGAAGAGTTTGTTTGTTTGAACGCGCTAATCTCAGGAACTACTGGTCCGATTTGAAAATTTCTTTCAGTGTTAGATAACCCATTTATCGAGGAAGGCTATAGGCTACTTTTTATCCCGATACGGGAAGTATTTCCCACGGGATGCGGGTGAAACCGCTGGCAGAAGCTAGTTTAATATAAACTAAAAAATAATAAAAAACACATTTCGATATCGTGCCACGTGCATTTAAACTTCAGACCTATTTTAAGGAAGGATTACACTACTAAAGATATAATTTTCAAATCAGAAATTGGGTAACAAAGCTAAAACAAAAACAATGGAATCGAGAACTTCTTTCTTTTTAGAATTCGGCAAGAAATCCCTAAATTTCTGCACAGCGACTCGCGCAATTTCACATGATGACAAAAAGTTTGGCGCGGACTATATAACAAGTATCCTGCACATAGTATTTCCCTATACCCCAGATAAGTCATTTTTACAGCTAAATCCACCGGTCATTGTATATAAGGAAACGAACGTCAAATTATATTGAAATAAACGATGCACTTGTGGTTTTTGATTAGTCAATTAGTGTAGGTGTAAACTGTATTGAGTATCATTTTTGAAACTGAGGTAAAGGAACTTAACTGCCTTCCAAAAAGGAGGTACTCAATTTTGATTGTTGTTTTTGCGCATATTTTCATCGTTTACCAACCGAGTAGAACAAATGACATATCTTATTTTTTGTAGGGGTTTACGTCCTAACATCTTTGGCAGTCGTTACGGGTAGTCAGAAGCCAGTATAGTTACTGGCACGAATCTTGAGCTCTGACCTTCACCTGCGCAGAAGCAATTTATTGGGTCCCTTTGTAGTATGAAGTGGGGCGCGGGGGCGGGCTAAAGCGGTGATTGGCCCGCAGTGCATCGCGTCATAGCCGTCACTCGGGATTGGTTCTTTGCTAATAAATCACTTCTGCGCAGATGTAGGTCAGAGCTCAAGATTCGCGCCGATAACTATAAATTTGAAAACCAGTCTCTAGGGAGTATTGGGTTGCCCGGGTAACTGGGTTGAGGAGGTCAGATAGGCAGTCGCTCTTTGTAAAACACTGGTACTGGTAACAGTGAAATCATTTTCAAATCGGTTCAGTATTTTCGGAACCTTTATACGAATTAAAATGTTTTCTCTTTATAGTATAGACAAGGCAAGTTAAATAAAAGTTTGTAAAATGGTATTGTGAAAGTGTGATTTATCAATAGCTATTGTTTGTTAGATAATAATCATTTGTCGAATTTCTTTGAATGGCTTATATTTGAAGATAAGATAAACAAAGCATTTACTATATACACTTATTGTTATACAGGATGTCTTGTAATCAATAATGAATAATGTCATTATGATAAATAAATATTTACATTATAAAACTAATACATATCCATTATCCATTAGTATTGTATATAGTATTTTTATTTAGTAAAGTAATTTAAGTTTGTAAATATAGTGTAATCGTTATTACTGAAAATAAATGATCAACAGCGTAATACATATCCTTAATGAAATACTAGCTTTTCCCCGCGGTTCAACCAATTGAAGGGAGAACCACTTTCTGGAACCGGGTAAAACAGTAGCCTATGTCCTTTGTTTGGGCGGTAAATGAAACCGACCTTTTGTGATTTAACGCTTGTATTTTGACAATAATTACTAAAACAACAATATTTCGTAAAATAACGATGCGTTTCGTTCGAGGGAAAAAATGGCAGTATAGTTCACTGGAACCCCCCCCACACACGTCGCCCCGCGTAGCCGTTCCGTTTCACTCGGGTTGCGTTCCGGCGTAGACATCCTTTCTTAGGCTCTCGACTATCTGTGCACTAAATTTTATTTTAATTAATTCAGCCCGACAGACTTATTTTTTTGCAAATAAGCAAATAGAAACATAACAACAATAAGCATGATAGAAACATTTAGAATCGCGAGAGGTACTTAAATTATATTAATAGCAATAGGATTTTTATAGCTTTTATTATATTTCTAACAAACAACACCCTGTATACAATTTACAATCACATTTTATCAATGTAACTGACCTGACTGACTGACTGTATTCCTTCAAACAATGATTGCAATAATTATTATTTTTAATTTTATTATCATATCCTGTCCGGTCGATGGAAAACTAGGTGGATTCCGCGGGTTTCACTGGCCTTTTTTATTAAATTGCTAATACTTAAGGTAACTAAAAATCATGAAACAAAGTCGCCTTATCTGTTAGTGATAAGGTCAAAAATAACTGTACGGATTTTCATGTGGCTTGCAATAAATATTCATGAGGAACATTTTAATTAGGTACTTGCCGCAACTACATAAAATGTATGACTGAAATATTTTTTCATAAAGGCCACAGTAGTTTATGACATAAGTACAAAAGAGTCGAAAAAATATTACAATCTGCCTACCCTTTCCTAATCATGTTGGGGTCGGAATCTAGTCTCACCATGTATATCTGAGTTAGCGGTGTTTTACAATCGAACAATTAAAACCTTTATTATAATATTGACAGACAAACAGACAAACCAATAAAATATTAGCTACTAATAACAATTACCACAGTTGTAGCTCTTATCTCAATACAAATAAAGTCTAAATTATGACTAATTAGTTCTCAGGAAAATTGTAGCTACATACATTCAGTTGCTCACTATATTTTGTGTTGTAAACACCTATAGTATGTTTCAAGTGATTTTAAAATAAAGTATTATTGTTTCGTATTTTTTTTATACTAAAAAGAATATTTTTGAGAAAAAATAATAATAAGTGGATCTGTAAAATCAGTAATACTGACAACCAGTCATACCAAGGGGTATTGGGTTGCCCGGGTAACTGGGTTGAGGAGATCAGATAGGCAGTCCTTGTAAAACACTGGTACTCAGCAGCAGCCGGTTAGACTGGAAGCCGACCCCAACATAGTTGAGAAAAGGCTCGGCCGATGATGAAAAGTTTTTGGTACTAAAATTGGATATGTTTTAGAAAATATTTTAAAGTTTTTTTGTAATTGGTTCCATTTATGTGTAAATGTTACTGGATTTTGGAGTTTTTAAGTGAAACAATATTTATAGTTTTGTGATTTATCTAAGTGGAGTGTAAATAGTTTCCTGTGTGTGTCATATTTGTTCTTCTTAAAAGATAATCTGATTTGTGATAGTGATAAAAGAAATGACAAAACTCAAGCATTTTACTTACTCTGTAAATTTTTGAAGTATTTGCAAAACGGAGACGTGAAATCAGTGATATTTTCATACATTTTTGGATCTTAAAAAATATGTATTTACAAATTGGTGGTTCTAAAATATAAACTTCCGAATTGACTTGAATTGAGAAACTCCATTTTGTCGATCGATAACTTGCAAATGTGTTACTGGACTGTGTAGTAAAAGAACCTCCTCTTTTTGTGAAGTCGTGTAATTACTTTTAGTGTTATAGGACTGTGTATTGAAAATAACTTAGTGGATACTTAAAATATACTTTTCAAAGTTTAACAAGTAAATGTTAACCCGATGTTAACCGACATAGAAATAATGTACAGCAGTATAATGTCGAATGTGGAAAATATGGAGTATTTGTACTATAATCATTATCAGCAATTATTGGGTGAGTAGAAACTTTACTAAGATAAGGCACCGTTTATTTGTTGATTGATTTTACCACGTGTTTTGTTTTTAATGATAGAGCATACTCGTTTTTTGGGGCGGGAAATCATCAGATTATCTCTTGCTGTTTTACTGACTTAAACTAGCTTCGTTCTTTTTGGAGCACTCTATAGATATTAAGAGTTCTTGGCTGTATAACAGCTGTAGGTATGGGTCAATCAATCATAAGGTTAAGTAACGCTTGGTGCGGTCAGTCCGTGGAATGACCATCTTGTCATGATGAGTTCCTCCGTGTTTCAGATGGCACGTTACATTGGTGGGTCCCGGCTGTCATTTAAACATATTTAGTAGTCGTTAAGGGAAGTCAGGAGCTTGGAAGTCATACAACCAGTCTTAGCGAGGGATATCGGGTTACTAGGTTGTTCAGGGTTGGAACATACATAGGGATATCATCGGCTATTGGAAAATCCTATTACTTAAAACTAAGAATCCTCTAAACTCTAAGGGTTGAAACAAACATAGGAATACCATCGGCTATTGAAAAACCCGTAGTCAATAATTAAGACTGCTCTAAAAATAACTATTCATATACAACTTCTTCCTCCTTACATATGGCTATTTACCCGACCGATTAAACTATTGACGCAAATAACATATTACTAAGCAATTACTGACGTCTTTTGTAGAAAAAATGGGACATGTAATATTGCCTAATGACAGTGGGGAAAATTAAGTACTTTTCCCGGTAAAAAAGAAAAATAATGTAGGGATTTAAAGGTTATTTTTCAATGCGAAAGTAACTCTCGACAGTCTAACACGTTTTCACGCCAGTACAACCGAATGGATTTGAACGTTTGGTACACAAATAGTTAAGAGCCTGAGAAGGGACATTGGACATTACTTTTTAGCCGGTTGCGTTAAGTGGTTCTCCCGGTACGTGGGTGAAACCTCTGAGGAGTATGGGAAGTAGTTCCATTAGGATTTTGGGAAAAGGGCCAAGTCTTCATAATGCTGGATGAAAATTAGGTTTTGTAAAAAGATTTTTTAATCAATTTAGGGTGTGTCCAAATATGTACTTTCTTTATTTCTATATTCGCATTTACTATAGGTACTAATTACGATAAGTTATTTACTATAATCAGTAAACAGATTATCTTTACATAACATTATTGTGCATTAAAACTAGTTCACACAGTTATTATCAATATTTTTGCATTTCACTTGTTATCAGTAAATATATCTTATTACAAGATTGTTATTTAAAAGATAATGCTATTTTATTTATAGGTCACATGCTTATCTGATTGGATTTATTATTTTTGTCTCATGTAATACGTTAAAATTAGGGTATTTTATCATGTCATAATTTATTTTATCACGTGTAGGCTGCGGCCTCTTCTCATCACCACGTGCGCGAGAGGCGGATTTGTGATTTCAGACTCTTTAAGTCCAGTTGTCCTCGAGATGAGTTTTATGTTGAAGAAGATGTAAACCATGCTTGTTATGAGATATAAATTAGTATATATTAATTTTAGAGTAAGATTAGTCCAAAAAGGCACTCGTAGATCGATCATAGTTTTGACCGTACTTGCGTATCAGAATTATGAAATATAAAGTCGACTCTTGTACAAAATCTTCTTTCTTATAGCACAAATATTGCCAAACTTAGCCGTAATGTTTGACTCGAAGTCAAAATGTTGAAACTTGTTCCATTTGGTCTTATTTTACTTCGAGATACACTGTGATGATGATGACTGATGGGCATAGGGCTCGCAGAAGACTGATGACACCCGTTTTAACTCTTCTATTTTTCTCGCAGCAGACCCAACGGCACTCGAAGCCATAATGCCGGAGCTCATAGCCGGTGAGAGCACTACTCACTGGCCGAGAGACCGACGCGTGCTGCGGGCTCTGCTGGAGCTGAGTCGAGCTGACTCCGTGCCTCCTGAAGCTGAGCAACAGGAGATGATGGTGAGTAGAGTGCATAATGCCAGAGTTGATAGCCGGTGAGAGCACTACTCACTGGCCGAGAGACCGACGCGTGCTGCGGGCTCTGCTGGAGCTGAGTCGAGCTGACTCCGTGCCTCCTGAAGCTGAGCAACAGGAGATGATGGTGAGGATCTTAAGGCCCGAGTCACACCAGTATAGCGGCTGTCAGCGGCGACGGAAGGAAGAAGACATTAATTGCCCCCTTACACCCGAAATCTAAACGCAGATAGCCTACAACCTGATAAACGATAAAGGCTATGTATTATACGGTGGATGAACTACTGTTACTGTTACAGCCTTTTTATCGTCCCACTGCTGGGCACAGGCCTCCTCTCACACGGAACTACTAGTCTTTATTATTTTCTGGCTAATCATTACAAGTGCTGGACCGATTTTGACAAGACTCACTGGCCTATGTCACAAAAAGTAACACAGGCCACTTTTAACAGATTTTTTAAACTATAAAGTAATTTTAACCTAACTGCTTTCCCACAGCTATCAACAGACCAGCCATTAGAGAACGAGGATGACACCACTGCTGCCAAAGAACAGGATGAGGAAATACCATTGGATCCTAACACCGTACATGAGCTAGCTGCGAAAGGTGACGAGGAGACCCTGGCTGCGCTGTTGAAGGTAGGAACTTTGACCCTAAAACCCATCGTGTTCCTTCTTAATCCCTTTATGCAAAAGAGTTGCGGTAACTCGCGCGAACAATCCCGCAGCAATTTAATAAATAAAAAAATAAATCCAATCACATATACTTTATGGTATTCTATAACAATTTGTCAAAAAAAAAGTCCTAATACATCCAGTTATTTTCGGTACAGAAATCATTTTAAGTATGAAGTACAATTTCTGCACTTGACACCTGTCAGTTCTCAATACCAGATTGTACTCATTGATCCATCTGTTAACTTTGTTCGAAAAATTGATCCATCTGTTTCCAAAAAATATAATGTTATTGTGTATGTAATATGTGTATTTAATTATTGTAATATTGTATGTGTAATATGTGTATTTAATAATTTTCTCTATAAGCCAGTATTACAGCGTATATTTAAATGTGATTAGGTTTGACATACTCTGTATATGAATAAACGGTTTTTGGTATATCCCCAGCGTTACCCCGGGCTAGTAGACGCAACAGACGCTACAGGCGGCACGGCGTTACACGCGGCGGCTCGCGGCGGCCGCGCCCACGCCGCCGCACTGCTGCTGCGAGCCGGCGCCCGCCCCGACGCTGCCGATGCTGACGGCTGGAGCCCGCTCAGGGCTGCGGCCTGGGCTGGACATACTGAGGTGGGTACTGCACTATACCCCGGTCTAGTAGACGCAACCGACGCTACAGGCGGCACGGCGCTACACGCAGCGGCTCGCGGCGGCCGCGCCCACGCCGCCGCGCTGCTGCTGCGAGCTGGCGCCCGCCCCGACGCTGCTGATGCTGACGGCTGGAGCCCGCTCAGGGCTGCGGCCTGGGCTGGACACACTGAGGTGGGTACTGCAGACCCCGGGCTAGTAGACGCGACAGACGCTACCGGCGGCACGGCGTTACACGCGGCGGCACGCGGCGGCCGCGCCCACGCCGCCGCGCTGCTGCTGCGAGCCGGCGCCCGCCCCGACGCCGCTGATGCTGACGGCTGGAGCCCGCTCAGGGCTGCGGCCTGGGCTGGACATACTGAGGTGGGTACTGCAGACCCCGGGCTAGTAGACGCGACAGACGCCTAGCTTTTTACCCAACTATATATATTTAAGTCGGCTTCTAATCTAGTCGCAGCTGATAACCAGATTACATGAAGGGACTGTGTAACTGATCTACTCGAAGTTACTCCTAAGTTACTTCAGCTAATCTAGTCTACCAAATTACTCTTTAGCAAGATATTTTGTCATGTAGCATCTAAGCGAGATGCTCATAAGCACACTACGCAGGCCTGAATAGGACTGTGTTTAATAAAAATGCTTCAGCAAGATTGTAAAAGTATTGTAATCTGTCAGACTATTTTGACGGAGAAAAATTAATAAAATATAAAATAAAACACACACACAAAAAGTTCCGACTATACAGGTTTTAGTCCGCCACAGTCAAAATTTCTGATGTTCAAGATGGAACATTTCGCGAATTGGACCAAAAGCAAACTAGACCTTATTTGGTTTTGACATTGGTCTAATTAAACTGCCTTTAGAACAACTTATCAAGATTCTGAATATATTTGTTGTTTTCAGGTTGTGGAAGTTCTACTGGAATTCGGCTGTGACGTAGATTGCGTAGACGCAGATAACAGAACTGCTTTAAGGTATGTTGGTACATGTTATTCTGTTAGTTCAATCGTTTTCCAATTGTTAATAATTATGTGATTTTAAGTCGTTTTTTATAATAATAAGCTGTTTTTTTTTATTCCGCGGTTTGTTTTACTATTATATTATGATTTAAAATTTTAACCCTTTCCCAATTTTGCCGATATTTTTTTAACAACACGCATAGGTTTTTGATGATGACCCATCTATCTATCATGTTATGTTCAAAATTGTGACTATTTATCTGTAAAATCCCCTATTCCTACCCAGAGCGGCAGCCTGGTCAGGCCACGAGGCCGTGGTCTCCCGTCTCCTAGCCGCCGGGGCCGACCCCGACAAGGCGGACGCGGAAGGCCGGACCCCCCTCATAGCGGCCGCGTACATGGGCCATGCGGACATCGTGAGGGCCCTGCTAGATGCTGGCGCTGAGATCGATCATGCTGATGATGATGGTGAGTAGTTAGGGGGCCTTTAAGGGGTCTTTAGGGGGCCTTCCACCCTTCAAGGGGCCCCGTATCTATGATGATGGTGATAGTGAGTAGTTAGGGGGTCTTTGGGAGTGTCTAGGGGCCTTCCACCCTTTACGAGGCCTCGTACCTATAATGATGAGGATAGTTAGGGGGTCTTTAGCGGGCCTCGCATTCTATGAGGCCTCGTATCTACATGGGCTACGAGGCCGTGGTCTCCCGTCTCCTAGCCGCCGGGGCCGACCCCGACAAAGCGGACGCGGAAGGCCGCACCCCCCTCATAGCGGCCGCGTACATGGGCCACGCGGACATCGTGAGAGCCCTGTTGGATGCTGGGGCTGAGATCGATCATGCTGATGATGATGGTGAGTAGTTAGGGTGTCTCTTAAGGCCTTGTGGTGTCTATGAGGTTGCGTGGTGTCTATGAGGCCTCGAAGTGTCTATGAGGCCTCGTAGGGTCTATGAGGCCTCAAGTGACTATGAGGCCTCGAGGTGTCTAGTAGGCTTCGTGGTGTCTATGAGGCCTCGAGGTGTCTATGAGGCCTCGTACATGGGCCATGAGGCCGTGGTCTCCCGTCTCCTAGCCGCCGGGGCCGACCCCGACAAAGCGGATGCGGAAGGCCGAACCCCCATAGCGGCCGCGTACATGGGCCATGCGGACATCGTGAGGGCCTTGCTAGATGCTGGGGCTGAGATCGATCATGCTGATGATGATGGTGAGTGGCCGAGATCGATCATGCTGATGATGATGGTGGGGTCTTTAAGGTGTGTTTAGGGGCTTTCTACCTTTACGAGGCATCTTACCTATGATGATGATGATGGTGAGTAGTCTTTAGCAGGCCTCCTACTTATACATGAGGCCTACAGACTAAGTTAGGGGGTCTACAGGCCGCTCGTCGTCTACGAGGCCTCGTTCATGGGCCACGAGGCCGTGGTCTCCCGTCTCTTCGCCGCCGGGGCCGACCCCGACAAAGCGGACGCGGAAGGCCGGATTTAGATTTTCAGATTGTAATTATAACCCGCCATATAACATTACGGCTAGCCGTGATCCAGGCTTCTAAAGCGTTCCACATTCTTTCTTCTTTTTCTTCAACCCTTGTTCTCCCCTACAGGTCGCACAGCGCTCTCAGTAGCCTCTCTCTGCGCGAGTGGCTGCGCTTGCGCCGCGCTGCTACTGGAGCGAGGGGCGGACGTCTCGCGAGCTGATCGCGACAGAGCCACGCCGCTGTTGGTAGCTGCTTTTGAGGGCCATACGTATGTATTTTGTTTTATTATGTATGTATAGTTATCGGCACGAATCTTGAGCTCTGACCTTGTAAACAAAATAAATTCTCTTTATTATATAATTTCTACAAAGGTATAGTTATCGGCACGAATCTCGAGCTCTGACCTACATCTGCGCAGAAGTGATTTATTAGCAAAGAGTCAATCCCGAGTGACGGCTATGACGCGATGCACTGCGGGCCAATCACCGCTTTAGCCTCACTTCATACCACAAAAGGGACCCAATAAATTACTTCTGCGCAGGTGAAGGTTCGCAGAGCTCAAGATTCGTGCCGATGATTATACTTGGTTTTGTTTAGCAGGGATATGTATTTTTTTTTCTCATTTGGCGGTTAATTGTAAAGTGGTATTGTAAATGGGACGGACATTTAATTCTCTTTTAGCAGTATGATTTTGTACAAAAAAAGCTGGTAGCCGGCGCCGATCTATCGCGGGTCCATTCCTCGCCATAGCCTCGCGATACTTTAGGGTCCGTTCAGACAGACCTGCTCAGAGAGGAAAGCAAATTCTTAACACGTTAAAAATCGAGCAGTTAGTATTTGAAGTAAGGTTTATTATTGCATGTGCACTGCTTTTGACATTAAGAATGCTCGAAGGCGCTTGGTGTGAAATAAGAAAAGCCGACTGGCTCCGATCGCGTACTTTTTCTCGGTCACGCAGACGTTTGCGGGACTCCGATTATATCTTACGCAGCTGATCGGAGCCGACTCCGGTCTGTGTGAATGAATAGAAAAATGGGCGCCGATGCTCTCGAGCCGATCTATCTGAACGGTCCCTTAATCTACTTGCTTTCGTCTGGTAGATGGGCGCGCGTTATCGTTTATCACTCTACAGTTTGTGAAATTAGATGTCATGTACGTGCTTCAATCACGATTTAGTGGTCGATTAGATTTCGACGGAACTTCGACAGTAATATAGCTTCATAATTTTTTTTCAAATTTTCCTTTTCACCCATGTTTAGGGAGTTCTTTATTTCACATAATTTCTCCCTTTTTTTAGCGAGATCTGCGAGCTGCTCTTGGAGGCAGAGGCGGACCCGGAGGCGGGCGACGCGGCGGGCCGGACGGCGCTGTGGGCCGCCGCCGCCGCCGGCCACGCGCGGGCGCTGCGCCTGCTGCTGTTCTGGGGCGCCTGCGTCGACAACATGGACGCTGACGGACGCACTGTGCTGAGCGTGGCGGCGGCACAAGGTGAGTGTGTAGTGAACTCTGCGGCTCGTGAGGTACAGCCTGGTGACGGACGGACGGACGGCGCTGTGGGCCGCCGCCGCCGCCGGCCACGCGCGGGCGCTGCGCCTGCTGCTGTTCTGGGGCGCCTGCGTCGACAACATGGACGCTGACGGACGCACTGTGCTGAGCGTGGCGGCGGCACAAGGTGAGTGTGTAGTGAACTCTGCGGCTCGTGAGGTACAGCCTGGTGACGGACGGACGGACGGCGCTGTGGGCCGCCGCCGCCGCCGGCCACGCGGGCGCTGCGCCTGCTGCTGTTCTGGGGCGCCTGCGTCGACAACATGGACGCTGACGGACGCACTGTGCTGAGCGTGGCGGCGGCACAAGGTGAGTGTGTAGTGAACTCTGCGGCTCGTGAGGTACAGCCTGGTGACGGACGGACGGACGCGAGCTGCCTCGAGGCAGAGGCGGATCCGAGGCTCGACAAGACAGCTAAGCGACTGAGAGTTTGCAACACTCATCCCAGCGCTGAGAGATGATACCCGGTCATCGTAGGCATGTATCTATGGGCAGTGAATTCGGGTGGCTCATCGTCTCTCCGTCTGTATAGACAGCAGACCCGTGTCGGCGGTGCTCGTTGTTCCACGCGCTCCTCAAAGAGATGTCAGCAACCCCAGCGGGGTCTGCCGGGGCTGCGGGATTGTTCGAAAGAGTTACCGCGACCCTGGTACATAAAAGCCATACGACAGAACACGATGGGGTTTTAAAGAGTCTGACATTCTCTCAAGCTGCTCACATTTCTCATAGAAGACGTGGTCCAAAACAGCACTTCTTAAACAATAATCAGCCCCAAAACGCCCACTCTTCGACACTTCCCATGTGTTTTTGCTTTGAAGAAGTGACGCATGAAATTCCGCAGCTACACCACAGGTCCCGTTTTGCCTTTAGGTTTGAAATTCTAAAAATAGACTAAAATCTTTGTATTTTGTTCCTAGGTAACGTCGAAGTAGTGAGACAGTTGTTAGACCGGGGGCTGGATGAACATCATAGAGATAATTCCGGATGGACGCCGCTACATTATGCTGCTTTTGAAGGTAATATTGGACTTATTACATGTATGGTTAATTTTTTTATATACCTAAACAATAAATATAACGCGATTTCACCGACCTCCCGGGAGAACCACTTTCAGCAACCGGAAAAAAAAACCCTGGAAAACAAATTGGTGGCGGAATAAACATATCTGCATCCTCCGACCTATAGACCAATGCACATATTACTTTTTTTAAGTCAGTTTTATGCTATTTTAAGTTTTTGAGAAGAAAGTTTTCGTTTGAGTGTCATAGTCATAAAATTGTTAAATTATAACGAAAAGACAAAAATGTATATAATGAATGTGTAATATTTTTTTTCTTCAATACAGTATAATTATATTTCCATTCTTCGTTTTTCCTAGGCCACATAGAAGTCTGCGAAGCTTTACTAGAAGCCGGCGCGAAAGTCGACGAAGCCGACAACGACGGCAAAGGACCCCTCATGCTAGCTGCCCAGGAAGGTCACCACAAGCTGGTGGAAATCCTCATAGACCAGTGGGATGCGAGGGTGGAACAGCGAGCTCATGATGGGAAGACGGCTTTCAGGTGAGGATATCATCTCAAAGGTTTTTATTTCATATGGACCTATTACAGGTGCTTAAGGAACGTCAATTGGAGCACGGTTCCAAAGAGTGGGTCTTATGGAGAAGAATGGACAAGAAACTCCATAGACAATCTTTTCAGAAAAGAACAGTTTACAATATTAAATAGGCTGCTTTTTCCATTTGCCTAGTCTTTGCCATGTACCTTTTCCATCTGCATAGCCTTGTCCCAACAATGATGGGATCGGCTTCCAGTCTAACAGTATGCAGCTGAGTACCAGTGTGCCACAAGGAGCGACTGCCTAACTGACCTCCTCAACCCAGTTACCCGGGCAACTCAATACCTCTTGGTAAGACTTTCTGGCTTGTATGAATTGAGCAAAATTATTGAATGAGGGAAAGTCACCATAAACTGGTGGAAATCCTCATAGACCAGTGACCTCTTTCGCCGTGAAAACGTATCTTTGTGGCATTATATTTGTATTTCATATATTTTGCGGTTTGACCTCATCTTTTGAGTCATTATGTAGTCCCAAGTTCACCTTGCAATCTTATTCTTGTTTTTTTTTGTGATAAATCATCATCGAATGACCTCTTTCGCCGTGGGTGCTGCGTGAGTGAGTATCAGACTCTCAACATGTTCCTTCTTAAGCCCTTTACGAACCAGGGCCGCTGTAACTCTTTCCAACATCCCGCAGGCCTGGCATGCTTTGCCCTGCTGTGGAATGCTGACTCAGAAATCTTATATCTTGGCCTTCTAACCATCATATTACCGCTTACCCCACAGACTAGCAGCACTAGAAGGCCACATAGAGACAGTAGCAGCCCTGTACGCGCGGGGCGCGGTAGTGGACGCGTTGGACGCGGACCGGCGCAGCACCCTGTACGTGCTGGCGCTCGACAACCGCCTGCCCATGGCGCGGTACCTGCTCACGCAGTGCCGGGCGCAGGCGGATACTACTGATAGCGAGGTATGGGACAGGGATGGGGCTAGGCCGGTACCTATGCTGCCCAGGGACTGAGCACAGAGTTAGGAGAATCGTAGAACACGACCAAGTTTCTAAGTTACACAGCTCATTCTAATTAGTAGTATTTATGACTAAAATTAAAAACAAAAATGCTCAAAACACTTTGTTTTTAAGGGGTTTAATATGGTCTAGAGTCCAAATCTGCATGTGATACTACTTGCGGCAGGATTGACCATATTACATATCAAGCAATTTTGTTTATTTGTAATAGCAGCTGAACCTTACTGAACCATTTTGATTTCGAGAGTAAAATATTCCATGATAAAACAAATATTTCACTTTTATATTTTATGTGCTCATCAAAATTATCACCTTTAAAAATCATATTTATGTTATTCAGCGAATAAAAGGTAACATGGGGCCCGCGATAACATTTCCTACGGGCCCCAGCACTTGCCTAGTACGGCCCTGATTCACACCAAAAGCCGAATTAAGTTAGACAAAAAGTTTTTTTTAATATACATACTAGAAATTATTGCTGTCATTTCTCAAAGACACCCATCCCATGTTATAGGAAACTACGTATATTTAAACTAATATTTATTTATTATTTTGGTTTAGGGCCGAACACCTTTGCACGTGTCAGCGTGGCAGGGACATACGGATATGGTCAACCTACTGATCAAAGTTGGTGAGTTCAAATGACAATATAATGATTTATTTATCTCTTATGTTTATTGTAGGTATATAAGGGCGCGAGGGATCTACTTCACGCACCTGGATAAAAAGTAATCTGTTTAAAATTCTGATATAAAACCTATGATACTACTGAGTGTCATCAAAACCCATTATGTAGTTTTTTGTGAGGAACGAAATACATTCAAATTGGAAAATAGGTACGTGGAAAATAGATTTAAGTGTGATATTCATATTCAAGTCATTATTTTTATTTCAAATAGGCTTATGAAAGCTCTTTCGAAACGTTAAACGTTATATTAGGTAGGCAACGCATACTCTACTAGCACATTATTATCTACTTCAGGCGGTGCAGCAGTAGACGGCAGAGACAGATGCCGTAGAACGGCCCTCCATGCGGCAGCCTGGAGGGGCCGCGTCAACGTGCTGCGAGCCTTACTCGACCAGGGAGCCGATCCCGCGGCTGTGTGTACTCAAGGCGCTACACCACTGGGTAAGTCAAAAAAATTCAAAGTAGGCTGAAAACCAGCACTCTTCGAAAAACTAGCTTCCGCCCGCGGCTTCGCCCGCGTAATGTAGATGTTTAACTGCAAAAGTTTCGATTCAAATCATCCTTTAAAAACTTTAACCACCTTATTATAAAAGGTGGTTTTAAGAAGTACCCGCTTTAGTAACAGCTTTAGTCCATTGATTACCCGCTTTAGTTCGGGAAGGTGGTACAAAAGCCGGTACTTTTTTTAAACCACGTTTTATGATAAGGTGGAATGCATAAAAACATCTACGTCTTAACTTGAACTTAAAAAATGTCAAGGAAAGGGTTTATAAAATTGTTTTTTCTTCGCGCCGACATTTTGGCGGGGAATAGTCTCCTACATATTAATTTTACATACATACATTAACAAATAAATCTATAAATAAAGTAAATAATGATAATAATTATGAATTTATGTTTGCTCAGGTATCGCGGCTCAAGAAGGACATGAAGAATGTGTGTTGTGGCTTCTACAGCATGGAGCCGATCCATTGCAAGCTGATCATTGCGGTAAGTCTAGTAAACACTAACTTAGGTATTATTTGGTATATTTTAGAAGGATTAACACAGGTTGCTTATTTAAATGTATATTTATTTTATACTTAGGTATTCAATTCAAATAACCGAGAATCTATACATACATATAATAAAATGATAGGAAAGTCAAAACTGTACATTGAATATTTTTTTTAAAGAGTAGGTACTTGGGGGGTGACCTATAATAATAAATAAATAAAATTGAGGTCCGTGCGTCATGTATCGACTTCAAGAGGATGAAGCGATATATTAATGCTACGTTCTGTTCGAGTCAAAGTTTCTATGTACGAGAAGGGACATTTGTTTTGCATTAAGACTGGAATAACACTGATAAAGTTAGATACAAAGCGTTTTAGGAGTGTGTGTTTCTTTGGTATTTCTAGATTTTTGCGAACCAGGCCTAAAACATATTATTTCTGCTACACATGCCATTTTTTTTTTAGATTTTTGTCGGACCCAAGCCTTAATCTTACCATTCTGTTCCTCAGGCCGTACTCCAGCTAAGGTGGCGTGGCGAGCTGGTCACGCGAACATCTGCCGGCTGCTGGAGCGATGGGCGGCACCTTCAGCCCCCGCAGCCGACCTGCAGCCGCGCCCGCCCAGCGCCGGTACGTACTGAACATACTAGAAGCTGGGGTTAGGGCGACAGAGATGTGGGAAACGGATATGTAGAGAGGGATATATGACGCTAAGGATCGGCTGATGTGGGATGCCATAACTTAGAGGTGACATAGAAGTAGGTAGATGTAGAATTCCGCGGTTGTATGACGCTAAAGATATGGGAGAATTTGGGTGGCAGTGGTTGATGACGAGCTGCAGATATGCAGGTCGTTCTAGAGTTTGATGTTGGATGCTAAAGATAGAGAAAGGCATAGGTGCCTGCGATGTAGGCAGATCAATGGCGCCCGTAATGTAGCGAGCTTGAGATGGCTCCAGGAAAATGTGGCTTAGGGGGAAGGTAACAAATGAGGTAGATCGCGAGACATGAAGACCACCAGTAATGAAGTTTCCTAGGTAGCATGATAGTTTTCACTGCGCATTTCAGCCGAACACTGCAACGCTAATGTATACTAAGTATGAGCTATCTAATATAATATTTTAACGATAAGGCCGACTATTGTACTCATCTACATATGTGTGTATGATTCCATATTGTTTTTGAATTTAAAAAAAAACGCAATTAATTGTGACGTAGACGTCCTTATATAATTCTCGTTGCTCAACTTACTAATTGTCCTAATATATGCCTTATAATATACATAATTTCTTACCCAAATATTTCTCCTATCACCCAGGTTCACCAGAATACAAGCGTCGCAGCGTCCACAGCTCGAACTCGACCAAATCCTCGTCCAACATGACCGCCGGCTCCGCACGCTCGCACTCGCACCACGACCCGCCTGACACTATTGCTGAGAAGGTTAGCTCATTTATACTCTACAAAATCAAAAATCGTTTATTCAAAGTTGACTGCAAAACAACACTTTTTAAAAGACAGCCCTCAAAACGCCCACTCTTCATCACTTCCTATGTCTTTTTGCAGTAGTAACAGTTACAAGACGATACAAGCTTCTCTTTATCAGGGATATAACTAGTTGCTATGCGCGATTCAACGCTGTCCCTCGGATAAAAGCTGCTTATTTAACCCCCACCATATTCTTTCTATATTTATCCATATATTATGGCCACTTATAACTACGCGTTACCCAAATCAGATTCCTTAGCGTAACAAAGAATTTAGCGTGTTTTATAAAATTATAGCAATATTTAATGTTTGTTTAAACAAACTTCTTACCAAAATATTTGTAGCAACAATGTAATATTTCTTCTATTTCCAGCCAAACCGCGCAAATCTATCGCTATCGTTCGCCCAGCAAGTGGCGCGGTGCGGACGCGGTCGCCGAGACATTCCCGAGCACTCAGACATACCAGAGCATCACGTCGTCGAGAAAGACTCCAAGCTGAGGTAAGATAGTATACAGGTTATCCCTCGAAGTAAGGATCAAATGAGATAGAGGTATGGATAAAAGTGGGGTCATTTGTCAATATTTTGACTTCAAGTGGTCCATTCTGTTTTATTGCATCTATACTTTAATGGACACCTTGTTTTTGTCTTGGTATTATACCAGCAACTGGGCTGTTATGAAGAGTGTCTGAGGTGTAGGTCGCCAGAGTTGTAAATGGCCTGACATGAAGGATGCCAGAGATGTAGATCGCTAGAGATAGACGTCGCCAGAATCATAGGTCGCCAGAAACAGGGGTCTCCAGAGAACTAATTCGCAAATACTATCCCGGAACTTTAATTTTAAAGCTTTTTTAGTTTTAAGTAATGGTGCTCAAACTCAAGATTTTCACACGCACGATACAGGGAATACTACTAGTATAAATCTTTTGTGACAAATCACACTTAAAAGAAAGTCATTGTAACATTCATTTTTATTCGACAGAAGCTACCTAGCCAACGAACGCGACGCGGAACTAGTAACCTGGTCAGGAGCCGGCCGCCGCTCCAACTGGCGCGGTGACTGTTCTCCCCTCTACGCCAGCCCGCCTCGCACTCCCGTCAGTGATATCACATCCCCAACGCTTCCGTCACTGCCTACTGCGGTGTTACAGCCAGTCCTGACAGATACGCATTTCAATAGGGATACCCATATGAGGATTATTTTGGGAAGGGATAGTAAGCCGCCTCAAGATCGGAGTGAAAGGTTGGTTCAAGTATTTTTTATATTTATTTATTTATAAGTCAAAAATCATCAAATGATGAATGAGCTATGGGTTAGCAACGGTGAGGGAGTGTCAGACTCATACTGACTAAAAACCGTCGTGTTCCGTCGTAGGCCTTTTATGTACCAGGGCCGCGGTAACTCTTTCGAACAACCCGCTACTTGATAGCCGCTGTCTTACTAAGAGGTTGCCCGGGTAACTAGGTTAGAGGTTAGGTTATGTCACTTCCCCCCACCCTGCCGTCACTGCCTACTGCGGTGTTACAGCCAGTCCTGACAGATACTCATTTCAATAGGGATACCCATATGAGGATTATTTTGGGAAGGGATAGTAAGCCGCCGCAGGATCGGAGTGAAAGGTTGGTTCAAGTATTTCTTATATTTATTTATTTCTAAGTCAAAAATCATCAAATGACTCACGCTGTGGGTTACGCGCGGTGAGGGAGTGTCAGACTCTTACTGACTAATCACCGTCTTGTTCCGTCGTAGGTCTTTATGTACCAGGGCCGCGGTATCTCTTCGAACAACCCGCTACTTGATATCGGGTTGACAAACTGTCTTACTAAGAGGTTGCCGGGTAACTAGGTTAGAGAGGCTAGGTTACGTCATTTCCCCACCCTGCCGTCACTGCCTACTGCGGTGTTGCAGCCAGTCCTGACAGACACTCATTTCAATAGGGATACCCATATGAGGATTATTTTGGGAAGGGATAGTAAGCCGCCGCAGGATCGGAGTGAAAGGTTGGTTCAAGTATTTTTATATTTATTTATTTCTAAGTCAAAATCATCAAATGACTCACGCTGTGGGTTAGCAGCGGTGAGGGAGTGTCAGAATCTTACTGACTAAAAACCGTCGTGTTCCGTCGTAGGCCTTTTATGTACCAGGGCCGCGGTAACTCTTTCGAACAACCCGCTACTTGATAGCCGGTTGACAAACTGTCTTACTAAGAGGTTGCCCGGGTAACTAGGTTAGAGACTAGGTTACGTCACTTCCACCACCCTACCGTCACTGCCTACTGCGGTGCTGCAGCCAGTCCTGACTGATACGCATTTCAATAGGGATACCCATATGAGGATTATTTTGGGAAGGGATAGTAAGCCGCCACAGGATCGGAGTGAAAGGTTGGTTAAAGTTTTTTAACATGTTAGCTTTCTTACAACCGGTCTTATAAAAAGGTTGCCCGGGTAACTGGGTTGAGGAGGTACGCAGTGGCAACCCGTTAGAATCGGATCTAGTTTCCCTGAAATCAGTAACGTCCGTTTGTCGCAAAACAACTGTTTACTCTGAAATTTAACGTGAAAGTTGTTTGCCGAAAACTAACGTTTAAGTTGTTGGTGTACTTGGGCTCAAAAAACAGCCACACGGGTCGATCGATCACAAAATGTGGATGGGTGATCATCTATGACATGGGAAATCTTTCATATGAAATATTCGTGTATCGGAAGTCACGGTAAATTAGTGGGTCCCATTGGTAGGTCCGGTTGTCATTTGAACATCTTTGGCAGTCGTTATGGGTAGTCAGAAGCCAGAAAGTCTGACAACCAAAAGCAAATCATTAAATGTTCTTATTTATTGCTTCTTAAAAATAGAGGACATGCTATATATTTCCATGGTTTATTTATAAAATAGCATGTGCCTGAATTATTGGACTATATGCCTATATGTATAAAGGAAATATATCTAGAGAATGCATTATTATTTTAAGAGAACTGTTCCTGGAAGTGTAGATATGGGAATAAGATTATTTAAACATGAAATGATAAATAATAAGTAATGCTTTTGTAATGTGTTAAGTAACGCTAACATGTATATTGTATATCGTTGTATGTTTCACGGATATTCGGCTTTCGGCCTAATATACCCATATTTTGAACGTTAAAAACCTGTAGACATATTTCTGTAAAATATTATCATAATATTCTTGCAAGCCACGCGGAGTGTGTTAAGTATGAATGTGGATAGATGGAGAGGCTGAGGTAGACCGAGGAATCCAGCTTTTGGATTGATAGACTGAAATATGACATGAATAAGAAGGAAGTGGACTTTATTTAATATGACGGCTAACAGAGAGGAATGGAATTACTCTTGATATAAATCTGGATATTAGAGGCCGAATACCAAAGGCCGAAAGCCGAATACCCGTTTATTTAACTATGAAAACAAAACGCTATAGTCAAGTGTATGTGTAACATAGCGAGGTGTGGAAAGCGATGGGTCGCGTAGCGTACAACAGGCTTGTGGGCAGTTTCGGCCGCGCTAGAGGCCGAATATTTAAACAGTGAGTTCATTTAGTTTTGTAAGAGGTGTGACTGTGGGTCTTTGCAAATATTATAGAGTATTTTAAATGTCATTTTTATAATAGTTATATAGCTCCATGTAGAATAATATAACTTAAAAAAAACATTTGACCTTGACTTTGAAATTATGTATACTCGCACTAAGCTGCGATTTGAAAATAACTTTGGTTGGTTGGTTTTACCTCAAAGGGACTATGTCCATCTGTTTTGCTATTTACAAATTCATAAAACAGTTGTGCGTAAATTAAACCGAATTACTACTGACTTCAAAATAATTTCTTACTTAAAGGAAAATTAAACATTTTAAATAGAGTTAAATTTTTATACCTAACCATAATAACATAAAAATGGGTTCAAACACAAACTCTTTTTAACAACAACTTTCTAAAGATATTTGCTATATAAAAAACTTCGAATTAATGGACTCACAGTCACACCTCGGGTGTTAGCTGGGATGGCTAATTGGCTCGTGGCTGGTGATTAGGTTTCGTACCTGGGCTTCACCATCATCATCTGTCATCATCTAGCTGCTTAGCATTAGGGTCCGTTTATCAAAGAGCTCGTTAATGTCGGTCCTGCTTGTGATCTCTCCGGTGGTGTCGGATTGTCATCGCGTTCTGAGAGTGAAGGAATAGTGAGTGCACCTGTGTCCAAGCAAATGTGCGTGCACTATAATATGTCCTGCGCAGCTGGCTGATCTTCTTATACGAGAACAGCCGACAAGGCTAGGACGCCATTATTCGGCGTATTTAACAAAAAGTTTGGCTAGAATATATGTGTACATTTTATGCTGTATTTATAATATTTCTAACGTAATAATTTCATACATTCATCAGCTTGGCAGCTAAACTAATATCCACTAATTTTGGTGGTTGGTTGCACGAAACATAACATAACTAATATTGGTTTATTTATTTATACAATTATTATTAAAGTATTAACTTTGTGTAAAATACATTTTTAAATTATCATAAAATAGTGTGTTTGTAATACAAATACCTCTTTATATTTATATTAAGATAAATCTAATATTAGATATATGTATCTTTAACTATATTTTTCTGTCTAATAATTCCATTTAATATCGTTAAGTTTAATTACCTCTATATCATTATGTGTTAACTTCAGTCTCTTTTGGCAATCGGGCAAAACAATGTTCTAAGTTGTTTCTTCACATTATAAATGTAAAAATACATATGTAGGCATAAACTTTATATTTATATATAATACTAAATTAATATTTGTTTGTTCATAGCAAGAGTAAGAGGAACGGCATCGTCACAAATCCAGCGATGCGATTGGTCGCGAACGTCAGAAATGGACTTGGTAAGATCAGTAATCTATACTACAAAATTAAATTAAAATATTTCATAACCTGGAAACTAAATAATTTAGTATGATTTTTTCATTTACTTTGACTTTATAGTCTAGGTTTTCTTGAGATATTTATTGTCCTCCACAGTCTGAATTTTTGTAAGGCAGATAGACTTGCCGATTTTTTGTAGGGCGTTCTGACTAGGATTTTCTGATCGACCTTTTGTACGATATGTACGTTTTATTATTGCTATCAGGGTGTTCTTTATTTCTCCGAAACGTCGGTCACTGATGTTATCGGACGTGGACGGGCCTTATATATCCATGCCTAGTACATCTAAATATTGTGTAACATTCTAACAACAAAAATTCCATCACAGACAGCGCAGCCGCCAACATACGCAGAACGGGCGTAGCCCTAGCAGCGAGCGCTAGCTCCGCGAACCCGGCCGTGAAAACCAACGCTTTTCAATGGAGAAAAGAAACTCCACTATAAACACGAAAACATGAAAAAACTACGGCATAAAGTTCAAAAAACCTTCGACAAGGTAACTGGGTTAATTTTCTCGTTTAAAAAATTCAAGGTCACCTTTCAAGGTCAAGGTCAGATTTTCAAGGTCAATGTGATTTGAAGGTCAGGTGTAACGAGTATTGTTTAATTAAGCTTTTTGGTTTGAAAAGTTTGATTTTGTTTATAGATTGCCAGTTTGAAAAAGGTTGTTTTTTAGTGATGTGGCAATATTGAGTTTATTGATGCTTGTGTTTATATATTCGATATTTTTAGAGGCCTACTCGAATATTTAGCATCGATTTAAAATGTCTGTCTGTCTGTTTTAGAGGATAAAAATTAAAATTTAACGATTTGAAGGAATTATAGTTTCTTAAAAAACTTCCACAGTTTCGATAAATCCTAAAACAGACAGACACACATCTTACTTTTGTCTATATACCTAAGAAAATGTACATATAGGTACATAATGTAAAGTTCATGATTATTATTACAACTAAAGGCAATATATAAAAAATAACATGTATTATAGAAAGTTTAATTATTGGAAAAAAGTAACGTTTATAGAAATAAATGACGCATATAAACATATATTTTTAATAATACAGGAAATAGTATTTTTTTTGTTTTTGTTTGAAATGTCTTGATTTCAACTCCAGGACGGCAAACTTATATGACAAGAACTGTATATTCATATTTTCTTTATGTGGGCCTAAAACACACACAAATCAATGTATTTCATATAACAGTACTATATACTCATAATGACGTATATCAATTCTAATTTTCTGTGTACGTAATCTATATCTATACGTATAAATAAAAGAGAAAAAAATTTTTTTTGTTCGTTCTACATTTCTAAACGATAATTTGACTTTGACAGTTAATGCGATGCTATAATACGATTTATTTGAATAAAAAAATAATAAAACAATTCTAAGAAGGATTTTCTTTGGGTATTTGACTGTATTTTTCGTTAAATATCGTTTTGTGAATTACATGAATTGCAATAAGTTTTTGTAGAAATATAGAGTTTTCCTTTTAGAAGCCTTTAAGTTATTCTGATATTTATATATCAATAAATATTTTATTATTTCAGCCGTTTGTGCGTGAAGAAAACAAATGTATTTCGTATTCATTAAAAAATCAGTCAACTACCCAAAACCTTCGCAATTGCTAAAAAATATCTAGTCTTTAGGTGCTGGTAAAGCTATAAAAAATTATATCTATAGCATCGCATAGCTTTCAATACTATAAATACTTTACTTTTTAACCGACTTCCAAAGGAGGAGGTTCTCAATTAGACCGCGTATTTTTTTACTATTTACTAATATTATATCAGTATTATTAACACATTAAAATGTATTGGCTAAATTATTTAGGTTTTTTGCATTTTTTTATTCGATAAATCAAAAACAGTACAATTATTTTGTATGTCCGTGTATCGTAATATGAAGTGTGAAAAAAGTAATCATTTGGTACATTTTTATTGCTAGTACTGAAGATTGCAAATTAAATACTGTATTTCTGAAAAGCCAAGAGATCAACTTCCCGCACCCGGATAAAAAGTCATCACGATATGCTATATTTGTGCCAAATTACACCTCATTTCGTTCAGCTGTTACTACATGATTGCTAAACAAATATACAAATTTTCTTCTTTTTATTATTAGTAGCATCAGCAATAGAAATGTACCTACAAAGTGTCTGATCTCAAAACGAACAAACTTTTATATAAAAATAGATATCAATTAGTTATTTTCAGCGCATTTATTCATTTGTAAATATATTTTGTTTATATACTAGTCTATATTTGTGTGGTTAAGTATGGAAAAAAAGATATAACACCCAGACTCCATTAAAACGCAGTGGAGAAGTTTTAAACTCATCATCTGGCTAGCCTTTTCCCAACTTTGTTGTGGTCGGCTTCCAGTCTAACCGGATGCAGCTGAGTACCAGTGTGCCACAAGGAGCGACTGCCTATCTGACTCGCTCAAGCCAGTTACCCGGGACACAAGATATATCCTTGGATTAAGACTGGTTGTCAGACTTACTGGCTTCTGACTACCCGTAACGTCTTACCAAGAAGTGTCATGTTACCCGGGTAACTGGGTTGAGGCGATCAGATAGGGCAGTCGCTCCTTGTAAAGCACTGGTACTCAGCTGTATCTGGTTAGACTGGAAGCCGATCTCAACATAGTTGGGAAAAGGCTAGGCAAATGGTGATGGCTATTATTTTTGTATATTGTTTTTCAAATCCATTTTGAGCACATCAACCGATAATTACATGATAATTTTTGCGTTAAATAATAAACTGATGTATACCTTCTAAACTACGAACAAAAGTGCTGAACCGAAAGACGTACAATTGTTAGAAAACGATAGCTCAGGGAATCGGACAAAATTATTCCTAGCAATAATTTGTCATGATTAAAACTGTAGATATTATTACATATATGTAATAAAAATACCTATTTATGTATGTGTAAATGTAAAATAATATCGATCGATATAAGTGTAACTAAATGAATTTAGGTTATTTTACTTATGTATATTTCTTGAATACTCAAACGTTATTTAAAATTTTGTGGCGTTTCAGAATGAGCTATTAACCAAACTATTCCCCATAAGTTTAATCTCCTTATTTTAAATAAAAAAAAAAAACAAAAATTTTTTTCAAAGTCAAAGTTTAAGTCAAAGTAGAACTTTTTAATATAAAAATAAGATTTGACATAAAAAAAATCAAAATCATTCTGTGAGACAACTTAATATAACCTATGTATAAGTAAAATAACCTAAATAAACAAAAAATAAAGAATTGTACGTAAGTGTTGCCATCAAGTTTATTTCTTTTTAAAACCTCTCAATAAATAATTAAAACCGGGGTACCGAATTTCAAAGAAAAATTGCATTTTTGGTATGGAATGACAGAACTGTCAACAGCACCAGAAAACAGTCAAATAATATATTTTAATTCGCCATTTTGAACACAATTCTGGCAACACTGAAACTCGATTGAAAACGATTACGATTGTGACTAGGTATCGATTTAGTTGTATTTATTTTTTGTAAAATTGGAAAATAAATATTGTAACTAAAAGTCGTTTTGTGGTTATATAATGGTCATTTTTGTGTTTGATATACTAGTTGTGCCATCATGCCTGCTTTGTACCAATACATTTAATTTATTTGTAGAGAAAATTTAGGAGATGGTGATTTTATTTATTATTTTATTCAAGTAAAAAGAAAGCGAAGGCTTCTGATCTCATGTAGCACGAATTTGCGAAACTGTTAAAAAGGGTTCTTTCAAATTAAACTTATCGTGTCAACGCGAAAAACAATTGGACGCCCAAGTGTGTTATGAAAAAATACAAATTCAAACGTTGTAAATTATTTCATAAAAGTAAAAGAAAAACAATATCAAATTCATATATGACCATTATTATAACTTGTAAATTAGGCAGCGATTAGAAAAATAATGATTAATTGAAAAAAAAACTACAATTAATAGAAATAAATAAAAAAATCTCAATGGTAGTTGTGTTAGGGTTTTGGAATTATTAGGTAATTAATAAAATTAATTAATTTCAGTGAAATATTTTACATGTACTTTATGCACATGCTACTTCAATCTGTAAAATTATCAAAATCAAAGGTCATTTATTCAAAGTAGGCTGAAAATCAGCATATTTTGAAGGTCAAATTCACAAAAGAGCCCCCAAAACGCCCGCCCTTCACCACTTCCTATGTGTTTTTTCTGGGAAGAAGAAGTGGCGCAACAAACTCCCCAGCAACACATGTCTGTCTGTATGGTTTGAAGAACCGGTTCTATACAAAATATAAAAACATTATATAAAATTGTATATTCCGAATCAATATTGAACCTTATGCTCTAAAGATAAAGTTCAAAATTCATTAAAAACATGACAGATTGTAGTAGCTTGATGTGCAAAATGTACATGTTTTTATATTTCACTAAAACAAGTGTATCTGTGAGGCTGAGTCGAAATTATTATGTAACCCACATATTTTTTTAAAAGTATCTTAAAATGTGAATTTATCGTTATTTTCTGTCTCTTAATTCATTTATTCAAAGGTTACATTTTTAAGGTCAATATAAAATTTTTCTCAAGGTCAAGGCCAGCTATAGCAAAAGATTTAAAGGTTAAAATTTTCAAGGTCAAAGGTCAAGAACAAATTTTCTCAAGGTCAAGTTAATTTAGCAAATATTGACTTGAATATTCAATTTATTTTTATTTTGAACCTATTGACCAATGTGTAAGAACACTACAGGTGAGTTGCACTATTTAACTATAACGAAAACCAAACCATAACCAGCCGTATACTTGCCGCTTATTGGTCACATCGGCGATTTGACAACTGAAAATGGTTCGGTCATCGTTATAGTTAAATGGTGCAATACAATATAATTTTAAATACAAAAAAATATGTGGGGGCATAAAATCAAGAAACTGTATTAATATTATTATTTTCGCTGTGTCATATTCGAGGCTAAAATGTTTAAAATCTATGTTAAAACCAAGTTGCAACTATTGTATTAATTATTATGAAAAAATAATTATTTTATTAACAGTGATAATATCTGTGTATATGTTTTGTTCGTGTCTGTCTATACTAATATTATAAAGCTGAAACACCTTATTATAAAACGTGGTTTTAAGAAGTACCCGCTTTAGTAATAGCTTTGGTCCTCTGATTTTGTTCGGGACGGTGGTTTAAAGGTGGTACAAAAGCTGGTACTTTTTTCAAACCACGTTTTATAATAAGGTGGGAAGAGTTTGTTTGTTTGACTGCGCTAATCTTAAAAACTACAAGTCTGATTTGTAAAATGATTTCAGTATTAGATAGCCCATTTGTCGAGGAAGAAATATAGATTGCTAGCTTCCGCCAACAATTTCACTCGGGTCCTAATGGGATAAAAATTTGCTTATAGCCTTCCTCGATAAATGGGCTATTTAACACTGAAAGAATTTTTCAAATCGATCGAGTACATTTCAAAGATTGGCGCGTTCAAACTAACTCTTCAGCTTTATAATATTAGTATAGATTCTATAACCAGATGCAAACAATTTCTTCATTGATGATAACGAATGAAAAAATAAATAACAATTCTTGCTATTATTCAAGTCAGTAATTTAGTTTTGGTAGCGTCATTGAGTTTTGATGGAGAAACTTTTTCATAGTTTTTTAACCGACTTCACAAAAAGGAGGTTCTCAATTTCCATTACTTTTGATAACTTTACTTAAAAGACGAAATAAAGTCCTATGTGTATTTAATACAGAAATCATAACATATTTCAGTTACCTACATATATCTGTTGATATTTGCTTATTATAGAAATAGGAATTTGACGTTTATTGTATGCAAATTCTATATCTAGTAAGCAAACCAATTGATATATAATTTATAGAGGTAGGAAATCCAAAGGGTCCGAAAGTACTGAACCGATTTGAAAAATTCTTTCACTGTTGGAAAGCCATACTCTTCCCGAGTAACATAGGCTATATTTTATCCCGGTACGGGCAGTAGTTCCCACGGGACACGGATAAAACCGCGAGAAAACATCTAGCTACTTATATAAAAAGATTTCTCCATCAAAAATATTGGCATAGTATTAGAGCTTTGTAAAAACTTAGCAATATTTATTTATTAGACAAACGTGTGAGTTTACAATGTGATCTAAGTATATTAAGTGCGTGTGTAGACGCCAATTCCTGAACAATATAATGAAATATATATAATTTCTCTTACGTTTTCGGTGTTTTATTTGGATTTGTATCCATATCTCCAGTATCCCCTAAGAAATTATAATAACGGCCATAGGAAAAGCCTAGGTATATAATGAATCTACATTAATATTATAAAGAGTAAAGATTTGATTGATTGTTTGACATGAATAACCTCTAAAATTACTTGACCGATTTGAAAAACACCTTCCACTTTTGGGAATCTACAATTTGCTCGAGGAACAAAGGAATTTATTCCTGTACCCGTATAAAATGTGTTTTACGGGTACGGGAATAAATCCCCCCGCGACGTGTAGAGTGAAACCGCGGGAAAACAGCTAGTATAAAATTATATTATTCTGGAAGATCGTCTAAAAACTCCTATCGAGATTGTTTAGGCACCTTTAGTTAAATACCTAACCAACAGGATGATATTCATCTTTAAAAAATACTTCCAAAGCAAAACCGCTATTAGGAAGTCTGATGATCAATACACCTTGTCTAACCAAAAATCTCTAATCCTCGACTAACTTCGAAGAAGCAAAGTAATTTAGCAAGAACCGTACAGTAAGTATTCTAACTTCACAACAATTTACTTGAACTATCAAAACTCCAATTAGTACGTATGAGCCGACAATTATAACAAACAAGTAGTGTCGAGTTACCCTCGTCTCACGCACTCGGTCAAACCGAGCGTGAATACTGAATACTTGCGTAGGGCTGGCAATATTATTATCATAATACTAGCGACCTGCCCCGCCTTCGCACGGAATAACAGTATTTCCCCACTATTTAATGGATGTTATTATACATAATATAAACCTTCCTCTTGACACACTCTATCTGATAAAAAAACCGCATGAAAATCGGTTGCGTAGTTTTGAACATTTAAGCGTACAAAGGGACATAGGGACAGAAAAGCGACTTTGTTTTATACTATGTATTGATATTACAACTACTGTTCAAGAGTTTAGTGGTTGAAACCAACCTGGGGCCCGATTCTCCTAAGTTAATAATGTCAAAATTGAATCGGAATAGCAGTTTCAACCATATCCGGCATTCTGCTACTAATATAAGACCAATCATATTCCAATGACATTCGATTCGTTTGCGATTGGTCTACGATTTGTATACGGTAGTTTTGCTTTACAATCATATTGCATTCGTAAATAATTTGCAGACAATATGATTCATTATTGAATCACAGAAACTGATAAAAACGTTCATTTAAAAGAAAAAAATGCGGAATACCACATACACATACACATCGTAATTGGGTCGTGATTGGATCTCAGTCGGATGTGAATCGTATGTCGCTTTAGTAAAATTAGGAAAAATCGGGCCCCTGTTCGCTATCCTACAGCAGAGGTGAATCAGGTACAAAGGCGAGCTTAATCCAGAGTTGGCTTCTCTGGAACAGAAAGCAAAGAAAGTTTCGATAGGGAAGAGAAGTTATAAATGAGTAAAATTTGCATTAAAAAAATATACAAGAAAAAAATATGATTATATACTTCGTGGCAGCCCTAGATAAAAGTAATAGGCGGATAATAGGCGCGGTAAAAATCTTGCTTGTTTGTAACCCGAGCCGGCTCACCCCTTGTTACACCGACCAGTTTGACTTGAACCCAACCTGCGGTTTGTTATTATAGTTTTTTTAGAAGTTAAGGGCGAAAAGATTTAGGAAATAAGGTGTAAGTATTCTACCAAGTCAATTTGCTGTTTATACAGAAAGCTATTTACATATTTACAATTCCACCAATGTTTTTTTTGGACTGAATTTGCAATTCGAAATGCAAAAAGTAGGTATGTGATTTCGAGACAAAAACGTAATTATCACATTATGTAACATTCATTATTATAAGATTTCAATCAGTGAACTCGAAATACTCAAATGTTACTTAACTGTGAATTTAAATCTTCCAAAAACCTTTTAAGACCAATGTTTACCGACTACATACCATTTTTAGGGTTCCGTAGCCAAAATGGCAAAAACGGAACCCTTATAGTTTCGTCATGTCCGTCTGTCCGTCTGTCCGTCTGTCCGTCTGTCACAGCCGATTTACTCGGAAACTATAAGTACTACAGTGATGAAATTTGATGGGAATATGTGTTGTATGAACCGCTACAAAAATATGACACTAAATAGTAAAAAAAAGAATTGGGGGTGGGGCCCCCCATACATGTAACTGAGGGATGACATTTTTTTTTTCGATGTACATACCCGTGTGGGGTATCAATGGAAAGGTCTTTTAAAATGATATAAAGTTTTCTAAAAAACATTTTTCTTAAAGTGAACGGTTTTTGAGATATCAGCTCTCAAAGTCGTAAAAAGTATGTCCCCCCCCCCTCTATTTTTATAACTACGGGGTATAAAATTCAAAAAAAAATAGAGGTGATGCATGCTAATTAACTCTTTCAACGATTTTTGGTTTGATCAAAGTATCTCTTATAGTTTTTGAGATAGGTTGATTTAACTGTAATTTACGGAACCCTTCGTGCACGAGTCCGACTCGCACTTGGCCGGTTTTTTTTTTAAACAACTGTATGTGCTCTGGAAATTAAAAATGTTAATTTATAGTAAACACTCGAGGCTAAGTTTTACTTAAAAGAAAATATTTCGAAAAAGGTAGAATTAATGATTAAAAAAACGATTTTATTGTACGTTTATATTAATGTAACGAACAAGCAACAGATATTAGGTAAGTATCTGAATACAATCTACTTAAAAACTTAAAGCTCTAGGAAGACGCACTCAAAACATCACCGTTTAAAAGAAAATTACTCAAAAAAACCAAACAAAAGACTTCAACATCCGTCTACCGTCTCCGAACTCTTCAAAACTAAACGGATGACATCTTTATCATAAGTGGAACTCAACGTCAAAAATCTCTCTTTTGAAAAACAGGAAAGAAAACAAAGCACCGTTTTTTGAGGCACCCTCAAGAAATCTGAGACGCGACACGCGCGCGCCGCGTGGCGAGTAGCGGAACTAAGCCCTTGATAATGGCCGACTTATGTTACAGAAAGGATTAGAATTTGATTTTGTAAATAATGATTATTTTGTGTTGTGTTGTGTTTTATTTGCGTGTAATTGTGTTTGTTAAGCGGTGGGAATTGTGGGGTAGTGTTGTTACCTACTGTTTATGTTATGGTGTTTTGCATTTTTTTTAACCTACATTTTAAGTAAAATTCGCATTGGTGAAAGATGTTGACTTTATGAGGCAAGTACTTGCGATTTAACCGCATCCTAAAAGAGTAAGTATAGTAATTAGGCAGCAGGCAATTTGAGGTAATCAAATCAGTTTTTCTTAATGGCCTTATACCAATTATATTATGATAAAAACAGGTGCGCCGAGTAAAAAACGGCGACACTTCACGAGGGTATCATCTAATACCTACTTAAAAAATCGTCAGTGATTGCCTACCTAAAGACCAGTTCTGAAAAGAGCATATAGTTTAAAAAAGCCTTTTTGTGATATTGCAGGTCAAAACAGCTTCCAAATACAAATATATGGTATTTACCTACTACAACGGAACCACGAGAACGTACTTTCTACATCTAACTTGCAAAATGAAGTTCTCACAACTATAAGAACACCACAATACACCGAACATAACATTATTACAAACAATATATCACAATAATAACATCAAAAGCTACCGAAATCAAGTCGAACACTTTTCTCACCCCCATCAACGCACAAAAGAAATAATCAGCCTTTAATGAAACGTAAACTAATTACTGATCCGAACAAGGACAAAGAAAATAAAAGCTTAATAAACATTATTATAATAACCATTATAACTTAACCCTAGTGTAAACCCAAAATCAAAAACTTTTCATTACTTTTTGACAGTTCTTTTAACAAATATCGCCGCCATGATGGATCAACTTAAGATGGCCGCCTGCTCTATGGAATAGTGCATTCCCCTGTCAAATTGCGCGCGAAATTAAATTATAAACGTCAAAACATATTTTGTTAGCTAAATTGATGATTTTATTTGACGCACGTGGCCAAAATTATCTTTATCAAAGAGTTTTAGAAATCTGTGAGAGTAGAATACTAAGTGGTATTACAATAGAGGTAAAATTTGAAGGGTGGATTAATTCACCTTTGTGATAGCGTCAAAATGTTTAAGTAAGAGGCATTTTATTAAATGGTGCTGTTGAGTAAACAAGCGAAATGAACTGATTTATTCGTTGTTAAAACAAAGACTAATTTATTATGAATTATAAGGTCACCCGAAGGCTCCGTCTCAGGGGGATATTGGGGCTTGATTTTAAACGCAACGATGCCAACACTTAGGTAGGATGCCAAGCATTGGGGTACCGTTCCGACGCTCAGTGTCCCGCCATTTGCGATTCCCGACGCTCCGTGAACATCCGAAAGTTTTTAAATTCAAAGGTCTCTCTAAATTACTTCGCCTTACGTCTATGCGTCCCGATCCTGACACTTCATCAGCATCGGCGAATTCGATGTTCCCTACATAAATTATTGACACTGTAAAAATCACATTTTCATTTTATTGCCCAAGTTGCAAGTGGGCATGCTTTTCAAAAAACGAAATGCATCATCATCAGTCTTTTCTCAACCATGTTAGCGTCAGCTTCCAACCTAACCAGGAGCCGCAGAGTACCAGTGTTTTAACGCTCACGCACATAGGTACATGTGTACGCCAATGCATATTATTCCATGTCTAGCACAAGATATTGTTATAATATTATTAGCACCTACACTTTAACACAAACATAAGTAAGTGCAATCTACATTGTGTAACCAACAAGCGACAAATATCCGTGACGTATCTACAATCAATTAAGTGCCACTTTGGCACTTAATTGGTACCGGGGGGACCGAAGCACCACTCTAATGAGTGCTCAATTGACAAAACAGCAGTTTTGCTATCGTACTGTTGAACAGTTAGATTTTATGATAAAATTAATGATTGGATTGTTAAAAAAAGGCTACCTAATTGACTAATAGTGTAGAATATAGACAATTTGGTTATAGTTCGGTAAAATACACACGTATAAGTAACTAGTTAGCTATTTACCGTGGTTTCACTAGTCCTGAGGAACTACTTTCCGCAGCTGGATAAAAAAGTCGCCTATGTTCTTTCTCAAGCATTTTTATTTGCGTACCGAATATTTTATTTTAAGTAGTTTTGGCGTGAAAGCGCAACAGACAGACATTCAGAGTTTGTTTTGAACAATATTTATTAACAACATTTCTTTATATTTGTTAATGTGTATGTAGTTAAATATTTTTACATCTACTAACATATAGGTACAATAGTTCTTTGTATTCGTAAATGCTATGCTACAATGTACATAATAATTGCAACACTTATTTAAATAAATAAAACGTTTGTAACATTCACCGGAAAAAACTTGAAATAAATAATTATAAGTACCTAAAACACAATTTCTTTTATTCAACCATACCATTTTAAACGTTCCAACTTACAAAATTACCAACCGTCAACTATACCTATATTTTCCTCACACCCTCAACAGCCAAGGGTGAGAGGTGCCACGCTAATGAGCTCCGAGCTTATCACCTCTCTCGTGAAACCTTTGTTGTGACTAGCAGTGGCACTCTGCCTCACTCGGGTAAGCAAAATGTTGATTGTACGTGCTTTGTAGAGATAGCGTATCTCGGGAACTGAGGTACCTAGATGTGTTTTTTGTGTGTGTAAAAGAAGATTTTCAAATGATTATTTTTATTGTTGAAAGTTGAATGTTTATTTACTTTTAGGTCTGTACAGAAGGTTTGGAAAGGGTTAAAAGTGATAGGTAGGCTAGTATTGAAGTCTTTGAAAATGGTAGAAATAGTGAAAGAAAATAAAAGTTGGAATGAAACTGATTGAAAAATAATTAAAATAAGTAGGAACGACAAAAATTGGAATTGGAATTGGAGCAATAGGTAATGGAATATAGAATTTTATTTTGCAAATATGGGTAGGTCTGAAAATATGGTAGCCCCCAGTAAAATTTTACCATTCGTCATCCAAACATTAACAGTACCCGCACACTGCAGACTAAATAATCAACCGCCAGTTGGCCCGAAGGATGGTTTTACACGCTTTTATTTTAAAGATAATCGTGAAATCCTCAGTGAAATCAATCAAAGTTTTTAATCGGTCTGATACCGGCCAAATACTTACCGATATAGATCGTTGTGGGCCGCCGTACACGGACTGCTCGAGCAGTTAGCGGCTGAGTGAAATACACGGACCGCTCGAGCGGTCGGCGTCGACTGCTTGAGCTGTCGGTTGTTGACTGCTCGAGCTACGACCCAACTGCTCGAGCAGTCAAATGAGAAAACAGACGCCGCGAGGCCGCAAAGGGCGGGGGGAGAGGGAAGTCGGAGAGCTGTCGACTGCTCTAGCGCAGTCAACGGCTCGAGCAGTCGGTGTATGCCTCGCAACCGCTCGCGAGCGGTCGACGGCACGATGGAATTTCGGGCCGCCGTACACGGACTGCTCGAGCAGTTAGCGGCTGAGTGAAATACACGGACCGCTCGAGCGGTCGGCGTCGACTGCTTGAGCTGTCGGTTGTTGACTGCTCGAGCTACGACCCAACTGCTCGAGCAGTCAAATGAGAAAACAGACGCCGCGAGGCCGCAAAGGGCGGGGGGGAGAGGGAAGTCGGAGAGCTGTCGACTGCTCTAGCGCAGTCAACGGCTCGAGCAGTCGGTGTATGCCTCGCAACCGCTCGCGAGCGGTCGGCGGCACGATGGAATTTCATCATGCAGTTGACGGCTTGAAGCGGTCGCGACTGCTCGAGCAGTCGTGTGTACGGCAGCGAATGAATGAGTATAGTTCACTGCGCGGTCGCGGCTTTAAGCAGTCGGTCTCAACTGCTTGAAGCAGTCCGTGTACGGCGGCTCTTACATTTTCATACTTATCAAGCGGTCGATCAAACTGTCGGCCGACTAAAAAGTTTGCAGTGTGCATTATAAATAATTTACAAAAAAAATTGATATATCTATAGTTGAAAAGGTAAAGAAGGAAAACATCCCGAGGAAACCTGGACTATATAGTCTGAAATCACCAACCCGCATTGAGCAAGCGTGGTGATTAATGCTCAATCCTTCTCCATGTGAGAGGAGGCCGCAGCCCCGCAGTGGGACGATACAAACGCTGTAACTGTAACATAGCTGAGCAAAGGTTAACCTTTAGTGGAATAAGTTATTTCTTTTACCTATAAGTCCTTAGTTTTCAATTTAGATGATGTGTAAAATCAGTAGAAATCCAATTACTGAAAGCCTGAATACACAGAATATAATTAAGAATGAATGAACAGATAAGTGCGTAACGTACCAATTCGCAGTAATAAATTAAAACTGGTCGAATCTATATTAATATTATAAAGAGGTTTTGTGAGGTTGTAAAACTCTGGATGTACTGAATTGGTTTAGATTTTTAACCGACTTCCCAAAAAGGAGGAGGTTCTCAATTCGTAGGGATCTTTTTACACCTAATAGTTTTTGCTTTTCGGTGTTTTTTGGGAGTCGGTTTTATTTTTTGTACATAGTTTTTGTTTGAGATAAGAAATAGTAATTCAAGTCACTTTATTCAGGGCTAAGTAGGTAGATAGATAACCGCACGGATCCATCGATCATAAAGTTAAGCAACGCTTTCTTCATGGATGGGTGACCAGCTTATGAAGAGTGTCTACGTGTTTCGGAAGGCAAGTGAAATTGGTAAACCTTGACTATCATTTGAATATCTGCAGGCGCTACGGGTAGTCTGCATTCGGTTCGATTGGAAGCCGACGCCAACATTGTTCGGGAAAGGCCGAGCAGATGATGATATATATAAAAGTGGGTCATCGGTTTTATTTAACACCTAATGTCATATAAAATAAAATAAAAAAAGTAAAATAGGTAATCAAAAGTAAAGGAGCCTCTTTAACATATTATATTGTAACATTATGGAATGATAGTAAGTAAATACCTATATGAATATGAAGTAGGCCCCCGAAACTAATTTGATTCATATCTTATTCTTCTTAACCAAAATCATACCGATAATCGTGATTTTATATCAAAGTACTTGACAACACACGAAACGGGTCAATGGCAGACAAACGTACGAATAAGCTAGTATACAAGAATAGAAAAAAAATGACATTCACATACTTAGGTAATTATTTTTTACTTTCTTTCAAATCTCTTTTTTCTTCCACACATCTCCTTTCGCAACTACCTTTCGTACTCAAACTCTAGTGTGTACATAAGCCAAAAATATAATAAAAATAAATACCCAGCCAAACCCAGGTATCGCTTCACTAGTCTATAATAACTGACGTTAACAAAACGACAAACGTTGAAATGTAACCCCAAATCGGCAAGCTTTTCTACCCTAATTGGCGGTCTCTGATTGGTCGAGGAGACACTCTTGCGCGCGACGGCCGTTCTGATTGGTGCGTTAGGCGAGACCACGCCCTAGTTAAGGATTAGGGTGGTAAAGTGGGGAATGTTGGATTAACCGACAAACGGTCTTGATCGTAGGGATTAAGATTTTTTTTGCTTTTTTTTCTATTTCAATTTTTTTTGTTTGGTTGGTTAATTAAGATTTTTGTTTTTATGTTATTTTTATTTTTATAAATATAATGCACTATTAGTAGGATTAAATGTTTTGTTCAAGGAATTGTAAATGTAAAATTGTAGGGTTTGACTTATCATTATCATCTGAAAATGGGCTTTTGATCTAAAAAGAACCTATTGGGGTAGGTAGGTACCTCATACGATAAAGCTGAAAAGTTTTCTGTTTCATGAAAACTATTGTTCCGGGTATCCTTCGGGTCAAACGGTGGAGTGATTTTCGTAAGATTAGCCCGTTGAAATAAATAAACTCTTTAACACTACAATACTAGAACCTATTGATAAATAATCTAGCCTAACTTGGATGTTCTTTAGGCAAAAGCTCTTCCGGGGCTGTGGGATTGTTCGCGCAAGTTACCGCAGCCCTAGTACTGCTACAAAAAGGACTTAAGAAGGAACATGATGGGTTTGAGTCAGTAAGAGTCTGACACTCCCTCACGCTGCTAACCCACAGCGAGAGGGGTTATTTGAAGAATCTCAATAAAAAGCTGAACTAAAAAATTAAATTGATAAAGTATCAAGCACATTCAGTCGCGGTACGACATTTTGCATTCTAGGGATGATCCGAGTGGGTTACACCATCTTACATCAATTTAGCTGCCTATCCGACGTATAAAGGCGTATCTATACTGTATGTGTATGTAGGTATATGTATGCCCTTTAAGGCTGTGGAGACATGAGCGTCGAAACATTAGGAACTTTTATTAAAACGAGATTTTTTTAAGAACTAAAATGGGTATGCAAAATAATTAGCATATTGAGAGATGATAATATGACAGGGTGGACATAAATTACCACTGGGTTCTCATCTAGACAGTCTTTTCTTAACTAAGTTGGGGTCGGCTTCCAGTCTCACTGAGTACCAGTGTGCTACATGGAGCGACTGACTATCTCACCTCCACAACCCAGTTACCCAGAGAACTTGGTAAGACAATCTCCCTAGTTAGGACTGGTTGCCAGACTTTCTGGCTTCTGACTACCCGTAACGACGGCCAAGGATGTTCAAATGACAGCCGAGACTTATTTGCTTAACGTGCCTTCCGAAAAACGATAGGTATGGTTACTATCTAAATTCAAAGGGTAGGTTGCAACATTTAACTATAACATTTAACCATAACCAGCCGTATAGTTGCCGTTGGTCAAATGTGTAACAGTAAACAAATTACAGAAGAAAAATATCATAAAATAGTACCTACAAAAGTGCTGCTCATTTCTAATGAAATCTCTTCCAGCAGACCCGTAGTAGGACAGTTAGAATATAGAGATGTATGATGATGATGTAGTCATTTTTTATTTAATATCAAAATATCAGTCTGTCCTCCTTATCCTTGGCAGTCGTTACGGGTAGTCAGAAGCCAGTAAGTCTGGCACCAGGCTAACCAAGGGGTATTGGGTTGCCCGGGTAACTGGGTTGAGGGGGTCAGATAGGGCAGTCGCTCCTTGTAAAGCACTGGTACTCAGCTACATCCGGTTAGACTGGAAGCCGATCCCAACATAGTTGGGAAAAAAGGCTGGGAGGATATTATCAAAATATCAGTCTATCTGTCCCTACCCTTATAGTAAATTCCTCCATCAAATTGGTAGGAAATGTCTCGGTTTGATTCGGAATTCCCGTTTGATGAGAGCGAGATGCGAGCCATTTGTATCTCATACTTATATACTTTTGCTTACGTCTTATAACTTGGGAGATGGGAGTATAAGAGAGTACATGATGGAGAATTGGAATAAAATATGGCTTCTCACTTTTACAATGTTTTAGTGTGATATACTTAGCTCATTTATCGAGAGCTAAAGGCTACTTTTTGCATAATTGCTATCGTCAACAAAAAAACTGATTTAAAATATTACAGAGTATGATTTTTATGTTAAGTAGTAGAAGAGTTATGTGGCCGATTCCGAATAATTTTAAAAATAAATGTTTTAGAATAGGTACACTTTTAACACGATTATTTATTTTGATAAAATCATTTAAACCATATCAAATCTCTTTATATCGTTTTAATAACTTTATTCAATGGATTTTGAAAACCCAGCTCTGTGATGATAAGTTTGACTCTTTACATTAGTTATCCAAAGTTAACCATGAAAAAAATATCTGTAAAAAAGTAATGTCATTACGTTAAGTTATGGCTTATTTATTGTATCAGTCTTCTACCTATTTTGTTAAGTCTGCTATTTTCGTTCTGAGTTTTAATTAAGTACATAGAATATAAACAATAGAAGTTTAATCTTTTATATTAAAACCATCAAAAAACGCGGTAACTATTTAGGTCCACAAAGATTCTAATCGAACTTCAGAAAAAAAAACCATTTAGCTCGTAAAACACTAATTAAAATTCTCATTAACAATCCTATATGCAAATTAAAAACGTCTGAACTATTTATAACACCAACCTTAAAAATTTTAAATACCAAACGCTATTCTACAAAAAAATACGTTTTAAAAATAGAATCCGCGCAGAACCACCCAATAAAGAAAGAGGGTTTATTAAAAAGTATACAGTTGTGCCCCATCCCTCGCGAGGCGGCTCATCCCCTCACCACCCCATTTCATCCCCTTGCCCCGTAACGACAGTTTATCACCGGGCTCCGAACCATTCGGCCAGTTTCTGCCAAACAGTAAAGCGAGCGATTATTCGAATAATCGCCATCGATTTACGTAATCGGTAAAAAATCGGATTGCAATCCAAGCTTTTGGTAACGCATTTGGAACTTTTTTTTTTTGAAGATTGATTTTTTTTTGTGGAAGTGAGTGCTGGTTTTTTGGCAGTGACGTTTTTCTTTTTTTTTAATTGGTGGTGATTTCAGTTTTTTTTAATGGAGCCTAATAAATTAAAAAGTGGATTTAAATATAGGATTTTGCTATTACTTTTAATTTAATTTAAATCACGTAACGTTTAAAAATTATAATAAAAAATTGCAGTGCACGTATTAGAAAGATAACATTTTCAAACGAAATAATAAAATTATCTTTTGTGAGTTGTTATTATAAAAACTGAAGAACTTGAGTGAATTTTCAAAATGCTTATAAAACAATTTCTACATAAATAAATTTGTTTAATATTGTGATCAATTCTTATAATAACTATCGCTAATCAAAACTCAGTGACAACTAAAGAAAAAACTGGTCTTCAAATTACTATCACAAAAAAATAACATTGACTAATAAAACCCCAATAAAGTGAAACCCCACAAAACTCCTAAACAAAAAATAACCACCACTTCTAAATGCAATAACAAACCCAAAAAAAAAAATGGATCCAGAAACTCGAAGCGAATCACCATCGGACACGAATCGCCATGAACAGTCTTCAAAAACATCATTTTTAATTGAAGATATATTATACCGGAGCCATGATAGTCGAAACTTCAAAACGCCCGAACAGAGAAGATTTGACTACGATAGAGACCCGAAACCTTTTTTTCCCGTACCGGGGGAAATGAGACCCCATGTCCCTGGTAGAGAAGGGTCCTATCTGCAAGTCGCTATGGGGGCTTTGGGAGCTTATTTGCATACTCCTAATACGTATAAGGCTGTGGAAACTCCGTATTTTCTTTCACAAGGTATGAACACATATGTATATTCTCTCAACCCATCCAAAAGTTATCTTATATATATTCATCAAAAGTAAAAGCCAAAGTAATGTCATAAAGTAAAACTAACGGTCAAATTCGTATTTTCACGATTTTATCTATTAGTTTCGCTGTTACTTTAGCCTTGAAAAAAACGAATTTGACTGTTAGAAATTTCTTTCTAACAGTCAAATTCATTCAACACACAAATGACGCAAGAAACAACAAATAAATAAATAAGGGACAAAACAAACAATGAACATAAAAAGAAAAAAGCTACAGTTGCATCACTCATGCGTGCAAGGCTGTAACTTTTACTTTATGAAATTACTTTGGGTTTACTTTTGATGAAGAAACTGCCTGTAAGAGATCGCTTTTAGCGATAAGACCGCCTATTGTGTCACCTAAACTTTTTAATAATTCGTGTTTTTTTTTACTATCCATTTAACACATTATCGTCTGTCATCTGCCTAGCTTTTTCCCAACTAAGTACCTTTAGACTTAAGAAACTCCATCAATAAAAATGAAAGTACTGGCCCATCTTTGCCTATCGCTCATCACCTGTCTAGCCTTTTCAAAAACTATGTTATAACTATAACCAAATGCAGCTGAGTAACAATGTTTTATAAAGATCGTTTGCCTATCTGACCTTGATACCAGGGCAACCCTTGATAAGACTAGTTTTTTTCCTGGCTTCTGACTACCCGTATTAAGTGCCAAAGATGATGAAATAACAGCCGAGACCCACCAATTTAACGAACCTTCTGAAATACGGACCATTCGCGCTGAGAGTGCTTATTCGTGCTCAGTCTTGTAATTCAGCTGGCCTGTACCTATACAGCTATACCCACACTAAATTTAAAAGCACAAAGTCTGTTTTTTCACAATAAACTGAAAAACTATTAACACCGATTACTAAACTGATTTTCACGTAGTTTTCACCACTAAGTACCTATAAATAAAGAGCGAATGAGGAAGATATATTATTTATCTATAGGTAGTAGAGCGCAGGTATTCCGAGACGGGTCGCCTTGCATTTCTTTTAAATAGCTATTGGTGGAAACTGCATTAAAATCCGTTGTCTTTTGTACGATTTAAGTATACAGACCGACGGAAAATTGTTTATATGATGTATTGCATCCATTACCGTTGTCTCATGGGAACTAATACAAATGGGTTATCTAACACTGAAAGAATACCTATTTCAAATCGGTCCTGTAGTTTCTAGAATTAGCGCGTTGAAATGATGAAAAAAGAACCTCTAGTTTTATGATAGTTTCTATAAGAATACACAAAGGTTTATAAGATACTAACCTTTCACAAGCGTCCCGTGGGAACTACTGCCCTTACCGGGATAAAATATAGCCTATGTTCCTCGGGAAGAGTGTAGCTTTCCAACAGTGAAAGGTTATTTTTGTAAACCGATTCTTTAGCCTCAAAACATACAAAAAAAATTCCTCTCAATTTATTTTATTCTAATCAAAGTTGTCAGCCGGTCTATCTTCTGTCTATCTTTGCAATGTGCGTACACCATTAATTAATCTTCATACTGATTTATGAGCCCAAACAAACTATCGACCGACTAAAAGTCTGCGAGTAGTCTAAAGTGACCCTTGATCGAATTTCGGCAACCCAATGGCCTCGTTAACTGATCTCCAAAGATTCAATTCATTTAGGATGTATTTATTTCAGAAAAATCTACATAGGTATATATGTAGATTTTCTTCTTCATAAAACTACTTTTGGAAACCGTGCAATTAGCTTCTAATCTTGAAATATTTATAAGTAACAACTCCCGGCCGGGGTAAAGGTATCCGCGTCCCAAGATAACTGCTACCCGTGGCCGGGTGTTATTCTGGGTCTAAGCTACCTCCCTTCTAAGTTTCAGCTTTAACGGTTCAGACATTCTAAGTTATAAATAGTGTAACTGGCACGACTTTTTTATATAAGTATATAGATTACATATGTACATGTTTTTCGTGAAAGAAACCTTTGACTTTGAGTGGCGAGTTTTAAAAAGGAATGTTTAATACCGGACTCGGAAACTCTCTGTCGGACACATCCGTCAGAAGGAGAGACATCAAAGTCGCCCATCTGACGTTTGTCGAAACTTCCAGTGCTTCAATCAATCGGCACAGGATACTGACAGCGTTTTGATAGACAGTATGTCCAAGAGTTGGCGCTATTCTGTCTCATGTCTATCTTACAGTGAGTGTGATGTGCCGACGCAGCGCAAAGTGCGAATTGATTTGTTTAGCTCAATATATTGAAATAGTCAGCCTCAAAAGATTTGGAACCTAGTTTAGTGGTTAAATTAATGCCATTCCATGAATACAAAATATGGCTGATTTTCGCGACCAGCCAGGGCCGTGTCGCCATGCTGTCTTACTAGAAACAGATTCATGGTAAAGAGGGAAAGAAATTGGTTAGGTATTCACTGGATGCTGGGAACCAGGGGATCGCTCCACCATATCAATGGTAGTCGTATTAACACTCGCACAATGTAGGTATTAAAGCTACCTACATTGTTAAGTTCCCAGCAAAAACATATAGGTACGAAGTATTGAAACCGGGAGTTTTTGGAGGCTGTCTTATGTACTTAATTTTGAATGTGTGTTTTTCAGCCCACTCGGAATAAATGCTTTTCTATTTTGATTTTTACGTATATGATGTAGATATGTACGATACTTCGAAGTGTATCTTCACTAATGATCCACGACGTGACCTTGTCATGACTAGATTTTCCGTGTTTCGGAAGGCGCGTTAAATTGCTGGGACCCAGCTTCGATGGGTGCAGGTGGGACTTGGGGTTTGAACTTGTTAAGTATTTGAAAGGGTAGTCATGAGCCAGAAAGTCTAACAACCTGGTTTGCCAAGGGTATATCGAGGTGCCCGGGCAACTTGGTCGAGGATTTCAGATAGGCTGTCGCTTTTGTAAAACACATGACACCGCAGTAAATGTTCAAAACAAATACCTAGTAGGTATATTCGTGAATCAAAGGTCTTAAATAACAATAACATGTGGTGGGAATGGCGACGCCACACCGCCGCCGTGCCGCCAGAGCTTAGTTTATTGGTACCGCTATCGCTGAGGCGTACCTAATCATCCACGTTTTTGCTATTACGCATTCACACGATAGTCGCATCGGTTATTTATTAAATTATTATGTAATAGTAAAACAATGTTTACATCCCCAAATATATGTAGGATTAGGTTCTTGAATTGTAACTAATTATTTTATCTTTGTAAGTAAAGTAAGCAGCGCGTTACCGTTATATTAGGAAAACGCGAAGAAATTGCTTTAGTGTGGTGATTATCGCTCAGTTCTTCTCTGTATGAGAGTATCAGAATAGTAACCTATCTGTCGTTGTTACAATGCCACGTCAGAGGCCGTCAGGCGGATTTGAGAACACTCTGACACTAGGACTTGTTAGGTGATTATACCTGCAGCTCACTTGATAAGACTAAACAGTAGATTCTTTAACTTTGTTTGTATTGTTTCAGGAGTCCCATATCACGCACTATTCACACCTTCAGAATTATCTCTATCGGCACTGAAACATTGTCGGCGGAGGAAAGCTAGGACGGTTTTCTCGGATCCACAACTAACAGGTATGTACTGTTTCTTCCGTACATGTTTTTTTCTAAGTTTTAAGCAAATACTTAAATTCTTCTACGGCATGAAAAAATAAAGGTTTTCATTGAATGTTTGTATGTATATTGTTAATAATTGGATGAGCACTAGGTACAGGTACGGAATTTTGAAAAAAAAAAAAATATTGAGGCATTTCTTTGACCCGTTTAATTCCTGCGTTCCTGGGTCAAGTTTGCAAAGATCCCTGGTTATGCTCTTTTCCTATTCGATTTGATTTATACTTCGAGCGACATCCTGTCTATCTAAACTAGCTTCTGGTAGCAGTTTCACCCGCAACCAGAGGTAACGTCTCCGCGTACCAAGATAACAGTGAAATATGTTTTCAAATCGAATGGCTTGTCATGAAGATATGTGTGATGTTAGTGATGAGTGACTTAGAGGAATAGAAGCGGAAAATTTATTGCGCCAACCTCAAATAAAATTGGCAACAGTGCAGGATGAGAAAAGCATTGCAGTCAAGCAAACAGACATATTGCATTATGCTTATTGAAACCATTATTAAATCAGCTAATTGCCGTCCACTGTTGAACGTAGGCCTCCCCCAAGGAACGCCGTCCATCCCGGTTAAGGGCAAATAGGTACTTTTCGACCTACAGTTTTTTTTTACACATTCTGATGATCATTTCCCTCTAGGTCTAGAAAAACGCTTCGAATCCCAGCGGTACCTCTCAACTCCTGAGCGCGTGGAGTTAGCTGGAGCCCTCAATCTCTCGGAGACGCAGGTGAAGACCTGGTTCCAGAACCGACGGATGAAGCACAAGAAGCAGATGAGGAAACAGCAGCAGCAACGAGGTGAGGGTTTTGAGTTTCTAGTACCTAAAATAGCCCTCAATAGCCCGGGTAACTGGGTTGAGGAGGTCAGATAGGCAGTCGCTTCTTGTAAAGCACTGGTACCTACTCAGTTGAATCCGGTTAGACTGGAAGCCGACTAAAACTAGACTAGTTGGGAAAAAGGCTCGGACGATGATGAATAGCCCTCAATAAATCTCTGCGTATATTGGTGAAAATTGTATGAAAATCCGTTGAGTTCATTGAGTTTATCGCGATCGACGGCCGCGATTCAGAAGAAAACAAGCATTTATGATATGGCTCAAGATTTGGTACAAATGAAATTTTAATTAATAAAATAAAAAAGGTTGTGCCAGAAAGATTCAGGATCAGTGTTATGTCAGATAACAAGTGCCCAGCTGGTTTAAAGAACTTAGGTATACAATTTTCTTGGTAAACAATTTTGCCAAAAACGTACAAGTATAATGTAAAAGTTTAAAGAGTCTTCCGAAATACCAAAGAAAACTTTATGACAGATGGGTTCCTATTAACGATCATACCAAGTGTTGCTTAAACTTATGATCGACGGCTTTACATGTTGTAGGTAATGCAATAGAGGCTTAAAAACTAGTTCGAATATTAAAGTTATAGAAAATACTACATTTTCTAAACTAAAGGACTCTCACTTTAACTTATGCTTATATACGAAACTATCTAACTCTATCTATTTGCCTATCACGCTTTCAAGCCAAAACTACTCGACCGATTTAAATCAAAATTCGTCACCAGAAAGTCTAAATCCTCAGAAAAGACATAATGACTCCTTTTTACCCTCTTCCAGAAAGTAGTTTCAGAAAACGTAGGTGAAAACCTCTACACACAAAATAAGTTCCAATTTATACATAGTTGTCCGTAACAAGGGAACATAAAATTCCTCGAACAAACTGCACGAACATGCATTTCCAAGAAACTTGATACCTATGAAGTATCAAAGTTATTATATTCAATCAATAACCAATTTCACAAGTTCCAAGTTACTTGGGAAATTGTTCTGAGAACATGTCTTGTTAAGAGCAAGCATACTACAAACTTTTAGTCGGCCGATAGTTTGTTTGGGCTCATAAATCAGTACGAAGATGAATGGTACGCATATTACAAAGATCAGGGGCTGATCTGGCTAATTTCACTTAAGCGACATATGATTGAAGCGTATGTGGCATTCCGCTATTTTTTCTTTTGAATAAACGTTATTATGCTTTTCTGTGATTCAATAATAAATTTTAGTGTTTGCAAATTATTTACGATTGCAATATGATTGTAGAGCAGACTACCCTGTAGACCAAATGGCAGACCAATGGCAAACCAATAAAATATCGTTGGTCTTATATCAGTAGCAGAAAGCCCGCTAAGGTTAAAACTGCTATTCTTATCCAATTGTCAAATTATTAACTTAGCAGAATCAAGCCCCAGTTATTTGGCCGGTGCAAAACCGTATGCAAAGCTTGGAATCAAGGTTTTCTTTAAAGAAAAAATCGCCAATCTTGGGGTCAACTGTTGACCGATTATTTAGTTTGCAGTGGGTACCCATTCTTGTGAACTTGTAGGTGAGATTCCACCAGTGTGCGGCACTCTGTCGCACACAAATGTATCTTCTGGTGTACTCGCTGTACCAAACAGTAACAAATTGCGCGCGAACATTTCTAAAATGTCTGCGAAACTGCCACCTTCTGCGCGAACACATGCTAGTTGTGGACTCGTGCCGATGCGTAGTCTCACATTTTGTTCGCGAAAAATTCTGGTGGAATCTTGCCTTTATGTAGCTCAACTTATTGTTTCAAACTTAACGGCAAAGGGTGAGAGGCTACTAAAGACGTACTTTATGAAGAAGCTGCCAGTTATATAGGCCCTAGTGCCTTAAATAAAGAGGTAATCTTAATCAAGACTCAAGACGTATAAATTGTATTTAAGGAGAAAAAAAATAAGCAAAGTTTAGCGCAGTCGATCCGACGTTAGGGCTGATTTTTCAATCATCAGTTAACTTCTATCTGAGGAATACTTAAGTATGTATTTTTGCGGATTGACATAACTATTTCCTATACAAAACTGTCGAAACGTTAAACACATTCTTTGGATAATGAAAATTGAAAATGGCGATTGAAAAATCGGGCTCAAGTATCTATCTAGCTAGAGATTTAGAAAGGAAGATAGGTTACTTTTTATCCAGATTGCAGGAAAAGGACATATAAGTCCATTTGCTATTTTATTTATTTCAGGAAGCGGGTGAAACCACTGCCAAAATCTAGTCTTCTACAAAGTACATAAGTCCATCCTACCAAAATCTTCCCGTCTTCGCAAATTGCCATCTGAAACCCACCACTTCGAATTTAATCAACTGCCAACCGCGTCTCAAGACGTTCTTAAATCTAATTACCGACAATATGGCCGCGTTGCTAGGCAACCAACGTCTTAGAACCATTGTCAAACCATTTTATAACTTATCTCTTTAGAGTTTGGGTTCAAAATCGGTTGCTAATGTTTTAGTGGGAGGGTGTTGAGTGTGTAAGGAGTTTGGACTTTATGTCGTTGAGTTAAAGGTTAGAATGGTTTGAAGGTGGAGTTTTGGTTGAGTTTCTTTTAGGCCAGCGTCTTGGGAGTTTAATGATTTTTGTGTTTTCAAGATGGTGACGTCTGGGTATATAAGTCAATGAAATATTATAAGAAATATCGTTTCAAAGTTTATACATCTATTTTTTGACGCAAAACTATTTTATTTCATGAAAGCGGATGAGACATATTTGTGTGTGTAAATGTACATGCACATTGTCTTTGAGTGTGAAAGCATTTACGCAAAATATTTATACCTACTTAAATATCCTACGGAGTAAAAGGCCGGCCGAGGCTACGATTTATATCGTAGCAGCGTAGCACCGTAGCGCCGTAGCAGCGTAGCACTGGCTGCGTAGCCTATAAAAGGACTTTTCAGATTGTATAACGAATTTACAGACAATTTTGTTGTTTGAACGTCATGGGGACAAATTATTTAGAAATAACATAGGTTATAAAGTTATCCTAGGAAAGCCATTAAGCTTTGAGTGTATTAGCCTTTACCCAAATATTGGATCGGCTTCCAGTTTTAACTATTTTACATGCAGCGGCTGCCTATCTGATATCCGCAACCCATCAGTAATACGCCTTGGACTAAGACTAAATGTCAGACTTTCTGGCTTTTAGTAAAATGACAGATGTTCAAATGACAGCCGAGTTTCAACAATTTAAGCCCGGTTTCCACCGCGAGCGGAACGGACCCATTAATGACTTCGTTAAACTCGCGAACGCAAACTGCATACTTGTATTTCCACCAACAAATAGTCGGACGGAAAGAGCCGAGCGTGTAGAAAGAGTAGAAATGAGCTCGCTCAGTCCTAGGGAGTGGAGCGGAGTACTTACGGACTCCGCTCAACTCGCAATTACAATTTACATAGTAGCGTTTCCACACAGAAAGTCACTCGATAACATCGCAACAACACGACCACACACAACCAGCTTAAAACTTCAGCTGAACTCGTTCTCTGAGGAAATTATCTATTCGTTTTCCATTTCTCATTTTCCGTTCAGCTCAGTCCGCTCATTTCTCTATCTGAGTTTCATTTTGCAGTGGAAATCAAATGACCAACTCTTCGTTGGTGGAAACGCAAACCTCTTTCATTAAAAAGGAGTCCGTTCCGCCTAACCATTTTCCGCACATTACCCTTTCGCAGTGGAAACCGGGCTTTAACGTGCCTTCCAAAACACGCAGGAACTCGGACCAACGCGCCAAACTTCGCCTAACCGTATTTTTTAAATTAATTTTTTTTTTTTTGACTACATTTTGGTTACATAATGGATGCGGCTGTTACTTAGCCACGAGCCACGAGATCAATAGGAGTTTTATTTTATTAACTGTTATTCTATTTTCTTTGTCCACAGGAGCAACAGCAGTCGATTTCACCACAAAACATTCAGCCACGCACTCTGATAGTCGGAAAGTGAGTATCTAATAAAATAATGTTTAAATATTTCCTAACTACTATCCCTGCACAATATACGTGTCTATAGAAATATAACTACTCAACTCTTGTATGAAGCAAAGTTTTACTTACCTACCCTTTGTTTTACTTAGCTATAAAACTTCATTTATAAATAAACACGGATTAAATTAAGTAACCAAGGAATAACATAGGAAAAACCATACATTTTCATAGGTTTAAACTTGGATTAATTTTACTCCATTTATATTAATATGGATCAAAAGTTTTTGCGAGTAATAATCTAAGTTAACCCAAATTTTTAACTTTTAATTCAATTCCCAGGCGGAAAACTCAAGAATATCGACAGATTCGGACACAGAACACAGTGACAGCGACATCGATATTGTCGGCGAATCGACATACGCACAACACTACTCTTCTAACAACACGTAAAGGTCTATTTAAGCGTTAATATTGTAATAATAAAGTTATAAGTTGCACTATTTGACTATAACGATAACTAAACCATAACCAGCCGTATACTTGCCGCCCATTGGTCAAATTTTGTTTTCACAACTGAAAATGGTTCGGTCATCATAATCATCTGCCGAGCCTTTCCCAACTATGTTGGGGTCGGCTTCCAGTCTAATTGGGTACAGCTGAGTAGCAGTGTTTTACAAGGAGCGACTGCCTATTTTACCTCCTCAACCCGGGCAACCCAATACCCCTTGGTAAGACTGGTTGTCAGACTTACTGGCTTCTGACTACCCGTAACGACTGCTAAAGATGTTCTAATGACAGCCAAACAGTCAAATGGGCAATTTGACAGCTGAAAATGGTTCAGTTATCGTTATAGTTCAATGGTGAAACTTACCGTTAGTATAGTGTTGAATAGTTTGGTAAAATTTACTTTTACTTTTGTGCCATAGATATTTTTAATAAGAATATACGTACTGTTCTTCTTCTTATCGAGTGAGCTGCAGGTTTAATCACTTAACAAGCCCTAGTGTCAGAGTTTCCTCAAATCCGCCTGACGGCCTCTGACGTGGAATTGTAACAACGACTGCTACTGAGTAGCATTTGGGGACGCCGGCGACACGTGCCCTCCCAGGCGCGGGGGTGTAACACCGACAACTTCCAGACTATCTATGGGCTGTTTTGTGAATGTTTTTAAGATCCAAAGCAAATATGTCCTGACCTAGGAATTGAACCCTGGACCCTGGGCACTTTTCTTTTTATAAGTTTATATATTTTTTTCAAGTTTAATATTGTCAGGGCTGAGATATTTTATGTTTTTTTTTGTGTTTTGAAAATAACATATGAACGATCTCAATTTTGAAATAAATTAATAAAAATAATATTTAGAATTTAAATATTAGCTGATTTAACTAAAAAACTAGTCGAATAGTTAATAGAACCTTGTATTATTAAGTGCAATAATAGTAATATTTTGTATAATAATAAATTAAAAATAATAATATATGGATCGAGTTTTTAATCTAGTCAGTTGAAAAAGTATTGGAGAAATATTTTGAAAAAACTGATTTAAAAGATAATAAAAAAACGTAGTTACTAGAAATACTGTATATTATTAAGTTGTAAATAAATGAATTATGGTATAGGGAGGCTCAAAAATATAGTTTTAACTAAGAAAAATAGGCTGTTTTTAGGTACAATAAATATTTCAGTTTTTTTAGCCATATTAAAGTGTGATTGTTCGTGAAATTTCTCACTACTGACTTATTTTTTTTTTACTTAAATCGGTCGTTTTTAGCAGAAAAATCAATAATGTACGCACGATAAAATTTGCAATTGTGAAGGCACTGTAACGCCCCTATTTTTTCCAAATTCGTTATACATTTTTGCTACAGTTAAAATATAATTTGCATACTACGAATCGGTCATTATACTTATTTAAAGGGGCAATGAATATGTCAAATATTACTAAGAAACGATACTGTATTTCATTTGAATTCATTATTTTAAAATATCTAGTGAAAAAATTCACGAAAATATTATTTGGACTTCATAGAAAAAACTATAGACTTCAGTTGAATGTTATACACGAAAGAAAAATGGGTTAATATGTTTTGTACATGAAAATGTGCTGTTTTGGTTTTTTGATTCATGTTCACTCAGTATATTGAGATGTAAGGTTAAACAATGAGTTGTCAAATTACCTACCATAAATTTTTCATTTTGTTTTAAGGCTTTAATATATGTGTCTGATATCGTTGATCTTATTACGATGTTCGTTCAAAAAAGGTAATATAATGAAGTAAAATGTACATTTTTCTATCGTGAATAACAAAAATACAAAGTGTTTTCAATAGCAACTTTAGACAATGGTTTTTGCAAAACAATTTAGTTAAAGTTATAAGTAAAATGGAAGATAATTTTTAGTACTACAATGTTTTCTTTGTTGGAAATAGAAGGCAAAATTCTACCGATGTGCGGCACTATGATGCACGCAAATGTATCTTCGTGGTGTACTCGCTCTAGCAAACAGTAACACATTGCGTGCGAACATGGAAAACAAAATGACTATCGGAGATGTCATAACGCAAAATCTCCTAAGAAAGTAGCGCGACAACATGCGGGTGCGAGGGGGACGAGGAACGTTACTGTCTCCACCCTCATATATATTTTTGAAACCCGTTTTTGAGTCATATCACCAATCATTCAATCTGTCTGTCAAAGATAGGTTTTGATTTAACAAGTAAGCCAAACGCCTTGTTTGTTGGTGCTTGACCTACCTTCGCTATGGCATCTCCGCTATCTTTCCTTCCTCCATGATTATAGAGAACGCTACGTAATATAATCATATTTCTCGAATACACTTATGACAATATAACTTTCTTATTTCAATGATGATTATCTTACATTTTATTTATAGCTAAAGATAAAAATCAATAATAACTGTTAAGAATAATATTGTACATTTGTTTGTGATGTAGTTGTAAGTTATTTAAAATAAACAGTACTTGAAAAATATTTTTTCTTTTATTATCTGCCTCGCCTTTTCCCAACTATGTTAGGGTCGGCTTCCAGTCTAACCGTATGCAGCCGAGTTCTAGTGTGCCACACGGAGCGACTAACCTATATGACCTGCCAACCTCCTGGACTACCCGATACCTCTTGATGAAAATGTTGCTGGCTTCTGACTACCCGTAACGACTGCCAAAGATGTTCAAATGATAGCCGGATCCAATTTTAACGTACATTTTGAATCACGGGGGAACTCGTGATGACGGAATGGTAATTTACGGACCAACTGCGCCAGCACTATAATATAGCACTGGCGCATCAGAACCATAATATGATCGGTCAATCATCGGCGATAATCTGTACTACGAACTCCTCATATTTTTTGTATCATGTCAGGATATATAGGTGATCAATAGATAAACTTGCCGCATAAACTATCTAATTCTGAATGATTTATAGCAGATAGATAGACAGAAAGACACGAAAGGAATTGCAATGTGTAGTGTTGACTACAGAAAATCACAAGCAATCAAAACAACCCTCTTATAAAAATAAATATAATAAACTTCCCATAATTATCTCAATACTAAAGGCTTACCAAGCTTAGAGCATTCAACCTACCGGACACGAAATTGATTGATTCTTTGTCTAAAGAGGAAACAATTTTGTTTGCACCCTACAGGCTCCGAAACTACAGAACCGATTTGAAAAAATCTTTCACTGTTGGAAATAACACTCATCCCGACTAACTTAGACTATATTTTATAGTGGCATATTATGAGTGGATCCGGTTGGTAACATATTCTAAGAACGATAGAAATAACAAGTATAGTTAACAACGAACTTGGCAAGGTGCACACAATATAGAAATTAGTGACAAATTGTGCGTGAGATGTGACGCTGGAACAATGTTATGTCGGCCGGTAATGTTGTTAAATGTAGGCGTTTGGACAGAAATAATATGATTTCTTTGGATTTGTTGTTATTTGATTTTAGTGTTAAAAGGCTGATCATAATATTGAGAAATAGAGAGATGTCGTATGTTAGAATGTGGATGGATAGCAATAATTTATGTATGGGTAAAGTGAAAGTAAGTAAATACGTAGGTAAATGATATCGTTCTTTTCCAGACAAATCGGCCAAAAGAGACCTGTTTAATAGTAATAAGATCGTAATATATGTAATTAGGTCCTAAAATCGTAATATATGTAATTGTTTATATCTTATTTTACAGAAGAAGTTTACTTAGTAACATATTAATAACTAGCCGTTTTCCATGGTAGCCGCGTCCCGTGGGAACTACTTTCCGTACCCGGATAAAATCTATACTCTATCTATACTTAGGTACTAATATTATAAAGAGGAAAACTTTGTATGTTTGGTTGTAATGGATAAACTCAAAACTACTGGACCGATTTTAAATATTCTTTCACCATTGGAAAGCTATATTATCTGCGAGTAACATAGGCTATATTTTATCCCGGTGCGGGCAGTAGCTCCCACGGAACGCGGGTGAAACCGCGGAAAAACGGCTAGTATAACATATATTACTCGGGGGTAGTGTAGCTTTCACACAGTGAAAGAATTTTTAAAATCGATTCAGTACTTTCGTAGCCTTTGGGTAGAAACAAAAAAAAAAAACATCTTTATTGCATTAAGTATAGAAAATCTTATTAAATGGTATCAGATTAAAAAACACAAGCTATAAAGTGCCAAAATCAAACATAAGGTATAATAGTTCAATAAGCCATTTAGGAGGGTAGCTTTATAAGTGTTTTGTCACAGGTTAATAAAGGTGTGTGTGTATTAACTAAATAGAATGGGGTTATATGAGAGGGAAGCACCACTTAGAAATATTTTATTAAGCAGTTTATGATAAGAACTATCCATTTTCCCGTGATTTCAGTTTAGTTTAGTAGTTCAGTGGAAACTACTGCCAGTAGCGGAATAAAATATAGCCTATGTTACTTGGGAAGAGTGTAGCTTTCCAACAGTTAATGAATTTTGTAGTCAAAGTCAAAGTCAAAATCGTTTATTGAAAATAGGCTAGATTCTAGCACTTTTCACGTCAAAAATACAAAATTACAGCACCCCAAAACGCCCCCTTTCACCACTTCCTAGTGTTATGGCTGGGAAGAAGAAGTGGTGAAGAACAAACTTCCCAGCAACACAGCTGTCTATTACAATTTAATTATAATTAAATTACAATTATACAATTCAATATTAGTCGCAAAATATATATATATAAAAAAAAACACTTGTTGTCCACTTCAGAGCTGCCATCTGCGTGTATCTGTGAAATAATCATTAATGTTATAATAAGCCTTTTAATCAGTATATCCTTAATTTTGATTTTAAAAGAACTGTCCGTTAGTTCTAACAAATGAACTGGGATTCTATTATAAATGCGTATACAAAGGCCCACAAACGAACCGTGCACTTTATGCAATCGATAGTTGGATGCGGTTAATTTATGTTTATTTCTAGTGTTGAAATTGTGCACGTCACTCTTTTACTAAATAACTCTATGTTTTGCCTTACATATATTATATTGGCATAAATATATTGAGACGCCACAGTCAGAACACCAATATCCTTAAACCTTTCCCTTAGGGAGACTCTAGTACCTAGTCGGTATATAGCACGGATAGCACGCTTCTGTAACACGAAGACATTTTCTATGTCGGCAGCATTGCCCCACATAAGAATTCCGTAAGACATAACACTGTGGAAATAACTGAAGTACACTAAACGCGCCGTGGCTACATCGGTGAGAGCTCTTACCTTTCTGACAGCGTACGCAGCAGAGCTTAGTCTATTCGTGAGGCCAGTTATATGCTCACCCCATTGAATTTTGGAGTCTACAGTTATTCCTAGAAAAGTGGTAGCTTGGACCGTTTCAATTTCCTCGTTGTTTAAAACTACACTGGGGCCGAGATTTTTCACGTTTGGCAAAGCAAATTTTATACATTTGGTTTTCTTCGCATTCAAAACCAAATTATTGGCTGTGAACCAGTGCGTTACTAACGACAGACACGAATTCACGTCATCAAAATCTACTCTATTCCTATCAACTTTAAAAATTAGAGACGTGTCATCAGCAAACAATACTACATCACACAATGATTTTAAATAATATGGCAAGTCATTAATGTACACAAGAAATAAAAATGGCCCTAGAATCGAGCCTTGCGGTACGCCCAAACAAACGGGTAGATTGGAAGATTTGACACCATTAACGTCAACACATTGCATTCTGCCGCTTAAATATGAGCTAATAACACTAAGTGCGCTATCTCTAATGCCATAGTACTTAAGCTTCTGAGTAAGCGTTTCATGTTGGACGCAGTCAAACGCCTTAGAAAGATCACAAAACACCCCAATTGCATTCTGCGACTTCTCCCACGCGGTATAAATGTGCTTCAGTAGAGCAACTCCGGCATCCGTTGTTGAGCGACCCTTAGTGAAACCATATTGTTCCGCATGTAAAATATTATGTACATTGAAATGGCGCAGTAGCTGATTTAAAATGATTTTTCATAAATTTTGCTTAACGCGGGTAAAATTGAAATCGGCCTAAAGTTGCCTAGGTCATTCTTGCTCCCTGATTTAAAGAGTGGTATAACCTTACTGTATTTCATAAGTTCCGAAAGGTACCTGAGTCAATACACTCATTAAATATACTAGCCAAATAGGGTGCAATATCGACAATAATACAGTCTATAACTTTTACAGAGATACCCCACAAGTCACCTGTCTTTTTTGAATTTAATGACTTGAAGGTTCTAACTATATCATGAGGTGTAATATAACTAAAAGTAAATGTGGCTTCACATTGGCTAACACTACTTCGTAAAAATTTTTCGGCGTTGGTGGTAGAGGAGTCTAAGTCGCTAGTGGTCTTTATTGCAATATTAGAAAAGAAGGTATTAAATTCTCTAGCTACATCCGAATCTTTCTCATAAACTTGATCCTCATCAACGATTTTGTATCGAGTATCACGCTGTTTATTTTTCCAGTCTCACTATTAATAATATTCCACGTAGCTTTAATTACACTATTACTGTTCTTGATTTTATTACTAAAATACATCGATTTTGCCGCATGACAGACTTTTTTAAACAATTTGGAATAATTTCTAACAAATGTAATAAAATTTTCATCAAATTTATAATTTTTCATTTCATACAGCTCATACAACTTAGCTCTACTCTTGTAAATGCCGGGGGTAGCCCACTCATTGAAATTAGCCGTTTCTTTTATTACGAAAGTTTTGGTTTTAAAACTAGAATTAAATTCATATTTAATGATATCGAACAGAGCTCCGTACATTAAATGGGGATTGTCATTATCTAATATCTCATAGCCTAGTTTTGCAATTATATTATTTTTGAAAGTATTAAAACGACTGGTTGTTAAGGGGCGACATGTTATTTCCCGTTTGATTTTATGCTGTCTATCAGGAAACCGTGCCAGTTGACCACGGTGATCGGAAGGAAGGCCATTGGTAATCAGAGTCTCCGTGGCGGTACAATTACTAAATATATTATCTAAACAGGTTGACGAGGTTGCCGTAATTCTTGTTGGTTCTAGAAATAAATTAAACAAGTTGAAAGATTTAAATAAGTTAAGCAACCTTATAGTTAAGGGAGATGATTCTAAAATATTAACATTGAAATCACCGCAAACTAAAAGTGTTTTACTACTTGAATTTAGTTTAGAAAGGAATTTTCCATTACCGATTCAAAGATGTTAAAATCCCCAGAAGGAGGCCTGTACACACAAATTATAACAAACCGCTCCAGTTCAACACATGACAGTTCTATGTTGCGCTCCACTGATAATTTAACTATATCCAAACGTTCTTTACACTTTATATTATTAGACACAATTATAAGAGAGCCACCATGGATGGCTTCCTTTCTAACAAACGCACTTTGTACTGTGTAATTACAATTATTAAGGAATATTATTTCAGAATTTCTGTGCCAGTGCTCAGTTATGCACATTACTTGTACCATATAATGCTCAATAAATAAACTTAATTCTAAATCCTTGCCGGAAAGGCCCTGAATGTTTTGATGTACAACATTCAGTTGATGTGGCCCACCCTTTGTCGCACCATGTAGTTTAAACTATCAGGTGTATCAATAGTTGTATTAGTAGAACTACTAATATTATTAAAAGAAGAGGTTACCGTAGTAGAACCCGGGTCAATTTGTATATTATTTGCTATCAATATAGCAATTTGTCTTTTATAATAAAAACTTAGATACATTGTATCATTTGTCATTACAAAATTATTTATAAATTTATTTGTATCAAAGTACATTATTCTATTATTGTAATGCCTAGTTGTATTGTACATTAATAGATTTAAATCAAATATGTACTGATTTTGTTCTTCAGTAAAATTTTTTGAATATGGTAAGGCACAGATGATAAACTTGCAATTTGTTTCATTATTTAATTTTATCATTAATTCAACACAATCTATTATATTTTGTTTACTAACTGCTAGACTATCTCCAAATAGCATAATGGCAGATGAAGTGGTATTAAGATTAGTCAATTTAATTCTTTCTATAATCTCATTGTAGCTGGCACCGGGTGAACAATTGTTTATTATATTACTTTTACAGTATTGAGAGACTAATTTACCAAAACCTAGACCAAATCTATCAGAAAATATTTGTGATGAGTTTTGATTTCCTGAACTATGTTTATGTGAAATGCTTGATGGTGGAATATTGCACTGAACAGCGACACGAGGTGGTATTGTGTCACTGTTCACAGCTGACTGCATAGTACTAGGCGTTGTTAACTGTAGGTCAGCTTGTACTGTTGGTTGAGAACAAGTACAGTTGTTATATTTGTTTTTAAGAGAATCAAGACGGTCCATATTTTCACTACCTAACTGGAGCAGCTCATCGGTAGCCAGAATATGTGCCTTAATTTGATATTTGGCTGCCTCATAATTGTGTGTAATTTTTGTTAACTCACGCTGCAGATCAAGCATCTCCTGTTGCAGAACCTGTGTATCTTGGTCATACATTAGCCTACTTTGTAAAAGTTGATTAGTGCACAAATTTAACTGTTGTTTTAAATTAACCTTACTTTTAAGTAAATTATTTAATTTGTAAGTCGATTTCTGTTTATGACACACTCTCTTAATTTTTTGAATCAATTTGTTTATTCTAATGTATTTTTTAATTTTTTTGTGACTCATGTCACACTGTAGTTTCGAGACTTTAGGCGGAGTAAGTATTGTGTGTACCCTACAATACTTACTCCCCGCATACGGATAAAACGCCTGTGTTCTTTTCCAGGCTTTAGACTACTCGTTCACTAAATTTCATTTAATTTTTCTTCAGTAATTATGGGTTGAAAGCAGCTACAAAGGATGACAGTTGTACCTAGCGATAAGTTGTTTTTCTGTGCGGCATATATCGCACGTATGAAAACCTAGCGACCAAGTCGGCTAGTGTGAAAGAGCTCTGTGAAAAAAATATGTTCTAATTAAAGCTATTTATGTTTTTCTCTGAAAATAACTACGTCCTTTGTGTGAATGTAGGTCAACAGTAACAAAAACAAATGAAAACTTAATGAAACAAAGAAATGACAAAAGACAAACGTAGTTTTAAAAAACCTGCCAAGTATGAGTCGGACTCATGCTTGGGTACCGTGTCTTAAAAGCAAGTAAGTAATATTTTTTTTGTTGTATGAGAAAAATATCAAATTATCCTAGTTTTCAGTATTTTTTCTTATAGGTATCATCATCCTCCGAGCTTTTTTCCCAACTATGTTGGGGTCGGCTTCCAGTCTCACCGGATGTAGCCGAGTACCAGTGTTTACAAGGAGCGAAGACTGCTTATCTGACCTCCTCAACCTAGTTACCCGGGCAACCTAATACACCTTGGTAAGACCGGTTGTCAGTCTTTCTGTCTTCTGACTAGCTGTAACAACTGCCAAGGATTTTCAATGATAGCCGGGACTCCATCCGAAGCACATTCATTGGTGTCCAAGATATACTTAGAAAACGCTCACGCTCACACTACTGAACCAATTTAATTGATAGCTACACAGATAGTCTAATACCATTTTACGCTTTGGCTACGGAACCCTAAAAAACTGGTTCTTTCTAGAATAAACTTGTACGTCAGTAATCAAATCACGCCGATATTGAGCCCTCTGTTCGTGAATTAAAAAGAGTTCGAGTTGATTTCACCCCTTGACAATTTGTAGAAGGAATACAGTAGATCCAGTCTAAAATGTTTTTTTTAAGGGGTAAAAAAATATGTATGACATGTAAAAAATATGGGTGAGTTGATAATGTTAGAAATATAAACATACAGTAAAATATGTGTTGCTATGTATGTATCAACTTAAGTAGATATTTGTTTAAATTGTTTGTGTTTTTTCAAAGGTGTTTGTGCTGTTTTGAGTCTACACTAAAATATATTTTGCTAGTTTTTGCCTGTAACCATTCTGATAAACGCTCTTGCTTTTCCCGTAAGCGAGAAAAGGCCTGAGCCCTGAACTCTTTTTTAATAAATAAGGCTCTGATGAGTTTAAAGGAGTGTTTGTGTTAAGCTATAAAGTAAACTCCTCAAACTACGACTCAATTCTACGTCATAGTAAGACTCAATTGAGCTCACGCCATCCAAGATTTTGTTACTAACTTTTATCATCTGCCATCGCTAAAACACGTTAACCTTCTGTAAGTTCTCTTTTACATACACATCGAACAATCTCCGAAAACAGAACGTCCATTGTATCAATTTTTCCTGCCAAACAAAAAACATTGTAAAACCGACCTTAACTCGTACCAAAAGAGTCCAAAATCGCTTGACAACCCAAAATTAACTTGGCATCCAATAATTTGCAGTTATTACGAACTGGAATGCGTTGCTTTGATCCGGTTCGAAGCGGATTGAACCGGTTTTTAGGGTAGGTGCGTCAAAGGTAGAATAGATTTTAAAAGCTAAATATGATTATTTTAGTTTTGTTTGATGTTAGGGGGTAATAATAAGATTTAGATAAGGGTATTATTAGATTAAATTAATAATGGATTGAAAGGGTAGTGTGAAATTGATTAAAAGTGTTATGGTAGGTCAGGTACCTATGTTGCTTAGAAATATTTTCAATTCTTAAGCTATTACTAATTTCTACACAGACAAAAACTAATACGTTATACTGAAGCCTCCAAAGTTTCATCAAATTCAGTTAAGTAGTTTCAGCGTGATAGAGTAACAAACATACCTACCACGGACTAGTAAATACCTACATACAAAAAAAACAAAGGATTACCTAGATAGATGATACATTCTAATAACCTAATTGCCTTATACATCGGGTGTGTCGTACTTACATACATACTTTATGATAATAAATCAATGTCGAATTGTAAAAAAAAAATAACCTACCACAGGAGTCATTTTTCGTTTTTATAATTTACAACATCATGTGTAAAGCTGAGATAAAGTTAGGAGTATCGAAGAGACCTACAGTTTATCGTAGGTACCTTCCGAAATACGGACAGACGGTCTAATAGAAAGAATTAGCTTGCTCTGAAAGGTTAACAGCACCTAGGGCGCGACATTTTGATAAAATCGCCATTTTGAATTGACTGTCACCCCTTTTAATGTAAGGGTCGTGAGTTAATAGATTTGAACATGTTTTTAATATAGTGTTTACTCTCGAGGGATTAGGGTAATCATTGTTAAATGTCTGCACAGGTAGCCGATAGGCAAAAAACATAAGCCTTTTTAAAAGTCGGGTAAAAAAGGTGTTGGTAAGTTGGTTATTTATGTTGTTCTAGTGCATTGATAGATAGAATTATTATAATACGGAGGTACATATCTAGATTAAACCCTGTTTTGTAAAGATTTGATCTGAAACAATACACAAAGCCAGCCAAGTGCGAATTTAGGGTTCCGTAACAGTGTCTACAAAACGGCAAAAAAAATCATGTATATTGTATGCGAGCCTCCAAAAAAACTCTATTTTTGAGGTTTCAAGATACATATGTTGAAAAGCAGCAACAGAAAAACTTTTTGAGTCGGTGAAATACAGATAGAGGGATAGCAAAGTTATAATTATAGGGCCCCGTTACGCTTTGGATACGAAACTTACGTAGTAACTATTATAGTAATCTGTGACGAAACTCCAAAAAAACATACCTAGGTATAATCACTCAGCATTAGGTCAAGCTTTTTAGTTTAAAATCTATTGCATAAACAAAAAAATATATCAAAAAAAGATTAAAACAGATCTTAATAGTCATTAAAAACAAATTAACATTAAATACGTCAGCAATCAGTACAGAATTACCGTTTTCCCCATCAACGGGCGCTTAGCGTCAATTATCAAGTGATTACGCTACTCGACGCTAGATGTCGCTGTGCGGATTAACGTCTATAGGGACTTGTTAGGGAGAACGACGGAGGAAGAAAACATTAGCAGAAATGCTGTAAGGAAGGTAGGTCAGGCACCTTCTTGTAGGTCAAGTAGTCGTGATCGGCACGAATCTTGAGCGCTGACCTTCACCTGCGCAGAAGTGATTAATTAGCAAAGAATCAATCCCGAGTGACTGCTATGACGCGATGCACTGCGGGCCAATCACCGCTTTATAGCCGCGCTCACTTCAGTCACTACGTGAAGGTCAGCGCTCAAGATTCGTGCCGATGATTATATTGGAAGTAACGAAGCGTTCAGGTTCCTTGTTAAAACAAAAGCAATTTGTCAAAGATTGGTTTTGATTGATTTGTGATTAATTTTGAAAATAATGGGCGTCCATAGGTGTGTAAGAGCAGAGCTAGTAACGTTCCTCGTCCCTCTCGCACCCGCATGTTGTCGCGCTACTTTCTTAAGAGATTTTGCGTTATGACATCTCCGCTAGTCATTTTGTTCTCTATGGGGCATAAAATGCCAATATAACTTGACCTGTGTGCGCATTATTTTTACTACTTCTCATAGGTCGTTTAACACTGGTTTTTATAGTTAATAAGTTTGAAGGAAATTGGGCCTTGTTTTAATGGGTTAAGGTTGCTTTTTGAGTGGTGTATGTAGTAATTAGGTTTGGTTTAGACAATCTCTTCTGTTATCTACATTATCAGTGATAAAATGTTATTGATTGAGGGCGTGGAGAGAAACTAAGTAACATAAGGTTTTTTAATGTATTTGTCGTTACTTTTTAAAGGTCAAAAGATTTTGATTGAATTACGTAAGTATCTAACCATAGATTAAATATAAACATAACAATTATGATGATGCAATGATACTTAGGTGAATTCGGTGAGACTAGAAGCCGACCCCAACATAATTGGGAAGAGGCTCGGGAGATGATGGTAATTATTATGATACTAGCCGTTTTCCTGAGGTTCACCCGTGTCGCGTGAGAACTACTGCCTGTACCGGGATAAAATATAGCCTATGTTACTTGGGAAGAGTGTAGCTTTCCAATAGTGAAAGAATTTTTCAAATCGGTTTTGTAGTTTCGGAGCCTTTACATGTCTCCCCTTTTTGTATTTTTGTAAATATTTAGAATAGCACATGTAAAATATGATATATTATTATGTAAATAAAAATTTGGTACGATAGATTGGTAGCAACGTATGTATGTATTTAGCTACGCCTAGTTAGACTGAACCTAGGAACTACTTTGCGCACCTGGATATTTTGTCGGTTTTCGTGCGTCTATTACTTAGCCACTAGCCATGAGATCTTCCTTAGATAAGCGAGACCATATTTAGGAAACATAGTACAACTTCCACTTATTTGTGTCAGCGATAAGATAAATGTTAACCGGATTACGGAAGTAGGTATGACAAAGGTTTTCATTTGAATTGACTCAGCAAATATTTCTTAGAAGGAAACGCTTGAAAGACAATAATAATATTTTAAGAATGATTATTGTAATAACACAATAAAATCGAATATATTATGGAATCATCATCATCTGCATAGACTTTTCCCAACTATGTTGGGGTCGGCTTCCAGTCTAACCGGATGCAGCTGAGTACCAGTGCTTTACAAGGAGCGACTGCCTATCTGATCTCCTCAACCCAGTTACCCTAGCAACCCAGTACTCCTTGGCTAGATTGGTTGTCAGGCTTACTGGCTTCTGACTACCCGTAACGACTGCCAAGGATGTTAAATGACAGCCGGGACCTACAGTTTAACGTGCCCTCTGAAACACGGTCATTGGTGTCTAAGATATTATATATTCCCATCGGGTTATGAGAGTGAAGGAATAGTGAGTGCATCTGTGTCTGCGCAAATGCTTGTGCACTATAATATGTCCTACGCAGCTCCTTACATGAGAACAGCCGTCGTAGCCGGTAATCGGCTAGGAGGAAGGAGTAGTTCAGTTATACGCATAAAGAATACAAGTAGATACTAAAGGCAATAAAATACAATACCTTATTTTCCTATACATATAAGTGTTAGCGTGACTCATATCTTTTTACACCTTGATAACAAACGATAAGCGATAAGATAGGACGGCCGACATTTTGTTTTTCAGTCTCCTAAACGTATTGGAGCAGGCATATAGTGTGTTTCAACAAAGTTTTATCAAATATTGTTCATGTGTTTGTGAGATTTTGGGGGAGAAAAGGTGAATAGATTTTTATTTTTGTTGATGTAAGATTTTGCAAGTTATTTTTAGACAAATAGAGCATTAGATATAGGAGTATTTCAAAGGTGCAATTCGAGTAAGTACATAGTTACATATCTACTTAAAATTCTTATCGATAAGAGACCATTAAATTGGTAATATATATGTATAGGTGTGTTAGATTATTGGAACTGCATATAAAGGTACGTTATAATGTAATCTATAAAACTGTAATAAAGAGGATATATTTTTTTTGTTTGTTTGTATGTATGTTTCTTGGCACCCTCAAGGCTCCGAAACTACTGAACCGATTTGAAAAATTCTTTCACTGTTGGAAAGCCACACTCTTCCCGAGTAACATAGGCTGTATTTTATCTCGGTACGGGCAGTAGTTCCCACGGAACGAGGGTGAAACCGCGGGATAACAGCTAGTTTCCCATTCCATAAAATCCAGATATTGAAAAAAAAAATCTTGGGTTTTCTATACCTATAGAAATATATCTTTGTTTATACATACATAGGTACTTTTAAGTTTTAGGAGAAACAACGTATTCTGTTATGTCAATGTTATTTGTTTGACAACTACTTACTAGAGCAAAAAACACGACTGAATTGTTATATTAAACAAAAGATAAATGAGAATCGCTTTATGCTACTGTCACTATGGAGAAACCTGATATTCTTTTGCCCTGTAGTGTTTCTTATTCATCATCATCTCGGTCATAGGACGTCCACTGCTGAACATAGACCTCCCCCTTAGATCTCCACAGATACCTGTTGGAGGCGACCTGCATCCAGCGTCGATGGCGACCTTTATAAGGTCGTCTGTTCATCTTGTTGGTGGACGTCTTACGCTTAGACATGTTGGATAAAAATTGGTTCAACCGTTTTAAAGTAATTAGCTACCAGCTTCCGCCGGCAGTTTCACCCGCATCCCATGGCAACTAAATCGCGCACTCGGATAAGAAATAACTTACAGCTATCCTAGATAAATAGGCTATCTAACACTGAAAGAAAACTTCAAATCGGACCTTAGAACAAACATACAGACAATCAAATAAACTCTTCAGCTGTATAATATTATATCTATATAAGCAGCACCTAATACTTAAGAAGTTTGTTCTAAAAATCTTCAAGTTGCAAATAAGATTTTTTATCTAAAACACGAAAATTTTTCTTTTTACAACTCTGAGCTCATGTATTTCCATTGAATCTGATAATGTAATGTAGAACTGATAAATTGTTATCTGTTAGATAGCCGGGAACAGTGTCTGCTAACTTGTATCTACCTATGTTTTAGTGAAATCTAGATATTGTCACATTGTACTTATTTAGACTGTAGTAGATACTCTTTTTGGTTTAATGGTAGGTAGAAGAAGAGGGACATCTACATAATGCTCATAATATTTAATTCTGAAGAGTTTATTTTGTTTGGACGCACTTATTTCAGGAACTAATATACTGATTTGCCTAGTGGGTAAAGGACCAACCTCAAGTATGAGGGCACGGGTTCGATCCCAGGTCAGGCAAGTACCAATGCAACTTTTCTAAGATTGTATGTACTTTCTAAGTAAGTATATCTTAGACACCATTGACTGTGTTTCGGATGGCACGTTAAACTGTAGGTCCCGGCTGTCATTTGAACATCCTTGGCAGTTGTTACGGGTAGTCAGAAGCCAGAAAGTCTGACACCAGTCTAACCAGGGGGTATCGGGTTGCCCGGGTTACTGGGTTGAGGAGGTCAGATAGGCAGTCGCTTCTTGTAAAGCACTGGTACTCAGCTGAATCCGGTTGGACTGGAAGCCGACCCCAACATGATTGGGAAAAGGCTCGGAGGATGATGAATATACTGATTTGAAAAATTCTCTCAGTATTGAATTGCCTATTAATGGAGGAAAGCTGTGTGCAATTAATAACCCACACTACTTTCCAGTAGTTCTTGAAACTCATTAAAAAAGCAAAGCCAATTTAAATACCTAGGTATCTACAACATTTTACTACATTCATAACTTTTGTTTTAGAGTATAAAAAAACAAAGGCTAGCTATTAGAGAATACTAAAATAATATGAATATCTACTAAAATGTAGATGTTGCCAACCAAAAAATATTGTTTTTGTCGGTTGGTTAGTAGCTGTCTGAAAATCGTAGATAGATACATTTTATTATCTTTAACATAATCAGTAGTGTATGACAATATTACCTACACACTGACAATATTTAGTCACCGATATTTTTCTTTGTTTTTCACAGGAAAATGGGAGGGCGCGTGGTAACGACTGTCATTTTTGCGCTCCTAGCGATTGGCGTGCAATGTCAAGATGAAAGTAAGTAACGCCATCTAGTAGCCAATAGAGCAAAACATTAGATTTTACTATAGTAAACTTAATTTTTCTATATTAAAATGGTTTCTTTAAATATAAATAATGTAAAAGAATTGTATAATTTCATGAAACAATGACTAACAATAATTTAGCGTAAGTCAATGACGCTAACTTAAAACAGCGCCATCTCGTATCGAATAGCGCTACTAATCGCAACATTTTTGCAGCAACAGTCAAGCCAGAGTCAAATGCAGTTGCAAACAATAATATTTGCAAACTCTGCAAATGTGCAGACAATAAGGTAGATTGCGTCGACCAGGGCATTTCCACTTTCTTCACCACAGTCGAATGGGAAGGTAAGTTAAACTTATTTTCTATTTTTCACATAGATATAAGCTTCATAGAATTAACATCAACCGTCCGTAACTTAGACGAATCTTTACTCATTTATGTATAAGAACCGCGCATCACTGTTAAGAACAAAATCATAGTTTTACGATGGTTGACGATGAATTTTAAACTGGAATGATTTGCGTTCACCATAATCTACACTAGCTATAATGAACAAGAATGTTACCTATTTTACTTTGTTATAATTGGTTGTTTATAATGCTGGTGATGTGTCATTGAACATCTTTGACAGTCATAGGGTTGCGCGGGTAACTGGGTTGACAAGGTCAAATAGACAGTCGCCCCTTGTGTAAAAGTCTGGTACTCAGCTGAATCCGGTTGGACTGGAAGCTGACCCCAACATAGTTGGGAAAAGGCTCGGGAGATGATGAATACTGTTGGTGTGCCAACAAATAAATAAATAACCCATTGAAAAATTCCAGGTCTCATCGATTTCAAGCCCGAAGTGGTAAACCTTAGCGAGAACCGTTTCACCAACATCACCATGATAGCTGACCTGACGATTGAAGTCCTCAACCTGTCCAGGTGTAGCATAGAGTTCATTGAAAACGCTAGCTTTAGAGACCTGCAAGAAATGAGGGTTCTAGACTTAAGCTACAACAAGTTGACTACTGAGAAACTAAGCCCCCATGCTTTTGAGGTAAGTCCCCAATCTGCCCAGATGTAGCATAGAGTATATTGAAAACGCCAGCTTTAGAGACCTGCAAGAGATGAGAGTTCTAGATTTGAGCTACAATAAGTTGACCACTGAGAAACTGAGCCCCCATGCTTTTGAGGTAAGTCCCCAACCTCTCCAAGTTTAACAAGAGTTCGTTTAAAACGCCAGCTTTAGGGGCCTGCAAGAGATGACGGTTCTAGACTTGAGCTATAATAAGTTAACTACTGAGAAACTGAGCCCCCATGCTTTTGAGGTAAGTCCTCAACCTGTCCAGGAGTAGCATAGAGTTCATTGAAAACGCCAGCTTTAGAGACCAACTGCAAGAAATGAGAGTTTTGGACTTAAGCTACAACAAGTTGACCACTGAGAAGTTAAGCCCCCATGCTTTTGAGGTAAGTCCCCAACCTCTTCAGATGTAGCATAGAATTCATTGAAAACGCCAGCTTTAGAGACCTGCAAGAGATGAGGGTTCTAGACTTGAGCTACAATAAGTTGACCACTGAGAAACTGAGCCCCCATGCTTTTGAGGTAAGTCCCCAACCCCAAATATATGTAGATCACAGAAATCTCCCAGTCTCTTCTGACACAGAGAAGGTATGGGCGTTAATCCCCACGATTGCTCGAGGGGAATTAACGATATTGATTTCTGACACTTTCGCGCAAATTAGACGTTTAAATAAAACTACTTTTACGGGTTTTATCGCGGTTATATTGATATTAGAGATGTCCAAGTCATACCAAAACAGTACAGTTTAATAAAGAATTTTATGTTTTCAGGGTCGTTTCGCTCCCGAAGAGTATGAGCCTCTAGCTTCCATGAGAGTCCTCAATTTGGCCTACAACGACCTTCACTCGCTTCACCAAGACTTGTTCGAGCATTTACCAGAATTGGAAGAACTGGATTTGAGTGGAAACCCCTTGACAACTATTGATCATGTCACTTTAATTGCCATTTCAAGTCTGCCAATGTTGAAGGTTAGTGACATCTAGTGTTGAGCGATAAACAGAAAAATATTTGTGAGAAGGACAAGTGGTAGCAAATAGAAAGATTTATACATATTTATTATTAAAATAATTACAGCATCTTAATAACGGTACTTTTATAATATGGACTGATTTTACCGCCAGTTGCACAAAGCTCCATTAAAGTTAATTAATACTTCTTTAAATCTATTGCTGACTCTTTCTTTGTCAACAAGATAAAAAGTGTTAGCAATAGATTTAATGAAGCTTTAATTTTAATGGAGCTTTGTGCAACTGACGGACAATATTTAAAGAGATTTTAAGTACAGATAATTTCAACTAACCAGCCCATTAAGATGATAATTATGCTAAATTAAATATACTTCTTGTTGTTTTAAGAAAAAATATAATTACTTCATTTACAATAAGTACTTATGTGTTAAATAAAGCATAAAATAAAATATAAAACAACAAAACACCCGCAGAGAACATGCTACTCACCAACAGATGGCGCTGTCACCAACTTAAACATAAAATCTTTGCAGTCGTTAAGAATGCGTTCCTGCCAACTCGCAGAGATACCGAGCAAGTTCCTCCACACTCCTCGATACTTGGAGCGCCTGGACATCAGCGACAACCGTCTGTCTGCCGTTCCTCAAGAGCTGGATGAAGCCAAGAACTTGGTGTACTTGAATTTGAACCAGAATCCTATTGTTGAACTGGATATGACGTCGGAAGATTATCCGTAAGTTTTTAATGGAAATTTTAATTGAAATAAATCTAGCAAAATACCCGGGTTTCTTAACAAGACATGATATCTAAATTTAATAGTCTAACCCTCTCAGAAGTTTTTGAGTTTATGGCTGATAAACAGACATGGTGGAAGATTTTATTTTTTGTAGTTTATAAACTTGCATGCTGGGTAATGGGTATCAGTTTCCAGTCTTACCAGTGACTGCCTATCTGACCTCCTCAAGTTACCGGGCGACTCCCTAATAAGGTTGTCAAACTTTCTGGCTTCTGACTACTCTTAACGACTACCAAAAATTTTCAAATGACAGCCGCGACCCACCAATTTAACGTGCCATCCGAAATACGAACACCCATTCACGGACCAACCAAAAAACCAAAACTAAAAAATATCTTCCTCTTCACTGCCAATCAGATGAACACCTATAGCTTATACACTATATTTTATTTTAAAATCCTTTCTCAATTCCAGTGGCTTCCCCCGTCTTCGGAAACTCCAAGAGTTACACATGTGTAATATGCCCAAACTCCGTCGTATCGGCATGGGAGCCCTGGCAGGACTGGAGTCAGTTCAGAAGCTTCATATCAGCTTCAACCCTTCTCTTAGTGAGATCGACCCTAAGGCTTTAGCCAGGCCTGATGATATTGGGGAAACTTATGATTGGCCTGCTGTTAAAGAGGTGAGTTCAGGTGTTATAGTATTCGGTCAGTTGCTTAGTTCAAATTGGTCAATAAATAAAAAACACCAATTTTAGATTTTTTAGATGTTTCCAATTTTGAAACAAAAACTAGTAAAAATAATAGCCAGTAAAAAGTAGCTTATGTATATTGTCAGGCTCTAACTCCACTATATCTGTGTTCCATATTTCATTTAAATTGGTTCAATAGTTTTGGCGTGAAAACGCCACAGATATACCTACAGACTTATGGTCCGTTTAAACAGACCGGCTCGGGGAGAAGAGCAAATTCTTAACACGTTGAAAATTGAATACTTAGTATTTGTAGTGAGGTTTATTTTTTATGTGCACTGCTGCTTTTGTCATTAAGAATGCTCGAAGGCGCTCAGTGTGAAATAATAAGAGGAGCCGACCGGCTCCGATCGCGTACTTTTTCTTGGCTCCGATAGCATGCTCTTTAATCCGATTGGCTCCGGTCTGTGTGAAATGAAAAATGCGCGCCAATGCTCTCAGAACCGGTCTGTTTGAACGGACCCTTAGTTACACATTTATTATAAGTAACTTAGAACGAATAGAAACATAGGTCAAGTTACCCCAATCCAAAACCCAAACAAACCAAAACTAAAAAAAGAAAGTTTGAAGGTACCTAATATATTATCATGAAACCAATATTTTCTAATTCCAGTTGTACCTAAAATCGAACAACCTGTCTGACGTGGATTCCCGCCTGATCTCTCGCTGGGACCTGTTAGAGAAGGTGGATGTGTCTGACAATCCTTACCTCTGCGACTGCTCTACGCAGTGGATGGTTGATATCCTCACTCCGGTTGTCGAAACCAAGGGAGGAAATGCTTCTACCATGGTGTAAGTATTATAAAGGGCAAAGTCAAAGTCATCATCCTCCGAGCCTTTTTCTCAACTATGTTGGGGTCGGCTTCCAGTCTAACCGGATGCAGCTGAGTACCAGTGCTTTACAAGAAGCGACTGCCTATCTGACCCTCTCAACCCAGTTACCCGGCAACCCAATACCCTTGTGTATTAGGTTAGACTGGTATCTGACTTACAAAAGTCAAAGTGAAAGCATTTATTCGCAGTTAAGATGCATCATCATCCTCCTGCCCTTATCCCAATTTTATTCGTAGTCGGCGCAGCATGTTTTCTCCTTCCATACTCTTCTATCTGCCGTCATCACGCAAATAACATTCTTACACAATCCATCCATAGTTTCTTTGGTCGTCATCTTCCGCAATATCCGTCCACGTTCATGCTCAAAACCGAATATTTCGCGGTTATATAGGACACAAAACAGACAAGCAAATATACTTACAAAATACAAAAAAACATGGTAAAACCAGAAAACAAGGTAGGAGAAAAATATGAGTCACAAACGCAAATAAATGTTTGACTTTGACTTATCTATCACCTTTTTATATATGTAGTATCGCATTTAAATCCCGATTATTTATAAATATGTGTGAGTATTATGATGAGCATCTGCCTAGGCTTTTAAAACTATGTTGGGGTCGGCTTCCAGTCTAACTGGATGCAGCTGAGTATCAATAAGCCATAAAGGCTACCTAACTGACCTTCTTAATCCAGTTACTTGGGCCAACCTTGGCGAGACTGTTTGGTCTAAATTTCTGGCTTCTAACTATCCGTAAAGGCTGCCAAGACTGTTAAATGACAGCTGCGACCCATCAATTTAACTTGCGTTCCGAAACACAGGCATTGGTGTTCAAGATACACTAAGAAAGGACATACAAACGTAGAAAAGTTGCATTGGTTCTTGCCTGACCTGGAATCGAACCCTCATACTTCAGAGGTTGGTTCTTTACCCATTAGTCCACCGCGACTTCAGGGCTAGACCAACGTGGTGTCCTGGTAAAATAATGATGTGCCTAATAATATGATATTTTTATTTCAGTTGCCAAGAACCGATTGAGATGCGAGGCTACACAATGAAGCATCTTCATGAGATCCACCGCACAATGCGCTGTGTCGACAAGTATGGTCACAGGCCCGAGAAAGATGGTGCTATATTGCTTGGAACTCTTATTGGTAAGTATAATTTTATTTCCATGAATTCTTACGAATATTGTAAGTAGACTACATTCAAACATAAAAGAAAATTTATGTGAAAAGTGAAATAATAGGATTTAGGGAAAAGAACCGGCAAGAAAGTTCAAGATACAAATTTTTAAAGAAGCGCCTTATTGTATCATCTGTCTATCCTTTTCCCAACTATGTTGGGGTCGGCTTCCAGTCTAACCGGGTGCAGCTGAGTACTAGTGTTTTACAAGGAGCGATAGTTACCCGGGCACCACGATACCCTTTGGCAACACTGGTTATCAGTTTCTAGCTTCTGACTACCCGTAACGATCGCCAAACATGTTCAAGTGACACCCGGACCCACCAATTTAATGTGCCTTCTAACTTCTTTAACTCTGTGATTTGTACCAAAAACCTTAATATTTTAATTGTACCGTTTTTATATCGTTTGTATGTTTGTGCGTGATTATCTCACGTTTCACCGAACTGATTTTCAGCATACTACATATTTATCACACCTAGAAGAAGGTTTTACACATAAATTGAATATCTAAAGGCCCTTCTATTTTTTTCTAGTAAACTTATTTATTTGTCCCCAGGTGTGCTTCTAGCAGTACCAATAATGCTGAGTTTGATGCTTCTCTGGCGTCACGGGTACTTCGCCTGGCTAGGCCTTCGCCCCCCTGTCGATGTGTCCCGCGCTTTCTACAAGAGAGCCCCCGCTGATGACAGCTATTGAATGTATAGGGAGACTGGCTGATTGTATTTTTTATTCATTTTCTTGTTGAAGGCAAACTTTTTGGCACCGTTGAGTTTTGAAAGAATATGTTTTTTTTCAATAATTTTTTTGGTTGTTGTTAAGACTTACTTATTTGATGCAAATTTTTTTGAATTTGTTAATAAATATGTTTTTTTTTCATGATTTTGTTTTGCAATTACGTACTTAGATGTGTTTATGATACCGAAGTAACTTTTATAAGTTTCTTTTTTTAGTTACATAAAACTTAATGTGCTAATAAAAAAAATCCTAAGTATGATCAAAATTGTACCATTACTTAATTTTAAAAAAATTTTGTTACACATCTTTTTTTGAAGGTCGGTAAAGAATGATTAAATATTTCATAATGTTATTTTAAGAAATATTTTGTGTTCTTACGACTAGTCAATCGGTCAGTCAGTCAGTCAGTCAGTAGATTCGTGAGATATCATAATTTTGTGATAATCTTAGAGTCAGTTTAGGTTAGTTTAATATTTTTTTGTATGTTAAGTTTTAATGTTAAGAGTTTATTAAAAGTATTTTTTATGACGTAAGAATATGTGTTTTGGTTTTATTTTCCCCTCAAGAATATCCGCTCAATTTAAATATGGAACCCTAAATAAAGGGGGATTCTGAATACATAATCTGTAAAGTCAGTAATCATTAATCAAACTTGAGCAATGGCGATGATTAACGTTTATTTCTTCTACGTCTGAAAAATGAATATGTCGGCTCTTCGTTACCAACATCAGAAATCTCCATCGTTTACTCTAGCTGCAGACGCTTAGTTTATAATGAATAATAATGCCAGCACTGTCTTGAGTACACTTTATAGTTAGAAATAACAATTATGGTGAAAAACAAACAATAAACTAAATTACGACGTCGAATTGAGACGATTCGCCTGGTGAGGGCGCGCGGGCCTTTTTCTTTATGTCAAAGTTCCCGCGCTGCTCCCAACTTGACGCTCCGTCAGAGTGACAGTTCCTCAGCTGTCACTCTAATCCGACGTATTCTCATATTCTCTACGGCGGCGCCGACACGGCCAGACTGACAATCGTCCGTCCTCGGACGTAGTAGTTTAATGGCGTCCTGGAAAGATGAAAACAGTACACGACTAATGATCCGCTCGTCCACCCTGACGAACATAATGCCATAATGTCTACCATAATACAGAAGCAACATTTTGCCCACACAACAACTTTACACACGGCGACTTTACATACTACAACTTTACACACCATAACTTCATACACCGTAACATTACACACCACAACGTGGACCGGACGAGTGCGTCCTTCGACCAGCCACCAAAGCGACATGGACCGGACAACACTGTCCCTTCGACCAGTTGTATAACACAAAACCACAAACATGGACCGGACGAGTGCGTCCTTCGACCAGCCGCCAAAGCGACATGGACCGGACGACACTGCCCTTCGACCAGTTTGTCACAAGCATGGACCGGACGAGTGCGTCCTTCGACCAGCCGCCAAAGCGACATGGACCGGACGACACTGCCCCTTCGACCAGCCTGTATAACACAACCACAAACATGGACCGGACGAGTGCGTCCCTTCGACCAGCCGCCAAAGCGACATGGACCGGACGACACTGCCCCTTCGACCAGCCTGTATAACACAACCACAAGCATGGACCGGACGAGTGCGTCCCTTCGACCAGCCGCCAAAGCGACATGGACCGGACGACACTGCCCCTTCGACCAGCCTGTATAACACAACCACAAACATGGACCGGACGAGTGCGTCCTTCGACCAGCCGCCAAAGCGACATGGACCGGACGACACTGCCCTTCGACCAGTTTGTCACAAGCATGGACCGGACGAGTGCGTCCTTCGACCAGCCGCCAAAGCGACATGGACCGGACGACACTGTCCCTTCGACCAGCTTGTGTAACACAACATCCCAAACATAGACCAGACTGCACTGTCTCTCAACCTTGATCTATCACACATACTCATTCATAATACATAACACAGTAACTAACCTTTCTGTTATAGACGATCCTGCTCAGTATGAACTTCGACTTCATATTGTACATCTAAGGTGTCAGAGTCATAGAGGCTAAGTGTATCTGACCACGCAGTGAGCGTTTCAGAATCAGCTGAAGCAGTGACCGAGTCTGCACGCAACATATCCCCGAAATTTGGAGTATCAACGAAATCATTACTTTTTTGTGTCAATTCATCCGACGCCGACACGGTCTCCTCTTCATTCAATAGGCTGTCAGTGATTTCAAGTAAACCGGTATGTCCCTTAGGTACTGGACGCAAGTTCTCATGAGCATATTTGTAAACGCGATTTGAACCGTTAATATTTTTCAGTTCGTAGCGATCATTTTCTAATACCGATGTTATAATGAATGGCCCTTTAAACTTCTTGTCTAATTTAGTTTGGTTTCGTTCACCGGTTTTGAGAAAAACAAAGTCACCCTTGGTGAATGGTTTGATATTAGCGCGACCACGATTAAACCGACGAGTGTCTGCTAATGCAGCCTTTTCGATATTATTTGACGCATTCTCTCTAACGGATTCTAAATCTAACCTTTTAATCTCCTCGTCCGATTGTGCGATAGAAATTTTAGACATACCCAATGATTGTGCGCGAATCCCGAACATTAATTCTGTTGGTGAGTATTTAGTCACTGTGGATTTTGTACTATTTAGCGCTAACTGAATATTGCCTAGTTCGTCACGCCATGTTTTGTTCTGTTCATTTTCTACTATCGTAAGCAAGCTTTTCAACGTTCTCATGACTCTCTACTTGACCATTCGCTCTACTAGAACCTGTTGCAATGAAATGAAGACTGATTTTATGCTCAGTACAAAATTTCTTGAATTCGGCACTAATATAGCATCGAGCCTGATCTGCAATAACACGTTTAGGGGCCCCAAAGAGATGGACAGCTTTTTCTAGAGCACGCACGGCACTAGTGGCGTCGAGTGACGCCGTATGCTCGAGAAGAACGTATTTACTAAACGCATCTATGATAACCGAGCAATATTCTTTGCGATCGCTTTTACCACTCAATTTCCCAGTGAAATCTATATGGATCGTATGCCATGGCACGGGTACTTTAGGGATAGAGTGCAAGCGAACTGACTGAGCTCCCGAAGGCCCTTTAGACGCTTTACAAACTATGCACGAATCAACAAATTGTCGCACACTTTTAGACATTTGGGAAACCAATATTGTTCATAAAGTTTGTCTAACGTTTTGTCACTACCGAGATGTTGTATTTCGTTATGGACATGGTTAATTAGTGTCCAAATAAGGGATCGGGGAACAACAGGTAACCACACAGTAGCTTTATTTCGTTCGACTTTCCTATATAAAATACCATCTCTAACGTCATACGTGCGAGCTACCGAATCAGGCATATCATTGTTGTTGTGCTTGTTTATTAGGTCTTGGATTTCGCTATCTCGTTTCTGTTCCACGGAAAGCCAACCTTGATGTAGTTCTACAAATTTAACTTCTTTCTTAATAGGAGATATGTTAGAGGAGGCACCTTCTTCGGGTTGTAGATTACGGGAGAGATAATCAGCATGTTCCATTCCGCGACCTTCGCGATAGACAATGTCAAAATCATACGCTTGCAGAATTGCCCACCAGCGATGTACACGTGGAGTGAGGTCAACTTTTGACTTTGACGCCTTTAGCGAATTACAATCTGTATAAACGGTGAATCGCCTGCCATACAAGTAATGCCTAAAATGTTCTACCGCTCGTACGACGGCTAAAGTCTCTAATTCATACGAGTGATAGCGAGATTCTACTTCGGATGTACGTTTGCTATATATTCTATTACGTGAGGCAAGAGGTTTTTCCTTTGAATGAGAATTGCTCCGTAGCCATCAGCGCTTGCGTCTGTATGTAATTCAACAGGCAGTTCTGGGTCGAAAATTGTTAAAACTGGTTCGGAAGTCAGAATCTCAACTATCTTGCTACGGATATCTTCATGTTTGTCAGTCCATTTAATCGGTCCCTTCAATTTAGTTAAAGGATAAAGAGGTCCAATGACATTTGTAAAACTGGGAATAAATTTTCTGAAGTAAGACGCGAGTCCAATAAACTGACGAACGTGTGTGCCTGTTTTTGGAGGAGGTGCATCTGCCAAAGCTTGAATCTTAAGTGAGTTTGGTCTAATTTCGCCAGCTTGTATTGAATAACCCAGATAATTGATTTTAACTTTCATGAATTTACATTTTTGGGGTTTAGGGAAAACCAGCAACTGTCAAGGCATACAAGGTATCATCTAAGCGTTGCAGGCCTTGAGAAATATCAGAGGAATAGCAGAGAACGTCATCCATATAAATTAGAGGCTTGTCGTTGAGATTTTGCAAGGCTTTATTGATGCATCTTTGATAAACGGATGGAGCGTTACGTAAACCAAAGGGCATAGTGAGGTATTCATATTGCCCTTCAGGAGTTACAAAGGCTGTCATTTCAATTGAATCCGGATGAATAGGGATCTGGTGGAAGCCGCTAGCCATATCAAGTGATGAGAAAAAGTTAGCGCAAGTCAATTGATCTATCTGTTCCTCTATGCGAGGCAATGGATAATGTTCTGGATGAGTGTTTGAGTTAAGCTCCCTGTAGTCGACGCACATTCTATCCGTATTGTCTTTCTTTTTTACAAGAAGTATAGGACTTGAAAAGGGGGAGGAGCTCTCACGAATAATTCCTGCGTCAAGAAGATCTTGTATTTTTCACGAACTACCTGTTTTCTACCGGTGCTAAACGATAAGGTGACCTATGAACTACTTTATGGGGTCTATCAACTTAATCTCTAACTGCCCTGTTTTAACGCGCCTAGTTGGTACACCATCAACAAAATAATCAGAATATTTGTTCAGTATTCTTAAAAGTGCTTCTTTATCTTCATTTACTAAGTCCGTGTCAACCTCAGAAACAAAGCGAGCATTACATTTGCTTATGCAAAAGTTAGCCTCCTGTTTCATATTAAGCACAACTTTGTTATTATCAATTGTTGCATAAAAACCCTTGTCCAAAATATCTCTACCTATAATAATCGGCACAGAAATATCGGAATCAGGCACGATGTGAAATGTAATGTCAACCGGAACATCACCAATCGTAACTGTGCTTAACATTTGACTAGAGCATTTGACGTCGTTACCGCCAAGACCAGTAAGGTAAACTAAATCGTTGCGTACAGTACCCGGAAACCGCTTAGAGAGACTTTCAGTCATGAGTGAACAAGATGATCCACTATCGAATAGAAAAGGAAACCGCTCACCGGAAGATGTCTCCAGCGAGGATCTGGAGGGTGATGACCGCAGAGGTTGACTTCTTTGTTCGCTAACCCACCGGGCCTCTTCTTGTCGGGACAAGTTGGTGATGTGTGTCCAGTCTTTCCGCACGAAAAGCAGGTAATGGCTTTGTCTTGCTTGTTGGTGGAAGTTGAATAATCTGAAGGCTTCGATACTTGATCTTCCTTACGCGATTTGCATTCAAACTGTTTGTGACCCTTACGCCACAACGATGACATTTGCCAAGAAACCTCGTATCTGTCACCCGCGGTCGCTTCACATCAGGGTCTTGACACCCGTCCGTATTATCCGTCCGGCGTTTCAGCGAGATGCCATTAAGAATTCGAAATAACTGAGCGCGAGTAGTAACGACATGGGATGTTAGCTCTCTACGTATCAAGTTGTCCTTCTGGCATAAAACAGATATGACAAACCCAGTAATAACCTCTTCGGATAATTCTGCTTTTGGAATTTGCTCGATCATGCTCCATAAGCGCAACGCAGACTCAGATGCAGTTTCTTTAGCCTCGATTTGAAATCGCAATATCTCATCAAAATGATCTTGAATCAGTTTCGGTTTGGCAAATCTAGCCAATAACAATTGTTTAATACTACACCAGGATATGTTCTTCAAGTTTAATTTGGTTAAACAGGTAGCGGCACGACCTTTGAGTGCTCTAGTGAGTGCCATTAGTAAGTCGACACCATCGAGATTTTTGTTCTCTACTATGACTTCGGTTAGTGCACACCAATCTTCGATATCTGCGGCCTTATCGTCAGGATCGTATGGGATGAGTTTTGTTGTCACATTAGAACTCACTGCTGCCTGGGGCGGTGGGATTGAGACCAACCGGGATAAGAGCGACTCCATGCTTGACAATAGTTGCGTTGCAGGGTCGCTTTTTGATGGCTGCGTATCCACGGCATGATCTCTCTTCGATCCCACTTCTGATGTCGGCTCTTCGATACCAACATCAGAAATCTCCATCGTTTACTCTAGCTGCAGACGCTTAGTTTATAATGAATAATAATGCCAGCACTGTCTTGAGTACACTTTATAGTTAGAAATAACAATTATGGTGAAAAACAAACAATAAACTAAATTACGACGTCGAATTGAGACGATTCGCCTGGTGAGGGCGCGCGGGCCTTTTTCTTTATGTCAAAGTTCCCGCGCTGCTCCCAACTTGACGCTCCGTCAGAGTGACAGTTCCTCAGCTGTCACTCTAATCCGACGTATTCTCATATTCTCTACGGCGGCGCCGACAAATATGATAAAAGGAATCCTTGTAAAAGTGACGAATTATAATAATAACTATGCAGCTATAAAACCCACCAACTCAGAGGAACTTAGTCCTGTACCCCGTTGAAATATAACCTATGTTATTCTGAAATAGGAGCTTCCCAACAGTACATAAACAAATAAATGATTTTGATTTGATTTGAGTGAAAGATCATTCAAATCAGTTTATTAGCTTCGAAGCTTTTACAGCAGAGGTACAAACAAAAAATGTTTTTTTCCTATCTAAATATATAAAACTCAAAGGTGACTGACTGACATAGTGATCTATCAACGCACAGCTGAAACCACTGGACGGATCGGGCTGAAATTTGGCATGCAGGTAGATGTTATGACGTAGGCATCCGCTAAGAAAGGATTTTGATCAATTCTACCCCCAAAGGGATAAAATAGGGGATGAAAGTTTGTATGAAACTTTGTCAATTTTAAACCGATCGGACTGAGACTTTGCATGCATAAAGCTACTATGGCGTAGGCAACCCTTAAGAAAGGATTTTGATAAATTACATCCCTAAAGGGATAAAATAGGGGATGAAAGTTTGTATACATCTTCTTAGATTTGTACACGCTAATCTTCCGAACTACTGAACGGATTTCAATGATTTTTTCTTTGTTGTATCAGTATTAAGCCTGGTCAACATTATAGGCTATAATTTATCTTCGAAACTTGAAGACCTGATGCAGAACTCCAACAGACCAACAAAACTATAAGAGATACAAAATGGTGCCATGGCAAAATTGTTTCATGTGATGAGCATTTTCAGCTGAGATAATAAATTTTAAGATCTGGAACACCTGATGTGAAACCCCAAGAGCCCAGCTTCTCTATACCATATACAGGTATGACGTTTTAGCAAAAGTTGTTCAATTTGATAAGCACTTTCTATTGACTTACACAAATTGAAGATCTAAAACACCTGATGTGGAACTCCAGGGGCCCAGCTAGACTATAGCATATAGAGGTATGACGTTTTAGCAAAAGTTGTACAATCTGATAAGCACTCTCTGTTGACTTATAAAAATTGAACCACACCTACACCTGATGTGGAACTCCAGGAGCCCAGCTAGACTATAGCATATGAAGATATGACGTTTTAGCAAAAGTGGTTCAATCTGATGCACTCTCTATTGACGTATAAACATCGAAAATCTGGAACACCTGATGTGGAACTTCAGGAGCAATACTACACTTGAAATGTATAGATAATATAATAATGTATAGATATGAAATAGGTATGGTGAATCAAAAAGTAATTAGTCCGTCTTTTAGACACGTATTTTCTTTTCTCTCTCTCACAAACAAATAATAACGAAGATACAACAACGCTTGAATTCACTGCTTAGTACAAATTTTACATACCTAGACGTGACGTCACGAGCCCCACTCTCCAACTTTGTTGCGTTATATCTCATTATTATATTGTATGTCTCTTCCAGACCTCGGGACTATAGAGTTCCGAATTTTGGGAGGCAAACGTGGGGCCGAAGCCAACTCGCTGAAGCCCTTTTGAGACAACTTTAATGAAATGGTGACACAAAACCGACGATTATCCCTTTATTAGCTTTACTCCACTCTGGACGGCCAAGCCAAGCCAGAGGCGTGAGACCTACCCCCGTCATGATTCACTCCGACCGGCCGGAGATGGGGACAGTATACTCTCCCCAGTATATAGCCCCGTGGGTCGCTACTCCCCGTCTCCCAGCCTCAGATGTCCTGCGGTAGCTATATCTCATTATTATTGTCGTTATTATCTCAAGAGCCTTTGTCCCAATTATGTTAGGGTCGACTTCCAGTCACGATGCAACTGAGTACCAGTGTTTTACAAGGAGCGACTGCCTATCTGACCTCCACGACCCGGTTACCCGTTCAACCCAACACCCCTTGGTAAGACGTACTGGCTTCTGACTACCCATAACGACTGCCAAGAATGTTCAATGACAGCCGGAACCTACAGTTTAACATCCCCTCCAAATGACGGTCATTGGTATCCAAAATATACGTAGAAAGTACATATGAACTTAGAAAAGTTGCATTGGCAGGCACTTGCCAGACCTGGAATCAAAGACGCACGCTCATACTTGAGAGATTGGTTCTCTACCCACTAAACCACCACGACTTCCACTAAGTCACCACGACGTAATAATAGTTGTGTAATATTTTTGCCACACACAAATGCGGACTAATTAGAATCACTACTTTTATCCCTATGGTCACGTCTATTGCGGTTCAGTTCTCAGCGTTTTGTTTAGTCTGCTGTGCTTTTGCTGTTAAAGTACAAAAATTAAGTATATAGAACGTTTCTCTTCGGTCCCTTAAAATTCAATATCAGACTATTCAGATCTTTGATTTTGCTGACCCCGTAGTCGCTGGCATAAGGGACAGGATCCGCGTACGAAGTCGCGGGCAACAGCTAGTTTAACTAAATAAGTACTATCATATTAGTTTCGAAAAACAAATGTGCTTTGTTGCCAGACTTTCTGGCTACTCGATTTTGCGATGACGCGGCTTAACCTTTGATCTACCAAAGATGGCTGTTAGTTAGTCACGCGCTCCTTTATTGTTACAATAGTAGATTTACAAATAATTTCGATGATTCAAATTCCATATAAATTGATTACGTAAATGTACTGAAAGTTCCGGTTTTAATAGGACAAAGAATAAGGAGATTTCATATCTTATCTTGTAGTATTTGGTATAAAGATAGTCCTTTGCTGTGGTTTCGCCCGCCTTATTAGCGTGTTTTCAGGGCGTATTTTCAGTATTCATATAGCCACGGCTTTGCACGGTTTTAATTACCCACTAGCAGTTTCCCAGGGGTTTCAATCGCGTCCCGTGAAATATCAGCCCGTACCCGGATAAAATATAACTTGAGCATAAGCTATATTGGCCCTGGATAATTTAGGTAGCCTATGCTATATTTTATAGTATGGATAGTGTAGCTTTTCAATAGAGAAAGAGTTTTAAAATCGGGTCAGTATTTTCGAGTCTTTATGAAACAAACAAACAAAACATTGTTTCCTTTTTTTTATTTGAGAATAGATATAGAAATACCTAGGCAGATATATGTATACTTAGACATAACGTCTGCCTATTTTATCAATGAATCATTTTGCCGGAAGTTCCGTGCTGACGCGAATAGGTAAAGTTATTTGAGTTACAAGTGAGCTAAGATGTTGTTTTACTGCGAGTGCATATTTTGAATTCCGAGCTACTTAACGAAAGACTTTGTTTAAATCAAGCGCAGCGACTGATTCTAACGTAGAATTCTAAGGAGATGAGGATGATGAGGGAGATAAGGAGATCTTTCACGCATTGCCGATCTATTAAGCGGTAGTGGGTTCACGTCTATGGTAACTACTTATAAAAAAACTTTTACCTATTGCAGACCCACAAATCCATAAAATGTTAGTATAACAGCATGAAAAACTTAAAACTAGTGCTAGTAACAACTGTTAAAACATACTTTAAAACAACTATTGTGTTGTATACGTATTTCATGGAATGGCCTCTGACCCAGTGTTGGACGTAACCTATAATTCGCATGTACCCAGACCAAAGCAAGTGCACCCAACGATTTATCTTGAACTCTAAGCCTTTTATCTGATGCAATTTATATAGGTAACAATATATGTACCAATAATCGTAATCTTCAAGATTGCAAGTAGGTAAATAAAAGATAAACATATGAGTAATTGGTCTTAGGTATTAAATTAAATCTTTGCTAATAAATTATAAATTAAAAATCTGTTTGTTAAATTTCATCATCTGCCTAGCCTTTTCCCAACTATGTTAAGGTCGGCTTCCAGTCTAACCAGATGCAGCTGAGTATCAGTGCTTTACAAGGAGCGACTGCCTATCTGATCTCCTCAACCCAGTTAGTTACCCGGGCAACCCTATACCCCTTGGTATGATTAGTTGTCTGGCTTTCTGGCTTCTGACTACCCGTAACGACTGCCAAAGATGTTCAAATGACAGCCGGGACCCACGAATTTAACGTTCCTTGCGAAACATGGAGAAACTCGTCATGACAAAATGATCACCCATCCGAGGACAGACCACGCGATGCGTTGCTTAACTTTATGACCGAGCTCTTACAGGGTCAAGCCACTGCAGTATATTATTTATACCTACTTATATATCAATGAAGTATTTGTGTATGTTTATCATAATTTACAGATTTTTATAAATTCGTGTGGTTTTATCTTGAGATAAGCTATCGTCTCTGCAAAGATTAGGTGTGGTTGCAGAAAGGTAGATTCTTTGATTTGCGAAGCTTCGCGTAGAATTGAAATCCATCCTCCGAGACTTTTTTTTCAACTATTGGTGGTGCAGTGTTGTTACACCACCGATGGGGGATTGTAAACGAAGGACCGTAGCGGGTGCGGGAAAATAGCTTGGTCAGTGATTAGGCGAACCGAGACACAGTATGAGTGAAGCTAAAGGGTTTTGGTGAAAGGAAAAAGGACTTACTTGCGCTGGATGGTGGACGAGCACGTTGTCGCAGGCCTGCGATGCTGTTTCCTCTACGCGTAGGTTAAATACACTGTCACTCACGATTAGTTCTTGTGTGCCGGCTACACTAACACTGATTTTTATGCGGTTTGAGATGAAGCGGTGCGGTTATTTAATTTACTTTCACATAAAATGCGGAGCGGTGTTGCGGTGATTCGAAAAGTTTTTGGAATACCTACAACGGCGGGAGCGTTGCGGCGCTAGTCGCGCCGAGAGTTGGTACGCGCGGCGCATCTTCCTTCTCTTTCTGGTGTATTGTAGCGGGATAGGAGGGAAAGGGAAGGATAGCCAACTCATACTGTGCGGTTGCGGAAGTATAAAATGTTAGAAAAGATGCGTTCAGAAATTGTATTAGAAACAATATAGTTAATGAAATTAAAATGTAAACTTGCGCGAGCAACTATGTTGGGGTCCGCTTCCAGTCTATCCGGATGTAGCTGAGTACGTGCTTTACAAGGAACGAATGCCCTATCTGACCTCTTCAACCCAGTTACCCGGGCAACCCAATACGTAGAATTAAAGTATTTTTTACTTTTTTAAGACAAAGAATGTAATATTTTTTTAACGTAAAAGTTTTTTTAATGGTGCTTCATAATCATTCTTTAAAATACGCAAAAGTCACTCTGTTTGTCTGTCCGGCTTTTAAACCAAAACTTCAGGAATTACTTTTTATTTGGGTAGAACCGCGGTGAACGTACATACAGTCTGTCATAAATAAGAATTTCATCCTGCTGAAATTTCACCAACAAGAAATTAACTCCATCCATTTTTTCCTCTTGGAGGCTATCGTGTTCTTACGCTGTAGCTTGCACTAAAGACATAGGCATAAAACCCGCGTCTAACACAAGACACCTCTGTTTTTCTCTAATCTTTGCCCCAAATATCTTGAAGTAATATCGTTTTTGTATCGTTTATCTTGTAACTGACGTTTTTAAGTTCTTATCAAACAAAAATTCAGTTATATTTTGTTAAAAATAGTGCGAGGACGCTTGTCGCAAAATGTTTCTATTTAACTTATTTAGGTTAAGTGCAGTTTTAATTATTTTAGTGACAATTAAGTTAAGTTTAACACAGGAAGATGTTGGTAAGTAACTTAGTTGCTAACTTAAGTATATGATCTCTGTTCGGTGGTGTCGAATTGTCGTCAAATCGCGCTATGAGAGTGAAGGAATAGGGAGTGCACCTGTGTCTAAGCAAATGTGCGTGCTCTATATATGTCCTGCGCCGCCTGATCTTCGAGAACAACCATCGTGGCTGAAAATTGGCTCGGTCGACATTTTTATTCTAATCAGATTTTTTTGGCGATTTGAACCGCATTTGCCCTAAAAACTACCTTATGTAGATATGTACTCTTTAAAATTGTTTATAACATTTTTAAAAGTTCATTTCAAGTTTTAGATAAATATTAAACGTGCCTATAAAATGCAATACGATGATTTGCAATCCGGTCATTAGATTTTAGGATGAGTGGTTACAAAACAAAATCTCAGAGTAAAAATTTAGTCTAAAAAAGTAGTGGTACATATATATGGATATGGCTTATACATATTTCAATAGATTTCGTAATACGATACATACCTATCATATACATGAAGGGCATTTGTGTTTGTACCTATGTACCAAAGTTTAGTGTTTTGTAATAGATAATAACGAAATTTGTGTTTCTGTACAATTGATGTTGTTTATACTACCTATGTAAGTATGTATATCGGTGCTATTTAGTCCTTACTGTCCTTGCTAAAATTATACATGCGACAATAACTATGTCTTGCTGTTTGTCTGTATATCCGGCTACCATGCAAAAACCACTAAACTAGACCGATTTTCACTGCAAGATACTACTTACTTGTACTATAGTACAAAAGCACAGGTGCACAGGTATTTCGATACACAAGTGTATAAATAATCGTCTTCCAAACTCTGGGCTGCTTTGTGAAAGTTTTTTAAACCCTCAAAGCGAATTCAGCCCGACCCAGTAATCGAACCTAAGACGTCGTATTCGGGAGTACCTACTTTTCGCCTAAAATCCTATTGAAAAACCCACTCTGCAATAAGTACTATCAAAGTTCAAAGGGAAATTTTGACAATGATAAATATATTATAATATCTTTGACATTTTCAGGTACAGAAACGACAGACGCGCCTAGTACAACAATATGCTCGCTATGCTCCTGCGCAGATGGCGTTGTCAATTGCGCTAGTCTAAATGTTACTTCTTTGTTTGAAATACCTGATTGGGATGGTGAGTAGTCCATATCATCATCATCATCATCATCTCAGCCATAGGACGTCCACTGCTGAACATAGGCCTCCCCCTTAGATCTCAGATACCTGTTGGAGGCGACCTGCATCCAGCGTCTTCCGCTATATCCTTTAAAAGGTCGTCTGTCCACAATATTTTTTCATTGCTACGCTTTCATTGGGAATTACTTTACCAGTCATCATCATCTCCAGAGCCTTTTTCCCAATTATGTTGGGGTAGGCTTCCAGTCTAACCAGATGCAGCTGAGTACCAGTGCTTTACAATAAGCGAGTGCCCTGTCTGACCTCCTCAACCCAGTTACCCGGGCAACCCAATACCCCTTGGTTAGACTGAATTTCTTTGCGCCCCTAATATGCGCTATTCCCATAAAAAACCTAAAACCGCTCGATTGCCCATCTATATACTATTCTATATCTATGACACTAGTATATGTTATAATTTTCTCATTTCAGCTCTGAAAGATTTCAACCCAATCACAGTAAATCTAAGCTTAAACCCAATAACTGCTGTAACGAGAATAAGCAAGCTACCTATCCAAGTGCTGAATCTATCGTACTGCGAAATTTCGTCATTGGAGGACGGCAGTTTTCTATATCTTGAAGACTTGATGGTTTTGGACTTGTCAAATAACAAGATTTCCACAGCAGCTATTAATAGGAAAGTTTTTGTGGTAAGTACAGTTTTTACTGGAGTTTCTGTACCTTAAATCAGATGGTTCAAGGGGGGAAAACCGACATAGTCTTGCCCAGCCCGGTTAGTATGGGCAAACGTGTCTACCACGCATGGAGTCAGCAGTCAAGTGGTGGACGTTTTCGAATGTTACAACGAAACCTTCAGCCTATAGGCCAATTAATGTCTAAACTAAATGTTTTTATGAAAATCCTGGCTATTGAACATCTTTGGCAGACGTTATTACTTTCTGCTATCGATTTCACCAGCTTCCCGAGGAAACTACTTCCCATACTAGGATAAAAAACAGCCTATGTGTTATAAGATAAATAAGCTATATTACTGCCAAGTTTTATCAAAATCTATCTGGAAGTTTTGGCTCGAAAGAGGAACCAACATCCAAACGTAGATTGCAAGTGAATACCAATCTTTGTATTTAGATAAATACTACTTTTAACCACAACAAAAATAGAAAAAGGCTAATTTTAAACTCTGCTCTAATTTCCAGGGTCCCCTTACCGGTGGAGGTCCCGAAGACTTCAAAAGGATGCAGTCTTTGAACCTTGCGAACAATGATCTTCATACTTTACCGCAAGATATTTTCATGTTCATGCCAACTCTTACCAGCTTGGACTTGAGTGGTAACCCCTTGGCGTATATAGACCAGGTCACTATGGGGTCTATATCGGATTTGAAGAATTTGAGGGTGAGTTTCTTTATTTCTAGCTTCGGGATCCTGTGGGATCTCCGCGCGCTCGGTTAAAAGGTTATAGTCGTCCTCGATAAATGGGCTATCTATCATTGAAAGGAATTTGCAAATTGGCCCAACTGACTTATGTTAACCCTTTGTATACCGGAGCGCAGATATACGCGAGACATAATTGATTTACTATTGTTTTATAATTAGCGACATAGAAAATGTTAATTATGACCTAGTTTCATGGTTCACTTTTATGATTGCGAAATTCAACATGCTTATGTAAGTCCGATATATCTTGACGAGTCTGTTGTAAGCTATAGGCCATAATGTATAGTTGTGACTTCAGTAATCAGTTTTTTCCGAAATATCCAAAAAATTAAAACTTACCAAACGTAATATTCACATTGACAGGCTCCCGAGGAAGCTCTATTACATTTATTTATTTCTTTTAACTATACTAAAATGAGATGACGGCAAATAGAAGAGTATGGAAGGAGAAAGCATGCTGCCCTTTGGGATAAGATGAAGAGAAGACTGTTATACAAAACCATTATTAACAATTCACGGTTTTTACAGGAGCTACGCCTCAGCGGGTGTGATCTAGAAACATTACCAGATGGTTTATTACGAAGGCAGAGGAAACTCCGTCACTTGGACCTCAGCAACAACCGGTTTACTACAATACCCTTAGTTTTGAGAGAAGCCCCAAACTTAGTCTACTTGAATCTCGATAGAATACCCATGCAGACATTAGAAGCAAATACGTAAGTAATTTAAACCGACTTCCAAAAAGGAGGAGATTGTCAATACGAATATTATTTTGCCTCATTGGTCTACTTGTCGCATAGAGTGAGGGTTAGGGTTCGATTACTGGGTCGGACCTAAATCGCTTTAGAAAGTTCTCAAAGCAGGCCGAAGTCTGGAAGTTGGTGATTGATACACCCGTGCATCGGAGAGCACGTTAATGTCGATCCTGCGCCTGTTCTCTCTCCGGTGGTGTCGGCTTGCCGTACCATCGGGCTATGAGAGTGAAGGAATAGAGAGTGCACCTGTGTCTGCGCAAATGTTTGTAAACTATAATATATCCCGTGCAGCTGGCTGATCTTTTTATTTGACGCCATTATTATAACTACTTCTCGCCCGGTTGGGTTGGATAAGGATCCTTTTGAACGTTTTAAAACCACTTTTTTTAGTTCATTTCTGTGTTTCACTAATTTATTTTTTTTCCTAATTTCAGAGCCTTATCAAACCTGACAAAACTGCAAGAACTAAGCATGAGTCGATTGAGCAGACTACAGAACATTTCAGCTGGTGCCTTGGCAGGGCTTTCAGACTTAACAATACTACGTCTGAACTATAATCCTAGGCTGACTAACCTGAATCCTGACTTCATGGTATGGAAGAACGAAGATGATGAGGAAATGTGGCCTAATATTAAAGAGGTAAGTTTGGTTACCAGAAACATCTGAATCAAATTCTAAAGTTTTAGGAATCACTGTCCTCCTGGCCTTATTCCAATTTTATTTGTGATCAGCGCAACATATTTTCTTCTTCCATACTTTTCTATCTGCCGTCACCTTACGAGTAACATTATTTCTAGCCATATCGACTTTCACACAATTCATCCATCGGTCGTCCTATTCCATTAAATGCTTCCATCCACATTCATGCTCAAAACTTTCTTCATAACGTGTTTCCTAGGGTTTCAGGATCTCGCATTATAATATTATTTTCGCAATTCAATATCTCTTGATTTCAACAGCCTTATTTTCCTTATTTTCTTATATCCTATCATTTATTTTGTGTATGTTGGCTAACCTTTAATTGTACAGTGTAAGTCCTAGTTATAACAGCAATTGTAGTCTAAGCTTTATCTACACAGAAGCTGTTGATAACCCCTTAAATAAATAAATATGTTTTCTTCTGTTCCAGCTATACTTAAACAATAACAACCTATCAGGAATAGACTCCGGTCTACTAGACAGTTGGAAAGACCTGGTGACTGGTGATTTTTCCACAAATCCCTATAATTGTGATTGTAATAACCAGTGGATGGTCGATGTCTTGGTTCCTGTACTCAGTGGCATGCCTACTAACGCTACTATTAATAGTATGGTGTGAGTATATTATAGTTTTGAAAACTAGCTAATGTTGGTGAAATAGTAGAATGGATAGGTAGGCATATGCGAAATAATATAGGTAAAAATTCTTCTTAGGTCCAAGTTGACCGACAATTTTAACGTCAGTTTCCATAAAACCACTGTTTATTATGAATGTGCACCTTCAAGATTCAAAGTAAACAGTTGTTTTAAGAAAAACGCACTTTCATTGGTAAACTTGGCCCTTAGTTTTCATATAAACTCAAATTGGTGATAAGGAGATCAAATGAATGAATTCAATCAATATTCTAAACCTTTTCGCAAAATAAATACAACGGGTAAGAAATTCTTGTGTGTGTGTGAATGTCCTTACACATAATCCTTGTATGTGTAAGCTCGGGAGCGCTCAGTAGTGGTTGAGTTGCACACAACGGCTTACCTGAAATCTTCATGAAATACAGAATTTATTTATACCCGCATTTAGAGAGCCCTCCCCCCCTTTACCTAAATTTAAACCACCATTTTCATTTCATATTGCACGTGAAACTGTAATATAATTTTCTTACCATTTCAGATGCAAGAAACCTTCAGATCTTAGAGGTCTGACCTTCGCCCAGTTGTACAACACATCTAAAATCCTCGTGTGTCCGGAGTCTGAGAGCATATCGGACCTCCCAATGGTCTCAAATATGGCTATTATACTAGGAATTATGATCGGTAAGGTTTTAATAATTACCTTAATAAGCCACTTAATAAAACTATCTGCTCTGCACTGCCCGTGACCATGGATGCTATGAAGGATCCGAAACGTCGGGATTACGTGATATTACCTAATATGTTCCTAAAACCGCGATAAAATCCGAAAAGTACCAAGTTTTATTTTAGACACACATGAGAAATATACCCCGGGTGTTTCAGCCGCGTCCTGTGGAGACTTTCGGAAAAAATATTTTTATACCCTAATGTCACCCGGGGATAGTGTAGCAGCTAGGGGATACCAGCAGTGAAAGTATTTTTCAAATCGGTATAATATTAGTAAACTGCCTCGTTGGTCTAGCTGTCGCAAGTGCGGTTGCTAAGAACGAGGTCTCGGGTTCGATTCCCGAGTCGGGCCGAAATCTCTTTGTGGGTTTTAGAAGACTTTCACAAAGCAGCCCAAAGCCTGGAAGTTGGCGATTGATACACCCGTGCATTGGAGAACACGTAAATGTCGGTCCTGAGCCTGATCTCTCTCCGGTGGTGTCGGATTGTCGTCCCATCGCGCTATGAGAGTGGAGGAATAGAGAGTGCACCTGTGTCCAAGCAAACGTGCGTGCACTATAATATGTCCTGCGCTGCTGACTGATCTCCTTATATGAGAACAGTCGCCGTGACCCTAGTCGGCACATCATTAATTACTATGATTTTTCCGTTTTACAATAAGTCTGAAATCGATTTTTTCGTTTCCAGGTATTGTAGTGACATTTCCAATAGTATTAGTACTAGTACTACTTTGGAGAAAGGGCTATTTCTCCAAGATGCGAGGAACCAAGTATCATTCAGATGATGAAAATGAAGATTTATGATAATTTAAGCCTAGATTATAATTATTTAATAGTAAAATTAAAAAACACGCTAGTCATGTATTGTCATCAGAACTCAGAGCGTGTGCAAAATTTCATCCTAATCGAAGACTGGAAAGTGGGTCAAATTGAGATTCCAAGATTTTCTTACATACACAGTTGCAAGTGAATCTAATATAAGCGTGTTATTAAGAGATTAGCTACCGCCAGTGGTTTTACCAGCATCCTTTGGGTACTACTCCGCCTACCTGGATAAAAAGTACCTATTCATGGCCTATAGTCTTCCTCGATAAATGGGCTATCTAACACTGAAAGAATTTTTCAAATCGGACCAGTTGTTTTTAATATAAGCGCGTGAAAACAAACAAATATAAAATTAGTCTTCCTCGATGAATCTAACACTGAAATAGATTTTTCAAATCGGCCCAGTTTTTCCTGAGATTAGTACGTTCAAATAAACAAACTCTTCAGCTTTACAATATTAGTAGGTATAGATTATAAATAGGAAGAAGTTTTTTTTTTATATTACGAAAATTTTTTAGTCAGAGAAAAAAATAAGAGAAGTGCCAAAAACTAAAAATAAAACATGTGTTTTTTGGACAAAAGTGTATTATCATTTATTGAACATTTTACATATTTTTTTTATACTTATCCGTGAGTCGAAATTAACGTTTTGGCTATGACTTGAACGATCTTCCACAACCTTGTGACACCTTGACTTTTGGATAATCGTCATCTATAAAGAGAAACGACCATACTTAATGGCCAAAGTTGTGGCCATTCTGCCGTAAACACTTAGTGCCCTGCCTCATTAGGACGCCAATGGCGACGTCGCCGGCTACGTATCCAAGCAGTTAGTATTGAAATGTATGGAACCTAACTCACTTGGCGACGGTTTGGCAACGTCGCCAAATTGGAGGCGTGGCCACGAGCTACAGTTCCCTATGTGGCTTCTGGCTACCGTGGCAACTTGGCGACGTGGCCACAGTAGCCACTATAATGTACACGGTAAAGCGCACCTCCCTCACACAGTCGCCAATGTGGTCGCCAGTCAGCTTGCAATTTCTTGAGCGACGACGTAAACAATTGACTGTCGAGACGCCATGGCCACTCGACTTGGCGACATTTGGATGCCAGAAGTAGCCAGACCTGTGCCGCTGGCGACGTCGCCATGGCGTCCCAGTGAGGTAGAGCTCTTATTGTTAAAAGGGGTCTTACAGCCAGTTTCTTCGTGAAAAGTAAAAGCCATAAGTAACGGTCAAATTCGTTTTTTTAAAGCTAAAGTAACAGCAAAACTAATAGGCTTTTATTTTTGATGAAGAAACTGGCTGTTCGGGTTTAAAGGGTAGTGTTAATTGGGGACTTGGGGTCTTAGAGTTAAAGGGCTATCATCACGGAGAACAAAAATGATTAGCAGAGATGTCATAACGCAAAATCTCCTGAGAAAGTAGCGCGCCAAAATGTGGATTCATCATCATCATCATCATCATCAGCCTATCGCAGTCCACTGCTGGACATAGGCCTCTCCAAGTGCAAATGTGGATTACTCAGCACCTTTTACATGCTTTCTATTCTATGGAACCCGCCTAGTATTTTCAAAATAAAATCACCAATCAATAAAGAACAATCTTTGAATGATTGGTTTTGACTTGGCAATAAACCCGAAAGCTTCGTTAGTTTTAGTAACTAAACACGTTTACCGTACGTAACTTAACCTACAAGAATGTGCGTGATATACCTTTCTTATGGCATCTCCGCTATCTTTCCTTCCTCCGTAGTTATTAGTGTTAATTGGGCACCTCTTTTTTAACGATGGCTAATATCATCAAATGATCACTCCCGCTGTGGGTTAGCAGCGGTGAGGGAGTGTCAGACTCTTACTGACTAAACACCGTCGTGTTCCAACGTAGGCCTTTTATGTACCAGGGCCGAAGTAACTCTTTCGAACAATCCCACAGCCCCGGTCAATTGGGGTCTTAGGTGATAATTGGGGGTCTTATGATTGTTCAAACCTTAATTAAGGAATTTTGGTGAGTTTTACGAAGAAATAGTATTGAAAAACTTAACTCTGGTGCTAATGTTTCGGTAACAATAAGATAATAAAGTAGATACTTACTTTTGCAGATTAATGTTCTGATACATTGCGGGGCTATGAAGTTTTTAATCTTATTTCTATAGCATGCCAACCTGAAAAGTTACAACAACATATTAACACTAGAAGGGCCGGGCTTCGTGCTACACCTTCAAAGACTGCAGCGGTCAATTCGTATACCATATAATGTTTTTTTTTTAATAAAATATATATTTAGCTTAACAATAGCAAATTAGGAAAAGACATAAAATATGAAGAGAAACGAAGACATTGTTTGTGAAATATTTAACAATAACTATGCCTAGTGGAGATCTAAGGGGGAGGCCTATGTTCAGCAGTGGACGTCCTATGGCTGAGATGATGATGATGATGATGATGAACTATGCCTTGTCGCCAATTTGACTGCCTTGGTGTTTCTAATAACTATTTATCTATATTTCTAATAACTATGTAAAAGTAGTAATAATTTAGTAACTTACTCGCTATTTGTAGGGCCAGCTAACTTCATGACATGATCTCTCATGCATCGGTAATTATGTGAACGTCTGTAATGTTTGCATCTAAAAAAAAACAAAAAAAAATATCAAAAATGTTTTATCTCACGAACGCGGGTAAGCTATGCTTGTGTGTGTATATTTAACATGCATATTGTGTTTGTGTGACTGGGTTGAGGAGGTCAGATAGGCAGTCGCTCCTTGTGGCACACTTGTCCTCAGCTGCATACGGTAAGGCTGGAAGCTTACAATAGCATAGTTGGGAAAAGGCTAGGCAGATGACGATACAAATAGGAAACAGTAATATAGTACGTAAATATGTAATAATATTAAAATGGTTTGTTACCTATGGGGACATTTACAATAACTGATATCTTGATCTCTGTAACAGAATAAAGAATATTTTAGTGTCAACTTCTCATCGAGTGAGCTGCAGGTTTAATCACCTAACAAGTCCTAGTGTCAGAGTTTTCACAAATCCGCCTGACGGTCTCTGACGTGGAATTGTAACAACGACTGCTAGTGAGTAGCATTCGGGGACGCCGGTGACACGTGCAGGCAAGAAGAAAATTCATATTTACAATAATAATATAATTAAGTAGTTCCCGTAGTTTCCCCATTCCTAGTCCATTAGCATCCCATCACAATAGCCTAAGTAGTTTTCATCCATAGGTAGCAATAGTTTAGCACAGAACCGAGGATTATCCTTGGGTACATTTCTATAGTGTATACAGGGATAATCGTCGGTTTTGTGTCACCATTTCATTAAAGTTGTCTCAAAAGGGCTTCAGCGTGTTGGCTTCGGCCCCACGTTCGCCTCCCAAAAATCCGGGACTCTATAGTCCCGAGGTCTGGTAGAGACATACAAAATAATGAAGTAAAAATAAGGGATAAACTTACTTCAATTTTGACACTTTAGCAACTAATTCAACCCTGTGAAAGAAAAACATTGTTATGAAGTGCGTCGTGGTGGCCTAGTGGGTAAAGGACCAACCTCTCAAGTATGAGGGCGCGGGTTCGATCCCAGGTCAGGCAAGTACCAATGCAACTTTTCTAAGTTTGTATGTACTTTCTAAGTAAATCTTAGACACTATTGATTGTGTTTCGGATGGCACGTTAAACTGTAGGTCCCGGCTGTCATTGAACATCCTTGGCATTCGTTACGGGTAGTCAGAAGCCAGTTAGTCTGACACCAGTCTAACCAAGGGGTATCGGGTTGCCCAGGTAACTGGGTTGAGGAGGTCAGATAGGCAGTCGCTTCTTGTAAAGCACTGGTACTCAGCTGAATCCGGTTAGACTGGAAGCCGACCCCAACATGATTGGGAAAAGGCTCGGAGAATGATGATGATGAAGTTTAAAAGTGTTAAAATCATGGAAAACAAAATGACTAGCGGAGATGTCATAACGCAAAATCTCCTAAGAAAGTAGCGCGACAACATGCGGGGCGAGGGGGAAGAGGAACGTTACTAGCTCCGCCCTTACATGCCTTCTTTGGAACTGGCCCATTTTATGTAAAAGCAAAAATCCGTAAACCTCTCCTATAGATACGTCAGTCATGGTATGGGCCTGTGATGCGGAGGAATGAGAGTCATGTTGTGAGGAAGGTGATGAGTATGAACGTGGACGGATATAGTGGAAGAGGAAGACCAAAGAAACGATGGATGGATTGTGTGAAAGTCGATATGGTTAGAAAGAATGTTACTTGTGAGATGACTGCAGATAGAAGAGTATGGAAGAAGAAAACATGCTACGCCGACCACAAATAAAATTGGGATAAGGGCAGGAGGATGATGATGATGTAGACAGGTCAGTTAAAAAGTATAAATGTTCTTACCATCCCAATCTATGTGGTACCTGATTGCGGTTGATCGTAGAATATAATTTTCTGACACCACGCCCTGAAAAATATTGAATATTTTAGATAATAGAAGTATAGCTTGATGTTTCAGCCGCGTCCCGTGTAAACTACTGCCCGTATCGGGAAAAAATATATCCTATGTTACTCATGAAGAGTGAAACTTTTAAACATTGAATTTTTCAAATCGGTTCAGAAATTTCAGAGCCTCGAAGGTACGAAAAAAAATGTTTTCTCGAAAGTAAAAAGTAGAAAAGTCGCTAAGAAGTACCGCGACCCTGATACACAAAGGGCTTATAAGAAGGAACATGGTAGGTTTTAGTCAGTAAAAGTCTGACACTCCCTCACGCTGCACCCACAGCGGGAGGGGTCATTTGATGATTACTCACAAAAATGTATAGATAATAAATACATTAGATACATACTTTGATGTTCCACAATATCTTCGTGCAAAAGGCGTTTAATCTTTCGGAAAATGCTGCTGGAACAAATAATTAACATGGGTTTTAGTTACATCCAAAATTCTGACAAGTATTACCAAGGGGTATCGGGTTGCCGGGTAATTGAGTTGAAGAGGTCAGATAGGCTGTCGCTTCTTGTAAAACACTGGTACTCAGCTGCAGCCGGTTAGACTGGAAGCCGACCTCAACATAGTTGGGTAATGGCTAGGCAGATGATGTTTTAAACAAGCCAATTATCTCATATTCTACAGACAAATTACTTACTTTGTCCGTTCGTCATCAGAACTTGTAAGAATGCTAATACGTGAGCTTCTAGTCAGTATGTTCCTTTTAACTGAAATACAATATAAGATTAGAAGATACTTTAAAGGATTGTGTGAAAGTAGACATGGCTATAAAGAATGTTACTTGTGAGATGACGGCAGATAGAAGAGTGTGGAAGAAGAAAACATGCTGTGCCGACCAGAAATACAATTGGGATAAGGGCAGAAGGATGATGATGACTTAAATGGGAAGTAACTGATAGGCAAGGACCGTCGTGGTGGCCTAATGGGTAAAGAACCAGCAACCTCTCGAGTAAGAGTGCAAGTACCAATGCAACTTTTCTAAGTTTCTATGTAGTTTCTAAGTATATCTTAGACACCAATGACTGTATTTCGGATTGCACGTTAAACTGTAGGTCCCGGCTGTCATTGAACATCCTTGGCAGTCGTTACGGGTAGTCAGAAGCCAGTAAGTCTGACACCAGTCTATCCAAGGGGTATCGGGTAGCCTGGGTAGAGGAGGTCAGATAGGCAGTCGCTCCTTGTTAAACACTGGTACTCAACTGCATCCGGTTTGATTGGAAGCCGACCCCAATAGTTGGGAAAGGCTCGGGAGATGATGATGAGTTGACGACCTCGATGGCGCAATGGTCACCATGCCGGACTGCCGGACCTGAGGTCCCGGGTTCGATTCCCGGTTCGGTCGACATTTGTGTGATGAGCATGCTTGTTGGCCGTGGTCTGGGTGTTACAATATGTATCTATATATAGTTTATCAGTTGTGTGAGCACCCATAACACAAATTAATTAATAACTTACCATGGGGCTAACCGACCGTGTGTGAAAAGGTGTCCCGACATTATTATTCGCATGGAAACTCGATATGGTAGTTAGGCTAAAATACAATACTTACAGTATTTTAAAGGTATCCTTAATATGCTGCCGAGACGTCTGTCCATTACCCTTCTGAAATTAACAATATAATCATGTATTATCTCTATTCTGATTTAAGTAATTGAATTTTTGAAGTCATGTAAATCAAATAAATAATAATTAAGTTTCTTTCTGTTTTTCTATCTGTAAAGTTTTATTTAATTACAAGCCGTTTTCCCGCGATTTCACCCGCGTCCCGTGGGAGCTACTGCCCGAACCGGGATAAAATATAGCCTATGTTACTGGCAGATAATATAGCTTTCTTATGGTGAAAGAATATATAAAATAAGTCCAGTAGTTTTTAAGTTTATCCATTACAACCAAACAAACAAAGTTTTCCTCTTTATAATATTAGTATCGATGAATCGGATCAACTATGTGTGTTCTAAATACTAGCTATATAATAATATAGAGCGCATAGTTTTGAGCTCGTGACGAATATATTATTGTACTTACCTCGAATTGTAATCAGACATGGTACCGTAATTTGAATCCAGATACTCTGAGCTGTCATTCAGATAAGTCATATCTGCCGAAATAAAAAAAAAACTTTTGTTCAAAATTTGTATGTACTTTATAAGTATAGTTCAGATATGAAGCTTAACGATAAATAATGTAATTAATATTTTAAAAGCTATAAAAACACTTTTATATTATGCACGTTAAAAGCAAAAAGTTCCAGTTTATATCTTCCAGCTTTATCATCAGATATTTAAAAGAAAAAATAGCGGAATGCCACATACGCTTCAATCGTAATTGAGTCGTGATTGGATCTCAGTTGGATATAAATCTTATGTCGCTTTAGTAAAATAAGAAGAATCGAGCCCCAGGTCAACCTAATAAAATGGAGTAAATATTAATATGTTAATCACCTGATCGCATTCCTAATTCGTGTTTCAGTGTTGAAATGCCGGGCGAAGTTTTTTCTTGCAACCGACTGCTGTGAAAAGGGCATGGTTTAAAATAATTATGATAAATAACTGTAAGATGTTATAGAGATAAAGAGTAAGTTTCATTGAGCAGTTGGAATAACAGGATTATTTTGTAGGTACCCTAAAGGGTCCGAAAACCGTTTTGAAAATTTCACTGTTAGGAAGCTACACTGTCCCCGAGTAACTAACGATATATCTATACTTTAAGTAATTAAGTAATACAATAAATAGGAATCAATTTTCTTATTATTTATACCCTAAAGGCCTGTGCCCAGCAGTGTAAAAAGGCTGTAACTGTAACTGTACCCTAAAGGCCCCGAAACTACTGAACCGATTTGAAAATGTTTTAACTGTCTGGAAGCCAAACTATCCCTGAGTAACATAGGCTAGGTATATTTTATCTGGGTACCTACGGGAATAATTCCCCGGGATGACGGTAAGACAGTTTCATATAATATCCAATGTCTAGTTATACTATAGTATTTTCTCTATATTTCTTAACACTCACTTAGATTTTATAATGACAGGCATTTCAGACTTCTTGCGGAGTGCCATATTGGCTATTTCTGTTGAAACGCCAAGTTCTGGAAAAAAACCCCAACAGGCTTACTACAAAAACTTAAACATCTATTGAACACTTGTTTAAAAAAAAGTGTGGCTGCAAAACCCGTTTTCAACGTCATAATTTGTATTTTTTTAGACAAGTGTTCAAGAGATGTTTAAAACGACAGCAAAAGTTTCAATAGATTAGTTAAATTGAAAGAAAAAAGATTGCGAGTAATGATTGCGAAACTGCCAAAATGTATTAATAAAAATACTATTTCTCATGCGCGAGTCATTGAATAGCACCTGCCGGGGCTGCGGGATTGTTCGCGCGAGTTATCGCGACCCTGGTACATAAAGGACTTAAGAAGGAACATGGTGGGTTTTAATCAGTAAGAGTCTGAGTCAGTCCCTTACGCTGCTAGCGTAAGGGACTGTCACCACACCCACAGCGGGAGGGGTCATTTGATGATTTCCAATAAAAAGGGCATTGAACAGCCAACTTAAGTTATTAAAAGCAAAGTTAGCAGACGAGGCGTGTTTTTGCTTTTTTGTGAGATGGCAGATGGTGTATGATTATTGAGATTTTCTGATATTGAAAGTTTGGAGACAGTTAAAACGTACCCGCCACTCGAAGATCACTGCAGATAGGTCTGTTTCTCTGTAAAGAAAAGACACATACTTAATAACAACCAAACTGCATAAACAGGACTTCAGGCATGTTTTATTCGCCAATTCTTCTTGACCCTGACAACCAGTCCTACCTAAAGAGGTATCGAGTTGCCCGATGGGTATTATTTATCTCGTCTGTCATTTGAACATCTTTGACAGTCGTTACGAGTAGCCAGAACCCAGAAAGTCTGTCAACCAGTCTTACCAAAGGATATCGGGTAGCCCGGGTTGAGGAGATCAGACAGGCAGTCGCTTCTTGTAAAACACTGGTACTCAGCTGCATTGGTTAGACTGGAAGCCGACCCCAACTTTGGTAAAAAGGTTTTTTTGGGAAAAGGCGAGGCGGATGATAACTTACAACCGGTTCAATTATATGTTTTATTTCTTTCCTTCTATTATGTCGTCTCCTTGGAGGTACTAGAATTTCTGGTGAATGCTTAGCCCTGGAAGAAAGAACGAAAAACATACTCATACATACAATTACAAGAACAAAAAACCGGCCAATTGCGAGGCGGACTCGCGCACGAAGGGTTCCGTACCATTATTTTAAATGATCATGTTTGTTGTATGGGAGCCTCCAAAATATTTATTTAATTCTAGTTTTCAGTATTTCTTGTTATAGCAGCAACAGAAATACATCATCTGTGATAATTTCAACTCTCAAACTATCACGGTTCATGAGATACAGCCTGGTGACAGACGGACGGACGGACAGAGGAGCGAAAACAATAGGGTTCCGTTTTACCCTTTGGGTACGGAACCCTAAAAAGTAGCATATATCAGCTATTTCCCGTATGCCGTATTTTCAAGTGATTTATTTATGTATTTTATGCCAACCTCCTGAAATTTTACTAGAATGCAAGCCAAGAGCTTTTTTATCCCGCTTATTTATGTGTGGTGATTATTTTATTTTCTAGATACAGATAGGTACTCACTTGCAATCCGGTATAGGGCAGTTTATTTGTCTCAGTAATTCTTGAGTAACATTGGTTGTTGTTCCCATTTCTGAAAATTACATGAAATCTTAGTTGTTGCTTTTGTTCTGAAAACTTCTTTGACACTGTGGATAATTTACTGTTTTTGTGGAATAACTGCATTTCGCAACGTTTCGGATTAGCTACTAAGTTTAGTTTAGTAAATGGGTGTTTTACTGTCATTACGAGTTCCCCCATATTACAGAAGGCGCGTTATCACTCTAATTTAAACATTTTAAGCAGTCTTTGCGGAAAATCATAAGCCAGGTTGTAATGGTTATTACCCAGAAAATTGGGTTGACTAGGTGATCTACTGTAGGTCAGATAAGCAGTCGCCCCATATGGCTCGCTGGCACTAAGCTGCATACGGTTAGACTGGTCAAATGGCTAATTTCAAACTGGCAAATTTATTTGACGAGAACTGTGTAAGATAAGTAAATACATTTATTTAGTTACCTGTACTTTTCTTCATAATCTTGCACAGAGGCTGCTGCAAATAAAAGCAGGTCTGAAATAAATAAATATACAATTCTTGAAAGCAAATTCGCGCCTAAAATAAGAAGCTAGTGCGTTCGTTTTGAAGAATTTCCACAAAACCACCTTCTTTGTTCGCCAGGTAGGAATTAAAAAAATATATATCTTTTTGCGATTCGTTCGTTTTGAGTTAAAATTCAAACTGTTATCCTGGGATTTGAACCTAAGATTTCTCAGAAATATTGACACACAGAAATAAAGACTAAAGTCTCCGAAAAAACTGCCTGTTTTGTCTAACTAATCGAAACCTAATTTATGTAAAATACGATTTTCTTACAAACATTTTCGACCTATGAACCGTTCTTAATGAATTCCTCTACAACAATCGTTATTATTACGTGATAAAATATAAAACTTACTTCTTGTCTTACTCGTTCAGATTGCAAGACTTCAACTGGTAACGGACTTTTGCTGAAACAAAAACGAGTTATGAAATTATTTTTTTCGCTGACCCCCCGACGAAACTATTTCCCAAGGAGCTGGGCTAAAAGTAGCCTATACGTTATTCTGATATTAGGTACATGCTACATTAGTGTCAAGTTTCATTGCTGAGCAATTTGCGAATAAAGAAATAACATGACATACCTACACACACGCTAAAAACTTTTGTTAGTAGTGAAATGAGACCTATTGTGCGTGTGCGTAGTAGTGTTTCTATGTGAGATATAGTGGAGACCCCATAACGCAAAATCTTCCAAGAAAGCAGCGCGCTGAAATGCGTGTTTTCGGGGAACGAGGAACGTTCCTTGCTCTGCCCTTACACTAAACAATCTACACTAATCTTGTGACAGATAGGTTTTGACTTAACAAGCAACCCGAACTCCTCGTTTGTTCTAGTAAATGATCAAACCCGAGACGATACGTTACCGAGACCAACAAGACGACTTAAGAAGGCGTCCTTGTGGCATCTTTGCAAAATTTCTTGCCTCCGTGGATAGGATGTATGTATGTGAATATGTAAGCGTAGAGTGATCATGTAAAGAATATATCTCTCGCCAGTTTCTTACCTAGTTTTCTCCTGCGTTTTCTTCTGTTCCTCTGAGTCTGTGGCGGATCCCACCAGTACGGACAGTTCGATGACGCCGTCCCGGCTGCTGTCAGCTCTCCTGTCTTGACCTTTGGACCTCTCTCTGTCGTGTCTGGGTAAATAGAGGCAAAAATAATAAGTGAGCTTTCAGGAGAGGGTAGGAGGGGGGCGGGATTCTCATTGTGACATGTTCTTCAAGAAAGCGGACCATGGTAGTTGGCTAGTAGTGTTTTACAGCGTATTTCAGCGAATACATTCCAGAGTTATTTATTCCGCTACGTTCAGCTGCCTAGTTCAAATTGGCCCTGTTTTTCATAACAGCAAGCAAAGCAAAAGATAAGCTGTGTAGCAGCCCGATGCGACTGCGACATAAACAATTATTATAAAGCTTAAGCTTGTTTGTTTGCTTGAAAGTACTAATCTCACCATTCAGTCAGTCAGACAGATTTCGAAAAACATTTCAGTGGTATTAAACTCACTTAAGGAGAAAAGCGTGAGTAGGTAGACGGGATGCGAATGGAACCGTTTCTCGATTAATGGCCTATCCGAGACTGGCAGAAATATAAAGGGCAAACACTTATATATAAAAAAAAAGTTTGAAGGTTAATAAATTCTGAAATTTCGTGATTAATCAGCTATTTCTCTTCCATATAAGTATACAGCGATGTATAATCTACTTATGTGACTTACCTGGTCCTTCTGGAGCGACCACGCTTGGTGGTCTTCGTCTTCCGAGCGGTGGAGCATCCCTGGAATATCCTCTGGGAACAGCTGGAGCAGAATATCACGCCCTTGAACACCTCCGCGTTTTGCAGATTGGTTTCGCTGCATACATCTGGAGTTTAGAAGGAACTGGTGGCTATAATGGCCCAGATTTTGCCAAAGCGTAAACGTTTTTAAGCAACCAAAAGAATTCCGCCGCCCAGGGATAGGTACTACTGAAGATGTAGGAAGAATTTAAGTATTTATTTATTTAAGCTCTGTGGATAAAGACCATCTGTGTCATACCTAATGAGTTCTTCCAAGGACTCATCCTAATAAAAAAAAATTACGTCCGTTTGTACGTTCAGGTTGGTGGTCAGCAACGGCTTCTATTCTTTTCAAGGAGTCTGAATGCTGCTGGAGATTCAACCGTGTATCGGAGAGCATGTTAATATCAGTCCTGCTTGTGATCTCTCTCCGGTGGTGTCGGATTGCCGACCCATGTCGCTATGAGAGTGAAGGAATAAATACCCAAATGCTTGTGAACTATATGTCCTGCGTAGCTGACTGGTTTCCTTGCGAAAAACAGCCACCGTAGCTGATAATAATCGGTCTGGACACCATTACTACGTCTACTGCAGTCTGTTAGAATTGGAGCTGATTCTAAACTAGGGAAATGGCTAGGCAGATGATACTAACAGCACTTATGACATTTCCTGTGGTAGCTATACCCCTCAGGGATGGTGACCCGCTCGACTTTCGGGACAGGATTCTGACAGTGCTCGCATATTTCGCAACTGGAAGAGAATTATTAGGGTACTAGGTCTCGCCAAACTTAATGGCGGTTCGTTACTAGTTTCCTTACATAGCAGGTTGGGTTTTCCACTTTTACATTAGAATTTTGATGAAACTTGGCAGCTTATAGGAATCAGGAAAATATATACCTACCTACGCTATTTTTTATAATGTGGGTGAAGTATATCCCTCAATAAATAGGTGAAACAGCTGTGAGTGAGCTAGTAAAATGAAGTTTACCGCTGCTGGTTTTTCCTCATAAACTCAAAATCTACTGACAGGATTCCAACGCGATTAACTTACACCAAGAGATACATTCATGAGGAAGATTTAGGTATATTACAGCAAGTATTATCGCGTTTTAGCCGAAAGAAGTCCACTGCCGGACAAAGGCCTTCCCCAAGGTTCACCACTTTGCTTGATCTTCAGCAACCCGCATCCACTGTTTCCCAGCGACCTTGGCCAGATCGTCCATCTAGTCCCCACTAACCTGGCCACGCTGTGTTTTCCGGGTCGTGGTATTATTAAAACATAAAACGTAATATATTTACTTACGCCATTTTACACTTTTTTTGTAAATACACTACATTTTTTCATTATAAATATTTTATCTTTACTAGAGAATTTTTAATATTTTATAGATTTTTTTTTCGAGATTTTATAATAGTATTTTCTATGACAGAATGAAATTTCACGATGACATGACAGAGGAAAGTATGAAAAAAAAAACATGACAGCAAAAAGTATCTATATAGATTTCGTAGGTATACATTGGTGATCATCATAATCATCATCATAATCATCACAGCCATAGGACGTCCACTGCTGAACGTAGGCCTCCCCCTTAGATCTCCACAAGTACCGATTTTAATGTAGATATTGATGACGGTCAGAACCCAGAAATACCGAGTCAGACAACCAGGCTTACCAGGGGGTATTTGGTTGAAGAGGTCAGATAGGCAGTCATCCCTTGTAAAACACTGGTACTCAGCTGCATCAGTTTAGACTGGAAGCCGACGCCAACATAGTTGGGTTAGTAACGAAAATAAGGTAAAATAAAAGTAGAAATATATTTTTTTCACAATTTTATTATGATTGAAAAGGAAAATATATAAGAATACAGCATTACGTATATAGAACCATGTTCCAGCACCATAAGTTTTAAATTCAAATAGTGAGCGATTTTATGAGTGAGATACATTTTGTTTAAAATATCATTTAAAAGCTTGGCTTTAAGTAAATATAATTTTAGAATTTATAACACCACTCTTTATAATTACAAAAATATAAGCTATACAATAAAAGATCACAAAATACACATCATCCAATTTTCTTGACAACTTTTTATAATAATTTGAAAAGACGATAATATGAGAAAAATACACAAATATTTCCCAAGAAAAAATAATACACAAAAATAAAATTATAATACACTATCTAAAAACTAAACTGAGAATATAATAAAGGTAAAAACTTATAATTTACAAAATATTTATATTTATTTATAATTAAATTTGCATTTACGCTTACTGGCCGTTAAAATGCGTGTTGTATGATTATTTAGCTTAAATTAAGTACTGGTTTTTATTTCGTTTAAAAATTAATAATTCGAAGGCATTTTTAATTTAATTTTAACAATTTCATCAATATACATATTGCATATTTATTAACATAATAATGGTATCCGATTGTCTACCACAGCGGCTGTTCTCATACAAGGAGATCAGTCAGCTGCGCAGGACATACATATTATAGTGCACAAGCATTTGCTTGGACACAGATGCACTCGCTATTCTGTCACTCTCATAGCGCGATGTGACGACAATCCGACACCACCGGAGAGAGATCACAAGCAGGACCGACATTTTTCCGGGTACTGCTAGGCGCTAACTTAAAAGAAAAATGAAAGATTCCTTCGATTTATTTATTTTCAAATATACATTATACTGAAAATATATTGTTAGTTTACTGTTTTTTGAGATCAAATTCACATACAAACGAATAAAGAGGAATACCAATTGAGATCATAAAAATATAGAAAGGTACAAAATTATTTAATCTACAGTAATTTTAGATTACTTTTCGAGAAATGTATATATGATTAAAATCACAGGTTTTTGCGAAAATTCTAATTTATCATTATTTTTGAGCTTTGAAAAATATATTTTTGTCACTTAATTAAACTATTTACTTATTTATGTATGTATAATTTCCTAATTCTAATTAATTTCTGAAATACTGGCCCCCAAATAATTTCTTAATACTCTAGTAATCTTAAAATTAAACTAAAAAAAACTTAACTTATTTAAAAATAACTAATTAAGTACATAAACATTTGAAACAAAACAAAGTCATAATATCTCTATGCTTGAAAAATTACGAAAAATAATAAAATATTATTTATAAAAATAGGAATTTTTAAATTAACACTAATATTGCCACTACTGCCCTGTATAAATTTAATTTATTTAATACGGAACTATTTTTGAGCATTATATAAAAATAGTATAGGCATTCGTTAAAAAACATTATACATGGTGAAAACTTTCCATGCTTTCAGATTTTTTTATTTTCCTTGGTTGATAAAATCTCAATTCAATTCAATGTATTTATTTGTGAGTATAAGTATACAGAAAGGCATTAGAATTAAACATGTCAGAGCTCTATGTTCTACTAAATGGAATTGGTAGAACATATAGGTACCTACGCTCACAAATAAATAAATTGAATTGAATTGAGATTTTGTCAATTATATTATATAATTATTTTTAGGTTGATAATTTCTCTATAAAGAATATCTAAAAATATAATCATAACTCTGCACCAATTAATTGAAATACTTTTTTTAGACTTGAAATAAAAAGATCTTGATCTGAGATCCAAAGAAACAAACATGTGTAGGATTTTCACCAAAATTGTACAAGGTGCACAATTTTTGTACAAAAGTGCACATTAGTTCACGAGCAATTTTGTACGCATCGGAGCGAGTCATTTTTGAAAAGTTCGCAAGAAAGTTATAATTAATAATATTTATAGTGTGGAATCTTGCCTTTATAATTACAAAAAAAGCAAGCATAAATTAGCTTCAGGAAGTAACGAAATTATCTAATTTTGCCGTATAAACATAAACTATGTACTTTCTCTCATCTAGTTATACAGTTTTAAAGCTTTTTAAATTCCATTTGACATATTTCCGATTATTTTGCAATATATTTGTCAAGTTTTCTTCGATTAATATCGGTGATAATATCGTTAACTCCATACACATAGGCATTTGCTCATAATACACCTACAATTTACACTATACCATCTTTTCTTCTTATCGAGTGAGCTGCAGGTTTAATCACCTAACAATCCCTAGTGTCAGAGTTTACTCAAATCCGCCTGACGGCCTCTGACGTGGAGTTGTAACAACGACTGCTACTGAGTAGCAACTACTATCTCTCTAAATTATAGGTAAGATACTAAAAAATATATTAAAACTATGTAAAATAATTAACTTAAAAATAAAATTACTGGCCTTAATTGTTTAAGGATAATGCCACATTATATACTCACAATAAATTAGGAATAGGATTTTATATGTTATCAAGAAAATATATACAGATTGAAACTGAAAATATATTAAAATGTTTAATACTTGTGTTTTTTTTTGTAATTTATATACAGTAGTATTACATATATACATCCGAAATATGTAATACAGGGTGTGTTGTTTGTTGACTTTTATATGGTTTTCTAATTTTTATTCTATTTACTTTGTTTGAAAATATTTTTTTTATTTTTACGTATTTTTCTTTGTGTTAATAGACATATATTAACCAGTATATTAACGCATTTAATTTAATGTGATTGAGAACGACACACCCGATATAGTCATTAAGTTAATAGATTTCCTATTTATTACATTAATCAAACATTTTCAATTTCCATCTGTATATTTACATACAATTCAAAAATAACAGACAACAAATAAAATCCAAAAAAATCCCACATCAAAGTATCAAAACTAGTCGTGCCCAAATCTTCTAAGTAACGTGAGCTTAATATAAAAATACTTAAGTACTAAAGTAGTATTATTGTCATTTCATTTGAGCAATAAATCACATAGGTAATGCCCTTGAGTTATTAATAATTGTTATTTAATAATAACAATTTTCTTAGTTTTTTGTTGAGGAGTATTGGAATAGCTATCGTAATATAAACTGTGTCTCATGAATAGATTTAGTTTGATAGTGGTAACTGGGTTGGGGAGATCAGATAGGGCAGGCAGTCGCTCCTTGTAAAGAACTGGTACTCAGCTATATCCGGTTAGACTGGAAGCCGACCCCAACACAGTTGGGAAAAAGGCTCCGAGGGAAAAAAATCGGCAGTGCGTGACAGGTAACTGGCAAACCAATGGCAAGCCAACGGAATGTCATTGGAAAACGATAGATGTCTTATTTTAGTAGCAGAATTCCCGCTAAGGTTAAAACTGCTATTGAGATTCAATTGATATCCAATTGACACATTATTAGATTAGCAGAATTGAGCCCCAGGACAGAAAAGAGCTAATAAAATGTTAAATAGCACCATATATTGTATATTTTTAACGGATAATCGACAACTTTGACAATTTATATTACGACAGCTACTTAATAGTCGATTCACTTTTATTTAATGTTTTGTCTATTTAATTCGAGTCCTTAATTCAAATCATAGATTAAAAAAATGTATATTTTAGTTCAGTATTTCCAGTTTTAAAATGTCAATATGTAAATTCATTCACATTTGGTTTCTATTTATAAAATATAAAAAATATTTCACTTGTAATGAGGAGTCACATTTTTTTTAAATTCATACACTGGAATTCATTCTGCCATTTTGGAATTATATTATCGGTGAAATCTCATTAAGTACTTTTGCCATTATTTTTTTTTTTCAAGAACAATCCAAAAATATCCCTCATTTATTCATTCCATTTAGTGTTTTCCAAGATGGCGGCCTGTGTTATCCAAAATTAACAACATATATCATTGTACTCAATTTTTTAATTCTTCTTTGTAACAAGAACTAACTGTCCAAATTTTACCAAAATCTAAAAGACGGATCAATTATAATAAGCATTTTCACGTTAAAAACTATAGTCACGATAGCTGAGTAGCCATTAGTCCATTTGAGTAAGCACTTAACTAAATGTAAACAATCTTGATACTTTTTATACAAATAACATACATAATTTAACTATCCATCCTCCGAGCCTTTTCCCAACTATGGTGGGGTCGGCTTCATAATTACTACATATAAATATACATATAATTTAACTAAACAAATATATTGTTTTTGTTTAATTAAATTATGTGTAGTAATTATAACAATTGTTTTAGTTGTATGTAAATTTTTAATATATTTTTGAAATAAAATAACTTTTTTTGCTAGTGTGAAAAATAAATCAAATAGAAGTATATACAAATTGATCAAATAATAATTATTTTAGTATTTACATTGATTTTTAGCCGCATTTTATTTTTAAACAGATTTTTTAAATTTTTAAATAAAAAGTCGCAAGTATCAAGATTGTTCACTCCCCAAGCCTATTTCTTGTAAATCAATGTCTCCTCATATGCAATCCAAGATGGTCTGACCGGGCGAAGGATCGTCTGCACAGTGGACATGTGAACGGTCTATGGCCTGTGTGTTTTCTAGTGTGACGGGTCAGCTCGTCGGATCTGGCGAAACGCCACTCGCAGCCGGCCCAACCACAGGAGTAGGGCTTTTCGCCTGGAAAATAGAAAAATATTTATATAAGATATACTTTTTTATTGAGTTTGGAGCTAGGTAACAGTCGCGGTCGATGGGTCGAAGGTTAAGCAACACTTAGATCGGTCGTTCCGTGGATCCTTAAGTTTCAGAAGGACCGCAAAATTGGTGGGTCCTGGCTGTCATTTAAACATCTTTGGCAATCTTTATAGGTAACTAGAAAATATGATATTCTGTCTGACTAAGGTGTCTATATCAGGAAACTTGGGTTGAGAAGACCAGATGTGCAGTTGCTCTAACGTAAAACACTGGTACTCAGCTGCATCCGGATTGACTGTGAAGCCGACCCCAAACACCGTTAGGAAATAGCTAGGTAAATAGATGATGAAGATGATAGGCAGTCGCTTCATGTAAAACACTGGTACTCAGCTGGATCTGTAGGCTCGAAGCCAACTCCGGTATCGTTGGGAAAAGGCTAGGCAGATGACAAAAAACTATCAAAACTTACCAGTATGCGTTCTTTTATGCGCCTTCAAATGCGAACTTTTCGTATAAATCTTATGACAACCAGCCACATCGCATTTATGCAATCTTCTCCTATTTGGAGAATCTTCGTTGTTATTCCTATATTCTTCTCCGTTCTTCTTCAGGTCTTTTGATGTTCGCTGTGTGAATTGGTTTAGGGAGTCTGAGAGAGCATTTTGTAATGCCGTGTTTAGGAGAAATGATTTGATTTGAGCGTCTGTCGTTGGTTTGTGAGGGGGGATAAAAGGGATTAGTGGTAAGTAAGGTTTTGATAGCTCTAGGGTCGGTAAAGGAGTCGGTTGTGTTTGCGTTGGTGGGGGTTTTAGTCTGAAAAGGGGAGAAAATTCTAGTTAGCGTATATCTAGTAATTTTGTCTCTAACCGTCAGTTGCACAAAGCTCCATTTAAGTTAAAGCTTCATTAAATCTATTGCTGACACTTTTTATCTTGTTGACAAAGAAAGAGTCAGCAATAGATTTAAAGAAGCTTTGACTTTAATGGATTTTTGTGCAACTGACGGCTAATAACTTCACGGTAATCAATACATATCATGTTGTTGAACATTTTTTTTTGAAGTAGGTGAAAAAGTATCTCCGGTCTGCTTCGTTTTCGTGGAGTCTGGGCTTTAAAGAGTGGTAAAAAGGTAGCTGATTTACCTATACCGACAAATATAGCCATAAGGAAAAATAGAGGAGCAGCAAATTCCAGTTAAAGTTTTCCATGCTTAGTTTTCATACAGTGTAGCTAGTTTGTTTTTTATTTATTTATCATCTTAATATTAGATGGAACTTACTTGTTCAATAACTGTTTCGGTCTTCTCGCACTTCTGAGATCGGGGCCCATTTTTATTTTAGGCATTTGGTGACTTGAGCTGAAATGAATAAAATTTCAATCTTAATTAGGTTTCTGCGTTAAACACATTAATCTTTAGATGCAAAAATAAGTCTATTGGTCTATTACACCTTCATTCCCAACATTACTTAACTGATTTAAAAGATACTCACTCAAATATTCGTTCGGTAGATGTGGTTTCTTCCCTAGTGATTTTAGATGAAGTAGGAATCGCTCCACCTGTAAATATAAAAAGGAAAAATTAGCAACGGAATTTATTACATAAAATTCGACCCAGCGTTGCTTAACCTGCAAAGTTTGATCGATCCACTTTTACGAATGTTACTTAGCCACGAGTTCTAGTTCATCATCATCTCCCGAGCCTTTTCCCAACTATGTTGGGGTCGTCTTCCAGTCTAACTGGATGCAGCAGAGTACCAGAGCAGCAGTGTTTCGACGGTTCTAGTTAAGAAAATCAACCCCAAGGTAGTTGGGAAATCTGCGTTCTCTGCCGGGGCTGCGGGATTGTTCGCGCGAGTTACCGCGTCCCTGGTACATAAAAGGCCAACGACGGAACACGACGGTTTTTAGTCAGTAAGAGTCTGACACTCCCTCACCGCTGCTAACCCACAGCGGGAGGGGTCATTTGATGATTTTTGACGTCGTTAAAAAATAAAAGGTAGTTGGGAAAAAAGGCTCGGAGGATGATGATGAATTAAGGAAGTCAATAGTTACTGCAAAAAGGGATCCAATTTTAAAGAAAAGAAATAAATAATCCTTGCACACGATTAGCTAGTTTTTACGGTAGCCATCACGTCAATAAGTGAAATGCTTTAGTTTTTATGTCACCGACGATCGGTGCGCAAACGCATGGTCACGATATAGGATTTCAGAGAAGGTCCATTTTACAAAAATTCCATTAGATTTTTTAGAAAAAAAAAAATAATAATAACCTATCTAATTGTAACCTTTATTTATTATTGTTTTGAGAACATGACATACAACAACTATGTAGAAAGATAAGTTTAAACCACAATTGGGTTACCTTCCAGGGTTCTTGGGTTAGCTAGAAAATATATAATTTGTGAGATGACGGCAGACAGAAGAGAATGGAAGAAGAAAATATGCTGCGCTGACCACGAATAAAAAATTGGAATAAGGGCAGAAGGATGATGATGGTTACCTTGAAGTAAACTCTAATCAAAATTAAGCTTTTAATTCATGGAAATATTTTACAGGGTCAGAAAATAACCGGGCATCTTTTAAAGAAGCTCATTCAGTCAGTTTCAAAATTGTTGAAAACATAGTTATCGGTCAAATAAATCTCCCTTTCTTTTCCTTTGGTTTTCTGTATTTCCTACTCTGTGTGAGCAAATTTTTTTACTAAACGTACAATTTAGGTGCGTGCGCGCCGACGGCGGCGGTATACGACAAAGGGACTTCGTTTTTATTGGCAAATACCGCTTGCAGTGGTAATAGGGTTTTAGAATTAGATAAAAGTGTTTGGTAAATAGATTAAGGAAGGTAAAAGTTATAATATTATCTATCAGAGTTTTCTTTCATAGAAAATGTTAGTCTTACTTTCACGCCAAAAGTACTGAACCAATTAAAATGTTCGGTACACATATATTGCTTAAATAATCCAGGAGCGGGAAGTAGCTCCGTCTGAGGTCTGTTAGAGCTGCTGGGAACAGCCAAGTTTCTAGCTGCTGGCTTGGTTACAAATTAATATTCCTCCGTTGAAAAATAGTGTTTAATTGTACCAAGTAGGTTTTGGTTTAGTTTTTTTAACGTGCATAGTCAATAGCATCACATGATTAATTATGCCCATTTTGAATTGATCTTTTAAATATCACATGCACTTCTTTTACTTTTTAGAAAATTTGTTAAACCTTTGACAACCCTAGCACCAAGTAGAACTCGATAGAGTCTAGCAAAGAATCACAAGAATGCAGTAAATGGTTTAGTCTATGGTTTAATTCGTGGCTATTTAGTCTGTGATGTGATTGATGGATTTACTTTTTTTCTTTTTCTATTGCTACCTAGATAGGCTTAGTACATACTCCCTTTTTACAGTTTGAGGCTTCCTTTCACTCAAACTAAAATATTTTGAAAACTACCAACGCCAGGAAAGAATGTAGCCTATGTTATCCTTATGTATAAATAAGCTATATTACTGCCAAGTTTTTTCAAAATTCCTGTGTTAAATTAAAGCGTAGTTTCGCAATAAACATAACATATTGGTTGAATGATCTCTCTCCGGTGGTGTCGGATTGTTGTCCCATCGCGCTATAAGAGTGAAGGAATAGAGAGTGCACCTGTGTCCAAGCAAATGTGCGTGCACTATAATATGTCCTGCGCAGCGCAGCTAGGGCTGCCATCCGTCCGGGTTTCCCCGGATTTGTCCTCGTTTTGACCCTGTCCGGGGGACGTCCGGGCGGGTTTTCAAGAAGCGTCCGGGGAAAACCCGGACACTTTTCATGTAAGAAAGCAACTTACTGTATTTACGTATCTATCGGCATTATGATATGATACAAAACACTAACTTCATTCAGTGTAAGAGTACCCGTCCGGGGAAAAAATGCGATTTACGTCAAATGTCCGGGTTATTTTTTACTCTTTGTCCGGGTTTGGCGAAATTCGAGATGGCAGCCCTAAGCGCAGCTGATCTGCTTAGAGAGAACAGTCGCCGTGGCCACTAATTTTAGTAGGATGTATAGACTAGATTCATGTCGAACATAGCCTTACATTTCTACTATTTGCTTGTCCACGCTTACTAAAAACACTTAAATCAGAAAATACACGGTTGTACCAGAATAGTGGTACATTTAAAGGCTGTAGATTTGTTGTGTTAATTCTAACTTTCCTTTGTAAACATATATGCGTTTCACTGGTTCGTAAAGCTCAAACACTATTACATATGTACTCAATGGTAACGCCTCTTTTTCGTGAATGGTAAATAGTCTTATATGTGTCCCGTTCCGCTGTGGGTGCAGCGTGAGGGAGTGTCAGACTTTTACTGACTATAATCCACCATGTTCCTTCTTAAGCCCTTTGTGTACCTACCAGGGCCACGGTAATTCTAAACTTTTGTGCGTATATTTTGGGAGACAAAAGGAGGTCTATGTATCTCTGGATATATATATGGTCTATGAATTTGAAAGTAACTGTCGTGCTTTCACGCCAAAACTACTGAACTGATTTAAATGAGTCCACAAATAGTCCACTCTAGACGCTAAGAAAGGATAATGTACGTAAAAAAAATGTAGGCTATATGTTCATAAAATATGCAGCCACAGTTTCTCCAATTTTTTATCCGAATGCTGGTAGTAGTTCCCTACGGACGTGGGTGAAACCGCGGGGAATAGCCAGTACCTACTCATTTATATGTTACAGTGTTGTAACGGTAATACCTAATTAAATTCTAATTGGTCAAGGCTGACACTGCAATTGTCAAAAACTGATTACAAACGGACGTACAACATTACAAAATCATTAGGCCTATTAATTTAAAGATTGTCGATATGAAATTATTGCTATAATTATGTGCTAATTAGCTGTAAAAAATATTGGTGTCGGATATTTTAAGTTATTAATATTAATGTGTTTGTAATATGTTTCGCTAAACGGTTTGGACGCGTCAAATCGAAAATAATTATAACACGTCCTATTAAAGTTGACTGGAAGGATGATCAAAAGGTCTTTTTAATTATTAGCCGACTAGCTGGTGCCCGCGACTTCGTCTGCGCAGGTTTAGTATTTCGAACAATATGTTTACAAATTGTAGCCTATGTGTTATTCTGATGTATAAGCTATATTATTGTAAAGTTTCATTAAAATCCATTCAGTAGTTTTTGCGTGAAAGAGTAACAAACATCCATACATCCATACATACAAACTTTCACGTTTATAATATTAGTAGGATAATTATGAAATACTAGCATCCACCAGCGGTATCACCTTCCTCAGGTAACAATTTCCGTCACCCGGATAAAAAGTAACCTACTTCGATAAATGGGCGATCTAAAAACATTGCAAGAATTTTTCATATATGTGTACTTGCGATTAGTTAGTTTAGTTACTTGTGAGATGACGGCATATAAAGTATGGAAGAACATACCTCGCTGCAACAATCTCAAATAAAATTCAGATAAAATCAAAAAGCGTTTATAAAGAAAATCATGACTTTTCGAACGTCAGAATTACATGAGGCAGTCCAAATTGCGCTGGTTGTAAAGACAGACATGAAAATCTGCGAACTCGAAGAGAAAGATGTCCTGGATAGAACGAAGTGAAAGAAGAAGATACGGAAAGCAGACCCCGTCACAAGACGGGATAAACGCTAAGAAGAAAAAGTCCCAAAACCCTTCACCACGTCCTATGTATTATTATTAGTTGTTATACATTTTTGTATCTCGGCAGTTATCTACCGGGTTTTGTAGGTTAGCACGGGCCGAAGCCAAGTGCTAGCCTATGTGTCTTGATTGCGGGTTGTATGTGTGTTTAATGTGGTATGATTGTGTGTGTGTTGGCTGTGCGATTGAATGTGTGCTGTGTGTGATTATTGCAAGGAGGAATAAGATAAGGGCAGGGAGGTGATTTGATTTGATCCTGCTATTACCACGTCCAAACAAACAAACTTAAAGCTTTATAATATCAGTACAGATATAAAATAAAACAAGTACTTTCACAGAACCGTAGTACAAGCATTGCAACACCGATGGTCATAACTTAGTTTCGAAGATTCTGAGTGGCCCAATTCTCACGATTTACATACAACCAATGTGCTACTGGAACGAAGAGATGGTGACTCGCTAGTTTTGGTCTACAATTCTAGATCGAAAGATTTAGGCTTGTTTTGGTGGGAATGTCTTGTTAAGGGATTGTAGAAAGTTATCTTGGTTTAGTTGTGTAATAAGTAATTTAGTGGTATTTTCGTAAAATATTGATACACGTACTACATTGTGTGATCTACTACCTATATAAAAATAAGTCGGGTTTCCTTCCTGACGCTAAAACTCCAGAACGCACGAACCATTTTCCATGGTTTTGCATTCGTTGGAAAGGTCTCGGGCCTCGGGCTCCGTGCGATTTATACAAATATAAAACAAAAAAAATCATAAAACGAAGTTCGCCAGGTTTGCTAGTTTATATACCCGAGTTAGGTTTGTTATTTTATATACCCGAGGTTGTTTATTTGAAAGAGCTAATCTCAAAAAAAAACGGGGCCGTTTTGAAAAATATTTCAGTATCAGGTAGCCAATTTATGAAGGGAAGCTATATACCTACTTAAAGGCTACTTTTTATACAGGTACGTGAAGAAATACCAGTATTTAAAATGGATCGACTGTTCACGGCAAAACATAGCGCACTTTTTTTGTGATAAGATCCTCATTTCATACCTATGTTTGACAAATAAATATTGTGCTACTGGACCGAAGAGATGGTGACTCGCTAGTTTTGGTCTAGAATTCTAGATCGACGGATTTAGGTTTGGGTTTCGGTGGGAATATCTTGTTAAGGGATTGTAGAAAGTTATCTTGGTTACGTCATTATTTATTTAAGTATCATTTTCGGTATAATTTCGAAAATACATACCTAATGATTTTTTGATCTACCAGCAAGGTACTCAGTGGCGTGCACTTGGAGAGGCCTATGTCCAGCAGTGGACTGCGATAGGCTGATGATGATGATGACTCAAATTTTTACTCTTGATCGCCTTGTCGTGCCATTATCACAGGCTACCATCCGTTATCATCGAGTTTTTAGATTTTTTTGCAATGCAGCGCCTTTTTTGTACCTACAGCGGGAGGAATTTCAGACTGGCTAAAAATCTTTGGCAGCCTGGAGTCTAGAAGTTGATGGTGTTACACCCCCGTTAGAGACTTTAAATCGTCGTCAACGACTATTACCTTCTTGCAGTTTTAAAATTCAGGCGGATTTGACAAAAATCTGTCTTTGTCAGGCTGGTTCGATAAAACCAACTAAAAAGCCAAAAAAAATAGAATACGAAAAAAAAAAAAAAATAAGAGACGAGTAAAGGATTACTATTTATCATCATGAATGACATTTATATTTGTATGTATTATATATATTTTTTATGTGTATTATGTTTATGTATTGTGTAGTTTTACTACATATATATGTTTAGTATATTGTTATTTTATATATGTATATATATATTTTTTTTTCTTTATTTATTAATGTTTGTTGTGCACTTTTTTGAATCTACCCTACCACTATCGAATCTCTCTATGGCTTTAAGGTTGGCTGTAAGAGAACCCAATTCTGGGTTAAGCTCGCCATTGTACATAAACTGTCTGTATTTTTATATATTTGTTGTTAAGTGTGCAATAAAGAATAAATAAATAAAATACAAATGCAAAATGACTTAAGAAAGGCCAGATGGCTGAACCTAGATAAATCAGCAGCTTTAGAACGTAAAAACAAAGACAGCCCCCAAAACGCCCCCCCTTCACCACTTCCTACGTACCAGCAACACATGTCTGTCTCTTACTACCCCGTATAAACAAGTGAAGGGCGATAACACTCCAGTATGAACGCCTTTCTAATGGCCATACTGCGCATAGATAACATCTCCACTGGATATGGCAAGGGATTCTATTAGGCCATATCTGCACAGGCAGGCTGCTTGCTTAGATCTACTAAACACAGAATCTGAGTTAGTTGGGAAAATTTATGACATCTGTTTTCCTTATTCCTTGTACTATTTACATGTTAACAACAAAAATATACCTAGCTCCCACATGCAGTTTTACACTTATCTGACGTAAACGCTATATTACTGCTAAGTTTCGTCGACATCCATTCAGCAATGTTTATATCTTAGTGTAATTTGTCACATCTAGTATACTTTATATCTGCGTAACGCATGTTGACATACTCGAATCAATATAGGTTTGTAGTGCATACCGTTTTGTCCAAGCCACTTAGCCACGCAACGGTTTACCGTGGCTACAAATTAATGGTTAACCAGCGAGGTTACTGAGTAAAAAACTTGGTAATCTGTCGTTCATGCAGCAATTCATCTGCCTAGACTTTGCTAACTATATTAGGGTCGGCTGCTGATCTAACCAGATGCAGCTGAGTACCAGTATGCCACACGGAGCAACTGCCTATCTGACCTCTTCAACCAACCCGATACCCCTAGTAAGACTGATTTTCAGACTTTTTGAGTACCCGTAACGACTGCAAAAGATGTTCAAATGACAGCCGAGACATCCATTAAATATGCATTTCGAAACACGGGAGAAATTCGTCCCTAAAATAAGTGTGCAGAAGTGAAAAGATAAGCAATTTAAATCATAGAATTATCTGTGTAAGAGATAGCTAAAGACATAACCTTAAGATGCAACTCAATAAATTAAATGCAATCCTTTAAACAGCAATAATTAAACCAAAAATATATCCCCTTTAACTAGGACACATAAAACAAATACTTTAACTACCAACCGTTCTATTTCCCAACCAATAAACTTCAGTAACACGTCCGGGATCGAACCAGGAACGTCATCCAGTCTAATTTACTGAGATACAGTTAGTTACCATGGAGAACAAAATGACTAGCGGAGGTGCCATAACGGACCGCGGAATTGTTCGAAAGAGTTACCGCGGCCCTGGTACATAAAGGTCTTAAGAAGGTATATGGTGGGTTTTAGTCAGTAAGATTCACTTTCTTATGCTGCTAAACCACAGCGGGAGGGGTCTGATTTGATGATTTCCCATAAAAAAGATGCTATGATGGATAATCGCCTTAAAAATAGCGCGCCAAAATGCGTGTTACTGTTTTTGTTCTTTTACACCTTTTTTGGGCTCAATATTTTTTTGTAATACCAAAAATCGCTGACTATCATCCAATTAGGCTAGAAGCCGACCCCAAACATAGTTGGGAAAAGGCTCGGGAGATGATGATATCTAAAAATCGTTGACAGATGTTCCAAAGGATCCCAACGCCGCCTCAGTTCACTTGTATCAGATCGTTTTAGTCATGCTCACCCTACATATTCGACCTAAAAGAAGGCGCCAGACCTACCTGCATTATAGCATCTCTTCATCATTCCTTACTCCGTGGTTTAGTAGCACACTTTCACTATTCCACTGAGATGCAGATCTTGGCGATTTTAACGTTTACGCAGTTCGGCTATAAAGACAGCGATTAAATTGTATTGTTATTTGTGTGTAAAAGTCGTCGTTTATTTATTAACTGTCGTGGCTAAGTAACAGCCGCACGGATCGATCAGTTTTAAGGTTAAGCAATTGTTGTCATGGTGAGATGCTTCGAGGTACAGAAGGCACGTGAAATTGGTGAGTGTTAGCATGTACACTGTGCTCTGAAACTTGCTAGCGGGAGGATCTAATGAGCGCATCCGGATTCGTAAATTATAATGTAAATACATTGGGAAATAAGATATCTAAAATTACAGCCGTGTTGGCCGTAGTCTGGGTGTTACGATATGTAGCTACGTGTAGTTTATCAGTAGTGTTATGGCACCCTTAACATAAGTTAATTAATAACTTACCATGGGGCTAACCGACCGTGAACATTATTAAAATATGTTAGCTTATCGTTTATTTAATGGCCCCATGACCATATAGTGTCCACTCCGGTTGCAGAGTTTGGCCGATAGAGGGCGACTACCGACTTGATTAGCTCGGTCGGACTTTCAATAGGGTGTAAGTTATGGGCTTAAAGCGATAACAGATAACTATATGAAGCGGCAAGTATTATTAGCCATAACAATTTATAAATTTACCTATGTGCATGATGTATTTGTTTTTCTGAAAAATATGACTGGGGACAGTAACTACATTACTTATCATATTAGCTGGTAAGGCTCGTGACTTAGTGACGGTAGCAATGGCCGATCGGTCATAGGGTTAAACGCTTAGCACGGTCGGTTTATAGAGCGGGAGCCATCTTACGTTGACGAGTACCTCCGTCTTTCAGAAGGCACGTTACATTGGTGGGGTACCTATCAGTGGTCATTTGTACATCTTTTACAGTAAAAGGTACTTAGATGTCAGTAAACTTGACAACCAGTCATGCCTAGGAATAAAAGAGTCACTGTTGAGGATGCAGTTGCTCCATGAGGCACCCTGTACTCGGCTGCATCCAATAAGACTATAATTCTACCTCAGCATAGTTGGGTAAAGGCAACCGATGATGAGGTAATCTGTCTACATGGGCATATAAATTAGCTTGGTTTTAAAAGAAGTTTAAAATCGCTACATCTCATAACACACAACACAAACAAACAGACTCTCACAGTGTGTAGTTACGCGCGAATTTATTCGCTCACAGACATTGTTACTGTTTGTTGCGAAATGTAGGCTCGTTGTGCACTGTTAGTGAGGCGATGCGATGATGCAGATAGCGGTAAATTGTTGTAGGACGTTTTGTGGGAAATAGAATCAGGGATATATGGAATCTTTTTTAAACTTTTGTGACAATTGTGACAAAACCTTTCCAATTTCCTGACTCCTTCTAAGTATAGAAATTGTTGTCACCCTCTTCTTTTCTTTTACAATCTTAAGGGGTCTACACACCAAAGCCGCTGACCCGGCGGCACAGCCCGGCGGCACGACTGCCGCGGCATGTGGTGTTCTAGTAATTGTCAAATACTCTATGAAAGCCGGCGGCATGATTGTACAAAATACGGCCGGCGGGTTGGGCCGCCGGGCTGTGCCGCCGGCATCAGCGGCTTTGGTGTGTAGACACCTTTAGACAAAATCTGAGCCTCATGCGAAAGAGCAAACTAGCTTACGGATCGACTGATTGTATGAAATTATTGCTGTCCATGGTTGCCGGCCTTTTAAAATGGAGTACTTTTTTTATATATTTGAAGGTTACCTCAAGAATCGAAAATATTAAGGAAATGATTTTAACCTGCATTGCTAATTATTAGATTTATTGAAAATGTCTGGTTACCTTCATCTTCTTATCATAGGATGAGCTACTTTAACCAAATGAAAAGAGTTTTCTCAAATTCGCCTCGAGGCCTCTGACGTCACAGTGTCACCACTGCGAAGCCACGGTGGATACAGCAGAGCACACACTTCAGGTGTGCTCATCGTGGGCTGAACCCCGCCGCGCCCTGATGACAGTGGTCGGGAACGACCTCTCGCTTCCCAGCGTGATTGCCGCCATGCTGGGAAGTGAGGAGGCATGGGAAGCGGTAGCCTCCTTCTGTGAGGACATCATGTCACAGAAGGAAGCGGCGGAGCGCATGCGGGAGAACGACCCTCTCGCGGTGCCGCTTCGCAGACGAAGAAGGGGCAGAAGACGACAAACACGATGTCCGTCCCCATCCGCCCCGGGGGGTGATCAGCGGGCGACAGGCACGGGGGCGCCACCGCCTGCATCACAAGGATCAACCCCTGCGCTCCGGCCATTATAAGGACCCTTCCCTACTAGGGGGAGGTATGAGGGGCCTGCCGTAAGGCGGGCAATCGCCGGTGGGGGACTGGACGCCATAGATTCCCAGACCCCCTCCACTCAGGCGAGGTCGGAGTGCCGCTGGGCCTTTTTAGTGGGTATACCGATTTAACCGGGGAGTCCCACATACCCCTCTCCCGTCCCCCGACGGGAAGGGGATGCGTAATAGCATTTTTAGCCCAGCGACAACAAAAAAAAAAGGCCTCTGACGTGGAATTGTAACTACTACTATCGAATAGCATTCAGTAACACTTCGTTGTGAAAATACACCATTTATACACCAGTCTCTATATCCTTATTGCTAATCATTAAACAGACCATTTACGATAAGCATCACTACCACTTCACGCACGTTAAGATCGATAGCGTATAGCTTGTAGTATCGCGACGATCGGCGATGTTAACCGAAATGCTTGTACGGTTAACGAGAGAATGTATTATGCTTTTAAGCTGGGAAGCTGTCGTTTTAAGGCCATTCCCTATATTCGATCTATCCATTGAATTGATCACTAGAGATAGAAATTTTGACATTAGCCCCATATAAGTAACTAGCTTCCGCCCGCGGGTTCGCCCGCGTCCAAGAGAACTCTTCAAAAGTTCGGGATAAAAGCTATCCTATGTTCTTTCTCAAGGTCACCTCTATCGCTGTACCAAATTTTATTATGATCAGCGAAAGCATAACAGACAGACAGACACACAGAGTTACTTTCGCATTTATAATATTAGTAGGGATAGTAGGGATGTCAAATTACTATCTCTGGTAAGTAAATCCATGGATAGATAGAATATTGGGAGCAGCTATTAGAGGTAAGGATTTCGTTTTTGGGAAGTTTCTCCCATAAGATATGTATCGCTATACTTTATAGCGTATAGCTTGCAGTATCGCGACGATCGGCGATGTTAACCGAAATGCTTGTACGGTTAACGAGAGAATGTATAATGCTTTTAAGCTGGGAAGCTGTCGTTTTAGAGGTAAAGATTTCGTTTTTGAGATATATGTTTTTGGTGTATAATTTGTTACAAGTGTTTCTAGGAATCTACTTGCTATAATTTTTTTGGTTGTACAATGTACCTAAAGGAAATATATGTAGGTGTAAATTTTCTACAAAATGATGCAGTTTCGTAATATATACGAATAGCCTTTAACCATCGCATCGAGGAGTTCCCGCATGAGAATACGCCGGCGGTTTCACCCGCTTCTTCCCGTTCCCGGACAAAATACATATAGCCATGTTATTCGGGGACAGCTGTAATTAAATCGATTCAGTAGTTTCGGAACCTGTAGGGCTACACAAAAATGTTTATTCCTTCTTTTTAGTATCGTATTGATGTATTGTTACTTGAACTGAATATCAATGAAACGAATTATCAGCCTGAGAAAAGAGATAGGATACTTTTTATCCGTGTGCTGGAAATAGTTCCCTCAAGACGAGGAAGAGTAACATTAAATACATGCCTAGTAACAACAGCAAACAAAGCCTATGTAACAATATTGCAACAAGAAAACAGCCGAATTAAAATGCATGAGTTTCATTTAGTTTTTTGGCTATTACACATTGTTACAGTAAATTCGAGGAAACTAAGTGATGGCTGGAAGCGATTATAGTTCGTTATCGAATTATTGTAAACTGTTTGTATGAGGTGTGGTTTGATTAATCTATTATCTACAGAAAATGTGGAGTTTGGTGCACGCTCCTGCCTCACAGACACGAAGAGGATTTGAAAAAGAAATCACGCTCATCATCTCCTGAGCCTTTTGCCCAACTATGTTGGGATCGGCTTCCAGTCTAACCGGATGCGGCTGAGTACCAGTGTTTTACAAGGAGCGACTGCCTATCTGACCTTCTCAACCTAGTTACTTGGGCAATTCAATGCCCGTTGGAAAGACTGGTGTAAGGCTTACTGGCTTCTGACTACCCGTAACGACTGCTAAAGATGTTCAATGACAACAGGGGCTTACAGTTTAACGCGCCCTCCAAAAATAGTTACTCAGCAGTGCCGCACGCTGAATAATTGTATATTACAATAATGTACATAGTTGTATTAAACTAGGTTTCATGTTATTTTTATTTCAGTCAAAATTACCTACTAAAGTAATAGTATCACTGTGATATCACTCTTGCGTATTGGTGCAAACCGCGTGAAAATTAATGCTTAATTTTTGAGCTTATCGCAAATAAACGGACAGACAGACGCGACAAACTGTGTATTAACACAGCAATAATATATTAACCGTATAACAATTATGTAATACCAACTTAAGTTATCTAAGTAAGTTCTAAGTAACAAATGACCGTATTACAAATTCAAAGATAAGATATTTATTGGATTACAAACATTTAAGATTTGTGATCTAGTAGTAAAGTACTAATTGACTCGCATTCATTAATGTTGAGACATCGCCCTAGTTGTGGTGATCCGGGAATCGAACGTAGGGTTATATGGTCAGCAGTTTACATTAATAACACTAGCCTCCGTCAGCACTTTCACGCGCGTCCCGTGGGAACTACTCGTACCTAAACCTTTTTAGCCGATTAACGGTCTATCTAATAATATATCTATAATTGTAACCTAATAAATCATACATCATCACTTGTAAAGCCATGTACAAACAGAAAGTAATAAACGATTTATTTATTTATATAATAATTTTCAAAATCACTTCAGTAGACTCCGTGATTAACCCTAGTACTGCATAAACTTTCTTTAAAGCCAAAGGTTTTTATTTCATTATATTTTATACTTCTGTGCTAATCATAAAGCTGAAGAGTTTGTACCCTAAAGGCTCCGAAACTACTGAACCGATTTAAAATTATCTTACTGTTGGAAAGCTACACTCTTCCCGAGTGATCTCCACATACATGAAGTAGATTCCAAGAGACGTGGTTGAAACCACAGGAAACAGCTATTATCAAATAAACTCAATAATTGTAAATACATAACCTAAAATTCTGCTTGGCCCTTTAAGCCCTATAGGTATCTTGTAAAGCAAGTTATAACGAAACATAATTCTGTCATCAAATCGGTTAATTATTATAAATTATAATTTATTATATTCTCCCAATAAGGTCGTGAGCTAGACTGGGTAATGGGCAGGACATAGTCATAAGCGTAAGCGGGCTTATAAGCGGTTCTCTAATAGCGTTTCAGTGCTGCCTGAACTTTGTTATTTTTGTGTAAATAATTCATGATACATGATAATTTGTTTGCATATTTTCAGAAAGATTGCATCAAAATCAATACAGCCAACAATTGAAAACTCACAGTACAAATATGACGCTATCAAAATGTGTCGCGTGTTTTGCCACGCGCGGAAAAACTGTGTGTATAATCCGCCAGTGTGAAAGCGCTGTTACACTTTTTGCTATTTTGTTTGTCTATTGATTAATACTCAATTCTTTTCTGCATGATAGGAAACCTGTGCCCAGCAACTAAACGGGACGACATAAAAGCTGATGAGGATTTTTCTCACTCAAAATCACTCCGCTCTTCTAAGACCTCACCCTCGATCCAAGATTAAGTTATAAATAAGTATCCCAGTGGCAGTAACAGCGACATAACTTATATTTAAGTTAAATAAGCACGGGTGATGTCACTTAGGGCTACGTACGGTAAACGTTTGCCAATACTTAGCTAAGTTAGCTTTAAGTTACGTTTAAGGGAATAGGTAGCTTAGGGTTATCTGAGTACTTAAGTAGATTTGCTGTATCAAGCGATTTTATAATATTACTAGCTTCTGGACACGTCTCGTGGGAACCACAAGGCCACCCGGAAAGTATCTTCCTATCAATGAGCTACCTAACACTGAAAGATGTATTCCAATTGGTCTAGTAGTTTCTGAGATTGCGAGTTCAAGCCAACAAACTACTTGTCTTTCCGAAAGCCTGAAAATCTGACAACTAATCTTACAAAGATGTGTCGGGTTGCCCGGCTAACTGGGTTGAGAAGGTCACTCAGTCGCTCCAAGTGGCTTACTGTTACCCAGCTTCAACCGGTTAGACATGGGCTCCTTATATTTTTTTGGGAAGGGGCAGAGGCTGGAAAAAAACTCCCAAAAGTAATTTTGCCATATTTAAAAAAACTACACACCATAACTTTTATATTTAGGAACTCAGTTACTCCTAGAAGTAATACCGACTTCTGCCACGAAACGAGACATTTCCCAAATTGATGAATGCAACATAAATAAATAGCGCGCATCTAAATAAGCCGCGTGTTTGAGTAACATCGCTCGCAACTAGGACGAGATGCTGCACCCACTGTACGCTAGTGATGTGCGGTGTTATCGATAAATAGTGAACTATCGATAAGATTTTTCTCGCTATTTTATATTTTACCCACCAAGCTTCTGAAAATTATATATGTACTTGAAATCAGTTTATTTAGTTGTTGGTTTAATTTAAAGCACATGAATATTCTCTTGTTTTCTCCCAAAAGGGTTACGTTTTGAATTTACGGTCACAGTTTACTGGGAAAGCACGTTTCTTTGCATCACTAGGTGAAGCTTTTAGTAACAGTCATTTATTATCTGCGAGTAACATAAGCTATATTTTATCCCGATGCGGGCAGTAGCTCCCACGGGACGCGGGTGAAACCGCGGGAAAACGGCTAGTATTAAATATATAAATCAGAAATTGATTCAACATTAATTCCTTACATTCATAATATCAGTAACAAGACATAGTTTTTTGCTTCAATATATTTGAATAATCATACCGCAAACCACATTAACACGAATAAAGTTATAAATATCCTTGTAATTAGTTCAAAAAGGGCCAAACAATCAAAGCAAGCGCCTGCAATTATCTCAGTAGTTAATTTAAAAAAACAGTCGACAAACTGAAGATTTTCTCGCTAAGTAATAAACACCGGATTTCATAATTTAATGTATAAATGAATAAAACTTCTACTATCTTACTAAGTACTGTTAAGGAGAATGGTTCAACTTCATCATCTGGCTAGCCTTTTCCCAAATATGTTGGGGTCGGCTTCCAGTCTAACTAGATGGAGCAGAGTACCAGTGTTTAACAAGGAGCAACTGCCTATCTGATCTCCTCAACCCATTTACCCGGGCAACCCTTAGGCACTTAAGACTGGTTGTCAGAGTTACTAGCTTCTGACTACCCGTAACGACTGTCAAAGATGTTCAAACGACAGTCGGGACTCACCAATTTATCCATCCTGCCCTCCCAAACACAGTCATTGGTGTCCAATATATACTTAGTACATACAAACTTAGAGAAGTTGCATTGGTACTTGCATCACCTGGAATCAAACCCACACTCATACTTAAGAGGTTGGCCAGCTAGGCCACCACGATTTTTTAATAGATAATACTCAAACATTTTATTTAGAATTTCGCGCTAAAAATCACAGTATTCACCTTAATGTATAAATTAGACTCCTATCTAAAACTACGGTTAATAAATAACAATTACTAAAAGAGACCAAAAGTCGCGTGCTGGGACATCATTATCTGATGATATCGATAAATCAATAGCGTAATTTGAGGTTGAACTGAAATAATTATACAAATTGTAATAAATCGATAGGTAATGGAGTTGGAAATCACTGTGATCATACATACTTTCTTGCGTAGGGGCAAATTTTGGGAAAAAAAAAAGTTTTGTTTGATACAATTGTTTTCGAGCGGGGAAATCATCAAATGTCTTTTAATGGAGTGTGATCAACTAAAATTAGAAAACTATAGACACCTTTATAACCTACATTTCAGTCCGTATCCTCGGCACAATAGTTTTTAGTTTCGTAAATATACGAAGTACGAACAAGTACGTAAGCTTTACGGGCTAGATAAATTACCTGGGTACAAAATTGATTTTTCTTTCATTCCTGTCTAGTTTCTTGCAGATCAGTCTAAAGTTTCTAGTTTCTTGGGGAACCGTGCTAAGTTCTTAGAGCTCCTTAATTTTTGTTTAAAACTAAGCTGTTTGTTAACTATTAAGACTACTAGCCCGCTTTAAAACTATTTCCCTTTATCATTATCAATCGAGAAAGGCTTTATGACACTTTTTATCCAGTGTGCGAAATAGTTTCCACGGGACGCAGTTAAAACCGCTGGCGGAAGGTAATAGACCAATATGTACAAAAAAAAACGATTTTCTGTACAAATCTACTATTTATATAACCTTGAATTTAATTTAGGTCGATAATAATTAAGTGTTATTATCATAATGGCACTTTTGTTACGGAGTGGATATTAGGTTATTTATGAAAACACGCTAAGCGTTTAACTATTTATATCTGTACTAGAAAACTCGTAGTGAAAGATATTTCTGTCTATATCTCATTTATTATGAAACATTAATCAACTATGCCTTGATTTTGAGGTTCGTATGAACAGTAAGTGTACTACAACATGGATGGACGATCTGGCCAAGGTTGCCGGGAAGCAGTGGATGCTGGTTGCTGCAGACCAGCAAAGTGGCGAACCTTGGGGGAGGCAGCAGTCCAGGACTTTTCGTATCTATAATATCATATCTCCTAAATTATCTCTTAAAACTGATCAATATATTTCAATAATAATGGCGTCCATTCCGATTGCCAGCCACAGAGGCTGCTCTAAGTAAGCAGATCAGCCAGCTCCGCAGGACATATTATATATAGCGCACAAGCATTTTGCCCTACAAATATATACTTAATCTACAAAACAATAAAGTTTAACAGAAAATAATCTAAAGATTTCATGACACATAGCAATCTAATTAAAACTGCAACACTTTATTCTCACAATTTCATAGAAAACAAGTTGTTTTGAGCAAATTAGAAACATTATCATTTTAATTAATTTGTTGTTACTTACGTAAGTTATTGGCAATTATCCTTTAATAGCGCTACTTATAAATAGGCAAATTGTTAACAATTAGGATCAATAAATCATTAAAAACCCTCATTATTTCTAATTTGAAAACTGATTAAAATTTTAAAACACTGTCGTTTTACGGCCGTTCCTAATATTCTGTTCTTCACTATTTGTTGATTTGTTTACTAGATATAGAATCTTTACATTAGCCTCATACACAAATAATGTTAAATTCCTAAGCTCTAGTAGCTAAACAACAGATAATTCTATTATTTTTCTATTCAATCTAATTATGTAATTTTATTCATATACCTCAAGATCGAATGAGTTGTAGGGAATTATAAATAAAGACGCTACACCACAAACGCCTCTTTTAAACATATGATATAAAATTCTAACTTATTATATGCCTAGCCTTTTTCCAACTATCTCAGATTCCAGTCTACCCGGACGCAGCTGAGTACCAGTTATACACAAGTAGGAACTAAATTTAAAACTATCGACAAAATTTTATCGATACACGTCCCAGCACTAGTCTAAATTCAAAGAACGGTAACATCACGACGGGCGCGGCAGATGGACTGCACATCGATACGCGATTACACATACAAACAAACCACGGAGAATAAAATCACTAGCAGAGGTGCAATAATGGAGCCGGGGCCGCGGGATTGTTTGAAAGAGTTACCGCAGCTCTGGTACATAAAAAGCCTAGAAGGAACGTGGCTCACAGCGAGAGAGTCATTTGATGATTTACCATCGAAAAGAGGTGCCATAGCGAAAAATCTCCTAAGAAAGAAGCGCGCCAACATGCAGGTGTAAGGGGACGAGGAACGTTACTGTCTTCGCCCTTATTCGCCTTCTTCGGATCCAACCATTTTTGTAATACCAAAAATCATTAACAGATGTCTCAAAGAACCCGAACTCTTTAGTTCTCTCTTAACCGATCGTTTTGATCATGATCCACAGTAAAGATCTAGAAGAAGGCGCCTGACCTATTAGCATTAAAGGTAGGATTTTTTATGGGAAACCATCAAATGAATCCTCCCGTTGTGGGTCAGCAGCGTGAGGGAGTGTCAGACTCTTACTGACTAAAACCCATCATGTTCCTTCGTAGGCCTTTAATGTATCAGGCCCGCGTTAACTCCTTCGAACAATTCCGCAGGCCCTGCATTATGGCGTCTCCATATATCTTTATTTACTCCGTGATTCAAACACATAGAAAGTGAGCTGTTTGTAGGATAAACTTTTGACTTAAACATAAGTTACGTGCCTATAAAGCTAAGAGGGATGGGTAGGAATGCTGTTTGATGCACCGACTTACGTAAAATGATGGAAAGCTTTTATAACGAATTAAAATAAACAGTACAATATTTGAAGAATATTTATTTGTCGGTAAAGCTAGAGCTATAAACTTAAAGGTACCTCATCATCTGCCTAGCCTTTTTCCAACTATGTTGGGGTCGGCTTCCAGTCTAACCGGATGCAACTAAGTATGTAGTGATTTACAAGGAGCGACTGTCTATCTGACCTCTCTTTCAGGTCTATTCCTCTTGGTAAAACTGGTTGTCAAATTTTCTAGCTTCTGAACACTACGCGTTTTCAGAAGCTAAAAAGTGCCAGATGTACAAATGATAGCCGGGACCCACCAATTTATTGTGTCATCCGAAACAAGAAACAACAATCAAGAATTCGTCAGGACAAGCCAGTCCATACTGCCATGGACCGACCGTGTCAAGCGTTACGTGACCTAAGATAGATCGATTCTTCACTCGATTTAGCTTAACCACTAGCTCTTCTAAACTTTAAGGTACTTATTGAAACTAAAGGGGAGCTCCTGACAAAGAAGATAGGTAGATTTTCAAAGGGTCTTAAACAGCATCAGCATTTTAAGTACCGCATCGACCTTTTAATTTAAATAAACGTATTAATTTTATTGGTAACAATAAAATAATAATTAGGTACTAGGTACCGGTATAGCATTGATTTTAATTGTTTACACAAAGTGGATCTACCAATTTGAATGGAAAAATGGAAAACAACTATTGGTACTGTAATTATTATTTTATTGTAATATCGCGAAGATGGGCGTTAAGATGTTTTTGTAGGTATATAATTAAGTTTTTATTTTTACATACAAAAATCGCGAAAAACAACTTTTAAAGTTACGTACTGATTACATTACATGTAATGTCCTAGCCGATTATCGGGCACATTGGTTGTTCTCATTTAAAGAGATCAGCCAGCTGCGCAGGACATTTACTGTACAAGCAATGCACAGACACAGGAGCACTCACTATTCCTTCACTCTCATAGCGCGATGGGACGGCAATCCGACACCACCGGAGAGAGATTAGTTGCAAGACCGACACGAACGTTTTTTTCCGATGCATGGGTGTATCAATCACCAACTGCTAGAGTCAGCGTTTTGGACCCGAACCGAGAATCTTGCCTGAGACCTGACAGCACAGCATTCAGTAAGAGAGTAAGACTAGATATACGTACCAACGTACGTACAGGTAACAGTCATATCTACTTAAGCTTTGGATGTGCAAAAAACCCCATAAGTAGGTATTCAGAAAGAAGATACGAATATTCCAACGTGACTAGGCATTACCAAATCTCAGTGTTTTAGGCATTCTAGCGGTGTTCTTAAGATTTGTATACCGTTATAATCTTACGAATCATATGCACATTTGTACATAGCCCTGTGCTATTCTTAGATTACTTAACATTTACATTATTATGTTAGTCTGACAACCAGTCTTTAACAAAGGTTTCTCAAGAAAAAAAACAGGGTTGTTAATAGCTCATTCATCTAGGAATGCTTCTTAAGGGTGCGTCGGCCGAAGTATAGTTCAAAACCACGGGAAACAGTCAAAGATGCTTGAACTACTGAACCAATTTGGCACACACATTTATTTTTTTCACCTTTTTATCAGCCATTGGTGTCTAAGATATACTTAGAAAGTACGTACAAACTAAGAAAAGTTGCATTGGTACTTGCCTGACCTGGAATCGAACCCACACCGTCATACTCGAGAGGTTGGTTCTTTACCCACTAGGCCACCACGACTTTAAAAGCCTGATAAAAAGGTGAAGGAAAACATCTTGAGGAAACCTGGACTTTAAGTCTGAAATCACCAACCCGCATTGAGCAAGCGTGGTGATTAATGCTCAATCCTTCTCCATGTGAGAGGAGGCCGCAGCCCAGCAGTGGGACGATAAAAAGGCTGTAACAATTTATTTTTTTATGTACTTGTGTGTCTTGTGTCAACATGCCATTCCGGAATAAAATATGTAAAAATGGGGTTCAGAAATCATAGAAGTATGTAAGCAAGCTGGCTCTCGCTATATGAGAAAAGCCGCCATGGCCGATAATTATAATCGGCTAGGAGGACAAGTATAGATAAACAGTTTCTTCAATCCTTCATTTTATTCTTAAACATAGGTCTTAGAAATACTAAACCTTCATATACCCATATCTGCCAACAAACAGGTTGTATCAGCCCTTCCCTTTCACCATCGCTAGTTAATTACCAGTGCACCATGTTAAGGGAAAGGGTTACACAACCGATAACAGAACGTTTATGTAAATAGCGAGTTTACTTTCAAAATGCTAGACGATATATAGTATATTTTAAGAAGTACTGTTACAGAATTTTTATCGTCCCACTGCTGGGCTGCGGCCTCCTCTCACACGGAGAAGGATTGAGCGTTAGTCACCACGCTTGCTCAATGCGGGTTGGTGATTTCAGACTATATAGTCCAGGTTTCCTTCACCTTTTATCAGCCATTGGTGTCCAAGATATACTTAGAAAGTACATACAAACTTAGAAAAGTTGCCTGGTATGTGCCTGACCTGGTATAGAACCCACACCCTCATACTCGAGAGGTTGGTTCTTTACTCACTAGGCCACCATGACTTCCACCAAGAAGTATAGTAAGTTTAACTATAATGGCCTAACTACAAAATCTTAAAACATCTGTTGAACACTTGTCTAAACACATGTAGCAGCAAAACGGACCTTATTTTAACGACATAATCTGTAACATAATCTTTTAGACAAGTGTTCAGCTGACGTTTAAAAGTTTTTGTGGTACGACGGTAAGTGGTCAAAGTTTGCGCACTGCTTAAAAATATTCCAGTATAGGTTGAGATTTAACATCTTATTTTGTACCCATATTCTCCGCAAAATAAACGATTTGACTTGATTGATTTGAATTCGTGTAAATTGAGTCAGTAACAATATATTTTTTTTTAATATTATGTACATAGGTATAATCACACGGCGGTCATTGAACATCTTTGGCAGTCGTTACGGGTATTCAGAAGCCAGTAAGTCTCACCATCATCTCCCGAGCCTTTTCCGAACTATGTTGGGGTCGGCTTCCAGTATAACCGGAATAGGAGCGACTACCTATCTGACCTCCCCAACCCAGTTACCCGGGCAACCCAATACCCCTTTTTTTTAACGACGTCATAAATCATCAAATGACCCCTCCCGTTGTGGGTTAGCAGCGTTGAAGGAGTGTCAGACTCTTACTGACTAAAAACCGTCGTGTTCCGTCGTAGGCCTTTTATATACCAGGGCTGCGGTAACTGTTTCGAACAATCCCGCAGCCCCGGCAGACCTTGGCCCTGCTGGGCCCCGTTGAGGAACCCAATATACCCTTAGTTAGACTGGTGTAAGTCTCACTATAACTATTTAATTACCAGTGCACCATGTTAAAGGGAAAGGATTACACAACTAGATAACATAATGGTTTATGTAAATAGCGAGTTTACTTTCAAATGTTTGCCGATATATAGGTACAGTGTGCTGCGTGGAAATTGGGTCAGAACATTATTTATTTATTTATAACGCCATAGGCGTTCTCTACCTCAGTCTACCTTAGGGTGGTATTGAAATAGGAGTGGTAGGTGCAACTCTCATTGCCCACATTATATATATTTTTTGGACAATACACACAAAACGTGGAAAAGATTTTCAGTTTCTAGAGCATCTCTTCTAAAGCATCGTGCACTACTGCCGAAAAAGTGTGTAATCTATGCTTATTGCTATAACTTATTTATAGTTATGTCTGTTTGGAAGAAATAGCACTGTTTTCACCTGATTCTTTCTTTATATTCAAATCCTATGACATGTATGGAAAAGAATGAAAGGTTCTTAACGTCAAATGAGCACTTTAAGCTTAGTAAATGGTAATAAAACCGATAAACTACATTTACACAGCGATCAAACATGCTCAATGCTCATCACACAAAAGTGGATCGTACCAATAATCGAACCTGGGACCCTCACTTCAGCAGATCGACATGTTGACAATTGCGTTAACGGGATCGTCAATTTTACGATTATCTTGTTTGCAGTTTCAGTTTATATAACGCCCCGTTTTATTGCACCCAAGTGTATCAACGTTTTGTAACGAATATTATTATTGAATGGCGTTTTCTAGTTAACGGCTTGTTGTGTCATAGTGGTTCAGAGATTAATTGACGCGTTAGTAGATTATCCTAAAACTAGCTTTCATCAACGATTTCACCTGCTTTCTGTAAGAACTTCTCTGCACACCCGGATAAAAAGCCCAATATGCTTTCCTCCGGGGATGGATCCGTAGACGGGTGGCATCTTGTATTGACGAGTTCTTTCGTGTTTCAGAAAGCACGATAAAATGGTATCGGTACAGATGTGTTGTCATTACGAATAGTCAGAAGCTCTGTATATCAATGGTCAGAAACCAGAAAGCTTGTGTTTTGCCAATAAACAATCCCACCAAGGGTTGTCGGTTTGCTCGGGTAACTAGGTTGTGGAGAGCAGTCGCTCCATGTAAAACACTGCGTCAACTTCAGGTCAGACCAGAAGCCGACCCGCACAAAGTTGGGAAAAGGCTAGGCAGATGATGAATGCATTCAAATACCAAAAAATCTCGTCATTTTTAAAGTACGCAAGAATCTAGACTTAACCAGAGTCCAATCTATCGATCGATCATTACAGCTGATACCAACCAAAAAAATATCTACTAATACAAATCTGTCGCTAGATCCGGGAATACATCCGTTTAGTCCTGCCGACCTCGAGAACGCTGTATATCAATTTGAGCATCGCTGATTGGAGGCGACATTTCCGCCTATTATGTATGAATAATTCAAACACACGACTTATAAGTGGGTTCAAGTATAATGTAAGTAAGTTTACTTGATAACTAGCCGTTTCCCGCGGATTTATGGGTATGCGTTCCGGAGGAGCTTACCTCTGCAGAGGGCATAATATAGCCTATGTTACTCGAGTGTAGCTTTCCAACAGTGAAAGATCATCATCATCATCATCTCAGCCATATGACGTCCACTGCTGAACATAGGCCTCCCCCTTAGATCTCCACAGATACCTGACGCTGATGAGACGCTGGATGCAGGTCGCTTCCAACAGGTATCTGTGGAGATCAAAGGGGGAGGCCGATGTTCAGCAGTGGACGTCCTATGGCTGAGATGATGATGATGATGATGAAGCATACATAGGCATATGGTGACAGAAAAAGCAACTTCGTTTTTTATACTATGTACTGATGATGTTACTCGGGAAGAGTGTAGCTATCTCAACGGTGAAGGAGTTTTTTAAATCGGTTCAGTAGTTTAGACGCCTTTAAGTTGGAAGCCGAAACATTTTTTGTTTCTTTTTGTACCCACAAAGAAACAAAAAATGTGTTTCTTTTTGTACCCACAAAGAAACAAAAAATGTTTCGGCTTCCAGCAGACCTCAACATAGTTGGAGAAAGACCAGGGAGCTCAGTTTTACTTTATCTTACGCATCCCTATTAATATCATAATTTTATGAATGTCAATGTGCGTGTGTTCTCTCAAAAAAAGATATTTACTTTTTGCAAGCCTACAAAAGAATCAAAATATGTTGTCAATATGCATAATTATTAACATATTTCGATATAAATACTTGATAATACAAGAAGCCTATACCTATTAAAACCAGTAGAGATCCGGCATGGTACATCCTTGTCGCCGTGTCCTCGCGAAAACTATTTACAATCAAGTGCCAATTTATTTATTTATTCACCAAAACAAACAACTATCATCACAGGTTCTACCTATTTCGATACCTATTTAAAAGGAAAGGTAATAGGACTATGTATAGGTAAGTGTTAGTAGAACTTTTGAATGAACACATAAACATCCTAATCGAGAACCCCCTTTTTGGAAATCGGTTAACAAGAGCATTTAGGTCATATTAGGATAGGGGTCATCATCATCATCATCATCACAGCCATAGGACGTCCACTGCTGAACCTAGGCCTCCCCCTTAGATCTCCACAGATACCTGTTGGAGGCGACCTGCATCCAGCATCCAGAGGATAGGGTAGTAGGACATAATTACAGCATGTGGAAAGAGAGCAATATAACTATCAAATAAAAGATATTTCACCACAAATAGTGTGAACGATGATATGACTAAAAAGAACTTGAGATGACGTCACATTAAGAAGAAGAAGACATGTTGATCAGACTATAGAATAAACTAAATGCTACCAGACAAATACTTATTCTCTAAATACATAAACCTGTCAAAAACATCAACTACATACAAAAGAAACATTAAACTAAAATCAACTGGTACCTAAGTACGGGATAATAGCGTCCATGTTGTAACAGCAATCTTTACCGTAACGAGAGCCATCATGGTGTCGCAAATGACCAAAACCGAGTACCAGCACTTATGTTCACGCAAGCTGTGACGTCATGGTATAGCGAAAGCTACTTCTGTATGCTGTGTTAAAACGTAATAATTGGCAGTAGGTAGGCCCTAATAATAATTCAACCAGGTATTTCAATGATAGGAATAGGCACAGATGAATTCTATAAGGCACGAAGTACAGTGAGAATTCTTATTAAATCTTATATTATTTCTATCACAGAAGGAATTTTGATTAATTTATTAGTATTTTCATTCCATTTTAGCGGTGAACAAGGCATCTAGTAACGGGCTTGCTTTATAATATAATATATATAAATGGGCATTTTGAACGAATGTGCAGCGGAAGGGAGTTACTGACTAAAACCTACCAGCGTTTTTCCCCGCCTCGGTATCTCTTTCGGACAATCCTTCAACCGGTTTAATATTACATAAAAGTGGATAAAACACTTTTAGCGTCATAGCCCTTACCCCAATTCACTAAATTCAGTCGTCCTGAATAATTCAGTAATTGAGACAAGTGATATATAACCAAATCTAAATAGCATTGTGAACCACAAGTTTCTGACTGACTAAATCCTAATTAGTAAGCGCTTTAGGCCTTCCAGAATGGAGTCAACTGGAATAAGGACTTATGCTACAGCAACTTACCAACTGTACGACCTCGTCTTCTAGGAGTAGGTGGTCGCTTGAGGCTCAGGTCTACTGGTTCCAACTGGATCGGCGGCACGCAAGCCTGTAACAATGAGACGAACAATTTATCGGTTTAAATACCTGTGCAACTACAAATGGAACAAGATTTTCTTTTGCAATTGTTTATTATTTTTGTAAGTGACAGTCCATCTAAAACGATTTTTGATCCTGTAAATAGCAGCTAATCTAACTTTAAACTAAAATAAGTTTTTTTTTGCCAGAACCATCACTACAAGTCATTCAAGTTTCTCTGGATTTCATTATGTGCTAAGCCCTTTCTTTGGCCTCCAGTCTAACTGGTTGCAGTTGAGTACCAGTGTTAACCGGGCCACACGATACTCCTTGGTCCATCATACCTTCCCTCCGTTGCTTCTTATTTGGGTCATTAGAAATTGGTAAAAATTCAATCATTGGTCCCGACTGTCATTGAACATCCATGGCAGTCGTTACCTGTAGTCAGAAGCCAGTAAGTCTGAGAGCAGACTAACCAAGGGGTATCGGGTTGCCCGGGTAACTGGGTTGAGGAGGTCAGATAGGGCAGTCACTCCTTGTAAAGCGCTGGTAGTCAGCTACATCCGGTTAGACTGGAAGCCGACCCCAAAGTAGTTGGGAAAAAGGCTCGGAGGATGAGGATGAGTTATTTGGGTCATTCGACATAAGTTATGTATTTCAATTATATCAGTAATCTTCATCTAATTCCACGGTATAAGGTAAATATTGAAAATAAAACAAGTTACGCTAGTAGTTCAATAGGGCAAGATGCGCGCCACCTTTACACCGTTCGAGACTCGAACCGCTGACCTTTCGACGGCTTATATCACTTTCTAGCATAGAAACCTACTAGCAGTGCCATTGATGAGCTTTTTCTTGGATTTTATCTTAATATTAAAATCTACATTGATGACAACTGCCTGTTAAGATCCAGAAATAATTGAGACACTCGTGTGTAACTTCAGAATCAACCCGACTTGGCAAGACTATCCCTAGTTACCTATATTATAATTTCCCGAACCTATTTAAATACCAAGGTACAGGTACAGGTACAGATAAGTGCTGAAAAAGTTCCCTCTGGAAACAGCTTGAAAAGCTCCCGTGGATCACAATCTAAGCAATCACAAAGCTTATCTATATCTATACTAATTTTACTATATAATTTTCGACTTTCATACTTACGTACTTAATATTACTTAATATTAATTACATATTTAGAAATACAGAATTATCTACATACTAATATTATTAATTGTAAACTTAATAGTTAATACCAATGTTCCAAAGTCAATAGTTTTAAAAAAATCTGATCCAACAGACAAACTGTTGTATACAGTTTTGTTGGACATTTTGTACCTTTTAGAATAATATAATGTACCTTGTAAGCAATAATAAATAAATAATAATAAATAATCAATTACTGATACGTGGATGAAACACCGGTCAGTAACTTAATGAAAACAAAGAGACAGCACCGGAGGAATTTTACGATGCATGGCAATAGGTAGATGCCTTAAAAAAACCAACAGTACCCCAACTAATGAATGATTTGACCTCTTCCACATACGCCATTAAACAAAGCATGAACAAGCCTAAGGATAAATCAACAGTAACGTCGTTAATTGTGAAACTATGACGCTAAATATGAAATTTTCAACGATTACTATGAAAACGGCAGTGGTTATTAGGGTTGTCAGATTTTGTTTATTATCTCTGTGGTTGAGAAGTATTAGTTTTTCGATTTGTGTATTGATTTTCTGCTGTGGTAGCGAATAGTGGATGGACGGAGAAGATGTTATATTCTAGGTACTAATTGAGATGAAACAGTAAAATATTTTGACATCGATAAAATGCTATTTTTCATTACGTTGTGCGAAGCTTAGTACTACGGCTCGTGGATGAAACCGCTGGCAGAATCTAGTATTAGAAAGTTCTGAGCATACAATTAGAATTTTCGGGACATTGAAAGAATTTTACAAATCGTTCCAGTAGTTCCTCAGATTTACGCGTTCAAGTAAACCAGCTGTTCGGCTAATTAGAATGCAAAATGTAAGTTTGTAGGCTCTTACTAATGAACAGGCTGAGATGAAAAGCATGGGTCAAGAAGACCCTAGAAACTGTTATGTGGGATGCGAATGAAACTGAGGAAAACAACCACTAATTATGTAAAATTAATATTCAAATAGGCAACCCTAAAGGAAACGGAGTAAGTTTAACAACTGGTTTTAAACGTTTGAGTTTTTTATTAGTTTCGGATATACCTGTTTTTATAGAGCCGCGTTTGGTATTAATTTAAATGTTATTAACTTCAATTGGTGGAAATGCTGTATTATGGGGAGTGGCTTCGTAATGAGACCAAGGTTAAGCAGTTTTTAAGTGGAGGAGCTCGTGGCTAAGTACCAGTTACTCGGGTCGATAGATCATAAGGTTTAGCAATGCTTGGCGTAGTCCGTGAAGTCATGATCATTTCATGACGATTTTCTCTATGTTTCGGAAGGCAGGTTAAATTGGTAGGTTGTCATTTGAACATATTTGGCAGTCTTTACGGGTAGGCAGAAACCAAAATATCTGACAAATTGTCTTCCCAAGAGGCATTATCCGGTTGCCTGAGTTACTAAGTTATGGAGGTTAGGTAGGCAGTCGCTTCTTGTAAAACACTGGTACTCAGTTGCATCCAGTTAGACAGGAAGCCGACCTCAACATAGTTTGGAAACGCTCGGGAGGTGATGGGAGCTGTCCGGATTAGACTGAAAGCCGACCCCGACATAGGTGGGAAAAGACTAGGCAAACAATAATGTACTTATTACTACATACATATCATAAAACAAAGTCCTGCAAGATTTCAACCTGAAGAAACAATTAGTTTGAGCCGTTAATAACACATAATTTACTTGAGAATTATAACACTACATAGAATTACAGTTCGGCGTTGATCGTGCATCTTCGTGTGTAGGTCGTGTGGGATATGGAGGGTCTAGTGTTAGAGACGTGATTTGCATTATTGTTGATTTAAAATGGTTATGGAAATATTTTTGGAACTCTCAACAGTACAAAAATATTATATTTTTCTCATATGTATGAGGAATTATACATAGCTCTAGTAGTCGGTGGCAAAATTAACATAAAAACCTTGATACACCGACTTCTACAGCGATGTAAATAAAAGAGACAGACAGAAGAGGATTTTTACTTTCGTGTCTATGGAGATTTTCATTAACAGCCGTACTAGATTTTACTCATTTGTTTGTTTTATATATTTTCAGGCCGCCGCATTTCAAAAGCAGTCGTTACAATTCTCGTCAGAGGCGGATTTGAGAAAACTCTGACACTAGGACTTGTCAGATGACAAAACCTAACTCGATAAGAAATTTCAAGTCAACAAGCTTTACCCAAGAAAAACTATAATCCGCTATATAACGAACCGCACACAACGCAACGAGTTGCGCATACACACCGAGCAGACACGCCCCTTCACACTTGTGTAACATCACGATTTTTATCGATAACTACGTGAACAGCCCTAATTGTGTCGTGATTACATTGTCGTGCGTGGACATGTACAAATTAACTTGTCTGCGAAGGAAAAGAGGTCACAATTATGTCGTGCTCATAAAAAAATATCATTAGCCTAGTCTTTTCCCAACTATGTGGGGGTCGGCTTCAAGTCTAACAAGATATAGCTTAGTACCAGTGTTTTACATGGAACAACCGCCTATTTGACCTCGCTAACCCGAAACCACTTGGTTAGTCTAGTTGTTAGACTTTCAGGCATCTGACTTTCGACGTTAAGGGTATTCAGAAGTCAGAATGTCTGACTATCAGTCTTACCAAGAGGTATCGGGTAACTGGGTTGAGGAGATCAGATAGTCAGTCGCTCCTTGTGGCACACTCGTACGCAGCTACATGTAGTTAGACTGGAAGCTGACTCCAACATTGTTGAGAAAGACTAGACAGATGATAATAGATATAAAGACAGTTTTAAACCATCAAGTTTTGGGAAAGTATGTAGAGTACCTTCAGGAGGCCACTAAAACTTTAGGTAGAATGGTATGCAGACATAAATCCATGAAGATTTAAGAAAGTATGTAGGTAAAGTACCTTCAAGAAGTAAAACTGATGGTAGAAACACTATAATTGTTTATGTGAAACGCCTTTAGATGGCGCCGACATCCGCTTATGAAATCAGCCGCGCCCAAGCACGCTACCTCAGCCGGTATTGTCAGTAGTACTGGTTACATACCTAGCGTTTTCCTAAACATAGTTATTTAGTTTCTTTCTATGAATTACTAGCTGTTTCCCGTGGTTTTGCTCTACTGCTGCTGAATAGCTGAGTCCCGAAGAAAACGACAAAGTTTCATAATAACTTTGCACTCCCATTTTACCTAGTCATTATCATCATCAGCCTTTTAATCGACGGTTCCTAAGACGTTTTGCTTCACCTTTAATCAGTCATTGGTGTCCCTGATATACTTAGAAAGTACATACAAACTTAGAAAAGTTGCACCTACTTGCGTGACCTGGAATCGACCCGACACACTCAAACTTGTGAGACCCCTTTAAACGGTGAATTTTCAAAAGTCCCATCTTTATGCTTACCATAACGTATGAAGATGACGACCTCAATGGCGCAATGGTCACCATGCCGGACTGCCGAATATGGGGTCCCGGGTTCGATTCCCGGTTCGGTCGACATTTGTGTGATGAGCATGTTTGTTGGCCGTGGGCTGGGTGTTACAATATATATTTATCAATATGTATATATGCAGCTATATATATCTAGTTTATCAGTTGTGTTAGCACCCATAACACAAGTTAATTAATAACTTACCATGGGGCTAACCGACCGTGTGTAAAAATGTGTCCAGACATTATTTATTTACTTATATTATGAAATTGAAGAGTTTGTTTATTTGAAGACGATCATCTCAGAAGCCGGTTTGAAGAATTCTTTCAGTGCCAGATATCCCATTTATCGAGAGAAGCAACTTTTTATACAAATGCGCGGATAAAAAGTGGGACCTACACCCAAGGGTCGAGGGTGAAACCTCGGGTTGAAGATAATTTTGACGCAATTTCCATAGTATAAAACAAAAACCTCCCAAAATAACCAACTTAAACTCCACGAAACGATCATGAAATTACACCACATCGTTAACTACAGTTCAGTTTGCGTAACTTTAGGATGTTACCGATGAAGCAGCGTTAGGAAACCGACCGCGCCTAGCTTGTACGTCATCATGATTTACTATATCGCTGGTTTCTTAGATCAGGAACTAACTGGAGACGCCAACGCTGTACATGATCATCATCTCACAAGCCTTTCCCCAACTATGTTGTGGTCAGGCCGACCTAACCAGATGCAGCATAGTAGCAGTGTTTTACAAGGGAGCAACTGCCTATCTGACCTCCTCAACCCAGTTAGCCGGGCAACCCAATAACCCTTGGTTAGACTAATACCCATTGCTGTACATGACACATTTTTTAAAGAGTATGAGTACAGCCGCTGTACCCGAAATCGGCCTTTGATGACATTATAAGGAGTATATTTCTTGTCACATTCTGTATCTATAATAATGGCGTCGAGGCCAATTGTCTTTTAAAGTTGCTGTTCTTATTTAAGGAAATCAGCCAGCTGCGCAGGGCATATTATAGTGAACAAGCATTTACTTGGACACAGGTGCACTCTCTATTATTTCATTCTTATAGCCCGATGGGACGACAATCCGACACCACCGGAGAGAGATCAGGCGCAGGACTGACATTTACGTTCTCACCGATGCACGGGTGTATTAATCACAAACGTCCAGTCTCCGGGCTGATTTGTGAAAGTTTCAAGGCGTCCCAGATAAACTAGTGGGTGCAGAGGGATCGAATTCTATAAATTTACTAAGTAATACCCATATGTGTTCCTTCTGAAGCCCTTTATATACCAGGACAGCAGTAACTCTTTCAAACAATCTCACAGCCCCGATAATCTACAGGTCCAGGACCAGCTTTCACTAGGTCACCACGGCGCTAAATCTTAATTTTGAAAGCAGAACCAATAAGGCACTTCGTTAGAACCTTACAAATAACATAAAGGCATTTGTAGCACAAATCTAGTTTATATTACCTCATATTTTACAACTTCAGCCGCCTTAATTAAATTAATATCAGCATAAACCAGATCATGGATAACAAAATGACTAGCGGAGATGTCATAACGCAATATCTCCTAAGAAAGTAGCGCGACAACATGCGGGTGTTCGGAGGATGAAGAATTTGACTGTTTTCGTCCATAAACGCCTTCTTTGGACCCGATACATTCTTGGTAGTACCAAAAATCGATGTCAGAAGTCTCAAAGAACGTGAACGCCTCGATAGTTCACTTGTAACTAATCGTTTTGGTTATGCCCATACCTTATGTATTTGACCTAGAAGAATGCGCCTGGCCTATCTGAATTATGGCATCTCTGCTATCATTCCTTCCTCCGTGCTACCAACCCACTCACACAACACTATAAAAGCCGAACTTTCCCGAATGGAACCCGAATAGAAAACGTTTCGCAATCGCCCAATCCCGTCGCACAATCAGATAACTGACAAATCAATAGATCAATTACGATTGGTCCGTTCGAACGTTCCATATTCAAATCGGTGTATCGCATTGGTCCATTTAAATTTAGAATTTATTTGGAATGAGTTTTGCAACGGTTGCATTTTGCTGTCTGTTGGCGATTCCCGATTCCTATTCGATACGGAATCGATTATCTAGTGCCTTATTTCATCGATGTTGAGAATTCTGAAGGTTCCTATCGTTATGTTTATCTCCTATGCTTTTATAGGATATTCATGTGAATATAATGGCATTTAGACTACCCACATACTGTAGACTAAACAGTCGGCCGACAATTGACCCGATGATTGCCAATTTTTGAAAGAAAATCTTGAATCCAATCAAAGTTTTCAGTCGTTCTAATACCGGCTAAATACCTGATCATCCTAATGTGCGTACTACCATTCATCTTTATTTTTTTAACGACGTCAAAAATCATCAAATGACACCTCCCGCTGTGGGTTAGCAGCGGTGAGGGAGTGTCAGACTCTTACTGACTAAAAACCATCGTGTTCCGTCGTAGGGCTTTTATGTACCAGGGCCGCGGTAACTCTTTCGAGCAATCCCGCAGCCCACCATTCATCTTCATACTGATATATGAGCCCAAACAAACTATCGGCCGACTAAAAGTTTGTAGTGTGGTACTCTTATGGTTAGTAAAAGTGTAACTCGGCTACTGGTGTTAAAGTTAGGTTGGATTCAGTTATCGTCTTTACTGGTTTAACGGTAGTCTCTATTATAGGTTAAACTACTGTTATGTAACGTATAAGTGATATTCTAACGTAGTGGAGATTAATTTAAGGTGTTAAGTCTTAAACTTATATGAAAACTCTCGGTGAAGATAGTGAGCGTGATTTTTTTTTTTGGAATTTATTTACAAATAACTTTTTACAATATCTAAATAATAAATATATATACAACATACAACTAACTTATTAAAACATTGAGTTTCATACTAACTTTTATTTATTTTTTACGTTTTATGGGTTGAATTTTCGCAAAATCCCGTCTTTATGATGTTTCAGTCTCAATACTCAATTCTTTATTAGAATTCCATAAGTCACAACAGGTGGTACATTTTGATTTGTGACAATATGGACCCTGTAGGGCACAGCTTTAAGAAGTAGGAGAGTTCTTCTCTCTTTCCGAACTATGTTGGGGTTGGCTTTCAGTGGACCCAGGTGCCAGGTGAAAGGTACAGTGTGCCAAATGGAGCGACTGTCTATCTGACCTTAACCCAATTACCAGATGATAATTTTTGACCCGTAACGACTGCCAAAGATGTTCAATTGCCAGCAAGGACCCACCAATTTAACATGCCTTCCGAAACGCGGAGGAACTCATGATGAGATGGTCAGCCATTTAAGTTTTCTTTTATTTACTATTCCTAAGGTTACAATATTTTTAGAGGTTGCCTCTATTCAAATTAAACAGACTTTACCTCGATAAAGCCCCTTTTATGGTAAAAACAATTGCTCAGGCGCAATTTACACGTAATAATATTCTATGGAGACACGCCCGTTGGCCATTTATTTCTCATAAAGATACTGGTCGGCCATGCAATCTTGTTGACTTCTTCATGATAGAATTTTCTAGAATATTTACCATTTTATAGGTTTTGATTATCTACTTATACATAGGTGCTTCAAAAATGGTATCTTTTGCAGAAACTAGGAACTTTTTGTATAAAAATAAAATAACCGACGCTGTAGTTTTAAATAAGAGGAAGATGAAGAATTCTGCATTCTTAGTCCTTCGTGCCAAAAAAACTTAAATAATATATAAAACCAAAGGGTTTACCTTTATTTAAGTTTTTTTTTATCGGATGTGACCTGTAACTTATAACTATAACTTATTTTCAGAAATTATATCTCATATATTTTTTTTACACGCAGACAAATTAGCTTTAGCACATTAAAGACACAAATTACAGCAGAACTATTAAAAGAAGGTGACATAATGGGCGGTCTCATCGCTTACAACGAACTCTTGCAGACAACCTTTGGATTGATAGAGACGAGAAGAAAAAGAATATAAAATACTGTGATGACAAACTAAATGCAATCCAATACCACAAGCTTATTGGTTATAAAATTAACAGTCGTCACTCAGGGTTGTCAGGCGTCAATACATCAGACGGTATATCATGGTGAATAGATAGGGTCATCACCTGTGCTCATTCCCATAGTTATACACCTTATGCCAACTGTTACTGCAAATATTAACTCCAAAGTAGTTGCCCGGGTAACTGGGTTGAGGAGGTCAGATAGGCAGTCGCTTCTTGTAAAGCACTGGTACTCAGCTGAATCCGGTTAGACTGGAAGCCGACCCCAACATAGTTGGGAAAAGGCTCGGAGGATGATTAACTCCAAAGTTGAAGCCAATATTGTAAGACTAAAGGCACCGGAAAGCGGCACTGGGACGTACACAAATGTTTCTTCTGGTCTACTAGCTCTAAAAACATTAACAGACCTGTGGACATTTCTAAAATGTCTGTGGAATAACAACCTTTATGAGCGAACACATGGTCATGGAGTCGCACCAACGCGACGCGTTCACATTTCTGTACCTCTTTTATCTTCCTACCCTAAGGAAACTACTTCAGCACCCGGATAAATCGTAGCCAATGCCCTTTCTTAGGCTGGTAAAGGTTGTCGTAAAAGTAATGGGAGGTACTCACCTCCATTGTAGAGGGCAGCACGGCGCCTCCACGACGCCCCGCGCCCTCCCTCTCATCCTGAAACAAGATAATACCATTATTAAATACTGACAAACATACAGACATCAAGTTGATTTGTGCTATGTTCCATATTGACTATCCTTCATCATCATCAGCTTTATACGCTATCCCAATGTAAGGAGTTATCTCGTACAGAGAAGCAATCATTCAAGGCGGATTGGCAATTCCCAACATTAAGGTCCAGGTTTCCTCAAATTGTTTTCCTCCACCTTTTCTCAGTCATTAGAGTCCAAGACTTTGAAAGTAAGAACTTAGTAAAGTTGGTACTTCATGACCTAGAATCGAACCAGACTCTTAGAGCCAGCGAGCACTGGTGACTTTTGTCATGGTGAAAATTTTGGCACTTATTAAGTCCGTGGATGTCTATACATATAATAAAATGATAGGAAAGTCAAAACTGTACATTGAATCTTTTTTTAAAAGAATACTTGGGGGGTGATCCATAATCGATTCTGAACCCAAATATGTAGTTTTTAGAATTTTTGTCTGTATGTCTGTATGTTTGTCCCGGATAAACTCAAAAAGTACTGCATGGATTTAAATCAAATTTTGCATGAATATTACCTGGGGCCGGTTCAACACATAGGCTATATATTATCACGCTATCACCTACGGGGATGAGCAATGAACGATTAAATGCACGAGAATGCAGACGAAGTCGCGGGCAACAGCTAGTGTATGAATATGCGCGCATGTTACGACGTGACAACTGGGTGGCATCTGGCATCCATCCACAATTGTCACGGTGATAATAGTCACCAATGCGCGCTAGCTCTTACATACTTTAGATAGAACGGCCTAAGTGAGCACTATGTTTCATATTATATCCACAAAAACTACAACCAAAACCGCAAATCGGCGCTAGGCAGTAAATCTAGCATCGTGAAGATTGACAAGCGAACGCTTCAAGCGGTCGAGTGAAAGCGCAAAATGCTATGTTGTTCCCACGATACATTTGTTGAAGTAAATGTGTTGTGAGACTCACGGAGTAGATAGGTAGCGAACATGTTGGCTGTTTCATCATCGAGCCTTTTCCCAACGAATAGGTAATAGTGACGGCATCTAGACCGGAGGCGAATGGCTCAGGACATTTAATAGGGCACAAGTATTTGCTTGGACACAGGTGCACTCACTATTCCTTCACTCTCTGCGCGCGATGGGTCGTCAATCCTATATCACCAGAAAGAGATTATAAGCAAAACTGACATTAACGAGGTCTCTGACGCCAAAGTGTACCTATCATCATCATCATCATCAGCCTATCGCAGTCCACTGCTGGACACAGGCCTCTCCAAGTGCACGCCACTGAGATCCATTTTCGGCTTCTCGCATCTAGCTCCTGCCAGCCGTTTTATAAAAGTGTCTCATCAACTTCTAAACTCTGGGCAGCTTTGTAAAAGTTTCTTAAAAAACCACACAGCAATTTCAGCTCGACATAGCATTCGACTTTTACAGTGAGAGTCTCCCTCGAAAAAAAGCGTAAATACTACATATGTTGTTCTAATACAAGTTTACATACCTATATTACTGTCATTTTTTATCAAAATCAGCCAGGTATTTTTCATGTATGTTTCACACTTGCATATACCCAATCTAGTTGTATTTTCCCAGCAGAATTACCAACATTGCACAACCTATCAATCCGTGTGTATTCAGTTCCCATACAAGGTCAGCTGTCATTTTACATGTAGGCTCCATATTAAGCAGAACTATGTATGTTTACATACATATGTACATTGTGGAAGACTTGTATAGTTTCCGGTTCAGTTAGCAGTTGTAATTGTAGCATCTTGATGAGTTTCATTGAACTTATTTAAACTAAGGTAACAAAACCATGATTTATCAGTTTTGTTATAGGTACATCTTGAAATATCTCTATGTGATAGAGGCCTGTGCCCAGCAGTGGGCACAAAATTTTCCGTTTCGGAGAAGCACGACAAACAAACTAGTTATGATTTCTGACTCGAAGTTAAGTTTTCTTGTGGCGAATCTCTTATATCTTTACTAATATTATAAAGAGGAAAACTTTGTTTGTTTGTTTGTTTGGTTGTAATGGATAAACTCAAAAACTACTAGACCGATTTTAAATATTCTTTCACCATTAGAAAACTATATTATCTGCGAGTAACATAGGCTATATTTTATCCCGGTGCGAGCAGTAGCTCCCACGGGACGCGGGTGAAACCGCGGGAAAACGGCTAGTTGCGTATAAAAAACCATAAGAGGCTTAAACTACCTGATTCACATACATAAACGTAACTATCTGTTTCTCGAATTTCAGCCGCATCCCGTGAGAACTTCACCCCAGAGACCTAATATGACATATGTTACTCGGAGCTAGTCTAGTTTTCCAACAGTAATAGTTTTAGCAATATTCAAATTGAAGCATTTTCAAATCGGTTCAGTAGGTTCGTAACCTTCAAAACCTCCACCAAAAAATCCTCTATTATATTAAGTAGTATGGATAGAAGACTACAGGAGTTCTGCGCAGGCGCATCGCCGCCATCTTGTTCGGCCTTCACCTAGTGGCGCCAACTCATCCTGTATAGTAGTTAAAGGTAAACTGCTACTCATCTGCTGATTTAGAATTTAAATGATAACATTATACTATTGTTCATTAGAGATTCGGATATAATGTGTCGAAATTACAGAACTAAATCTTCATAAAACTCAAAACTCTAGAATAACTCAACGGATTTTCATGCAGTTTTCACCAATCCATGAAAATCCGTTGAAATATTCTAGAGTTTTGCCGCAGCAGGACGGTCAGATTTATATTGAGATAAGTGACTAGTTAAACAATGTGGTTTTGCTTACCCATACCGATTCACAGGTTCGCATCACTCGCTATATTTTTAGAGTTCACCCGCGTCCCGAGGAAATAAATTCGAACACATGGAAAACAGTAATTTCCATCAAGTCTTCCACGAACACTGGCAGATTTTTGAAAATCGGACTAGTTCCTGAGATTAGCGCGTTCAGCCAAATAAACTCTTTAAGTTTATAATAAACATAAAAGTAACTAAGTATATGGTCTTTATTTTTTACGGTAACAGTTTTAAGCCAATACTACTGAACCGATGAGAATTATTAGGTACCTGATAGATGGTGTAGTGTAGAGCCTGAGAAATGGCATCGGCTAGTACATATCCAGGTGCAGAAGTGAGTTCCCTCGGGACACAGAAGAACCGCGGGTAAGTTCTGATTACTTAATATTATTACTAACATATAAACATGTATTTCAAAAAGGAAGAGGATACAACATGACCTCAAAGAGTTACCTACGAAGGTCAGTAAAGAGGCTGAGTCGTGGCTTGCCACACGATCTTATTAAGTGGATTAGTTTTAAAAGGCGAATCATAAGTGTAACTAGTATTGTTCTGCGACTTTGACTGTGGTACTTTTAGCAAATAAAAGGTCAATATGAAAGAACTAGCTTCTGGCAGCAGTTTTACCGGCTTCCCGAGGTGGCTAATTCACGCCACCGGGTGAAAAGTCTAGCCTTCCTCAATAAATAGGGCAAACATACAAACATAACTTTCACCATAATATTGGTATGGATGGATAGCGGAACTACCTGATCTTTGGGAGTAAAAAAATAAGAGAGTTTTTTAACTACCACACGTCAAGCAAAGATAAAAATTGTATTACGTTGTTGAACTAGAAACCTGCTCATTTTTGGGAAGTAGGTACAACAAAATAATTCATAGCTAGGCTAACGATATTTTTTTCATTAAGTTCCATTTCAACCCTCTGTAAAATTTCATCAAGGCCTAAGTATGAAATACATCGAGTCTGGATTCTTTCAGTAAATAGGTAAGTACTATTACGGATAATTCTCCCAGCTGCAAAAAGGGCGTCTTGAAACTTAATTGAAGGTGTAGAAGTTACATTTCCAAGTACAGTAAGGTCGATAAAAAGGCATGTTCGTGTCCGAATGTATCAAATCGTGTGTTGCGACACGACTTCGTTGATGAGCTCGTCTCGTAAGGCGAAGCTCTTAGTTTTATAACCGTAACTGTAGTTTTAACATCATATAGACTAGTAAACTAATATTATGAAGAGGTAGATTACAAACATTGGGATAATCTCCTGATCTACTTAACCATCTCATCTTCATCTGCCTAGCCTTTTCCCAACTATGTATGTTGGGGTCTGTTTTCAGTCTTACCGGATACAGCTATGTACTAATATTTCACAAGGAGTGACTGCATATCTGACTTTTTCAACGTAGTAATCCAGGCAACATGATACCCTTTTGTAAGGCTGATTGTTGGATCCAGCTCCAACTGGATCCAACCACTACTACGGCCTCATTTTTATTTCTTGTAAAAAGAAACGATTAAAACTTAACCATGAAATTATGTATGTAATAAATAGCAAGCCCTTATTGTATGACGCGCGAACTTTACCCTCATTAACAAATTCAAATCTTTGCCTATCTACGTGCATCTGTTTCAAAGAAACATTCATTTGTAAAATGACTCCTGCCGACGAGTACACACTTTTTTGTTCACGAACCATTTTGGTGAAAACTTTCCATAACACCGACGCGAATTGAGTTCTTTTAAGCTTGGGACTATATCTTGCCCTTAAGTGAGACTACTAGTAGCGATGGTCGAGATAGCAAGGTCAGGACATCGCCGCTCTATTTTGACACACTGCTTACCACACCTTCGGCGAATCTCCGCTCATTAGGCTTACATGTGGCATCTTTGGATTGAAGCTAGTTTTAGTTAAGAAAACTTAAACTAGGCCTCATGTACGAATATTTGTGTGCCATCCGTCTAATATATAAACGCGAAAGTTTGTATTTTGTTCGCCTTTCGCACAAAACTATCCAATGAATTTTGATGCAACTTGGCAGCAATATAGCTTATATATCAGAATAGCATATAGAATATATTTATATCCGAGTGCGGTAAGGAATTACCTCAAAAAGCGGGTGAGCCACTAGCAGAAGCTTTATCTATGAAACGAGCGTTTTGAGCACTTTTGTTGTAGGGAAGTCCTCTAAGATATACTCGTAGTATTTTTATATATTTTCAGTAGTTTTGTTGTACCGGAAAAATAATAGGTACATGATCTGTGCAAGTTTCAACTGTCTATCAGGGTACATGAGTTACAGGCTGCCGACGGACGGACAGCAAAGTCTTAGTTATGGTTACCAGTAACTGTATAGGTATTTACTTACCATATAAACCATGAAACTCCTTTAGTGCGTTCTTCACCTCACATGCTGTATTCGCGATCTGGGGGGCAAGGAAAGACCATTAAGCAATCATTTCAGAAGATTAGTACTTACATAGGTAGGATTTATTTCAATCAAAATTAAAGTTCACGCCAAACTTTTTGTCATCACGAAATATTACGCGGGTCGTTGCGCAAAAACCATTTTTATTTATCTGAGCTTTAATTTTCTCTAATCATCAAAGTAATTTTCAGTGTGTACTGCTTTCAGAGTAACCAATTGAAATTATTTTGAACTGACTTCCCAAAAAAAGAGGGGGTTCTCAATCAAGATTTTTAAACGTTTTTCCCCAATTCATAACTCCTGCCAAATTCGCTAGAAAAGAACTAAAATAAATTGGAAAAAATACTTACAAAGGAACGGTATTCTATGCTCCATGGTAGAAACACAACTTAACATTCTACTTTTAACTTAATATTACATTACTGGCCTTCAACTAAGAAGTTTTGAAGAGAATCACATACTTGAAAAAACTACATTTAAATAAATACTGGCCTCTTTATAGTAATTTGTTATTATTTAAAACTTTTTGTTAATTCTTTTTGTTGGTGCCTCATGCTTATAGTTGATGGATCTGAAACAAAAGAAAATCATTTAAATACATTTTCAAAAGTATTTTTCTACACTAATGCAGTACCTAAAGAAAAAAAATCTCAGGCTCCGAAACTGCTGGACCAACTTCAAAAATTCTTTCACTGTTGGGCAGCTCAAAAAAGTCAAAAAGTCGTTTTTGACTGGTAAAGAACCAACCTCTTGAGTATGAGGGTTCCAGTTCAGGCAAGTACCAATGCAACTTTTCTAAGTTTGTATGTACTTTCTAAGTATATCTTGGACACCAACGACTGATAAAAAGGTTAAGGAAAACATCTTGAGGAAACCTGGACTATATAGTCTGAAATCACCAACCCGCATTGAGCAAGCGTGGTGATTAATGCTCAATTCTTCTCCGTGTGAGAGGAGGCCGCAGCCCAGCAGTGGGACGATGAAAAGGCTGTAACAGTTGGGCAGCTATACTTTTCCCAAGTAATAGTCTATGTTTTATCCCGGTACGGTATTTCGCAAGAGATGCGAGTGAAACCGCGGGAAAGTGACTAGTCTAACATTAAAATGATATTTTCAATTGGAATATAAAAAGGGCAGTACCATATTAGAGTTGGCATTAATTATGCATACAAGGCGTGGTACAAAGGCGTTAAGACAAAGCAACCTCAGTTAAAAATAGTTACTTTTTAATGATGTTACTTGGCAAGTTTTCATACGCCTTGTTATAAACCTACTAAACGCAATGAATCAAGTATTTAATTTTCTATTAAAACTTGCCAAGTAATCATCATTAAAAAGTAACTATTTTTAACTGAGGTATGTGTATGGAACTTGGTACTTATTCAGATCTCACTTCTTTTATAGGCGAAGCATTCCCATATTATCGAACTTGGCAGTCTTTCACATTTTTGTTTTGGGTGGGATTTCATTTATTTTTGTAAGGTTGTTTATTTTATTTTTTTCTTATGATGAAGTTAGTTAAAGAAATGTCTCATTTATACTATCTTTTAGATTTTTTAATATGCACTATGTTTCTTACAAAGAAATGAACTAGATTAACTATGACTAGATTTACCAACTGACTGACATGACATGTTATCATATATTATATTATGTTCGTGGATCAAAGTTACACATTCGTTATTTTCGAAAGTGATTCACACTTGGCCGTTTTCAGATTTTTACTTTACTTTGACCAAATACAAACCTTTGAACCATTCGAAGATATATTATATAAATATAGATAAATTTAGTTCGTTTTAGTTCCTTAGGGGTATAAATTTACACCGGGTATAAAACACCTTCATTATTTTGAAACCGACTCACACTTGGCCATTTTCAGATTTTTCCCTTTACCTTGACATAAAGACCTACCTCCATGCCAAATTTCAAGTCAATACGACCATTGGAAGTGGTCTAGGTTTTTGATGAGTGAGTCAGTGAATAAGTGAATAAGTGAATAAGTGAATAAGTGAATAAGTGAATCAGTGAATCAGTGTATAGTAAAAATAGCGATTTTCTGACGTCAATATCTCAAGACCTACAATAGGTATATTAATGAAATTTTGTATTTTAGATAAGTGAGGGGGTCTCAACAGATACTAGAAATTTGATATGCGTAAATAAAATAGATTTTGAGTTACAGGGGTCGAATTTGGCCCGAAATGGTTCGTGTAATATAACCCACGGCCGGTGTGTCGCCTTTTGCTCGAACTTGGCGGACACACTGCCGTGTGTCTAGATGGCCCAAAAACATATTTAAAAAACACGCAAAATAAACAAAAACTTTGTAACTACGTAAATACTGTAAAATCACAAAAAACTGGCCAAGTGCGAGTTAGACTCGTGCCTGAGAGTTGATCAACTACCTACCTAGAAAATTTATCAATTTACGGTTCTTGTTATTTTCCTGTGAAGATATACCTAACATGGTGAGGTTCAGTTTTTCCCTTTGGGTATGGAACCCTAACACTGATAATTCTTTGAAGGCTAAAATACATTTGCCCCACTTACTGTTTAATTTAAGTTTCTATACCTACTCATAGGTACTAAGTACCTTTTTTTTTTTGGCTGAGGAAAATGCCTGACGCATACACACACCGCCCGGGGAGACGGTGAGGTTATGTGGGGCTTGCACCCACTAAAAACCTCAGCGTTTGTGCCGTCTTCTGCCTTTTAGAGGGGCCACGAGGACCAAAGACGACTTTCGTGGAGGTATTATTATTATCATGAAAGCGTTAAAACAAACAAACCACTTTGTTAAATCATAATAAGGATTTTTATATTTGAATAAATGGAGCGGTTCTGTGGTAGGTACTAAGTACCTACCAGAGGTAGATGGCGCTATCACATGAAATTATTTTTTTTTTTTTTACTAAAAACCGTAGCGCGATTTAGACCAGGACAACGCCATCTATCGAACGAGCATGCAGTATTTATCGCACTGCATTAATATGAAAGATTTTATCATTATTCATTTTGAATAAATGGAGCGGTTCTGTGGTAGGTACTTAGTACCTACCACAGAACCGCTCCATTTATTCAAATATAAAAATCCTTATTATGATTTAACAAAGTGGTTTGTTTGTTTTAACGCTTTCATGACAAAACAGGTGCACTTATTGAGTAAAATAGTTGGTATTCTAAGAATTGTGACACCTCTTCACACACCGTTGGTAAACCCCATAGTATGTTATTAATTAACATGATGTGTTATGGATGCTAACACAACTGCAATACATATCATAACACCCAGACCATGGCCAACAAGCATGCTCATTACACAAATGTCATCCATAGCATAAATCAAACCTGGGCCCTCATGTTCGACAGAACGGCATGGTGACCATTGCACCATTGGGATTGTTCAATCGCACCTAACTTTTAGGTATTGAAGTTTAGTAAAATAACTATGTTACTTTGTTAATTTATAACACTCAAAAATAAATAGACCCTAACAATTCGAAGTTGGTATATCCACAAGTGTCCTCTATGGCCCCTTAGAAAATAATTCTGGTGGCATTCTTAAAGACTTAATTATACTTATTGCCAGTCATAAATTAAGTGGACCAAGGAACCAGAAAGAAACATGAATTTATTAATTCCTTTTGTAGGTGAATAATGGCATAGGAAATAATTCATTCAGCCTATAATTGCCCTTTTGTAAATAATGTTTGAACATGAGTTTTTTACTATCATGATTGGATGTCAGATACATGATTGGAAGTCGTGGTGGCCTAGTGGGTAAAGAACCTACCTCTCAAGTATGAGGGCGAGGGTTCGATTCCAGGTCAGGCAAGTACCAATGCAACTTTTCTAAGTTTGTATGTACTTGCTAAGTATATCTTGGACACCAATGACAGTGTTTCGGATGGCACGTTAAATTGTAGGTCCCGGCTGTCATTGAACATCCTTGGCAGTCGTTATGGGTAGTCAGAAGCCAGTAAGTCTGACAACGAGTCTTACCAGGGGGTTCGTACGTATTGGGTTGCCCGGGTAAATGGATTGTGCAGGTCAGACAGGCAGCTGCTCCTTGTAAAACACTGATAGGTACTCAGATGCATCCGTTTAGACAGGAAGCGACCCCAACATAGTTGGGAAAGAAGCTTAAGAGATGGTGATAAGTTTTTTCTAATCATGACATGACTGTATGTTAGATTAAATTACTAGAAAAACATTTTTCATGGCTTAAATTCACCTTTCACATTTTATGTTAGAAGAATTTCAGTAAATTTAAATAATTTATGAAGAACATTTTGTGTCTTTAGAGTTTTTAATTTAAATCTACTTATTTGGAAATGGTTTTTGATTTCAATTGTTTTTTTTTTTTACCTAAGTTTAGGTTTGTTACCTAATCTAAATCTAATATTATTGAAGTTACTGCAGCAATTGCACAGGAATTAGTTAATAACGCTGTTTATTATGCATTACGCTACAATATTAACAGTTTCAAATACTACTCAAACACAGTGAACAATAAAAATATATATAATTTGAAAACTGCTAACTATAAATCGTAAAAAAATAATACACACCTCGAAATTGTAATCCAAGGGTTTACATTTATATCACTTAACAACACACACTCACAACATTATTTTTACAGCTTTTTCAAACAAAAAACAGTCACTAAACCATTACTTTTACATTTAAAAACTTATTCTATCGCAAAAAGTTTTTCATAAACGTCACGACACGTAAATATTTTCATTGAACTGTCAAAATTATATATATTACCCGATCGAAAAAAATGGAACACGGATACGGAACAAGTATTCCCACAAACGCGCCTATACAATTTAGTTAGGTTATAGTTTGAAAAAAAATGGCGCAAAAAAAATTAAATGGTGCGTTTTGTTTTACTTTTAGCAAGATATCCAAGTTTTCTGTTTCGAAATTTTACGCGGCCGAGCCTGCTGTCCGGTTGCAGCGGCCTTCTAATACCTACTGTTCAAGAAATAACGCGAGATAGTAATGGCCGTTCGCCGTAGCGGCCGGTTTACGCACAGGTAATACAGGTACAATATACCGTGAAATACGCCAACATTGCCCACATTTTTTGAATAAAACAAGATACTTCAAGATTTTTGTATGTAACCTGGGATATATATTTTATCTGTGGCAACACTAAGATTAAACGCATGCATTGGTTAGCCAATATTTAAATTTTGACATCGCGTTCTTGATCATATAAACAAATTTTAAGGCGGGCAAAGTTATCTGGACTTTTAGCCAACTTTACCCACCATGATTTTAGTGGAATTATAACCCTTATTTCAATGCCATAAAAACTAGCTAAAGCTTTCTGGCAATGTAAGCGATAGCTAAATAAAGTTATGCCATATCATGAATATTTTCCTATTAAAATGGATGGGCAATCTTACCCTGATATTTTTTCCCTTCTCCATACAAACGCTCTATAGCGATTTAAAAGTGCCAGGGTTGTCTCATTGGATAAATTTCTACAAAGTCAGGGAATAAAACATTTTAGGTACAAAGTGGTTTATTAAGTCAAATCAATCGTAAGTACTCGTAATTGTGTTTGAGATTTTTAAATCAACTAAAGAAATCTGATAACTAAACAAAACAAAATTAAATACCTATTCGTAAGTAACTAAAAAAAAAAACATAAAAATAATTAGTCTTTAACCTCACAAGCTCAAAGTCTCTATCAAGAAATCTATTTCACAAAAAGTATATCTACCTATTGCAGATAGTTACACTTTTCATGAAATAGATCGCACGGAAATGAACCAAATAAAAAATATCAAATGTAAAAAAATAATGAAAAATGAAGGCATTATTTTGCCGTGGCGTCAATACCGTCAAACTTCGAGCGAGAAGAGGATAGCGATATCTCCTCGAATTTTGGACGCTAATATCTCTGGCATTATGAGAAGATTTTATTTAATTTTTCTAGAATTCTTAAAATTGTTTTTAACGCTTCTTTACATAAACATCAAAATTATACTTTAAAAAAATTGTCAACACTCCTATTAACATTTTTATTATTAATTATAAAATGTAAACCTAATAATGTTTCAACTAGATAATTATCTTTCCCCGAATATAACGCGAGGAATGGTATAAATTCTCACTTTTTCAATCTACATACTAAAATATTCTTTGGAGAACACAGTCTTTAACAAATCACTTCAGTAATTTAACTTATTTTTTTAGCAACTAATCAATGCACTGAGTTGCATACCGTGTTTTAATAGTTGTTTTCTATATATTATTATGTTTGTGTAGATATAGTTTATTCATTACACATGTATAGATTTTATTAGTTTAAAAAAATACAGTTATCTTACAGTGGCCAACAAATCGCACTATAAAGACAAAATAATCTTCGACTTCGTAGAACAAACTTCTTGTCATATTAATAAAAAAATTAATCAACTGGACTACTTGCTTTGTATTTTTTCGCTGCGGGAAAACAACCATTAAAATTTCACGGTATATTTATTATCATTTTACCTACTAGTATCAATCATTATAATCTATGTATTATTTATTTATCTATATATATGATTGAATAAGATTGGAAACTGTCAAACAATCAACAAAACAATATTTCAAAACAGTATTTCACTCAGTTGCAATTAAAGTTTACGGGATTATAATTAACATTTTTACCAACTTATGAAATTATTTTCGAAAAATGGAATTCTAAGAAACAATAATTCAGAAAAGTTCGGCAAGTAAATTTTCATTGAATGTTAAAATTACTGAAATCTACATGAAATATAATCTGACCGCGTCGAGTAATTGTTGGCTCGGGTAAAACTGTTACAATATCTTCTAAATGTTCAATGGTGCAAATGTCGTCAACTGTTGGATAAGAAAAAGTCGTTCCTGTATCACATTTAGATTCTTTAACCTTGCGTAAAAACTTTACCACAGGATTTACACCATTAATCGATAAAACCTTACCTACAAAATGTTTCAAACTCTTTTTTGTAGCAAACTTAGCAATAATCCAATCATTTTCTTTAATTTTTTCTTGATTTTCAGAAAAATATTCAATGTCATGTAATCCAAAGGAAGTCGTTTGTGGGGGCTCAAAATTTTCTTTATCCTCTTGTTGGAGGAATTCAGCTATGTAAAAATCATTTATTGTCTCGTATTCTTCATCGGTATCAACTGTTAAAAATTCTTTCGATGTAGAACTTGACTCAGTATCAGAATATTGTTTATGTTTTCTTTTTATTGAAGAACATCTTCGGACTGAATTTATCCCCTTTCGATTTTTTCTTACTGCATGGTTACTATTACTTTTCTTATTGTTTCTATCTTTTATCTTCTCTATTTTTTTCTTTAATTTATTTTTCTTCCCGTCTTGTAGGCATATCGGCAAGTCTGTTTTAAACGCAGCTACAAACGGCATATTCTCTGCCATAGTGGTAGCATTTTTTAACAAACAAACATCATTTGCTGGTGTTGGAGATTTTATGCGAATATTCGAAAGAATTGTTATTTTACTTTTCTTAGCAGGACATGTGTTTGTGGTATCATTTGAAGCTTTAAAAAGGTCAGAGGACGATGTTGTCATTTCAATACGCAATGATTGGCTTAAATAAGAATTTATTACATCAATACATTGTTTGCTAAGACTTTCAGGAATATTTGTATCCTGCCACTGGGGGATACTGATAGTATTTTCCAAGTCTTGAGCATAATTATCATTAATTTCTGAACAAAGATCAACAATTCCTGGTACATAAAAGCCAGTTTTTTCGTCTAAATAGGAAGATTCATCGTTTGTTTTTTGAACACTAGAAACTTTAACGGATTGCCTTTTTACTTTCTTATTGCAGGTACCAACATTTATATCAGAAATGCTTACCGATTTGCCTGGCTCACAATTGACTTTTTTACTCCTCTGTACTTGCATAGGCTTTTGCGCCCTGGTCTCTGTTAAATAATCCACTAGTACTTGATCGATTCCATATGATATTATTTCCTCTTGCATTTCTGGGATCTTTTTCAGAACTTCTTGCGGATTCAATGGAAATATTCCTGATGCCCTAAAGCCACTTATTATGTTCCTTTTTTCATTTATCTTAATTACTTCGATTAATTCATTGAGCAATTTCGGGAAATGTTTTTTATTTAACGTAGTTTGGGTCGGATTTTTGAGCTTGTACTGGTACAAAATTTTACGCCAGCACTTTTTTAAAGGCGCAAAAAAAGCAACGTCTAGTGGTTGTGTAAGATGTGTTGACCTCGGAGGGATGAATACAAACTTAATATTATGTTGCGCGCACAACTCTACTACTTTGACACTGAAATGGCTAGATAGGTTGTCGCAAATGACAACTTTTGCCCCCTCAGTTTCTTTTGCCCACGAAATAATTATTGTTTCAAAGTAATCCTCAAACATGGCGCTGTCAAACCAGCCTGACTTAGTACAATTATATCTGGTTTCTGGCGGTCCTCCATTAATCCATTCAGAGTATAAATTTGTTGCTTTATAAACCACATATAAAGGGAGGCACCTACCAGCAGCGGTAGCTGTAAACATCAGAGATATGTTTCCTTTAGTGGAATTCACTATTCTTTCAGGGTATTTCACCCCTCTTCTAAAAATGCTCTTAGAAGAGCCTGGGTCGTCGGAAAGGTTAGTTTCGTCGAAATTGACAATGTTTTCAGCTGGTACATCTTTCAATGTTGTACTTAAATTCTTGAAATAATTAAGTATTTCTTGAGATCCCTTTTCAGCTCTCGCCTTTGAAATATTTTGGGTAGTTCTCAAAGTCAATTCATTAGCATGTCTTACCAAAAAGCTCTGTACCCATGCATCACCAGGAATTTTATTCTTAAAAATATGATCCCTTGAGTTTTTCTTCACATATTCATGAATCAATAGCTTCAGATCTAATTTTGTTAGCGGGGAGCCAAAGGTGCTAGAAGCTTGTAAAACCTTAACTATTTGATCTTCTTCTTTGGTTGTTAAAGCAGTAGGGCGACCAACGGGTTTCAAATGTACTTGTTTTATTTTATTAACTATAGTACGCCTTGGGATTCCAAATTGTCTTTCAGCATCTCTTGATGAAATTTGACCTGACTGAACAGCTTCACACGCAAGCATCAACATTTCGTAAGAATAATTTTTGTACATTCGTGATCCCAGTTCTCGTCTTGACTTTCTTTGTCTAATGCGTGATTTATGTGTGTTTTTCTGAAATACAAAAATGCAAATGCGTATACGGATAGTTTATGTTCAAAAAGGTTAAGAAGAGAAGACGGAAGAGGAGAAGGAAGAGGAGAGAGAGGAGAGAAGAGACGGGAAAAGAGAAAAGAAAAGATAATTTTTTACATTAAAAAGCATTTTGACTTTGACGAATATGAAAAAACCGATAACAAGCTCTGCCCCAGACATTACATAGAGTGAGTTATGGTCAAACAAAAAACCTATATAAATGAGCGTCTAATGCTCAGACTCGAAGCTGCGCCATTTTTATTGTTGCGGTTTAAGACGCGCTCCATCTAGAAATTATAAAATCAAAGATATGAACCCTAAAACATACACCCATTTTTTGATAGTCGTGTAAAAATAAAATAAGAAGTGTCAACCCTAGGTGTTTCGTTAAAGCGGGCAATGTTGACAATGATACGGCTGAACATTACTGGGTAACATTGCCCGTTATCATAACTTTTTATTTACATGAATTACAGCAACGAAACTATCATCAAAAGACTCAGGACATTATTTTACACATAAACAATAGATTAAACTTACCGGTGTATTCGCCATAATGCACAAATTAACTTCCAAATATTCACAGAAATTGCCCACAAAAATACACTCCGTGTTCGACAAGTTTCGACTGGTAACTGAGTGAAGTTACGAGCGAACGTTATATTCTGTGTTGCCAAATGCATATTCGATTTTCTACCAATATTACTAAAGTGGTCGTAAGTTTGGTAGTTTTTGTGAAATTAGTAGATTTTCATAGAAATTATGTTTGGGGCAAAGATTTACCTGGTGGCAAAGTTGGAGCATTTCACGGTACCTACAATGCCACAATAATTATGGAGACAATTACTGCACAAAATAGTCCCGCTACTGTTTGAGGTCGTTTGCGTGCTTTTTAATAGTGGAATGGCTCAATGACCTTATTTTAATAATGCGATGATCATAATCACGACTGTACTGTCGCGAGGGCCCTAAATACAGTGATAGTGAGATTATAGGTACCTACATAGTGAAAAACTTTTTGATTTTTATAAAATTAAATCCTTGCTAATCTCATAAATGTGAAAGTAACTCTATCTGTCTAATTGTCCGGCTTTCCATGCCAAAACTATTGAACCAATTTAAATGTCCAGTACCACAGAGATAGTCTAGCTAAGCTAGACTCTAAGAAAGGACATGGGCTACTTTTTATCTGGGTGCGCGAAGTTGTTCCCTCGGGACGCGAGTCAAGCCACTGAAGCGAGCTTAGGTTTACAGCAGCACCTATTTAGAAAATGCGCGCGTTTTTGGAGAGATTTTTAATGCTGGGGTGTGTTTTAAATAAAAACAGGTGTTTTTGTAACAAAACATATATTTATTTACTATTTACATCTTCAGCGGGATCAGCTATTTTTCTTTTCTTCCTGTAGTGTTCAATTCTCTCTTCTAAGCTTGCTGTAACAAACAAAATAGAGATAATATTATAAACGGCTGTCATTTAAAGATTTTTGGCAGTCGTTACGGGTAGTCATATAGCCAGGTAACGGGGCTGAGGAGATCAGATCAGAAGGGTAAAATATAAATACTTTTTCAAGTAAAAACTATGGAATGGATTATAATGATACTTAGGAGTAATCCTTAATATTACAGAAGCGAAAGTGGCGGCCTGTCTGTGGTGCTTTCACTCCAAAACGACTGAACCGATTTACAGAGTCCAGCTAGAGTTTGAGAAAGGACATATACTGTCTATCGGATGCGGGATGTAGTTCCCTCGGGTAAAAAAATGCAAGAAAAGTTAAAAATTTTATAAAGAGGAAACATTTTTTTGTTAGCCTTTAGGGTAAAGGCTCCAAAACTACTGAAGCGATCTGAAATATTCTTTCACTGTTAAGAAGCTACACTATTCCCGAGTAACATAGGATATATTTTATCCCAGTACATGTCTAAAAAACTAGTATTATACTCATGCTAGTATTTTATACTATTTTAGACAGTAGTATTTTAATACTTACAACAAGTATCCCTTTTAACAAAGGCTTATAAACTCTAGATTTCACGCCCTGAAGCAAACATTCCGTATAAGCTATAACTCTGTCCTTCTCTCTTATTGCCATCCGCATCTGTTATCTCGCTCTCACATAGTTCTGAGTATTTAGCTTCTAACTCATTTATGACGTCGCGAATCATTGTTGTTCTGGAAATAGAAAATTAGTTAAATTTATTTTATAAGTCAAAGTCAAAGTCAAATCATTTATTTCATTAATCTATAATAGGGAAATATTAAAACTTAACAGGCACCCTTCTAAATTTACAGGCACCCTTCTAAATTACTATACAAGGCAGTAGCGGCGTAGGGCGGAGGGGGCGGTCCGCCCCGGGTACCACGTCTAGGGGGTGCCATCTCGGTCGGCACATATCTGCATGACCAGGATGGCACGGGCAAAAGGGAGCATTCACGGAGGGCTTTAATAATCTGCAAAGCCTAGGTTCACAGAGTGCAAGCCCGGCCCGAGACATCGCCACGGGACTGAGAGGGGTGACACAGTCCGAGTGTCACCCTCTCTTTCCACTCACATCCTTGGCGCACCGACTCGCGCCAAAATCACAATAAATTGACTGATTACTTTTGTGACCCAAAACTCAAAATTTTCGCTCGCTACGCTCGCGGCTTTTCCAAAATTTGCAGTGCTTTCTTTTAACTGCCTAGGGTACTTTTGTATCCCATAACTCAAAAAATTTCGCGCTCGCTACGCTCGCGGCTTTTCCTATATTTACAGTGCTTTCTTTTAACTGCCTAGGGTACTATTAAATCCCATAACTCGAAAAATTTCGCGCTCGCTACGCTTGCGGCTTTTCCAAAATTTGCAATGTTTTCTTTTAACTGCTTTGGGTATTTTTGTAACACAAAACTCGAAAAATTCCGCGCTCGCTACGCTCGCGACTTTTCCACTTTACAGTACTTTTTTTTACTTCTTTGGGTACTTTTATGTCCCATAAGACAAAAAATTTCGCGCTCGCTACGCTCGCGGCTTTTCCAAATTTGCAGTGTTTTCTTTTAACTGCTTTGGATATTTTTGTAACCCAAAACTCGAAAAATTTCGCGCTCGCTACGCTCGCGGCTTTTCCTACATTTACACTGCTTTCTTTTAACTGTCTAGGGTACTTTTGTACCCCTAAACTCAAAAAGTTTCGCGCTCGCTGCGCTCGCGGCTTTTGCGCTGTACGCTGGTTTCTTTGAATTTGTTTGGGTATTTTTGTGTCCCAAAAACTCGAAAAATTTTGCACACGGCACTTATGGCAGGAATATGTAGTATGCATTTAAAATTAATCCATACAAAAATCTTTGGGGTGCTCTATAGGTAGCCGCCCCGGGTGCCATCCGATGCTACGCCGCCACTGATACAAGGACCATGTTTTGGAATCTGCAGTTGGATGCCAACAGGGTGACCCCCTTGGGCCGGTCATTTTCAGCTTGGCTATTCACCCCATAATAGAGAAACTAAATTCAAAATTTAACGCCTGGTATTTGGATGACGGGACCCTAGGAGGAGACAGTGAAACTGTTTACCAAGACCTCATATTCCTAAAAGAAAAATTTCATTCGATTGGACTGGATCTAAATTTATCAAAATGTGAAATTTTTGTTCCTGACATCCCGGACAGACAGACAGTCATATCAAAATTTAATGTCATAGCACCTCAAATTAAAATTCTGGACGAAACATCATTGCACCTCCTAGGTTCACCTATTTTGGAAGAAAGTTTCACAACATTCATAGATAACAAAATTTCAAATTTTAATGACATTTCGGATAGACTTTTTAAAATTAATCTTCATTCGGCTTTTACCTTAGTAAAATACTGTTGTTTTGGCCCAAAATTTATATACAACCTTCGCTCCTCTCCCTTATGGAAGCAGCCACATCTTTTAGACAGAATTGACCAAATTATCCGTACTACTCTTACATCTGTTTTTAATTTGGCCTTGGACGACCGAGCGTGGCTTCAAGCCACCCTTCCGATCAGATTCGGTGGCCTCGGTGTCCGCAAAATTTCCAGTTTAAGTCTACCGGCGTTCCTATCCTCGGTCTGCGGCACTAAGGAGTTGACCAGAATAATTTTAGCCCCTTCACTGGTCGATTCTGAGGTGCCGTGTCTGACTGATGGCATGAACGCCTGGAAAGTGGCTTGCCCAAACACAGCCTTCCCTGAAAACCCGGCTTCCCAGAGACAGTGGGACGAGCCGCTCTGCAGATTGACGAGAAATAAACTAATTGAAACATCTGTCAATACTGCTGAGCGTGCCCGCCTACTGGCTGTGGGAGAGTGGGAGTCAGGGCTATGGCTTCACGCACTGCCGTCACCCAGCGTTGGGACCATGCTGGGTGACACTACATTCCGGCTCGCTACATGCCTACGCCTCGGCGCTCCCACTGCGGCTCCGCATCGCTGCCAGTGTGGTGAATCTGTGGACCGCCTTGGGCACCATGGTCTTTCCTGTAGCAAAAGTGCTGGTCGCATGGCACGACACGCCAGCATAAATGACATTATCCGTCGTGCTCTTGTCACCGCCGGAGTGCCAGCCATTTTAGAACCCAGAGGCTTGGCACGCGACGATGGCAAGAGACCAGACGGGATGTCTATAATGCCTTGGAAGATGGGAAGGTCTTTGGTGTGGGACGCAACCTGCGTCGACACCCTTGCACCTTCCCACCTTCCCAGTACGGCGAGCTGTGTCGGTGCAGCTGCTGCAGCCGCGGAAAACCTCAAACAGCACAAATATGTAAACCTCACCGGCAATTGCATTTTTGAGCCGTTTGGGGTTGAAACCCTGGGACCATGGGGCCCAAGTGCCCACAGACTATTTCGAGAAATTAGTAAGCGATTAGTGGAGTCCACTCGTGACCAAAGGGCTGGCCTATACTTCGGTCAAAGGATATGCATTGCCATCCAGCGTGGCAATGCAGCCAGCCTTTTGGGCACGATCCCAGACAGCGATGCGGATGAATATTTTGATACCTAGTTTTAATATTTCCCTATTATAGATTAATATTAAAATAAAAAACATTTAAAATTTATTTCATTTAGGCCTTTACAAGCACTTATGAACGTCAAAATTATAACTAAGTTTGATTCTAGTTGCCCATTCCAAAAGTAGCTTCCTATGGAGTAGAACGGGCAAGAAACTCCATATAAAGATATAAGTTTGTTTGTTTGTAAGGCGCTAATCTCTGGTAGTACTGGACTGATTTGAAATTCTTTCAGTGATAGAAAGACCATTTATCGGGGTCGGTTATCTGGGTGCACGGAATAGATAGGTAGGGACCTTCCCAATTGTTCAAACTAAGCTAAAAATCTGAATCACATCGAATAAACCATACATAAGACTGTATGTAGTTATGTACATTCATTTTTATACAAATAAATTGTTATAGATATATTTATGTACACTAGGTTATCTCAAAGTTCGTTCCACCACTTCGGTGGACCAAACTCCCACAACACTTTTCGGTATTTTAAGTTAGAAGAACCTTTAGGTAATTATACAATTAATTAGTTCCGAAAGTCAGGTATTGCCGGAACGAATTAATAGTACTAGAGGGAGCTTTAATTAAATAACTTACTTGATACTATGTATAGTCCATTCGCTCTGTAATTGCGTCAAAACTTCAGAAATCTCTTGCTTCGTATAAATCCACTTGCATCCATCCGGTAAGTCGTATGAACAGTGGAATAAGTTTAAAGGTAGGTCCAATGCCATGTTGTATTGAGGTTTTCTGTGAAAAAAGAAAAAAAAAACAAGATTAAAAGAAAATAAACCATTTAATAAGACTTGTTTATGCACTTTTGCGCCACTAATAGGAGGAACATCAGTTGTCAACTAAAAACACCGCATCCAAATCGGTTTGTCCGTTTAGGGGGTACGGTGCCACAGACAGACAGACATACATACGTAGCGGTTGAACTTACAGCACTACTACTACTATAATGGTATTCCATATTTGACGAATTTTCTCTATTTTTACGTCGGGAGTTGACAAAATGAGCTGAGTAAAGGATGTTTACTTTTAGATATTTAAGTTCATTCTACCCGACAGCTAAAAAGATTCTGTGTTTATTTTTAAAGGGACATTTACTAGAAGACTAAAACTTCTCTGTCTTTCTTTTATTAAGCTATGGGAAATTATATGTGTAGCCACAAAATCATTTATTGAACACATGATTAAACTTCTAATTTTATAACTAAGCAACGGGGAAATGACATAGCCTCTAATAAACTAATTCGTCTTTTTTACAACGCCAACTAAATATTTTATAGAAAGCTTCAAGTAAAGATCATCAATTATTGTGACTTGTCCTTCTTATTTATACATTATTTATACATACTAACTCGGCATCGTTTTTAGTATATTGCCATTTATAACCTTCAATTAAAAAACATTGTATTAAAAATTGAATTTAGTGACGAAAACGAATCGCTGCAAAACCGACTCCACGTAGTCTTGTCTGCAGTACCCCTAGAGTGCAATTCAAAACCGCGTAGGCGCGGAGGGGCGAGGCGGCCTGCGAGCTGAGGCGCAGGTAGTTTTTGAAAACCATTTGCGACGATAAGCTCGCATGGGACCGCCGGAGCCCCGCAACGCCGGAGCCGTGACAGAAGCGATGCTTGCTGCATGTTGCTTGCTTACATGTTAAACGTACTGAGTTAAAAAAATAGAAGCTAATTAAATATATTTTATGATGTCATTTAATAGTATTTTAACAACGAGATTCTAACAACGAGAACATACACAAATCATATTAACACATACCTAGGACACTTCTCAACATCCAGCAGCTCAGTAATAACGTCAGGCGTCTCCTTACCCTCACCTATGAGGAGCAGCAGCCCCATGATACACCGGATCTGATGCCAGAGGAAGGCATTCCCTTCGATGTTCAGGTAGTACATTGAGGTGGCTGGAACAAAATATAGGGCAATTATTTAGTCTTTCTGTTCCGATTTCTCGCCAAAACAATTAATTACCTATGTATTATAATAACCGACCTAGTCGTTGTTTTTGACATATCTAAGCTTTACATAAATTACGTCAATCTCTAATTAAACAACAACGGATGAACTTAATTGCATGATAAGACTTTTATCTAGAAATACCTACCTATAGGCTACATTTTATCCAAGTTCGCAAACACACCTCTAAAACCACACAAAATACATATATTCAGTGTTTGTGTTATATGACACATTTAGCTATAAAGACTACTGGCTAAATTCTATCCAGGTGCGCAGAAAAATTGCCACTTTTTTATAGAAAACACAAATAAAACAAAGTGGCTAGCCGCATACTCACGCTGGTCCACATCTGCGCTATGAACAGGTAAGACACGAGCGCTAATGATCTCCCTTGTAAACTGCAGCACGCCGTTACCGACATCCATCTTACACAAGTTACGGTAGTCATTGCTACCTACAAGCCGAGCGCAGCCACCGAGCATCGCTTGTATGTACACAGTAGCTAGATATTTCAATCTCTATTCGAAAAAAGATGGATGGATCGGTTATTGCAATCCGTAGTCTAGAATCTAAGGACTTTTTATCCAGATACGGGAAGTAGTTCCCTTGGGAAGTGGGAAAAGCTAGCTTCATATAAGTGATGTCAAATTTTAATATGTAATCGAAAAACAACAGATGGATCGGTTATTGCAATCCGCAAATAACCCATCTCCATAAAAGACTAGAAGCTAAGGAAGTATTTTTTATTCAAATGCGTGAAGTAGTTCCCTTGGTAAGAGAAAAACTAGCTTAATATAAATTAGGTCAAATTTCAATATCTAATCGAAGAAACAACGGATGGATCGGTTATTGAAACCAGCAAGGAACCGATTTGCATAATGCTAGAGCCTAAGGAGGGACTTTTATCCAGATGCGGGAAGTAGTTCCCGCTATATCAAAAGCACACATAACAAAATGGGTAACCGCATACTCACGCTCATCCACATGTGCGCTATGAACAGGTAAGACACGAGCGCTAATGATCTCCCTTGTAAACTGCAGCACGCCGTTACCGACATCCATCTTACACAAGTTACGGTAGTCATTGCTACCTATAAGCCGAGCGCACCCACCTAGCATCGCTTGTATGTATACAGTAGCTAGATATTTCAATCTCTTAGCGAAAAATAAACCAAGGATCAGTTATTGCAATCCAAAATGAATCTAAAGAACTACTTTTTATCCAGATGCGGGAAGTAGTTCCTTTGGGAAGTGGGAAAAGATAGCTTCATATAAATAAATGATGTCAAAATTCAATATGTAATCGAAAAAAAAACAGATGGATCGGTTATTGCAATCCGCTATGATCCGATTTGTCTAGAAACTAAGAGTACTTTTTATCCGACTGCGGGATGTTGTTTCCTAAACTAAAACCGCAAGAAACTAGCAGTAATTTAAGATTTAAGCAAATTCTGAATCTGAAATTCTGAAAAAGAACTACTGGACCGATTCGTAAAATATATTTTAGTGTTAGATAATCCATAGGCTATCTTTTGTGCCTATGGCTTCTTTTTAGCCATGTGCCGGAAATAGTACCTACAGCACACTATCAAAACCACACATAACAAAATGGCTAGCCGCATACTCACGCTCATCCACATCTGCGCTATGAACAGGTAAGACACGAGCGCTAATGATCTCCCTTGTAAACTGCAGCACGCCGTTACCGACATCCATCTTACACAAGTTACGGTAGTCATTGCTACCTACAAGCCGAGCGCACCCACCAAGCATCGCTTGTATGTCTACAGTAGCTTCAAATTAACTATGTCTATTTATCCGAGAGCGGGAAGTAGTTCCTTTGGGAAGCGGGAAAAACTAGCTTCATATACCTAAATGATGTCAAAATTCAATATGTAATCGAAAAACAATAGATGGATCGGTTATTACAATCCGCAATGAACCTATCTCCATAAAAGACTAGAAGCTAAGGAAGCACTTTTTATCCAGATGCGGGAAGTAGCTCCCACAGCACACTATCAAAAACCACACAAAACAAAATGACAGGTGGGGAACGCCTGAGGCTACTTTTTACCCATGTGCCGGAAATAGTACCTACAGCACACTATCACAGTTAGTAAAACAAAGACGCTAGCCGCATACTCACGCTCGTCCACATCAGCGCTATGAACAGGTAAGACACGAGCGCTAATGATCTCCCTTGTAAACTGCAGCACGCCGTTACCGACATCCATCTTACACAAGTTACGGTAGTCATTGCTACCTACAAGCCGAGCGCAGCCACCAAGCATCGCTTGTATGTACACAGTAGCGAGATATAGACACAAACAAACAAAAGAAACACTGATTTCCATAAAAGTCTAAAAACTAAGGAATGACATTTTAATCCAGATGCGGGAAGTAGTTCCCTTGGGAAAGCAGGGATAACCAAGAAACTGCTAGTAATTTATCATTTTTATCAAATTTTTGACAGTCAATCCTAAGAGTTCATTTGTTTTATTCAAAGTTTTTTATCCGACTGCGAGAAGTTTATTTATCGTAAATTGTGAATCTTAAGAGTTCATTTGTTTGGCTGAATCTCAGAGAAACTTGACGGATTTGAAAAATATTTCTGTGCTAGCTAACCCATTTGTGAAGTAACGCTATAAGCTACTTTTTATCCAGGTGCGCGAAGGTGAGTAATTTCTAGAGCACACCACCTAACTTTAGTATTATCAAGTGGCTAGCCGCATACTCACGCTGGTCCACATCTGCGCTATGAACAGGTTGCGCATGAGCGCTAATGATCTCCCTTGTAAACTGCAGCACGCCGTTACCGACATCCATCTTACACAAGTTACGGTAGTCATTGCTGCCTATAAGCCGAGCGCACCCACCGAGCATCGCTTGTATGTACACAGTAGCGAGATATTTCAATCTCTTAGTGAAAAACTAGCAATGGATCGGTTATTGCAATCCGTAGTCTAGAATCTAAGGACTTTTTATCCAGATGCGGGAAGTAGTACCCCTGGGAAGTGGGAAAAGCTAGCTTCATATACATGATGTCAAAATCGAAAAACAATAGATGGATCGCTTATTGCAATCCGCAATGATCCGATTTGTCTAGAACCTAAGAGAGGACTTTTTTAACCGACTGCGGGAAGTAGTTCCCTTGGTAAGAGAAAAACTAGCTTCATATAAATTATGTCAAATTTCAATATCTAATCGAAGAAACAACGGATGGATCGGTAATTGAAATCCTCAAGGAACCGATTTGCATAATGCTAGAGCCTAAGGAGGGGACTTTTTATCCAGATGCGGGAAGTAGTACCTACAGCACACTATCACAGTTAGTAAAACAAAATGGCTAGCCGCATACTCACGCTGGTCCACATCTGCGCTATGAACAGGTAAGACACGAGCGCTAATGATCTCCCTTGTAAACTGCAGCACGCCGTTACCGACATCCATCTTACACAAGTTACGGTAGTCATTGCTGCCTATAAGCCGAGCGCACCCGCCGAGCATCGCTTGTATGTCTACAGTAGCTAGATATTTCAATCTCTAATCAAAGAAACTAGCTATGGATCGGTTATTGCAATCCGTAGTCTAGAATCTAAGGACTTTTAATCCGATTGCGGAAAGTAGTACCCCTTGGGAAATGGGAAAAGCTAGGTTCATATAAATGATGTCAAAATTGAATCTCTCATCGAAAAACAACGAATGGATCGGTTATTGCAAGCCGCATACCGATTTGCAACAGTCTAGATTCTAACACCCTTACTACTACTTTAATCACTACTACACGACTTTAAGTAGTGATTAGTTAAAATGTTGCTTAGAAGGTGATTAGAGATTTTTATAAGTAAGGCTTTAAAACCTTAAAAATGACATTTTACCCATGTGCCGGAAATAGTACCTACAGCACACTATCACAGTTAGTAAAACTAAGAGGCTAGCCGCATACTCACGCTGGTCCACATGTGCGCTATGAACAGGTAAGACATGAGCGCTAATGATCTCCCTTGTAAACTGCAGCACGCCGTTACCGACATCCATCTTACACAAGTTACGGTAGTCATTGCAGCCTATAAGCCGAGCGCACCCACCAAGCATCGCTTGTATGTATACAGTAGCGAGATATTTCAATGTTTAATCGAAAAACTAGCTATGGATCGGTTATTGCAATCCGTAGTTTAGAATCTAAGGACTTTTTATCCAGATGCGGGAAGTAGTTCCTTTGGGAAGTGGGAAAAGATAGCTTCATATAAATAAATGATGTCAAATTTCAATATTTAATCGAAAAACAATAGATAGATCGCTTATTCCAATCCGCAATGAACCTATCTCCATAAAATACTAGAACCTAAGGAAGTATTTTTTATCCGACTGCGGAAAGTAGGTCCCTCGGGAGGCGGGTAAAACAGCAAGAAAAAAACATTTTTTCATGTAAATCCCACAGTTAATTTTTTCGTCTGAATTTCAAAAACAGCTGGACCAATTCAAAAATATTAGTTTTGGATGTCAATTTTATTGTTTCAGGGTTAGATATAGATACTAAAAAACTCATTTTATGAGGAACGCATAAGTAGATACTATTTGTATGCCTATGTAAAGTAGCATCAAGTATGTACTTTATATCCATGTGCTGGAAGCTGTCTAGAGACGCCATCAAAATCACACAAAAACAATCATTAATACCAAAAGCCTAGCGGCATACTCACTTGCGTCCACATCTGCGCTATGAACAGGTAAGACACGAGCGCTAATGATCTCCCTTGTAAACTGCAGCACGCCGTTACCGACATCCATCTTACACAAGTTACGGTAGTCATTGCTACCTATAAGCCGAGCGCACCCACCAAGCATCGCTTGTATGTATACAGTAGCGAGATATTTCAATCTCTAATCGCAAAACAATGGATGGATCGGTTATTGCAATCCGCAATGAACCTATCTCCATAAAAGTCTAGAAGCTAAGCAAGTATTTCTTTATCCAAATGCGGTAAGTAGTTCCCTTGGTAAGGGAAAAACTAGCTTCATGTAAATTATGGTCAAATTTCAATATCTAATCGAAGAAACAACGGATGGTTCGGTTATTGAAATCCAAGGAACCGATTTCCATAATGCTAGAGCCTAAGGAGGGACTTCTTATCCAGATGCGGAAACAGTACCTTCAGCACACTATCACAGTTAGTAAAACAAAATGGCTAGCCGCATACTCACACTCGTCCACATCTGTGCTATGAACAGGTAAGACACGAGCGCTAATGATCTCCCTTGTAAACTGCAGCACGCCGTTACCGACATCCATCTTACACAAGTTACGGTAGTCATTGCTACCTATAAGCCGAGCGCACCCACCTAGCATCGCTTGTATGTCTACAGTAGCTAGATATTTCAATCTCTAACCGAAAAACGGTGGATGGATAAGGTATTGCAATCCGTAGTCTAGAATCTAAGGACTTTTTATCCAGATGCGGGAAGTAGTACCCCTGGGAAGTGGGAAAAGCTAGCTTCATATAAATAATGTCAAAATTGAATCTCTCATCGAAAAACAATCGATGGATCGGTTATTGCAAGCCGCATACCGATTTTCAAAAGTCTAGAACATTAAAAATTACTTTTATCCCGGTACGTGAAGTATTACACTAAAGAAACAGCTAGTTATTTATAATTTTAGATTGTCAATCCCAATAGTTCACTTTTTCGGCTGAATCTCAGAAAAAATGTAGATTATGAATCTGAAGTGTAATTTTATCCGGGTGCCGGAAGTTGTCGAAGCACACCAAAGACACATTTACCTAATCAAATCAAAAGCCTAGCCGCATACTCACTTGCGTCCACATCTGCGCTATGAACAGGTAAGACACGAGCGCTAATGATCTCCCTTGTAAACTGCAGCACGCCGTTACCGACATCCATCTTACACAAGTTACGGTAGTCATTGCTACCTACAAGCCGAGCGCACCCACCAAGCATCGCTTGTATGTCTACAGTAGCTAGATATAAACACAAACAAACAAAAAACCACGGATTTGCATAAAATCCTAGAAGCTTAGGAAGGGCTTTTTTAACCGACTGCGGGAAGTCGCTTCCACGAGACATGGGTGGAACCATGAGAAACTGCTTGTATTAAATAAATAAGAGCTAGACTGTGTATCTAGAGTTTGCTTGTTAGGTATATTGAACGCGCTAAAATCAGGAACTGTTGATTTTTCAAGAAATACTATAGGCTACATTCTAGCCAAGTGCGAAAAAAAGTAAACCCAAGAAAACACAACAAAACCAAAAGCCTAGCCAAATGAACCCAAAACCTACCCAGACAAGGACATTTTTTTATCCAGATGCCGGAAGTTGTCGAAGCACCACCAAAACCACATAAAGTAGGTACATGTATTCAGTTTTATATAACACATTTATCCACAAAGTCTACTGGCTAAATTCTATCCAGGTGCGCAGAAAAGTTGCCACATTTTTCCATCGAAAACACTAAATCAAAAAGCCTAGCCGCATACTCACGCTGGTCCACATGTGCGCTATGAACAGGTAAGACATGAGCGCTAATGATCTCCCTTGTAAACTGCAGCACGCCGTTACCGACATCCATCTTACACAAGTTACGGTAGTCATTGCAGCCTACAAGCCGAGCGCACCCACCAAGCATCGCTTGTATGTCTAAGTTTGAACGGGGAAAGTAGTACTTGTACTGGCGTTTCTTGCAGTCAAATCTGAAATTGGAGAGAGTATTTTTCAGTAAGGGTACGTCAGACCATTCACAAGTGACAAGAGCACGCAGGTGGGTATAGGGTGATCATGACAAGTTATGGAGTTTTGTTTTGGAAGGCACGTTAAATTGATGGTTCCCCGGCATCTTTGGTATTAGGTACGAGTATTCAGAAGACAGAAGCTCTGGTAACTAGTCTTAAAAAGGAGTACCGAGTTGGCCGGGTATTGGGTCAAGGAGGTCAGATAGGCAAGCACTCGACTGAAACACCAGCGTGTGTATTCAGTTGTATCCGGCTAGTAGACTGTAGGCTGACAACAACATAGTTTGAGGAAAGTCTAAGCAGATGATGCATATTTATAAACGTGAAAGTATCCATGTACACTAATTTTTTGTCCACGGGCAAAAGCTAAAACCAATAAAATAATTATACCAATCTTACCTAGCACTATATTCAGGCATATCTTCAGGTATAGGCATCCAAGCTACTGCTTTAATATCTTTAGGTAGCAACCTGTTTAGTATCTTACAGTATTGCATCTCATTGTCTATGGCCTCTTGTGTGTTTTGTTCTGAAGGTGGAAACTTACTCCGTAGTGATATTGATATGACCTGTAAAAGAATTTGAAAAGGATGAGTTGCACCATTTAACTATAACGATTACCAAACCATAATCAGCCATGAAATTGCAAATCTGAGACCCATCTAAAAATGGTACAATTATAGTTATATGCTGCACCTCTCTGTTAAGCTATTATTTGCTGGGAAACAGTAAAAACATATGTAGAAATTGCATTTACACAAGTGTAGGGTATCAAACAGGTGATTTTGTAATGCCAATGTTATTAGGTATAATGTTATTTTCAATTATTCATCAATGCATTTTGACCAAAAGGCAAAATGTAGAAGTTATTAGTAGCCAACTTCTGTTACAAAGTTACTTTCTGTGAATAACTTTAAAAGTCTAATATAAGCATAACATTAGTCAACTTCAGACAAGCAAAGCTTCTCGTTTCTTTGCAAATTCAATGAATCAAATAGCTAACTTCACATTTGTAGAATAAGTTGATGAGAACTGTAATCAGGTCAAATATTAAATTACCTGCCCAAAGGAACTGACACCTTTATCAGTGCGTCCGCATCGATGGTAACCAGACGTCTCTCTGCTCTGTATCAAACAGGACTTAGTTAACGCATGAAACAGGTGATGTCCGATCGTCTAGTTCGTGTCTTCCCACACTGCTCTAACGAAAGTAGAGGACTCTATGACTTACTATACCTTTGACTGCCTCCTTGTTCTAGTGGTTGCAAGTACAACTGCTATGCTTGTGGTCTCGGGTTAGATTACCGGGTTATCGCTTTGTGAGTTGTAGAAACTTTCACGAAGCACCCCATAGCCTGGAAGTTGGTGATCGTTTCACCCGTGTGCACGAGCATGTTAATGACTGTCCTGTGCCTGATCTCCTTCGTTATATCCTAGAACGAATTAGCTTAAACTTTAATTACCTGGCCGAACGAACTGACACCCTTATCAGTGCGTCCGCATCGATGGTAACCAGATGTCTCCCTACTTTGTATTAAACAGGACTTAGTTAACGCATGGAACAAATGATGTTCGATCGTCTGATTCGTGTCTTCCTGTACCGCTAGACCATTGTAGTCCCAACCGAAGTAGAGGATCCGGAGGAGTACTCTTCGGAAGTGGCACCTGGGAACATGTAATTATTGTTTCTTGAATATTAGAAGATATTATCTTTTGTTTTTGGAATGGTCAGTCGGAAGACAGAAAGTCTGAAAACAAGTCTAAGAATTAGGTTGCTCAGGTATCTGGGTTGAGGAGGTCAAATAGGCAGTCACTCAATATAATAATGAATAGTTGCATCCAATTAGACTAGTCTCAACTTTGTTGGGAAAAGGCTAGGCAGGGATAATGTTTTTGATAGGTAGTGTTAAATCTTATATTGAATAGTGAGGTGTATGTTTGTGGCAACTTGATATATATGAGTATGTCTACTTAAAGTTCTACTGTAAGCCACTATCGATGCCCAAACAAGAATTCTTCAAAAAACTTACTTGCTAAAATCCAATTTATTTTATGGTCCTTCTCATCCTTTTTAGTAGCTTCCGAAAAGTTCTTACTTATAATATTCTTTAGCTGCAAGTTATGAGCTTCTAACTGTATTATTTTTGCTATTAAATCCTGTAAATAAATAAAAAAACTTAAAAAATACATGAGGAGAGGTTATGTTCTTGAAAAGTTAATTTAAGAGTGTTATTTACATCTTTATCTAGTTTTGATAACTCTTCTTTCGTTGATAATTCCGAGTTTTTCTTTTTCGGAGGCATTTTCTTTTATATATGTGTCGGCTCTTCGTTACCAACATCAGAAATCTCCATCGTTTACTCTAGCCGCAGACGCTTAATTTATAATGAATAATAATGCCAGCACTGTCTTGAGTACACTTTATAGTTAGAAATAACAATTATGGTGAGAAACAAACAATAAACTAAATTACGACGTCGAATTGAGACGATTCGCCTGGTGAGGGCGCGCGGGCCTTTTTCTTTATGTCAAAGTTCCCGCGCTGCTCCCAACTTGACGCTCCGTCAGAGTGACACTCCCTCAGCTGTCACTCTAATCCGACGTATTCTCATATTCTCTATGGCGGCGCCGACACGGCCAGACTGACAATCGTCCGTCCTCGGACGTAGTAGTTTATTGGCGTCCTGGAAAGATCAAAACAGTACACGGCTCATGATCCGCTCGTCCACCCTGACGAACATAATGCCATAATGTCTACCATAATACAGAAGCAACATTTTGCCCACACAACAACTTTACACACGGCGCCTTTACATACTACAACTTTACACACCATAACTTCATACACCGTAACATTACACACCACAACGTGGACCGGACGAGTGCGTCCCTTCGACCAGCCACCAAAGCGACATGGACCGGACAACACTGTCCCTTCGACCAGTTGTATAACACAACCACAAACTTGGACCGGACGAGTGCGTCCCTTTGACCAGCCACCAAAGCGACATGGACCGGACGACACTGCCCCTTCGACCAGTTTGTCACAAGCATGGACCGGACGAGTGCGTCCCTTCGACCAGCCGCCAAAGCGACATGGACCGGACGACACTGCCCCTTCGACCAGCCTGTATAACACAACCACAAACATGGACCGGACGAGTGCGTCCCTTCGACCAGCCGCCAAAGCGACATGGACCGGACGACACTGCCCCTTCGACCAGTTTGTCACAAGCATGGACCGGACGAGTGCGTCCCTTCGACCAGCCGCCAAAGCGACATGGACCGGACGACACTGCCCTTCGACCAGCCTGTATAACACAACCACAAACATGGCCCGGACGAGTGCGTCCCTTCGACCAGCCGGCAAAGCGACATGGACCGGACGACACTGCCCTTCGACCAGTTTGTCACAAGCATGGACCGGACGAGTGCGTCCTTCGACCAGCCGCCAAAGCGACATGGACCGGACGACACTGTCCCTTCGACCAGCTTGTGTAACACAACATCCCAAACATAGACCGGACTGCACTGTCTCTCAACCTTGATCTATCACACATACTCATTCATAATACATAACACAGTAACTAACCTTTCTGTTATGGACGATCCTGCTCAGTATGAACTTCGACTTCATATTGTACATCTAAGGTGTTAGAGTCATAGAGGATAAGTGTATCTGACCACGCAGTGAGCGTTTCAGAATCAGCTGAAGCAGTGACCGAGTCTGCACGCAACATATCCCCGAAATTTGGAGTATCACCGAAATCATTACTGTTTTGTGTCAATTCATCCGACGCCGACACGGCCTCCTCTTCATTCAATAGGCTGTCAGTGATTTCAAGTAAACCGGTATGTCCCTTAGGTACTGGGCGCAAGTTCTCATGAGCATATTTGTAAACGCGATTTGAACCGTTAATATTTTTCAGTTTGTAGCAATCATTTTCTAATACCGATGTTATAATGAATGGCCCTTTAAACTTCTTGTCTAATTTAGTTTGGTTTCGTTCACCGGTTTTGAGAAAAACAAAGTCACCCTTGGTGAATGGTTTGATATTGGCGCGACTACGATTAAACCGACGAGTGTCTGCTAATGCAGCCTTTTCGATATTATTTGACGCATTCTCTCTAACGGATTCTAAATCTAACCTTTTAATCTCCTCGTCCGATTGTGCGATTGAAATTTTAGACATACCCAATGATTGTGCGCGAATCCCGAACATTAATTCTGTTGGTGAGTATTTAGTCACTGTGGATTTCGTACTATTTAGCGCAAACTGAATATTGCCTAGTCCGTCACGCCATGTTTTGTTCTGTTCATTTTCTACTGTCGTAAGCAAGCTTTTCAACGTTCTCATGACTCTCTCTACTTGACCATTCGCTCTACTAGAACCTGTTGCAATGAAATTAAGACTGATTTTGTGCTCAGTACAAAATTTCTTTAATTCGGCAGGTAACTAATAATTTTCAACTCTGGGATCAAACCTAGGTTCACGGTTTCTGATTCTGATTATCTACGATTCCACTAATTAATAAGCACTCCCACTAAACAACGAGACTGAAACTGCCTCTCAAGTTTATAAATGTCGTAAGGCAAATAACCTCAACATAAAGCAAAAATGGATCGGTCTCACCGGGTTTCCACTCAACGTGCGTGACGATGCGCACATCGCCATGGCGCGCAGCACAGCGGCTTTCGCGAACGTGAAGCCAGCCACGGAGATTCACGAGCACCAACACTCCGAACTCACGATGACACGTTGGGCTCCTGGCAGGCGGCTGGGATGCTCCGCAGTAATTTTGTCGCCATATTGCACAATAACCACCGTCATTGTTGAAACATGAAAAAAAAGACAGATTCGGTTAATTTTCTAGCATACCCTTAATAACTAGCTTGACATGTAACAATGGAAAACGATACCATTACCATAACCGTGGTTACCATACTTGTACCTTCGCTGAAATTCTTAATAAATCTTCTACTACAAACTCTATTTCAAATTATCGACGTTACATTATTTTTTGTGTTAGTGGGTAGAAATTTATCTTCGCATGGCGAATTCGAAACGCATGTGGGCATTCGGATTGCATCCCACTTCTGATGTCGGCTCTTCGTTACCAACATCAGAAATCTCCATCGTTTACTCTAGCCGCAGACGCTTAATTTATAATGAATAATAATGCCAGCACTGTCTTGAGTACACTTTATAGTTAGAAATAACAATTATGGTGAGAAACAAACAATAAACTAAATTACGACGTCGAATTGAGACGATTCGCCTGGTGAGGGCGCGCGGGCCTTTTTCTTTATGTCAAAGTTCCCGCGCTGCTCCCAACTTGACGCTCCGTCAGAGTGACACTCCCTCAGCTGTAACTCTAATCCGACGTATTCTCATATTCTCTATGGCGGCGCCGACATCTATACATATAATAAATCTGTAGAAAAGTAATTTTTGTACATTGAAGAAATTGGCAAAAAAAATAGCCAGCATGTTAAAGGATAACTAACAGAACCCATTTCCATAATTTTTGTCATTCATGTCTGTTTATCTGTTTGTTCGTTCGGGATTCACGCAAAATCTACGAATTCAATGCAGACAATGCTTATATACAAAAATTCTACGTAACTTGGGGTATTACTTAGTTTTTGTTTCATCGAAATCGATTCACTCTATCAAAAGATATGATTAATTTTGTGAATTCAAGATGAAAAAAAATTTCGACATGCAATCTGTTTAAACAAAACTGTACATTTGAATGTTGTACTTATATTAGTTGATCGGCCTATATTAACCTTTACACAGAAAATCACACCTTCATAAGTAACTTCGGAAGAAAAAAAAATATGAAAATTGTGTTTAGCCAAGGTTAAAGTAGCTCCATCTGTGGTAATCTGTGTTAAATAAAATACATAAAATTTGTCAAAGGAGCGAGGTGGTAAATGACAATAAATTACCATACATTCTTTATAGAGGATTATTATTTCAACAGATGGAGTTGTGTATTTTCCGTAATTCACCATATTTTAACACGTAGTGTAATTTTTCGATAGACATTTCAATAGTGTTTGTCAGTTTGCCGTGCCACATCAAAATCCAATTATAATTATTACCTTGATGAAAGGAAAATAATAGTTCTCAGCCAAATTTAAAACAGTGCCATCTAAATTATTTTTCGAACATTATGTCAAAAATGATGACTTTAGTATAACAATTAATTATCATTTAAAGTTACAGATGGAGTTTATATCAGGATTTTTTCATAAACATAGTTTAGCTTATCTTCCACTAATGTGGTGGCCTTAAAACAAATTACTTTGAGTGAATAGTATTAAGTAGACCTTCATTATTTTTTCTGATGCAAAATATGTAAACTTTATTCTAGAAGAAAGGAGGATCTGTCTCTCGCAAGCGCTGCTAAGCGTGAGGTAGGTAGGTAATGTAGGATTCTGTAGCTTTAAGAACAAGCCCAGATACAAAGTGCAGATAAGAAATGGGAGCTTTCTCGATTTAATACCATACACACGTAAAATGCTTTATGCGTCTGAAAACGTACAAATTGCGCGTCGCATACCAGAGACATGCTTACTTTCAACTTCTGATCGCAAATACACTGTTCACGATTACGAACAGTCTCAGTAAGACCCGAGCCAAGTCTAAAAAAACACCTTTTATATAAAACTACGTTTGATGTCATTCAATCACAAAGACAGAATTGTTTTCTGTTGCAAATCCTATCCACCTGTATCCTATCCTAATCCAGCATGCATTGCAGGTGTGCATTACACAAAAACCAATGGTATCCTATTCGAGAAGTCAAAAGAGTCGACCTGCCAACGTCAGCTTCTGCGCTAAGCAAGTGTTCTTAATAGTACCATCAGAATTACATTCATCGTTGAATGAGGTGAATAAATTTTCAGAAACCACAATAACAGTAGGAGCCAAAGCGTATTATCGCTTCATAGAGCTCTGATTGGCCCCAGGTGACCAAGTTAGGTCTGATTTGTTCGTTCATCAGATACTTACTGTCGTCCTGTGTGACACAAAATATGGTATATAAACGTCCTCCGCATGAGCGAAATTTTCCCGGTGTGCGGTAGTGACGCACAGTATACAACACTTATGTTTCTTTCGATTTGCTGGCTCCACCAAGAAATGACAAATTGCAAGCGTACCTACATTTTGAAAATCTTGGCAAAACTGCACGTTTCAAGTACGAACAAATGAAGTGGACTCTCACAGACACGTACATTTTGACTATTCGTGAACTAATGCAAACATTTCGGTGGAGTCCCGGCTTAGGCCTCCCCCACATTAGGCATGCGCGATCCTCGGGCGTGTGAGTAGCGCGGGCGTCGCGAGCACGCTGCATGAACGTCGCGTTTTGCTGTCCTGCGGCATTTACCTACAGCGCGCTCGCGGCGCGCACGCGCCGCTCTCCTTGACGTTTAACTGCTAAGGCGTTTAGCGGGCGGCGGGGATAGCTGGCGAAGGGGTAAGAACGCAACTCGAGCGCCGCGTGCTCTCCGCGAGCGCATCGCTTGCACTCTTCACACATGCCGCAGGGCAGCAAAACGCGACGTTCATGCAGCGTGCTCGCGACGCCCGCGCTACTCACACGCCCGAGGATCGCGCACGCCTAATGTGGGGTCAGCCTTACCATAGTGAGTAAGTGCACAGAAAACCCCCGTCATACAAGTGTTTCTCCCCAGTAGTGAAACTATCCTACCCTATGCGCCTGCTGATGATGATGACTCATTTTATCATCCATCCAGCTATTCCCCAACTATGTTGGTGTTGGCTTCCAGTCACCGAATCTGTTTGAGTACCAATATTTTGCTTGGAGCGACTACCTATCTACCTATCTTCAATCCAGTCAACTACACAAGCCGATATCCATGGTAAGACTGACAGACTTTCTGGTTTCTGATTAGTAGCAGCAGCTGCAGAAAATGTACAAATGACAGCTTTGTCAGACTCAAAGCATATAGACATAGATTATAACCGTTTCCTGTGAAAACTACTTACGCACCATACGTAATAATTTTCCAAATTGGCTGACTAGGTCCAGAGATATTCACAACGTCACAAACTTTACTTCTTTTGTTTAGATAAATGGTCACATCCACAACACAACCTTGATCAATGAATCTATGCGACTGCTAAGTGGTAATCCTAATTATACTGTCACGTGAAAGAATGCACCTACGGGATAAGTAGTATTTTGACTATTCTATATTGCCCACGCAGACGAAGTTGCGGGCAACAGCTAGTACGTAATAATTTTCCAAATTGGCTGACTAGGTCCAGAGATATTCACAACGTCACAAACTTTACTTCTTTTGTTTAGATAAATGGTCACATCCACAACACAACCTTGATCAATGAATCTATGCGACTGCTAAGTGCTAATCCTAATTATACTGTCACGTGAAAGAATGCACCTACGGGATAAGTAGTATTTTGACTATTCTATATTGCCCACGCAGACGAAGTTGCGGGCAACAGCTAGTATGTAATAATTGTTAATAAAAGTATTGAAATGTTTACAAAACCAAAACAAGACTGACATCTTCGTCACGTCAATGACATTGACACACTTGACAGTGACAGACAGTGACTGATCGTGTTATTTTTTATTTCTTTCAGATTAGTTAGGTGGTCTTTTGCCTCATATGGTTTTCTATGTAAAATCTGTAAAATAGTCAGCTATAATTTCACATGATATGCTGGTCTCTTATGCGGTTAATAACTTATAACGAATGGAAACATTACGAAAACCTACAAGCTTCAATGCTGGCTAAATACCTATAAAAAATAGAATTTAAAGTAGGTAGTGAAATAACTTCATTAATTATTATCATACCTTTTGATACTCTTCTACCAAAAATAACACATAAATAGGCAATTAGGCGTTACTTCTATCGACAAGTTCATTTTTAAAGAGCATGATCCAAAAATACTACCAAATCAAATATTTACACAGTGCTCGCCGCCCGGTTAATTCGGTTTCACGACCAAAAATATCAAATAATGGTTCAATTTACTATAGAAAAGTTTTACTTCCCTGTTTAATTCTTTTAGAGAATTAGCCTGTTAAGTTATTTTCGAAATACACAAGATTAGCAAAGATGGTCTAATTTTGAGGGCCATTTCCGTAATTCAAAAAGTTCCAATGGGAAAACAGACAAACTTCGAGGAAATTTCCACATAAATAATTAAGTTATAAGCACCTGCATCTTAATTTAGAACCACAGTAATAATATAGGAGGTAAAACCAAGAAGCTACTTAAATTACTTTGACCTTTTCATATGTTTTCTGTTCCGAAACTATTTCGAAAGAGGTCTAATTTTGTAGCAAACCTCTGTACTTTCCCATAGTTTAATCCCACGCAAGAAATCCGTGAAATATAATTATTTATGTACGAAGAAGCTCTAGAAACTACTAATTAGTATTGGGTCATAATCATAAGTTATTAAGTAATATGGGTGAATTGTAGATACCTTGCCTGTGTAGGTTTGAAAACTGTGTCTTTACCTTCCCACGTCAGACTTTTTGTAGAACAGAAAATCAGGCCGATTTTTGTAGAAAATCATCAAATGACTCCTCTCACTGTGGGTTAGCAGCGGTGAGAAAGTGTCAGACTCTTAGGCCCTAGACTCTAGAGACAGACGGACTGCATTTCATTTGCAGTTCGAATGCAGTTGATACGACTGCAATAGAAGTGCAAATCAACTTCAGAACATGACTGCACACCGACTGCAATGCAACTGCAATCGGACTGCACGTTTGATTTGCAGTTCTGTTGCAGTCGTATCAACTGCATTCAAACTGCCGTTGAACTGCAGCTGTTGAAAATGCAGTCCGTCTGTCTAGAGCCTTAAGGTGTCTACACACCAAAGCCGCTGATGCCGGCGGCATAGCCGGCGGCCCAACCCGCCGGCCGTATTTTGTACAATCATGCCGCCGGCTTTCATAGAGTATTTGACAATTACTAGAACACCACATGCCGCGGCAGTCGTGCCGCCGGGCTGTGCCGCCGGGTCAGCGGCTTTGGTGTGTAGACCCCTTTACTGACTAAAACCAATCATGCTCCTTCATAGATCTTTTATGTAGGTACTCAAATAAACCGCTAGAGAAACCTTTTGCAAAAAGCTTTCCTACGGACAAATAACTATTCCTGCACCCCATTTCTACGAACAAATTAGAGCAAGTACTCTTCACTTCGTACTTATTGCTGTTTCAGTTCTGCTGTCAAAATATTGACTCTGGCGCGACGGGGTTGATGACGTCATACCGTGGAATAGGGATACCTCGGACAGGAGTTGTGGGTTTTACTTTTGCTAAGTACTGTAGGGGTGCTAAGTATAAATGTCAAAGGATTGAGAAGTAGAGGCAGATTTAGGAAAAGATGGATTGATTGACTGGAAGAATACATAAATAAGAAGGAAAATGGAAGAAAAGTTTCGACTTGGGAACAAGGCAGGAAGAAGAAATACTTAACTGTAGGTATACAATGGGTGGATTGTGTTAAAGTCGATATGGTTAGAAAGAATGTTACCTACTTGTGAGATGACGGCAGATAGAAGAGTATGGAAGGAGAAAACATGCTTTAAAATTGGGATAAAGGCAGGAGGATGAAGATGATACAAGGCGTTAGTCAAAATACCCTTAAAATACTCCATCATGGAATGCCAACGTCTATCTTCCGGCTCCATCATCAGGCCATTTTGACTGAACCATGTTATTGTATTGCCATCAGAACTACACACAGCTGCCAATTTTCATTACGCTGCGATCCTTGGAAGATGGTTTAGTTACCTTACTTAGATTCCATTAGGTACATAGTTACATACAGGTCGACCTAATAAAATCGTGTTAAAACTATGGAATGCACAGCCCTTATGACACGTGTAAAAAAGTCCACAATTTCCCGTAGCAAAACTCAGGAAAACACATGACGTTCTAAATAAATTAACTTTGAGTACATAATTGGATCGAAACGGTCGTAATTATATGCCTACATGCACATATTATAAGGTTCATAAAAAAATATCGATCCAATGATTGTCTCTTAGAATTCGTTGGGGAACTAAACAGCTGGCTGGCACTTTAATGGTACCTAATCAGTGGTATGTCCTCACTGTTATTTTAAAGCTGTAGGTAGTTTCGATTTCACTGAATGACCTTCAGCGTTTTACCAGCTTTTGAAGTCGACTTCCAGTCTACCTACTCCTTTTTTTTCCGACGTCAAAAATCTTCAAATGACCCCTCCCGCTGTGGGTTAGCAGCGGTGAGGGAGTGTCAGACTCTTACTGACTTAAAACCGTCATGTTCCGTCAAAGGCCTTTTATGTACCAGGGCCGCGGTAACTCTTTCGAACAACCCGCAGCCCAGTCTACCTACTCCTGGGGCGCGATTCTGCTGTTTTACTTAAGCGACATACGATTCACATCCGACTGAGATCCAATCACGACTCAATTACGATTGAAGCGTATGTGGCATTCCGCTATTTTTGGGATTGGATTATGTGAAAGTAGATATGGTAAGAAAGAATGTTACTTGTGAGATGACGGCAGATAGAAGAGTGTGGAAGGAGAAAACATGCTGCGCCGACCCCAAATAAAATTGGGATAAGGACAGGAGGATGATGATGATTTATATATAGCCTGATACCAAGAAGCGTACTCGCAATAAACCACACATATGTTTTCTGACGCAAGCCTTCAGAAAACAATTGAATGAACGAACTATGACGTCACGACTCCTTACTGACGTCATATGAATTTACGAGGGAGTGTCAGTGTCTTATTAACTAGTTAGAACGGGTTATAACCCGTTAACTCTTTACCAAACTATAGTTTGGTAAAGAGGTCTACTATATATGAAAATCAACGAAAAACTAAAAGGAGATGGCCAAAAAAACACCCAGAGTCGACAGGAACGTCATATGTATGATTGGATTCAGTATAATTTGTGGATTTTAAAAATTATTTCAAATCATCTAAAAACCATGGGGTTCTCTTTTTATAACGTTTTTTCGATCAAGATTTTAGTTCACAAAAAAGTTTACTTTTACTGTTTGATGTTCGTTAGAAGTTGAATGCAGACTCGTGATTGGCCCGTTTTGCATTGCTAAGTCATTTGTTATATTGACAATGTCACATGGCGCGATTTTCAAAGACAATTTCTCCAAAAACATTTCATAGCCAGTTGTGAAGGTTGCATGTAACTGCGAAACCTCTCCAAGTAGGTAAGATCGGTGCTTAATCGTATCTGGAGTGGTTAAATACAAGACCTTTTAATCACCAGGCCAACTCTGAAACTATGGGGTTATTACTAGTGGCTTGTATAATGTTAGTTTACTTTGCTTTTTTATATCCCTTGATGTTAATAATCTTTAAAATCAACATATATTCAACATAACCTATTTTTGCGATAATATGAAATAGCTCCTATACCCCATGGATTTCAGGCTGGATTTTTTGGCACCATCAAAGGTCAATAGTAATGAACCCATTGGTACCCATTTCGTTGCTGTCGATTCTGGGTTTTTTTTCTATGAAAATTTGGCCATCTCCTTTCGATTGATTGTTTGACACATAAGAGAGAACATAAAGAGAGTATATAAGAGGAGTACATAAGAGAGTATATAAGTGAGTTCATAAGAGAGTAGATTAGAGAGTACATAAGATGAGTATATAAGAGACTTCATAAGAGGAGTACATAAGAGAGTACACAAGGGGAGAACCCCCCCTCCCGCTGTGGGTTAGCAGCGGTGGGGAAGTGTCAGACTCTTACTGACTAAAAACCGTAGTGTTCCGTCGTAGGCCTTTTGTGTACCAGAGCCGCGGTAACTCGCGCCAACAATCCCGCAGCTCCGCAAGGCATAAAGTATACCCCTTTGATATACGTATTGATTGGTAAAACTGAAATTAGGTTGATGTCGTCATCCGATAAGGCCTCGAACTAATTAAATATTTGGACATTCCGTGTGAGGGTTTTATTTGGTTTTGTTTTCTATGTAATTGTTCGTAAATGTCACAGTGGTAGATAGTTATCTTCAAAGCTTTTTCAAGAGGTATATCCAACGCCTACACTAAACGTTCCTATGTGTAATGTTTTATTTCTATGCAACATAAGTTGTGATTTTCTTTTATTTAGGCCTCCTAATAATAATGATAAGCCGACTTTAATATTTAAAAATGTTTTTAATATTTAATGTTTAGTCGTGGTGGCCTAGTGGGTAAATAGCCAACATCTCGAGTAAGACGGCGTGGGTTTGATCCCAGGTCAGGCAAGAACAAATGCAACTATTCTAAGTTTGAATGTACTTTCTAAGTGTATCTTAGACACTGATGACTGTGTTTCGGATGGCACGTAAAATTGTAGGTCCCGGCTGCCATCGAACATCCTTGGCAATCGTTACGGGTAGTCAGAAGCCAGTAAGCCTGATGCCAGTCTTACCAAGGGGTATCGGGTTGCCCGGGTCGAGGAGGTCGAAAGGCAGTCGCTTCTTATAAAGCACTGGTACTCAGCTACATCCGGTTAGACTGGCAGCCGAAAACAACATAGTTGATAAAAGGCTCGGGAGATGATGATGATTTATTTTTTACCATGGTGGAGCATAGCGGAAAAGTTTTTATCAATTAGATAAGTAAGTAGGTACTGGGCTTTTATGTATGCTTCCCAAGGGAGGCAGGGCAAACCGCTGGTATAAGCCAGTATATTGTGTACCTATTAACATAATTAAACTTTTAAGTGATACTTCAACACGTGAATGTGGAAGTAAACAGGAGTCACACTGGCTATTGATATATTTTCATACGGAAACATAGTAATTAAGAACTTTTCATAAAGGTTATACCCAACATTTATGGTTATTTTTGTCGTTAAAGTGGTTATACCCAACAGTTACTTACGGATGTTTTTGTCGGAGCCCTTATGGTGTGTGGTTTGGATATTTTAAGATCTTTTTTTAGGGTTCCGTACCCAAAGGGTAAAACGGGACCCTATTGTTTTCGCTCCTCTGTCCGTCCGTCCGTCTGTCACTAGCCTGTATCTCATGAACCGTGATAGTTAGAGAGTTGAAATTTTCACAGTGTATATTTTGGGGGTCTCCCATAGAACAAAAGTGATTTTTTTGCTCATCCAAACTAATATTATAAATGCGAAAGTAACTCTGTCTGTCTGTCTGTCTTTTCTTCACGCCTAAACTACTGAACCGATTTGTGTGAAATTTGGTACAGACATAGTTTGAAACTTGAGAAAGGACATAGGATAGTTTTTATTACAAAAAAATAAAAATAAAATTATTCCGGACATATAGCGCCATCTATTGGTCAAATCAAAAATCTGCTGGTAGTCACTATTCCACGCGAACGAAGTTGCGGGCAATAGCTAGTTTTAAATAATGGTACGAAACCTTGACTCGCACTTGGCTTTGCTTTTCATCCAGTGATCCTGCAATTTAGCGTATTTCTTTCAGGATAATAAAACCCTATGTGTTCTGGTATAAAACTGATCAAGAGGGTATCCAGTTTAGGCCAATGGTAGCCAACTTCGGACAAGCACAGCTTCATTCTTAAAAATAAGAGAAAGATTAACGGAAATGTCATAACGCAGGAAGGTCAGGCGCTTTCTCCTAGGTCAAATTCGTGCCATGGGCATGACCAAAATGATCAGTTACGAGTGGCCTAACGAGGAGTTCAGATTCTTTGAGGCATCTGGCAACGATTTTTGGTAGAAAAAAAATATCACACACAGACACAGGTGCACTCCCTATTCCTTCACTCTCATAACCCGATGGGACGACAATCCGACGCGACCGGAAAGAGATCAGGCGCAGGACCGACATTTACGTGCTCTCCAATGCACGGGTGAATCAATCACCAACTTCTAGAATACGGGCTGCTTTGTGAAAGCTTAAGAAAACCCACAAAGCGATTTCGGCCCGACCCGAAAACCGAGACCTCGAGCACAGCAGCCGCGCTTGCGACCACTAGACCAACGAGGCAGTCCATCTCTATTCATGCCGGGGCTGCGGGATTGTTCGAAAGAGTTACCGCGGCTCTGGTGCATTAAAGGCCTACGACGGAACACGACGGTTTTTAGTCAGTAAGAGCCTGACACTCCCTCACCGCTGCTAACCCACAGCGGGAGGGGTCATTTGATGATTTTTGACGTCGTTTCAAAAAAAATATCTATTCATAGATATATCTATACATAGATACTCTATCTATTTCTATACATAGATACTCTTCAGCTGCGTATGGTGCTCATCAAAGTTGCAAGCGCTGACGTCATTATGACGTCACTATCATACACGAAAGCTATCAATAATTAGTACAAATCATGCCACCCTTGGTTTTAGGTACATCTGAGTAGTTGGTTTATTTTTGGCCTGTTTGATTTGTAAGACAATTATAGATTTTGGTAATAGCTTTGCCTAAGTTTTATCCATGTCCCGTGGAAATTACTTGCCGCTCATGGATAAAAAGTAGTCTAACTGTTATTCAGATATATAAGCCATAATACTGCCAGATTTTATTAAAATCCGTAAAGACATCTAATGTGAAGGTGTTACAATCATACAATACATGATTAATAATATCAAGTAGCAGGGGAAAACTTCAAGTTATGAAAACTTATTGTCTTGTTATCAATAGTCAATCTTGTAAGAATCTAGGCTTGTTTTCCTGATCACCTTTTCATCGTCCCACGTGTGTGATGCGGCCTCCTCTCACACGTAGAAAGATTGAGCATTAATCACCACGTTTGCTCAATTCGGGTTGTTAATTTCAGACTAAGTCCATGTGTCGTTAGGATGTTATCCATCACCTTCAATCAGCAATTTTTGTTCAAGGTATACTTACAAAATACATACAAACTTAAACCCTCTTATTATAAAAACTGCCGCAAGTAGTGGTTTAAACCCGACTGAAGACGTCTTGGTTTGTTACGGTACTTACGATAGTCTTTACATCCTTATTACAAAACGTAGACTAAGAGAAGACTGTCTAGTACTTCGATTTGTCTATGGTTCAAATAATATCCACAGATTATAAGCAACAAATATTTAAATCATTCGTTCAATCGTTCCGAATTCTATGCGCCGTTCCTTTTTACATTATTTTGTTAAGTCTATTTTGATGAAAAATAAATAACTATGATAATAAAAAAAATATCTCTGCAGTTGAAAATATTACTTTTTATTATTTAAAGGTAATTTTATATTTCTAGTATCTTTTAACGATATACATGATCCAATTATTCTCTTTTAAACAACTATCGAGTTTGCGCGTATAACGGAACGTCAGCGCGCGTATCCGAGTTATGTTTTGTTTTTAGGTTAGAAATAATTTGGATTATTTTCATCCCGATTTAAATGATTAAATAAGACGTTGTGCATCTAATTAGAACCTCTTCAAAATTAAGTGCACAATAACTTACACACAGAATATCGTGTGCATTAAATTACCAAAAGAAAATGAAACATTTGAAACAACATAAAAGTAGAAAATTATATTTTATTCCGATGTCTATTTATACAGTCAAATGCAACATGTTGGACACTGTTCTTCATCACACAATCTTGTTCCCTTTCTCATCTAGGCATTTTTGTACATTTTAGCAAGCTTCCAGTCTTTTACAAACATTGCATATTACTGGCAGAGATACGGTGTGCAAAACGCCAAAATAGTCTTGAATCTGTAAATAAACAGTAGACTGTATGATAATCCGATATATTTTCGGAGTTTCATCAAAATCTATGTGGTAGTTTTTGCGTGGAACATAAACAAACATCCATAATAAAAACTTTGACTCTTATACCTACAATTAATTAGGATGTTTTGGCAACCTACTTTCACTGTAAAGGCTACTTACTTTATGGCGCAGCCCAGTTGAGCATCATAGGATCAACCTGGATTATCATCATGCATTCAATTGACTATTATTTCGAAAAACGTAAATCGATATTTATATCGAAAATTGTCGTCAGGTAATTTGAAGAGATTTTCTCGATGACGCACTCTGTTGGGTCCCCGGACACTCTTAATAGTATTCTAACACATCCAAGTATTCTAAATCACACATATTTATATCCACTTTCGTTTTTTTCATCACAAAACAAATAACCTCAAAGGTAAATAATGTCGGAATTTGACGTTTGTCGACTAAGTACTGCAGTTAAACTAGGGGGCTCGATGGTTTATCTTTAGTACTACAGATAGTAATAGGACTTGCGATAAACTGCGTTTTGTAATAACGTTTTTTCAAGGTCGTACTTAAAGGTGGATTAAAGGTAGTACAAAAGCCGATACTTATTTAATACCGCGTTTTATAATAAGAGGGAAAAAGTTACGTTGGTACTTGCTTGACCTGGAATCAAACCCACACATTCATACTTGAGAGGTTAGTTCTTTACCCACTAGGCAACCACAACTTTTACTATGTTCCCATAAACACATAAAATCAAACAAGTTTATTGACCCTAAAACCTCACCTATAAAGTCCGAAAAACATGTAAACTAGCCGTTTTCCCGCGGTTTCAACCGCGTCCCTTGAGAACTACAGCCCCTACCGGGATAATATACAGGGTTATTGGGAAATCACTAACAACCTTGCAGGACTGTATTACTAAAGTCATAAACTACAACTTTTGTTCTATGACTTTTTATAAAACATAATACATTTGCCAAAAACAAACCTACAAGATTTCATTGTTCTATCTAACACATTTCAACTCTATTTTGCTATAGTGATAAGCACGCCCCTACCATTTCTTCACCAACAAAAGGCCCGATCGAGACCAGTCGAGCGATTAGTCGACCTTAGAGTGTGCGGACGAGTCGAGATTATCACACATTACAATAAATTCGTTTGGTGAAGAGTTTGCATTTTTAGAATGAAATGCAAGATCTTTGTCTACCCTACGCCTCCCGCGCACTATTCTCGTACCTAGTCATACTTTTGGATTGGTAACTCGCTACGCTACGATTTCCCGCCTTTTTACGAAAAGGTCAAATAAAAAAAAAATAAAAAAACAAAATATCGTCTTCTTCACGTACTGTGTGCCTCGGTGGACGATCACTATCCCTGATGGCATGCCGGAATTGCCCGTAATCTCGTAACCGCTGTGTGGCGGCTAGCATTGTTACTCAGCTAGGTGTAGGGATGTTTGGGAATCGTATGGCGTATTGGCGACAGGCTTCCGAAACATTGTCATCACACCTAGCCAGCGTTCGCACCATTTCCGTGTACTCGACATTTGAATATCGATACGCCATACTGTAAAGATAATTACGTTCGCACCACCGAATTTCCCTACAAGAACACGTATGATGCGACGCGGGCGCATAAAAGCGACTGACGGCCGCTCGTAAATAGGTCAAACGCTCCCCCCCCCGCCCGAGGCCCGCTCCCTGCTCCCCTCCGCTGTCTTTTGTACTACTGTTTACTGTGCTTCGCATAGACTTCGTAACTTTTAGAGCGTACACTTGAAATATTTTAATTTTTGTGTGAAAATTTTGATGAACTAAAATCTGAGAATTATTAAAAGTCATAGAACAAAAGTTTTAGTTTATGATATTAGTAATATGGTCCTGAGAGGTTGTTAGTGTTTTACCTATAACCCTGTATAGCCTATGTTACTAGGGAAGAGTGTAGCTTTCAACAGTGAAAGAATTTTAAAATCTGTAGTTCAGTAGTTTCGAAGGTTTTAAGGGTACTGTTACAGCCTTTTATTGTCCCACTGCTGGGCTGCGGCCTCCTCTCACACGGAGAAGGATTGAGCGTTAATCACCACGCTTGCTCAATGCGGTTTGGTGATTTCAGACTTTATAGTCCAGGTTTCCTCAAGATGTTAAAGGTAAGGTTTAAGAGTACAAACAAACAAATATTTTCTCTTTATTTTATTAGTGTAAATTAATCCACTTTGTTTAATTATATTAGTTGAGCAGTGAGCACTTGGTCTAATGAGTTTAGCTAATTTCAAATATAGTTAGTGAGTATTTTCGGATATTACTGCGAAACACGGTAGATAAATATAGTTAGGTATTTGGGACAAAGCAACTGGTGTTTTAACTGTGCGAAAAGTTATGTGTTTTCGTGTTAAAATTACTGAACCATACAGTTGAGCTGATGGTTGTAATTCTTTTTTTAAGAATAAATAGAAGTTTTAGTCAGTCAGACCTGACCGTTGTTATGTGCTTACTACTATTCAATTGAATACTGATTTATGAGCTCGAACTAACTGTCAATTGACAAAAAAATGACATTTTATTCGGATGGGAAAAAGTTTCTCCGAGACCCGAGGGCAAGAGGAGGCCCTAGTACATAAAAGGCCTACGATGGAACACGACGGTTTTTAGTCAGTAAGAGTCTGACACTCCCTCACCGCTGCTAACCCACAGCGGGAGGGGGCATTTGATGATTTTTGACGAAAGGGTAAGATTGTCTTTTGTTTAAAATCACAGAAAATACTGTATTGCGGTGACGGATGAATCACAAATCTACAATTTATTTTGTATTCATCTTGATAACATTATTATGTAAACAGGTTATCTTTATCAATATCTGAGAACGATAATATCCTCATGTGATCAATATGATCATCTGCTTAGCCTTTCCCCAACTATGTTGGGATCGACTTCCAGTCTAACCGGATTCAGCTGAGTACCAGTGTTTTACAAGGAGCGACAGCCTATCTGATCTCCTCAACCCAGTTACTCGTCAACATGATACCCCTTGGTGAGACTGGTTGTCAGACTTTCTGGCTTTTGACTACCCTTAACGACTGCCAAAGATGTTGAAATGATAGTCAGGGTGCACTTTATGTTCCTTCCAAAAGACCGTTCAGAAGTTTTAGACTTTATTGTAAAGAGAGACTATTACCGACTTTCTAAGAGACTATAAAGGTCGCCGGAAGACGCTGGATGCAGGTCGCCTCCAGCAGGTGTCTGTGGAGATCTAAGGGGGAGGCCTATGTGCAGCATTGGACGTCCTATGGCTGAGATGATGATGATGATGATGAAGAAGACTAAGACTAAGACTATAGCTTTCACCAGCGTATATAAATTTTTCCCGCATCCCATGTGAATTACACTGCGCACTACGCAACCTAAATAGCCTTTTTCAATAAATAGGATATCTAACACTAAAAGTATTCCTGATCCTACTTCAAACAAATAAACTCTTACAATATTAGTACATAAAGGTAGTTTCTATTTAAAAATTTTCTTTTATACACATCTACATACATACATATATAAAGTTAGTACATATATATCTGTGTATGCGTTTAAATCAAGTATGTTCCCGAAGTATCTAGTGTGTAGTATCCCACAGGAACTATATACTTTTCGCACGCGGATAAAAATAATATAATAGGCTTTCTCGGCCGCCTAAATTGGCCCATTTATTGCCCAATAATGGGCTAACTTCTTCTTTAGATTGGCTTGTCCAAGCAAACAATCTCTTCAGCTTTACAACATCATCCTCCGAGCCTTTTTCCCAACTATGTTGGGGTCGGCTTCCAGTCTAACCGGATGTAGCTGAGTACCAGTGCTTTACAAGGAGCGACTGCCTGTCTGATCTCCTCAACCCAGTTACCCAGGCAACCCCTTGGTTAAACTGGTGTCAGACTTACTGGCTTCTGACTACCCGTAACGACTGCCAGGGATGTTCAATGACAGCCGGGACCTACAGTTTAACGTGCCATCCGAAACACAGTCAATGGTGTCTAAGATATACTTAGAAAGTACATACAACATTACTACACATAACTATTTAAAGATTTTCGTTTATACATACGTCTATATATAAAGTTAGTACATTATATATCTGTGTATGCGTTAAATCGAGTATGTTCGGCACTTGGTAATCATGGACGTAGCGATGCTAGTGTCGTGTCACCAAATTACACGGTGCTCGACGTTTTAGTGTTGTAGTGGGTGTCGATATCGATAAATTATGAATGTGATTACTTTATGGCAGTTTTGTTCTAGACATTTTGGCAGTTATTATTCTTTTGTGTGTTCTTTAGTTAAAGTTGTTTTTTTAAATTTTATTTAGTGCTTAAATAGGCAATAAAAAAAATCAATGATTATAGAAAGCTACATTATACCAGTGTGTATCCTACGTTTGCAAGTATCTAGTCTTTAGACATATTTGGTGCCAAAACAACATTTCAGTAGGTACAACAATGTCTTCTTCTCATCTTTGAAGAGATTTAATATTATCAAGCCGAAGAATTTGTTTATATGAAGTAATCTCAAGAACATCTGATTTCATAAAAAAAATCGGTTTTGGATGGCTTATTTATAGAGGAAGGTTATATTTAGGTACGTCCGGACTGTTTTTTTATTAAGTACTTTCACAAGGAGTATTTTATTCCTTTAATTACTACATACTTATTTAGTTTTCCTCTTCATTACAAATCCTATTTTATCGCAGACAAAGTCACGGGCGTGAGCTACGTTTGGGAAAATTAAGACTTAATTAACCTGAAATCCTATACACGAGATTTGAAATCTGTTCACTTCATTGTTTACAAAGACCTTTAATCTGCAGTGAGATAATTGCTGTAAGGTCAAACACAATTATTGTAAACATCCTTATTAAATCTAGCACTAGCTTCTGTCAGTGGATTTACTCGCGTTCCGTGGGAACTATTTCACGAACTCAGTTCAAAAGTAGCCTATAGCCTCCTTAAAATGCACTATCTTGCATTGGTCAATACAACACGAAAACAAAGGACAAAATTCCCCGTTTTATATATAAGTACCTATTTATGTATAGATTATGATAAATATGCATTAATTTTCTTCCGAATTCGTTTTGTATGTGCGGAATCTATAAGAACCATCCAGTAGATAGAAAGTTATTTCAAACAGACAAACTGATATGACATGTGACTATATTATAAATTGTAACTACTTATGGAATAGAAAATATGTGCATGGATATAAATAAATAAGGTTCGATATGATTCCTCACATATTATAAAACGTTCTGGTTTTGTGGGATATCCCACTTTTCAATCATAGATATAATACATTTTAAATAATACATCAAAGGGTACCTACGTTGAATTGGGCGCAAGCTGTCATTTGAACATATTTGATTGTATGTATGCAAAGTACCTACCTATTGTGCATTTCATGAAAACACATTTATTTAAATCTCTCTTGATCTGTCCTAAAAAGCCATTTCTTATAAAAACAGCGATGAAAGATCGGGACGTAATCAGAACGTATAATTGCCACTCGCATCATACTTATGCTTTGAAGATCACTAAACGATGTTGTTGTCCTAGTTTCGTTGTTACGAAGAAAATTATACACCATTATCAAACGGAATAATCTCAATTATATTAAGGACGGCTTCAGTACCATTGTATTAGGTAAATGGAGAAACCGCCTATCTTAACTCCTCAACCCAGTCATCAGGGCAAGACCCCTTGGTAAGACTGTTTGCCAGACTACCTGTGACGACTGTCAAAGATATCCAAATGACAGCCGAGACCCACTTATTCAACGTGCTTACTAAATCTCAATATACAACAGTAGGTAAACAAAGACTATTTTAAATAAAACAGGTCACCGACGCTTGCAATACAATTTAATTCTCTCTCAATGCACGCCCGTAACGACCTTGAAGATTTCACAAAAACAAACGCTAGTACGAAACTTTTCCGTGAATTTTTTTCTAAAGAGAGAACTATAAATAATGATTTATAAAGTACAAACACGGAGTAAGGAAATTAGCAGAGATGCCATGATATAGGTAGGCCAGGCGCCTTCATTTAGGTCAAATCCGTACGTTGGACATGACCGAAAAGATCAGTTATGAGTGAACTATCGAGGCGTTACGATTCTTTGAGACTTCTGTTAACGATTTTTGTTATTACAAAGTCAAAGTCAATCTGTGATCATAGGTTACAAGGTGTTAATACATAATATTAAAGTTCAATATGCCCTGCTCGTAGAGCGTACATATATAATTAGTACCTAAAACTAGGTAAAATTTTCTCGTGACCAAAAGGCTGGCTATTACCTCGGACAAAGGATCAGCATGGCCATCCAACGAGGTAATGCTGCCAGCCTCTTGGGTACGCTCACAGTTGACAGCGATGAGGATGAATTTTTTGACGCTTTTTAGATATAGTGTTTTTTTTTATTGTTTTACTAGGATATTTTTTTGTGTTGTAAATATTGTATGATTAAATAAAAAGTCCGCCCAAAAAAAAGGTAAAATCTATACCTATATACATAAAAAAATGTTCAGGCCCAAAAAAGGCGTATAAGGGCGGAGACAGTAACGTTCCTCGTCCCCGCTCCCCCGCATGTTGTCGCGCTACTTTCTTAGGAGATTTTCCGTTATGACATCTCCGCTAGTCATTTTGTTCTCAATGCATACAGATTTCTACAACAGCTCTGAAGAGTGTAGTCTGTAGTTTTACCGACAGTTTGAATGAATAAACGTCAGTTTGATACTGAAAAAAAGTGATACGTTCCAAATTGGTGTGCGTTTGAGAATGTTGGGCTGTCAGTTGCGTGTTTATTCGACTTTTGTATTATTATGTACCTATTTGTATATTGTGGCCAGCTGTGTGCAGTGCAAAACCAAGATTTTTTTTCAAAAAGGCGGTGTATAACTTGCTGTAAAACCAGAAGTTTCGAAAAAAATCTCTTTTGAAGTACTCAATATCGACATTTCAGCAGTCATCATCATCATCATCTCAGCCATACGACGTCCACTGCTGAACATAGGCCTCCCCCTTTGATCTCCAGTGATCTTTTCAGCAGTGTTCGTGCAAAATTTCACGCTTGAAGTACCAGTAGTTTCAGCTTATCGTTGATAGTCAGTAAGCAAGTCAGATTTGCTTTACCCATACTCTAAAAGTAGGTGTAAAATTTAACGAGTGGGAATGTGCAGTATAAGTAGTAATGATAAATGGAGCATGAAAAATCTTACGTGACCAGTTAATTTTCCGTGAATCTGTGCCGTCTGTTTTCCATGAAAATAATAATACTGTTTTGAAATGTTTAGGTAATATGTATTTGCTATCGATTTATTGAGTAGTAGTTGTATATTTAAAAAAATACAAACAGAACATGATTACATAGTGACAGTTATACTTACGAAAGTAAACGATACATTGAAATATTTTTCTGTTAGTTTTAATGCTCAAATAAAACCAAAATTGTTAGCTGACATTCATAAAAATATTCATTAGACATTCATAAAGCGGAACTTATACAAAGATAAATAACGGATATAAGAGAATATAACTCATAATTAAATACACTTTCATGCTGCCAAACCAAACAAAAATATCGGAAAATCTATCGATAGTTTTCCCGCCGTCACCTCACTACACATCACCTTGTCATTCAAGCGGCCATCTTGGATAGTTTATTTGAAAATCGAACGCCGGCGGAAGCGCGCTACTGTCATGGCGCGAGAGATCTCGTAATAAAAAAACATTTTACTTACTTATAAATATAAAATTCCTATTAAATGGTTTAAGTGTATTTATAAAATATGATTTGTTGGTCAAATATTTATAAGTGGTGCTGTGTGGTGTTTTAAATGGACTAAAAACAAATTAGGTAAGTTTTTTTTTTTTAATCGTAATTTTGAGAAAATTGCAGAAGTTATGAGAGCAAAAATTCTTATCGCTGGTTCATGTAAGATTGTTTACATAAGAAAGAATTTGTCACACTTCTAAAAGTGATTCAGTTTTTATACAAAAATCATTCATATTTCCCTTTCTTATAGTTTATTTTAAATCGTGATAAACCATTTCATATTATAAAGAATAATCATCTATTTGTTTGTTTGTTTGTAACCTGAAGGTTCCGAAACCGGTTTGAAAAATCCTTTCACAGTTTGAACGCTACTTTAATCCTGAGTAACATAGGCTATATTTTATCCCGGTACTTGCAGTAGTTCCCACGGGACGCGGGTGAAAACCCGGGAAAACAACTAGTTTTGTAAAAAAATCTATTAATATTATAAAATGGAAATATTTGTATTTTTCTGAGTGTATGTACGTTTTTAATAAATAAACTCAGAAATGCTCAACCAATTTCAAATAAATATTTCACTGTTTTAAAGCTACACTATTCCCGAGTAACATAGGCTATATCCCGGTTAGGTCAGTAGTTTCCACGAGACATGAGTGAAATCATGATTTATATAAACTTAAGTGATTCTAATTAAAATCATATAAACTAAAGTAAGTAGTAAGTGGTTTTAATTAAGATCTACCTAAGTAAAAATCACAAAAACCAGCATTTTATCAGTTTACAAAAATGACCGTGAAAATAAATAGTGAGTAACGATCTTGAATTATAATGCATTTGATCTGGCATTAGTAATATAATTCCAATGATTTTTCCGGTTTTTATTTAATTATGCCAATATATGATGACACACATATTTACAAAACATGTGTCTCCCGCGGTTTCACTTGCGTAACTTTCCAACAGTGGAATAGTTTTCCAAATCGGCTTAGCAGTTTCGGAGCCTTTTGAATACAAACAAATTAACAAAAAACGTCTTTATTTTATTAGTATAGGGTACCCTTTTCGCGCAGTTTCACCCGTTTCCCGTACCTATAAGGGGATGAAATATAGCCTATGTTACTCGGGAAGAGTGTAGCTTTTCAACAGTGAAAGAATTTTTCAAATCGTTTCAGTAGCTTCGGGCACCCACGTCCCAGGGAACTTCCTTCCGTATCCGGATAAAAAGTAGGCTATGTCCTTTCTCAGGGTCTAGACTATCGCACCATTTACATATATCAGTTCAGTAGTTCTGGCGCGACAAACATACAGAGTTATTTTCGCATTTACAAGATTATTAAGAATTTATCTGATAATAATCAGAGGTTGAGAAGGTGAAATGTTAATTATAACATACAATAAACATAAATCTATGTTTAAACAAACTCATAAACTTTCTCGTTTATATTATTAGTATGATAAATAATAATTAGCTACAGAAATACTCCATACCTATAAACACCTATTTAACCGACTTCAAAAGGTAAATAATGTAGCAAATTTTGAGCCACGCAAAACCGCAAAACTTGTATAATAAAATAAATCTCCTTTATTGTCTGCTAGCTTCCGGCCACGGCTTCGTCCGCGTCCTTTCCGAAGAGAACTCTTCAAAAGTCCGTGTAAAAACTATCCTATGTTCTTTCTCAAGGTCACCTCTATCTCTGTACCAAATGTTATTAAAATCATGTAGACGTGAAAGCATCACAGACAGACAGACAGACAGAGTTACTTTTGCATTTATAATATTAGTAGGGATAATTCAAGAAAATCATTGTTTCTTTTCTGCATTGTCGGTTAAAAATAAAAATCCTTAAATACTTGACCCCGTTATTAAGTATAGTTAAATTAGTCGATGTCGATGATGGATTCGATTCACGGATGGAGCAAATGTTTGGCATACCTTTTTTTTAACGTCGTCAAAAATCATCAAATGCCCCCTCCCGCTGTGGGTTAGCAGCGGTGAGGGAGTGTCAGACTCTTACTGACTAAAAACCGTCGTGTTCCGTCGTAGGCCTTTGATGTACCAGAGCCGCGGTAACTCTTTCGAACAATCCCGCAGCCCCGGCAGGCCTTGGCCCTGCTGGGCCCCTCTGGGGATGTTTGGCATACGATACGATACGATAAAATAATCTACATTAGAAAGCTGATGAGTTTCTTAAACGCGCTAATCTCAGTAACTACTTGATGACCGATTGTTATAGACTTCTATCCGGTTGCTCGAAGTCATTCCCACGGTAAGTGTGTAAGAGCGAGACCACTGACGGAAGCTAGTACATATACATTAATTCCTTTATTGATCAATATATCTGAAAGTGCATTGGAGAGCACGTTGCAGTCGGCCCTGCTTGTGATCTCTCTCCGGTGGTGTCGGATTGTCGTCCCATCGCGCTATGAGAGTAAAGTAATAGGGAGTGCACCTGTGTCCAAGCAAATGTGCGTGCACAATAATACGTCCTGCGCAGTTGGCTTATCTCCTTGAATGAGAACAGCTGCCGTAGCCGATAATCGGCTAGGAGGACATCATCGTATCTGAACTAATTTAACCGACTCTCCAGAAGGGTTATGCTTTTCTCAGTTGCGGTACTTTTTCAACAAAATTTTAGTCGGCCGATAGTTTGTTTGGGCTCATAAATCAGTATGAAGATGAATGGTAGTACGCACATTACAGGTACACAGATCAGGTATTTAGGCGGTATCAGAACGACTGAAAAACTTTGATTGGGTACTCTTATTCGTTATTTCATTTCTTTCATATAGTTATCGGCACGGATATTGAGCTCTCGGCGGAAGAGTGGGGATCGCTTTGCGCACCGTACACTTATGGCAATAAACCAATAAATCGCTTCTGCGCAGGTGAAGGTCAGGGCTCAATATCCGTGCCGATGATTATACTTACAAATTTTTCCTGTAAAATTCTTAAATGTAAAAACCCAAAAACAATTTTCTTTTACAATATCCTCTTTACATAAGTAGGTAATTATCTTGCGTATTTCTGTAACACCACCCACTGTAAGAAATATAGCTACTATTTATATCAGGGATCTTTCGACAAAAATATCTTAAATCTTAGTACTTACGATGAGAAGAATATTAGAGAATTTTGTTATGAGGAAACGATAAATAACGCTACGATATTAATGGTTATATCTTCACTGTTTGATAATATCCTACTATTATTTATATTATACTAGCTTCCGCCCGCAGCTTAGCCCGCGTCCAGTTCGGTTATATCGCGTTTCCAAGGGAACTCTTCAGAAGTCCGGGAATAAAAACTATCCTATGTTCTTTCTCAAGGTCAACTTTATCTCTGTACCTTTCATTAGAATCAGTTCAGTGGTGAAGGCGTAACAGACAGACAGACAGAGTTACTTTCACATTTATTATATTAGTAGGGATAATCTATGTGCTGAAAATAGCACTATTACTTATCTAAATGTTGTATATTCTAGCTAGAGTACTTCTTCCTATGTAGTTAAAGTTTCCTCGAAAAACCCGCAGGAAAAGCATGCTAAACCGCTTCAAAGAGCAGTATTATCTCAAAACGCTATAAAACAGCTGAGCAAAAAATAATTATACACAGGTAAATTAACTTATTACAAAGATTTTTTGTTCCCATCTTGTAGGTACATACTTATAGTTTTTGTGTCTCATCTATTACAAACTTACATACTAATATAATAAAGAGGAAATATGTTTTTGCTTGTTTGTACTCTAGAGGCTCCGAAACTATTGAAGCGATTTGAAAAATTCTATCACTGTTGGAAAGGTACACTCTTCCCGAGTAACATAGGCTATATTTTATCCCAGTACGGGCAGTAGTTTCCACGGAACAAGAGTGAAACCGCGGGAAATCGGCTAATGTATGTTTTTTTTGTTTAATTAGGTAGTTATTAACATAAATATACTGGTTTTTGTTACAAAAAGTTAAGTTCAAGGGCTAAAACAAGTAATTTATATATTTCCTTATAATAAGAAACTTATGGCTAAGTAACAACCGCATGGGTCGATCGATCATAAGGTTAAGCAACGCTTGGTGCGGTCGGTCCGTGGATGGATGACCATCATGTCATCACGAGTTCCTAGGCGTTTCGGAAGGCACGTTAAATTGGTGGGTGCCGGCAATCATTTGAACTTCTTTGGCAGTCGTTATGTGTAGTTAGAACACAGAAACAGTCAGTTTTACCAAGTTTTTTGTCAATAAATTTTACCAAGGATTATACCCCGGACAATACCCTATGGAATTTCATTGTTTTTGGGTTGTCCGGGTAACTGGGTTGAGGAGGTCAGATAGGCAATCGCTCCATGTGGCACACTGGTACTCAGCTGCATCCGATTAGACTGGAAGCCGACCTCAAACTTGAGTAAAGGCTGAGCAATTGTTTTAAAACCAAGATATTCGTTTGTTTATCTTCAAAATATTTGAATGTAATTCATTGTTTAGCCGTCAAACACATACATTTACAAAATACCAGTAAAAACGATTGACAATTGTGTTTCCAAACATAATGGGGATTCTTTTCAAATATTATGAAATACAAGAATGTTCGCAGACTCACTTACATACATGGGTAAACATACTTACGTCATATTGTAGCAAACTTGGGAAAAAGAGTCATTGTCATCTGCCGAGCCTTTTCCCAACTATGTTGGGGTCGGCTTCCAGTCTAACCGCATGCAGCTGTGAGCTGAGTACCAGTGTTTTACGAGGAGCGACTGCCTATCTGATCTCCTCAACCCAGTTACCCGGGCAATCGAATACCGATTGGTAACACTGGCTGTCAGACTTTTTGGGTTCTGACTACCCGTAACGACTGCCAAAGATGGTGGAAAATTATGAATTTCAACTTGGTTTAGTAATTAGAAAGTTTTTTATAGAAGTACTTGGAATTTTGATTCCTATATAAACTATACTACTAGGAACATAAGTGAAAACAGTATGCAAATCCGCTCTAAAATTTTTGTATTTTGGGGTAGAGGAGGTCAGATAGGCAGTTGATCCATGAAAAACATCGTTTCTCATGTATTACCGATTAATACTGTATGCCGACCGACGTATTTCAGTCATTAATTTCGGTAGTCGTTTTTAAATACGCTTTTGTTGACGTCGACTTGTATTGAACTGACTATGTAATAGAATCTGAGTTAGATAACTATTTAACAATCTAGAAATGATCGTAGCGTCAAGAAAATCGACAGCTGTATTTAGTTCTGATGGCAATACAACATGGTACTGTCAAACTGATCTGATGATGGAGCCGGAAGATATGAAATGGAACTTCATTGTAGAACATCGTATCGTAGCTCTTTTTGGTTATGTTAGAAAAATCTATCTGGACTTGTAAGAAAAGTCTAATAAACTTTGACCATGATTAAGTTGTATTTATAAAAGTATGGTTTCCTAGTGCTTTCTTTTAATTGACAGTTTAAAAAACACTAAAAACCATGCTTTCAATTAGAAAACCTATAAAAGTTACACAGACCATGAACACAAACAAATTAAAGCAGACAATTTGAGTGCATTAACGCATCAGCCGACAGATTATACGTACGAAGGTCATACGGCCCCATTTTATAATAATTCAACCAGAAATACTAGACCCTTAATTCTATAAGTTAACGCTATTTTTAACTGACTTTGTCTGATTAAAAAAAGACTTCTGAAAACAGAAAATAAAATGTCGTTGTTGAAGTCCATCTTTCTAGACAGTGATTGTATTTCAGTTGTTCAGATGTCTAGACTTCCTTGACAATCGTTACGGGTAGTCAGAAGCCAGTAAGGCTGACACCAGTCTAACCAGGGTATTGGGTTGCCCGGGTAACTGGGTTGAGGAGGTCAGATAGGGAAGTCGCTCCTTGTAAAGCACTGGTACTCAGCTGCATCCAGTTAGATTGGAAGCCGACTTAAACGTAGTCAGAAAAAAGGCTCGGGAGATGATGAGTACCTCCTACTTTGGAAATCGGTTAAGCATAACCTCCATACAAATACATATAACTACACATTTGTCTATACCTTCTTAAGCATATGTAATAGTAAAAACAGGCCGTTAAACCAGGGTTCAATTTAAACTGGATTATAAAGCCGATCAGTCACGCAAGCATAGTGGTTAAACTGTTTCTAACATACGTGAGAATACCTAGTTCTATTGTGAACGTAACTTGCTCTGTAATCGGTAGGGGGTAAGCAGAAATACTAATATCATCACCTATTAAGAATAATATCATAAAAAGTATGTGTGTTTCGGAAGGCACAATAAACTGTAGGTCCCGGCTGTCATTGAACATCTTTGGCAGTCGTTACGGATAGTCAGAAGCCAGTAGTCTTACAACCAGTCTTACCTATGGGTATTGGGTTGCTGGGGTAACTGGGTTGAAGAGGCTAGATAGGCAGTCGCTCCTTGAACATACTCAGCTGCATCCGACTACACTGGAAGCTGACCCCAACATAGTTGGGAAAAGGCTAGGCAGATGATGATGGTAGGTACAGTCCTCTAAATTTTTTTGTGGGAAATCATCAAATGACTGCTCCAGCTGTGGGTGCAGCGTGAGGGAGTACCACACTCTTACTTACTAAAACCCACCATGTTCCTTCTTAAGCCCTTTATGTAAAAGGGCCGCGGTAACTCGCGCAAACAATCCCGCAGCCCCGGCAGAGAAACATAAGACGACCACTGGCTGTCACACAAATCAATCAGAAAACAGACAAGTGTTAAATATAGGTATAAACAATAGCACTCTTTATTACGTACAGATGTTTTATGTTAACCAAAATAGAATCAGTTTTGTCTAACTAGTTTGTTTTTTGAAAATTAGAGGCGAACTTAGGTTGGCACTAGTCTTAGAAATCACTAACAAAATTGCTTATTGATTTCTCGAATATTAGACATTTAAATAAAACTTTTACGGATTTTATCGCGGTCACTGTTACAGCCTTTTTATCGTCCCACGGGTGGGCACAGGCCTCCTCTCACACGGAGAAGGATTGAGTTATATTAATAATATATTATTTAATCTCGACGTTTCGTATCTTTACAGCATCCATGGTCACGGGCAGTCTACCCGTAAACAAAATTGCTTCTTTTGTCAAACCATTGTAAGAAGTTCATTATCTCCCGAGTCCCGAGCCTTTTCCCAACTATGTTGGGGTCGGCTTCCAGTCTAAAAGGATGCAACTGAGTACCAGTGTTTTTGTGACCCAAGAGCAGACTCTTTTTCGCCCATCTTTTAAGCATTGCCATTCAACGTGGCAATGCAGCCAGCCTTTTGGGTACACTACCGGGTGACAGCGATGAGGACCAATTTTTCCACGCCCTTTATTAGTTTTAAGTTTCTTTTTATAAATATAGATGATCGTCATTTTATAATAACAATTACGTTTTATTCAAATACAAATCATGTACTTATTATAAAATAATGAGTACCTAATATTATAAAAGCTAAAGTAACTTTGTCCCTTGGAGTGAACCGATATAAGTAAATGAATTTTGGTACCTACACAAAACCTAAAATAGCTGAAAATAGTCTATTTACATACATTTTATCCGGCTGCGCGAAACCTAATGTAAAATTACATAGGTACACACAATAATTATTATTATAATGTTATTGTAATCGACAGCTCGTTAATAACTAGGTAAAGTTTGTACCTTTAACCCATATCAAAACATAATTATTTTCCTGTTAAAAGTACCCGTACAATGGAAACTTTAAGTCGGCCGATAATTTGTAGTAATGGAAGTGAGCACAAAACAACTCTTGATTCAACACTTTGATTGAATCACTAGGTACTAATATTATAAATGCGAAAGTAACTCTGTCTGTCTGTTACGCTTTCACGTCTAAACCACTGAATTGATTTTAATAAAATTTGGTACAGAGATAGAGTTGACCTTGAGAAAGAACATAGGATAGTTTTTATCCTGGACTTTTGAAGAGTTCTCTTGGAAACGCGATATAACCGAACCGCGAACGCGGGCGGAAGCTAGTAAATAAATAAATATCGCAACACCTTCATACATAGTCGGATAGCCCCATAGTACCTAAGCTATTTATAAGCTTGAGTCCTGTGTTATGGGTGCAAACACAACTGATAAACTATATATACTTTACCTAGTTCTATACCATATATAGGTATACCTACATTATAAATACATAGGTATTATAACACCCAGAACACGGCCAATAAGCATGCTCATCACACAAATGTTGATCATACCATACTTGTGTTTTTGGTTATGTCGGGTGTGTCTTACCTACCTAATCCATTCAGCGGTTTAGCCACAGGAGTCATTTTTTGTTTTCATAATTTACAACATCATGTGTAAAGCAGAGATAAAGTTAGGAGTATCGAATGTTTTGATCAGTTGACAGCCGTCAGTTTTGAAGGGAGAATTTCCGTAGTTTTCAATGACTGACGCTTATATGGTGTTCTAATTCTCGCACATTTTTATTCTATTTACTTAGTTTAAGAAATTAATTTATTTATGTATTTTTTTTTGTTTGTGCTAATCGACATATATTAACCAGCATATTAACGTATTTCATTTAATGTGATTTGGGATTGTGTGATAGTGGATATAGCTAGAAATAATAAATAGAAAAAGAAAACGTCCTGCGTCGTGTTTGTTTGCAAAAAAAATCGGTGTACAATTTTGGTAGAATCCATAAGAAAAATGCTATAAAAACTCTTGACCCAAGACCACGAGATACTTAATCTTATGTAAGCAAAGTCATTGACTGCAAATACGTAGTTTTATTTACTCAACAAATAAATATTGGTAATCGTGAAAATTCTATTTGCAATACAAAAGAATTCTTGGTACGTTTCATTTACCACTTTAATATTTGTATGAAAACTTTCGGACGGCACAATAAACTGTAGGTCCAGGCTATCATTTTCAGTCGTTACATTAGTCAGAAGCCAGAAAGACTGAAAACCAGTCTTACAAAGGGGTATAGGGTTGCCCGGGTAACTGGGTTGAGGAGGTCAGACAGGCAGTCGCTTCTTGTAAAACACTGGTACTCAGCTGCATCCAGTTAGACTGGAAGCCGACCCCAACATAGTTGGGAATAGGCTTGGGAAATGATGAGTACAGATAGATACCTAAGCTATAATGCTGCCGAAATTTTAATAAAATCCATTGGTTATACCAATTTTCACGTTTACTATAGTTATCGGCACGAATCTTGAGCTCTGACCTTCACCTGCGCAGAAGTGATTTATTAGCAAAGAACCAATCCCGAGTGACGGCTATGACGCGATGCACTGCAGGCCAATCACCGCTTTAGCCCGCCACCGCGCCTCACTTCATACCACAAAAGGGACCAAATAAATAGGCTAGTTTCCTAAAAAATAATAATTAGTCCGTCTTGTAGATTGTCCAAAATTAAGCGATACGTATTTTTTCTTTTTTAAATTGGATCAGAACTTGTTAAGATATAGCGTGTTAAAGTTGAGTGTGACGTCACAAGTTGCTACAATTTTCAGCACACTGTGACGTAAAAGGCCCCCACTCCTAATTTTTGAAGCGTATTATCTTTGTCATTTTATGTTTAATTAAAAAAAGAAAAAATACGTATCCAATATTTTTTGATTATCTAAAAAGCGGACTAAATATTATTTCATTATTTCGACCCTGGAAACTACCCTATTACTTCTGCGCAGGTGAAGGTCAGCGCTCAAGATTCGTGCCGATGATTTATACATAGTAAAGATTATATATTACGTAAATATCTACTTAAACAACATTAACTTGCTTTCCGTGTCTCGTCATGTAATTTGTATGAGAAATTGCCGTGACATCTTCATACTCATACATATTGAATGCATACCGCAAAATGATTTATTCAATAGTAGTAATCTCTTTAGTTATATGCTTAGAAAAAGTGGTTAAGTTCGAGCTGACTTTGCGTAGTGTATAGTTCCGTCTTTTGATTGTAAGAAATGTGTACATTATTCGTACAAATATTATCAAGCTTAAGAGTTTGTTATAATCATCGGCAAGGATATTGAGCCCTGACCTTCACCTGCGCAGAAGTGATTTATTGGTTTATTGCCATAAGTGTACAGTGCGCAAAGCGATCCCCACTCTTCCGCCGAGAGCTCATTATCCATGCCGATAACTATAGGACGCGCTAATCTTAGGAATTACTGGTGGTGTTTGAAAAATTCTTTCAGTGTCAAATAGCCCTTTATCGAGGAGGAAATATTTTACATATAGTTATATACCTAGTCCATGTTTCGAGGAATGTTATAGACTACATTTAATCTGGGTGCAAGGAGTAGTTTCCACTAGACGGGGGTGAATCCACACGTGAAAGCTAGTATGAAGACGTTTTCTAATAGATTGATTTTATCAAGATTTTTTTTCATGCCTCTAAAGTACTAGACAGTTAACTACTTAAGTAATATTTTTATTTCATGAATGGGCGAAATCACGACATTTTTTATATTTGATAAAATAAAGTGGTTTTCCACGATTATGTATTAAATTATCGAGTTAACTGTTTCTTTTCAGCAGTTTAAGCCGTAACAAACCAGATTAATAACCTATTATTTACTTGTATTTGTTATGTATCTCTGAGTATATAATATAATTTATACCCACCTTTGCTAAACTGGGGTAAATTGCTGGGTTACTATAAATGAATTACGTATTATATTTGTTCATAATTAATGATTAAGTATTTATTTAATAAACAACTCTAAAATTACTGGTCTTTCTTACACTGTAATGGATGCTTCTAAATGACAATATTTGATACTCGATATAAATAATTCATAACTTTAGTCCGACGTCTGCATAGAAACGTCCTTTCTCGTTAATCCTTGAAATATATTAATAATCTTTAGACAATCTTCCAATATTGCGAGTTTATTATCATGAAGCTCCACTAAAATTGCGGTTTCTCGTACATTTAAGAAATACTTGCACGCAATTGTTATAAAATAGACCAATGGAATGCTCTAGAATTACTGACTGACAGATACTACATGACTGATTTTTAGTTAGATAGAGATATATTTTACTTTTTCTACTTCATTTTTCTGCCCTGTTCCCAAGTTAAGTATTTCTTTTAACAATGAGGAGAAACGAAAATGAGTCTGCACTTCCCTCCTGAATGCTTTTTGGTTTGGAAACTCCCAAGTTATTTGGAGTAACAAACGTTTAAAATATAACAGATGATGATGTCCTCCTAGTCGATTGTAGGCCACGACGGCTGTTCTCTCTAAAAAGGTCAGTTCACTGCGCAGGACATATTATAGTGTACAAGCATTTGCTTGGACACAGGTGCACTCACTATTCCTTCACTCTCATAGCGCGATGGGACGACAATCCGACACCACCGGAGAGAGATCACAAGCAGGACCGACATTAACGTGCTCTCTGATACACGGAATTAAATAGAAGATAACTAAATATGTAATATCCAAGTCGCGTGTAAGTAGTTCTTTCTTTCTATGCAGTTTGTAATTAATACAAACGTGACATATGTCCAGTTTGTTATCACAAATAGATAAATCCTAAGCAATATTATAAATGCGAAAGTTTGTGTTGTAAATATCTATGTATATAACTATGTAAATAAATATGCTTTGAATAAAAAAAAAATGTTTAAAAAAAAGTAACTAAGTATGTTTAATGACTTCAGGCCCACATACCTATATTATGTAATTCAATAAATGTTCCTCCCTCGTCCCGAGGGAACTCTTTGCCGTATTCTAACTAAAATATAGCCGGTGGTATAACCACGGGGAAAATGTAGCTTTCCAACAGTCAAAGAATTTTCCGAGCCTATAGGGTAAAAACAAAAAACTGTTCACTTGCTGGCTTCTGACTACCCGTAACTATTGCCAAAGATGTACAAATGACAGCCGGGATCTACACTTAATCGTGCCCTCCGAAACACGGTCATTGGTGTCCAAGATATACTTATTTAGAAAGTACATACAAACTTAGAATAGTTGTTCATACTTGCCTGACCTAGAATATCAACCACACTCATACTTGAAAGTTTGATAATTTGAGGCTGCGGGATTACTCGAAAGAGTTACCGCGGCCATGGTACATAAAAGGCTTAAGAAGGAACATGATGAGTATTAGTCAGTAAGAGTCTGACACTCCCTCACACTGCAACCACAGCGGGAGTCATTTGATGATCCCTACTAATATTATAAATGTGAAAGTAACTCTGTCTGCCTGTTACGCGTCTAAACCACTGAACTGATTTTAATCAAATTTGGTACAGAGATAGAGTTGACCTTGAGGAAGAACATAGGATAGTTTTTATCCCGGACTTTTGAAGAATTCTCTTGGAAACGCGATATAACCGAACTCTACGCGGGCGGAAGCTAGTTTCCCATAAAAAGAAGAGGTTGCTTTTTTACCCACTTTACAATTCTATATAAGTGGTTAAATTTAAAAATACCCTTACTAAGAATTCTGCCTACCCCTTGACCGACTAGTACGAAAGCAAATAAAAAGACACGCGGTCGGTCACACGACTAAACTATGAATTATTGAAACTGTATCGATCGGGTGGTAACCTTTACTGGGAGTTAAACGGTCCGTAGATTGCCGTATGTCAAATGAGTGATGGTCGCTTTTATTTTCTATTTTTTTGTTTCACCGACTTTGAAAAAGGCTGTTTTTTTTTGGAGTTTGACCGACTTCAAAAAAGGTGGTTCTGAGTTTGGTGTGTATGTGTTTGTGCGTGGTTATCTCAAGTTTCGGTGAATTGATTTTGATGGGGTTTTCAGCACAGTAATTTTCAGGTAAGGAGAAGGATTTAGATAGTTCTACATATCCTTCCTAATCTTATTTAGATTTTAGATTATTTACAAAAATAATAAGAAAAAGGTAAAATAAAAACTATGCGTCAAAAAACTCATAGTTATGCTAACATAGCCAAAAATAAATAAAAACTTTTTATAAATACGACTTCAAAAAGCACTGAAAATAATATTTCTATAGCGGTTTAATGAAAATGAATAAAATTGTTATAATATTTTAGTACGTATTAATGTAAGTCAATTTATTTAATATCCAGCAATTTATCCTTTACCTAATATTTCAATATTGAAACTAATGTAACATATTACTTAGTACTTACATAATTCAATTCAGATTAATACCTAGGTAGATATTATTATATCTAAATTGAATTATGTAAGTAAGTACTAACAATTTATTTTTATTTAATAGTATTTCATTTTCAATTTTCAAATGTCTTTAGGTCCAAGTTTATCGACAGTACCTATAAACGTCAGTTTTCTTAGAACAATGTTCTACTATTTACCTACTTTGAAACATTAAGGTGAAAATTTAATTCATATCTTGGGTTTACTGTATAGGTATCTGCGTGAAGAATTTAATTTATATCGATAAAAATCATTACAAGACTTTTCTAACCAACACAACTATGATACGATGTTCCATCATTATGTTCCAATTCGTATATCCAGTGTAGATCAACAGTAGGTAGCATCCATCCTCGGAGCCTTTTTTCCAACTACGTTGGGGTCGGCTTCCAGTCTAACCGGATGTAGCTGAGTACCAGTGCTTTACAATTAGCGACTGCCCTATCTGACCCCCTCAATCCAGTTACCCGGGCAACCCATTACCCAATACCCCTTGCTTAGACTGGTGTCAGATTTACTAGCTTCTGACTACCCGTAACGACTGCCAAGGATGTTCAATGACAACCGGGACCTACAGTTTAACGTGCCATCCGAAACACAGCATTCCGTGTTAAAAAGTATGAGAAACCGTGGGACGAAACTAGTCCAATAAATCCAGTTATTTGAGATCCAAACATTTGTCATAATTTTACTGATTGTTTTGTTCATGATAAGAAAATAATGTCTATGTCTGAATCGTGACAATAATAAATTGTTATAGAAAGATAATAGGAATTAGGAAGGTCATAAATAAAACAAAAAAATAATGGTGTTATTACGAACTAGCTGTTTTCACGCAGGTTTATTCGCGTCCCGTGAGAACTACTGTCCGTACCGGGATAAAATATAGCCTATGTTACTCGGGAATAGTGTAGCTTCCCAACTATGAAATAATTTTTCAAATCAGTTCATTAGTTTCGGATTCTTTACGGCAAACAGACAAACATTTTAATATAGAAAAGTTAAACAAACGCTGAGTTAAATAAATGCCAAATACTATGCTTAAAACCTTATTAAAATCGGTTCTGCGAAACGAGAGATATGCGCGCAAACATAGGTACATGATACAAGTCAAGCTAAAAACCTTATTTTTCAAGTTGATTGAAAACAGACTAATCTTTAAAAATATAACAAGAACAATGGATTTGATTTACTTTTATTTATGATGTGTGATTCAATTCAAAAATCGATTTTCGTTATCGAATTTTCATCGTATTGATACTACTTCTTCCGATACACTATTTTCTTTTATAATGTAAAAGACAAATTGAAATACACTATGCATATCGTGTGAGCTGTAGATTTTCTAACCTAGCAAGCCCTAGTTTCAGTTTCAGTTTTATCAAACCCTCTTGATGGATTTTTCTACATCACACACTCAATATATGTTTACTGTTGGGAAGCTAGACTATCCTCGTAAAACATAGGCTATATTTTATCCCGATAAGTACGTGAAATATTTTCTGCTGGATCCGGGTGAAAACGTGAGGAACAGCTAGTCTATATGAATATAATAAAGAGGAAACATGTTTTGTGTATTTTTACCCTAACGGCTTCAAAACTACTGACCCGATTTGCTACACCCTTCTCAAGTAACATAGGCTGCATTTTATCCCGGTACTGACAGTAGTTCCCACGGTACGCGGGTAAACCGCGGGAAAACGGCTAGTGTGTAACAAATCCTCTTCTGTCCATTTAAAAATAAGTAACGACAACATTTTTTTACATTCCAGGAATCAAACCATGGATGATGGCCAATTCGAGGAACCACCGATTAAAAAAGTCACAAGCCTATTCGATTACCGTGCACCAAGAAGGTTGGACCATTTGGACCAACTTGGTGAAGATCTGAAAATCCTTGGCAAGAAAGTTGGCCAAAGGTTGGACCAGGTTGGGCCCAATCCTCTACTTGATACTATAAGTTATGAGAGCGAGAGGCTGAAAACTAGTCACAGTGAGAATTCTTCTAGACGGAATAGTGATGATGGTGGGAGAGCGAAGAGGGAGTCACTTAGAGGAGGTAAGTTCCTAAACTAACTGCTTGAGTTTTTAACTTAAATTGCTTGTAACAAGAGGTGCACCTATTTCCATGTGTACCTAATTCTGGTACCTGTATAAACTATACTAACTGTTCCCTGTAGTTTCACTCAAGTTCCGCTAGAACGACTTCGGTTTAGTGGTTTTGCCGTAAAAGGGCCACAGACAAAGTTACTTTAATTTAATTTAAATTATTCTATCCATTTAACCTCTTGAATGCCGCTAATTAGAGAACAATAGAAAATCCATTGTGTCTCGTGTAGATCTGCGCACAATATAAGGGGTTATACATAAGCTACGTTCCTCCAAGCTTCTTCCAGTGGTATCCTTAAGCCTACCTCGGTAAACATACCATCTTACATTCAGACACTTTTTCAAATCGGAAAAGTAACAAACTTTCAGCTTCCTAACATTTAGTAGGTACACTTGATCATGAACCATATTTTATCTTAAACCATCATATTATGCATCCTTAAACTTTTTTTCAACCCAACCTCTTCAAAAATTTCAGATGGGACCAGCTCAGAGCCGCCCACAGCCAACGTGACGAACTTCAACGCTTGGGGCGAGCTGAACAGCTCGACATCTACCACGAGGACCGAGCTGAGTCTCTCTGATGGAGGGGAGGATCAGGTATGTAAGGTAATGTATACTGTAAGCCAAACTTTGTGAGGGTAGTTTCGATCCCCACCACCGCCTATAAAAGCGAGCGCTCGCATACCCTGACCCTTCCTGATGACCCCATCACAGCGCTCTAAAAACTATATAGAGGTAAGTTCGTTGTGATCTGTCTTTTCTTTTAATATTTAACACTTCTGGCTCCAACAAATACAGGTCTTGGCAAGTTGTATAGAATATATAAATAGTAAAGTATATATAGAGAGGTATAGAAGAAAACATTATAGTAATTTGCCACCATTTTTGGTGAGAAATCATCAAATGACTCCTCCCGCTGTGGGTGCAGCGTGAGGGAGTGTCAGACTCTTACTGACTAAAACCCATCATGTTCCTCCTGAAACCCTTTATGACTGTGGTTAAGTTGGCTTCAGTCAAAATGTATAAACAACACATTTTTTGTATTGCATATGTGCAAAGCATCAAATGGCTGACTTTAGAGCGGCAAAGTTATTTGACGAAAGTGCCAGTGTTTTATGTACATTTTGACTATGGTTAAGTCAATAATAGCTAACTTTCTTAATAAAAGCTATTAAACGAAAACCATACGTAAGGATGTCAAAATGTGCCGGTTATTTAAATATCTTTGCCAGCCGTTACGGTTAGTCAGTAGCAAGAATGACTGACTACCAGTCTTACTCTTACCAAGGGGTCTCATTTTACCCACATAACCGGGTCGAAGAAGTTAGGTAAGCAGCCGCTCCATGTAACACGCTGGCTCTCAACTACATCCGATTACACTAGAAGTCGGTTACGCGTTTAGAAAAAAGGTTAGGCAAATTATCCAATCTAATATTATCGGCACGAATCTTGAGCTCTGACCTACATACATCTGCGCAGAAGTGATTTATTAGCAAACAACCAATCCCGGGTGACGGCTATGACGCGATGCGCTGCGGGCCAATCACCGCTTTAGCCCGCCCCCGCGACTCACTTCATACCACAAAAGGGACCCAATAAATTACTTCTGCGCAGGTGAAGGTTGGAGCTCAAGATTCGTGCCGATAACTATACCTACACCTATTTTTCAGACCACAAAGGCCCGTCGTCGAAGCCACGAGTCAGCATTACCAGGCACTCCTCTACATCAGAAAGCTCCATGGAAGTCAGCTGACAGTCTCGTGCCTGAGTCGGCTTTCGGAACATCCTTAGCTGATATCATGGAGAGTCCTGCTAATAAGGTTAGTTTATATCGTATCCTGATTTTTAGTATGGGTTGCACCTAGGGCTGCCATCCGTCCGGGTTTCCCCGGATTTGTCCTCGTTTGAAGGCCGTCCGGGGGCCGTCCGGGCGGGGTTTCAAGAAGTGTCCCCGGACACTTTTCATGTAAGGAAGCACCTCATTGAATTTTAGTATATGTTAATAGTAAATGGATTACAAATTAGGTATTATTATGTTTGAAAAAAATCGTACTCGTTCGTGGAAAAAATGCTTTTTACGCCAAATGTCCGGGTTTTTTTAATGTTTGTCCGGGTTTGGAGAAATTCGAGAGCAGCCCTAGTTGCACCATTTAACTATAACGTTAACCGAACCATTTCAACTCATGAAGTTGCTGATTTGACCATTATTTCAGTCAAATAAATCTTTTGGTTTTAGCCCATTTAAGTATCTAAAAATAATATTAAGCTGTTTTTACCCGCAAAGTAGTCTCGACGAAACGTGGGTGATACCGCGGGCGTAAGTTAGTGTAGTACTTGAAACATACACAGGTACTGGTACTGTTTAATTTAAAAAAAAATCGCTCCTTTTCAATACCTTTTTCTGATTATAAGCCGAGCATATTTTATTTTTCATTTAAATTAATAAATAATTATTCAATATTTTCAGAATATGCCGTTTGGTGGCTACGATGAGAAAAAGGTACTGTTTCGTTTATTTTTTATAAACATCGACCTAATTTTTTAGTTTCTAGTCTTCACTTCTCAATAACTGATTAGAAAACATTAAAAGTATGAGCTTTACAGCGCTTTCACACTTTTACAGTCGTACGTAGCATGATATAGTTATCGGCACGAATCTTGAGCTCTCACCTATATCTGCGCAGAAGTGATTAGCTGCTAGTGTGAAAAGGCTGTTATAATCACCACGCTTTTTTTTACTGCAAATACAAATCCAATACGAAAAAGTTTTGGATTTTTCCACTCTTTTTGATGCACTATATTTATCCAGACTCAATGTAATTTACAAATCTGTCTTTTAAATTAGGATCCCTAATAAGTAGGTTTTTGGATAAGTTAAATAATCTCTAATACCGATATTGACCTAAAATGAGAGAAATGTGATATCGCGTGACCAAATGAGAACAATTTTAAAGCTTTGTTCACAATAACTAAAAAAATATGTCCATAGAAAAAAGTCCAAATTAGCTAAGTAACAGCCGCACGGGTAGATCGATCATAAGGTTAAGCAACGATTGGTGCGGTCGACACATACATAGATAGGTTATCATCTTGTCATGGCGAGTTCCTCCATGTTTCGAAAAGCACGATAAATTGGTAGGTCCCGGGTGTTATTTGAACATCTTTGGCAGTCGTTACGGGAAGTCAGAAGCTAAGTTTAACAACCAGTCTTATTAAGTAGCCCGGTTGCCCGAGTAACTAGGTTGAATTCGTTTTTTTAGGTCACAAAAGTGTGCACTATGTCTAAAAACGGCCTTGCAAATGTAACCATTCCTGAAACGATTGACCAACTTTCAGTTACATTACAGCTTAGTTTTTGGTCAGTCTTTAAAAGTTATTCAATCTCGCAACACGAGAAAAAACACTGCAAAGTTTTTTAGTTTTGGAAAAATATCTTTATTAGAAATTATAATGACTGATTGCAATCAAAATAAGTTAATAACTTCAGTGAAATTAAGACACATTGATGAAATAAAAGTTCGTGCGGTGAGAACGGGGCCCTTTTGGGTGGTATGTATCTAATCATTACCTATCTGATACTATCATAAGACAACCGTCAGATAACCAGTCTTACTAAGGGGTATCGGAAAGTACCAATGCAACTTTTCTAAGTTTGTATATGACGGCGCCACCGTCGATGTGTCAACCGTCGATCTGTCAACGGTGGACCTTATATAAAGCGGCGCGCGCGCACGATTCGGGTCATTCGTTCGCCGACCGTTGCCGAGTGCACACCTCCCACAAATTCGTGATAAATAATTGTAGTGACTAATACTGTGTTAATTGGAATAAACCAAGTGATTGTGAAACCTCTTTGTTTTATTTAACGATGTCGGATCCTGACGCCGACATATATACAGTAGAATCCCGATATAACGACCTTCAAGGGACCGACGATACTATGTCGTACTAACCGGACGACGCACAAAACGGACGGATTATTTCTTAAGTACATAACTTGTACATACATACATAACTTACGAATACATATTATTATCTTCTTATACATATATAAAAATGAATTGATGTTCGTTAGCCTTACTAAAACTGGAGAATGGCTGGACCGAATTGGCTTATTTTGGTTTTAAAATGTTTGTAGAGGTCCAGGGAAGGTTTAAACGATACGAAGTTTGTTGGGTCAGCTAGTCTTCTTATATATAAAAATGAATTGCTGTTCGTTAGTCTGACTAAAACTCCGGAATGGCTGGACCGATTTGGCTTATTTTGGTTTTAGAATGTTTGTAGAGATACGAATGCAATGAAACCATGATAGCCAGAGAGCTGAAATTTTCACAGTTAATATATTGTCATATAGATATAGTAGGATCCTAAATCTATGTAAATACACATAGATTTGTCCAATCAGTGTCCGTTGTCGCAACAATAAAAATACTTAAAACTAGGATACCTATAATAAATAAATTAGGGAGGCGGGCGAGTCTGACTCACACATGACCAGTTATATATTATTTCTTTGAGATTCTTAAAACTTACGAAAAAAACAAGTGTAAAGGGTGATAAAAGAAAACTAAAGAAATAACAATCCAATCATATATTACAAACAAAACAAATTACAATATAGACACATTAATATAACAAAGATTTCAATCTTGACCGCAGTTCGACATCAGTATTCGGTAACGTATCTCTACGCCGAGTAGTCGGTATAACTTGCTTGATAGAAAAAAACACCACAATTAAGTCAGCCACTAATAGAGTGCTTATAAACATAGGTATCATACCATTTACTATAGTATCTGGCGAATTATTACTAACATGTACTGATAAAACGGAAACAGAGAGAGAAATTTCTAAGATCAAGCCAATTAGAATGATGTACAGTTGCAGAAATCTTGAGGCGTAACTTTTTATGCTCGCTCCGACTAGAAAGATCCCAAGACTTATGTATAGAAAGAAGATTGCAGTTGGTGATATTAAATCGTGCGTTATGGAATACTTTGAGCTTTTCTCATGGTATCTCTCGTTTGCAAAATCACATGAATTGATAACCAAAGTTAGGAAACGGAATTTTGTAGAAGCGGGTTCTTCAGTCATCGGATTTTTACATTATTGACACTTGTAACTTCAATTTTTTATGTTTTTTCTTGTATTTATTTGTTTATTTGTGTTCTCTTTCATAAACTAACTGATCATGTTGGTTATGTTTATAAATTATTATAGATTTTTTGCACAATTTACAATTTACGTAGATAATTTGTCTGATTTTTTGACGTTTGACGTAAAATTGACAGCGGTCTTTTTTAAATTGATTTAAATAGGTTTTACTTAAAATAGGTCTTTCGTCGTAGATAGATACATATATATCTACCATCGACTTACCTACTTACTCCCCATTGCTGGATATGCGTGTTGGTGAGCGTAGATATTTTAAGATAGTAGGTAGACGCCGTTGATTTCTTACACTTGTGCGATTTTTTTTCCTTCGTATCCGAAACTTCGGGATTAAGTAATATTAATATAATGCTCAATCCTTCTCCGTGTCAGAGGAGGCCTGTGCCCAGCAGTGGGACGATAAAAAGGCTGTAACAGGAATGTAACCGCGACAAAATTTATATAGAAGACCCCGGAATAAAATTTTAAGAATAGCAAGAGGATGATAATGAATTCCACATTTCTCAAAAAGAGCTCATTAATAAGCAGTTTCCCCTTTACTTCCAGATCCATCTTCGAGATGACATCAAATCCATCCGCTCAGACAGCAGTTCCGAAGAGAGGCGGCCTAGAGGGTGGAGGTTCGTGAGAAATGTGACGTCAGCAGCAGGTGCCTTCACGGCTAAGGCTAAGGATGCTGCCACTGCGTTACCTGGTACTCCACAGCCGAGCTTTCAGGTAGATATAGTTATATTCTCACCGTAAATATTACATGATTAAGTATTGTGGTCACTACCTCTCTATATGAGAAGAGGCCTGTGCCCTTCAGTGAGACAATAAAAAGACTTATAATGATTGTTATGTGCTGCAAATAGCTTTGCAGCTCCAGCGATTGATTTCAAAATGCATGGGAGATAGAGTCATTCGACAAATACCTGTTGACAGGGTTACTGTGTTGACGAGGCAGGATAAGCAGTCGCTCCATGTGGCATGCATGTGGCACACTGGTAGTCAGAACTCCTACAGTTAGACTAGAAACCGACTACAACATAGTTGGGAAAGGGCGAAACGCATGATATTATTAAGAACTTAATACTACGTATAAATATGAATGAACTTTTTCATATGTTACAGTCGAAAACTGATAGCAAGACTTCTGACTATGGCAAAGAAGATAAGAAACCCTCATTACCTACCTACCAGAATGAAAAAGATCAAAATGTGGGAGAAACAAGCCCTGAGGTATGTATCTATAATACTAACAGGTATTAGGTATTATAGGAAGAGAATTCTTTGTATATCCACACCAATCTTTGCAAATTCTGTTCCGATTAGATAAAAATCTTCAGTGGTAGTCCATTTTACTTTTTATCTTCATGTACAAATTAGTTCCCTCGGGATGCGAGGGAAACCGCTGGTGCTAGCCCTAAATATAGTAAAAACTATATGCAAGATATCGTAGTCATCATAATAGGCGTTCGCTCCGTGTGGGACAATGACTTCAAATGCTCAACTGCATTCGGTTAGACTGGAAGCCGATCCCAACAAGTTTTGGGGAAAAGCTAGTCAGATAAGATCAAGATAAGTACCATGAATATTAGAAGTTATTCGTTGATATTTTGTCAGGGTCTGGAGCCAGAATCCTTATTATTCAGAGACGGCAGAAGAAGGATAGACATGGTCTTAGCTTATGAAGAGGAGGATTATGGAGTTATGACTGAAAATGAAGCGAGGAAACGGGAACATAGAAGAACATTCCAGGTCTCATCACCTTATATACTTACTAATCTATGTATACTTATATAAGAAAGAGGAAATATTTCCAAAGGCTCCTAAAGTACTGAACCGATATGAAATATTCTTTCACTGTTTTGAAGCTCAACATAAAAAACTAGAAGAGATCTTTTAGCGTTATAGACTTAACTATAGTTGTAGGTTACTTTTTCCGTTAGGTAGCATCCTCGGGTTGTGGATAGAACTGCGAGGAACAGCTAATAATTACAGCACCTAGATAGACTGGAAGCAACATACATAGAAAAAAGCTTGGCAGATGATGATATAATGTCTTCTCTCTTAAATATATATTTTTAGAGTCCATATATACTTCTTCAATTTTTGTAATACAACAATGGCAAAAAATGAAATTCTGGACCCACTTAATTCTAAGACTGCCTCTACAGTTGTTTGTCATGTCTCACAAAATAAATTATATTTACCTTTCCCAGGAAAACTTAGTAAAAGAAGGTCTAGAATTAGAACTAGAGAACAAATGCCTGTCTTTCGACGAGAAGACCTGGTTTCTGAAGATACACATACCTTGGAAGACGGAGATGAGGTTAGCGGAGGTGATCGGCATGAAACTACCCACCAAACGATTTATTACTATTTCTGTTAGAGCTTGGGTGAGTACCTTTAAATGTAGAAAGTTGTATAAAAAGAACAAAAATACTAGCGGAGGTGCCATAACAGAAAATGCCCTTAAAAGTAGCGCTCCAAAATGCAGATGAGAGGGGGCGAGGAACATAAAAGTCTTCGCCCTTATATGCCTTCTTTGGACCCGATCATTTTATGTAATAAAAGTCGTTGAGATGCCCCAAAGAACCTGAATTGTAACTGATCGTTTTTATCATGCCCACCATATGTATTTTGTCGCAGAAGAAGGTGCCTGACCTACCTGCATTATGGCATCTTTCCTTACTCTGTGGTAATTTTTGAGTATTCTTCTTCCTCCTGCCCTGTTCCCAATTTTATTTGCAGTCGGCGCAATTTGTCATCCTCTTCCATTTTCCCCTGTCACTCGTCATACTGACACTCACTCCCTTCCTATTAATGCCATCTTTCAGGCAATCCATCCATCTTTTCTTAGGTCTTCCTCTTCCTCTCCATCCATCTACATGACGGCGCCACCGTCGATGTGTCAACCGTCGATCTGTCAACGGTGGACCTTATATAAAGCGGCGCGCGCGCACGACTCGGGTCATTCGTTCGCCGACCGTTGCCGAGTGCACACCTCCCACAAATTCGTGATAAATAATTGTAGTGACTAATATTGTGTTAATTGGAATAAACCAAGTGATTGTGTCAGAACCCCTTTGTTTTATTTAACGATGTCGGATCCTGACGCCGACATATACTTAGCACACCCATGTTTGAGTATTAAGGTTAATATTTTATTTTTCTTCTTATTGCACAAAATGTATCAGGCATTTACAAATTCATCAACTGAAATTGCTAAAATATTACAGAGCGACGAAAAACAAGCAGAAAAAGACAAACGCTGGCATTCAAAATGGCGTCGACGGTGGAAACAGCTGTACGAGTATGAACACTCTAGAATAGGACCCGAACCTTCCTTCTATGGCGCTACTGATCAGAGAGGTGCTAGGAGAGAGGAAATGTAAGTAAATGTAAAGTTTTTGAGGATAAGTTATTTATAAACAACCCGTTAGGTACTCTTTGGGCTCGTGAATAAAATCTTTTGCCTTGGCTGAAAGGCATTGTCAGACACCTAAAGTGTTTGTGTGTGTGTGTGTGTGTGTGTGTGTGTGTCTGTCTGTGTGTGATTGCTGTGCTCGGTGTCTCGGGTTCGGGGCGAGCCGAAATATGTGGCTTAAGAAACTTTCACAGAGCATCCCGGATTCCGTAAGTTAGTGATTGATACACCCTCGGACGTGCCTCGGAGAGAACGTTAACGTAGGTCCTGCTTGTGATCTCTCTCCGGTGGTGTCGGCTTGTCGTCCCATCGCGCTATGACAGTGAAAGAATAGTGAGTGCACCTGTGTCCAAGCAAATGTGCCTGATGCTGGCTGATTTCTTTATATGAGAACAGCCGCCTTGGCCGTCATGGAACCCTCGGTTCCTAATCGATAATTCATCGGTTTTTTTTCTTTATTTTCAGGTTTTTAGTAAAAGACAGACATACACAATTTTCACCGGCACAAAGAAGTTTACTAGTCATGCAGATTTTGCTCAGAGCTAAATATGATAACAACGAAACTAAGGTATGTTCAAGTTGGTCATCATCATCATCTTCTTCTCGCTAGGAGAAGGAATGCACGTTAATAATCTCGTTTGCTCAAGACGGATTGACAATTTCAAACTTAATTTTTTCCTTCATCTTTACTCAATTATAAGTCCAAAATATATTTAGAAATTACATAAAACTTAGAAAAGTTACATACTAGGTACAGGTACTTGCTTGGCCTGGAATCTAAACCTTAGTAAGACTTTCTGGTTTTACTACCCGTAACGACTGCCACGGATGTTCAAACGAAAACCGGGACCCACAAAGGAGATGGCCAAATTTTCATAGAAAAAAACCCAGATTCGACAGCAATGAAATGGTTACCAATAGGTTCCTTATGATAGACCTTTGATGGTGCCAAAAAATCCAGCCTGAAATCCATGGGGTATAGGAGCTATTTCATAATATAGTTAAAATAGGTTATGTTGAATTAATGTTTATTTTAAAGATTATTAACATCAAGGAACATAAAAAAGCAAAGTAAACTAATATTTTACAAACCAATAGTAATAACCCCATGGTTTCCGAGTTGGCCTAGTGATTAAAAGGTCTTGTATGTAACCACTCCAGATACGATTAAGCACCGACCTTACCTACTTGGAGAGGTTTCGCAGTTATATGCAACCTTCACAACTGGCTATGAAACGTTTTTTTCAGAAATTGTCTTTGAAAATCGCGCCATGTGACATTGTCAAATATAACAAATGACTTAGCAATGCAAAACGGTCCAATCACGAGCCTGCATTCAACTTCTAATGAACATCAAACAGTAAAAGTAAACTTTTTTGTGAACTAAAATCTTGATCGAAAAAACGTTGTAAAAAGAGAACCCCATGGTTTTTAGATGATTTGAAATACTTTTTAAAATCCACAAATTATACTGAATCCAATCATACATATGAAGTTCCTGTCGACTCTGGGTGTTTTTTTGGCCATCTCCTTTTACGTGCCTTCCGAAACTTAGAGGAACTCGTCATGACAAGATAGATACCTTTCTAAAGGCCGACTGTGCTAAGAAGGAGGTCTTCTAACATCAATGTTAATATTTTCAGATGGGTATCCGAAGACTGCTAAACGACGGTACATATACCGCGTGTTTTCCTCTACACGAAGGGAGATATGAAGTCGACATGTCTGATGGCAGTGTTACTGATAGAAGAGTAAGTGGCTCATGTACTTAAGCTTTAGACATATATAGAAATTTTATTTCTGAATAGTTTTTAGAATTAAGGGCAGTTCATCGTTGAATTTGAATCTATTTTGGCATAGAATTTTGATCCCTTTGAGCCGAAAGAAAACAAGACACGATGATTATGCTGAATCCAAGCCAATCGTCTTCTCCAGCACCAAAAAACAACAACAGAAAAGTCCAGCCATTTAAATTGAAATTACGTATCAGATTTCATCCTGCATTCCATCAAAACTAAAACTCTCGTGAAATTACTTTGCCGCCTTTGTGACGCCTTAGGCCGTATACAGAAAGAAAGCTTTAAGAAGCTGAAACTTATAAGCGCTTATCGGCGCGTGTTCATATATTTTCCTGCGCGGGTTATCAAGCGCCAATAAGCGCTTATAAGTTTCCAGCTTCTTCCAGCTTTATTTCTGTATATGGCCTTACGCATATTCAGCGTTCAGTGCTTACATTTTGTCCTTTTGACTGATCAAAACCGAACCGATCAATACACAATTTCGTATTCATGTGGAATAAAATCTCTCTAACAAAACTATTATATTTTTTCCAGCTTCTATACCTAGAATGGGCCCGACCCTGCAAGTGGTACAAAAAGCAGCCTCTCTGGCTTGTCAGAAGGTACTTCGGTGATAAAATAGGCCTATATTTCTGCTGGCTTGGGTTTTACACTAAAATGTTATATGCCCCGGCTATAGTTGGGACCCTTTGCTTTCTATACGGCCTAGCCAGTATGGATTCCCAGGATAATATACCTAGGTAAGTTTGTGACTTTATCTAGCAATTTCATAAGTACTATGTGATCGACTCCCAGTGCAACCAGTCTGCCTTTCAGACTTCCAAAACCCAGTTACCTGGTTAACCCCCTTTGTTTGATTGGTTTTTTGACTTTCTTTTTGACTCTCTGGTAAGGAATACCAAAGATGTCCAAATTACAACTGGGATACACCACGGTACAGGTCTTCCAAAACACGGAGGAACTCGTCCTGATAAGATGGTGACCCTATCCAAAGACCAGTACGCCAAACTTCGCTTAATTTTTTGGTCGGTCGACAAAACCTTTTTATCACAATTATATTTTTAACACGCTTATGACTATGGTAAGAAAATCTTAGAATCTTAATTGAACTCACTTACCGGTCTTCGACTTGGATGAAATTTTGCACACGCTCTGAGATCTGATGACAATACATGACTAACAAATTTTTTTTGTAGGACCTTTAGAACCAAGATTTCCAAGACCACACATACAAGTCAAAAGAACCTCCATTTTTTAAGAAAAAATAACGATTTTAAACTTCTCCCTTATCCTCAGCAAAGAGATCTGTGACTCCAAAGGACCCGGCAACACGACACTCTGCCCACTTTGCGACAAAGCCTGTAAATATCAGACTTTATCAGACTCCTGCCTGTTTGCAAAGCTCACGTATTTATTCGACAATCCGGCTACCGTGTTCTTCGCTATTTTCATGTCTTTTTGGGGTAAGTGTCTTTTATAGTCCATGTAATTTTTCTATATACTTAACTAACTTCACCTTTGTAAAACTTTACCACTGAATCTAAAGAGTTAATTTCTGGCTAAAAATGCTGAAAGCCATTAAAAACCCACATTGCATTTTATGTCGTAGACTATATTTTTTTGATTTGTGGTCGGCGCAGTATGACTTCTTCCATACTCTTCTTACTGCCTTCATCACACATATAAGATTCTTTCTTACCATATCGACTTTCACACAATCCATCCATCGTTTATATAGTTGTCCCTTCTTCTTAGCCATCCATGTTAATGTTCAAAATCTTGACTGACTTGAAATTTGTATTACGTTTTCAGCAACTACATTCCTAGAGCTTTGGAAACGAAAGCAATCAGTCCTAAGATGGGAGTGGGATATGGGCGGAGTTGATCAGGTAATTTCTTCTTCCTAATTTATTACACTTCTATTCCTCTTGGTTACACATAACATATATACAGTAGTTTAGTCAAGATTATTTCTTTTTTTTTTTTACTTTTCTGAAGTCACCAAATTGAAAGAAACTATCTGGGAACTATCTATCCAAGGACTGATGTTGGTTCAGAAAGAAGAATCTATTAATGCCATTTGTCAGTTAACGATAGCCTGGAGAGACCCCAGGTCTTTTCTTACCTCTAAATTCTCTTAGCTCCAAAACCTTTCATTTCCACCAGGATGAAGACCCAAGACCTGAGTTCGAAGCATCAGTAAAGACATACAGGACCAACCCAGTAACCAGAGAGAAGGAACCCTATTTACCAACCTGGCAGAAAACTATGAAATATGTAGCCAGCAGCTCTGCAGTACTGTTCATGGTAAGAATATATATTAATTCATAGTTTAAATATTCTAGAAAAACACGCTTTTTAAAATCATTACAAGACTTTTAAACTTAGTTCCTACGATATGATGATCCATCATGAAGTTCCAGTTCATATCTTCCGGCTCCATCATGAGATCAGTTTCTGAACAGTTTCATCAGAACTATGCTGCCTATTTCCATTACGCTACGATCCTTGAAAGATGGTTAAATTATTAACCTTAAATACCATTTTAAGTTACATACAACAATCAAGTCGACAATCTATTCATGACGAGTTCTTCCGTGGTTCGGTAGGTCCCGTAAATTTATGAGTCCCGGTTGTCATTTTTAAAACCTTTGGCAGTCATTACTGGTAGTCAAAGGCCAGAAATTCTGACAACCAGTTACAACCAGTGTTGCCTGAAACTGGGTTGATGAAATTAGATGGGTAGTCGCTCCATGTGGCACACTGGTACTCAGCTACATCCAATTACACTGGAAGCCGACCCCAACATAGTTGAGAAAAGGCTAGGCAGATGATTATTTTCTTTTTTCTTTCAGATAGCCATAGTAATGGGAGCGGTGTTAGGCACGATTATCTACAGAATATCTATGGTGTCAGTCATCTATGGTGGTACTGGCTTCTTCATACAACGGCACACGAAGATATTTACGACAATGACTGCTGCTATCATCAATTTAATCATTATTATGATATTGACTAGGGTAAGTCGCATATATTATTTCATGTTATCAACAATTTCAGTGATATACCTTTCAAGTGACTTCCAAAATGGGGGGAGGAAAAAGCGAAATATTTAATGATTTACTGAAAAAAAGAGATGATAATGAGGTCATGCACATATCTGATGGTAAATTAGTTAAAATATCGGTTCCGCTCACGGCCTGTGGGAAATACATATTTTCCATAGCCGGATAAAAAGTAACCCATGTTTTTTCTCAAGATCTAGATTCTAGACTTTCTTCTACTTTCTGACCAAAAATTTTTTTCATTCCTCTTTGTCTTCTCCCAGAGTCTAGACTAGACTGTTGGTTTCAGTAGTTTTGACGAGACCTACAAAGTTATTTCAGCACCAGAGGACTTCGACCAGACTTTTTTTTATTTTAACCGTGTCTTCCTAGCAATTTCAATTTTATTCTATGTTTTTTTTTCAGATATACGCAAAAGTAGCTGTATATCTAACCAATATGGAGAACCCACGAACTCAGACTGAGTATGAAGACTCGTACACTTTCAAAATATTCTTCTTTGAATTCATGAACTTCTATTCTTCTCTTATTTACATAGCGTTTTTTAAGGTGAGTCAAAATATTTGCAGATGATGTTTGGTCCTAGAATAAGATAACTTTTGCCTACTTCTTGTATATTTTTAATTTTAATTTTCTTAAAACTACTTATGACCTCTCTTGTGTACTCTCCCTGTATATTTCCTTATGTTCTACCTCTATGTACTCTCCCTAATACACTACTCAGAACATTCCCTTATACTCCTCTATTAAACACTTTATGAACTCCTTCGATGTACTCGTACTTCCTTATAAAGCCCCTTATGTTCTTACTTGGTTATTTCCCCTCTATGTTCTATTTTATGTTCTATACTACTTCTTACTACCCCTTTAAATCTTCTTATGTAGTCCTCTTAAATATTTCCTTATGAGATACCCCATGTACCTACTCCTAAAGGAGTATACTCTCTAATAAACTTATTTACTCTCCGTATGACCTCCCTTATTTACTCCCCTATGTACTTTCTTATTTGCACATGTGCTTCCTTATCTAGGACCCCTGTGTACTCTCTTACATGTATAAGTACTACCCTTTGTACACCCCTGTATGTAGAGGTATTCTCCCTTATTTACTCACCCTACATACTTATGTACACCACCCAACAAACACAAACCAATCTTTTTCTCTCCAGGGCCGTTTCTACGACTACCCAGGCGACGACCAAGCTCGCAGATCAGAGTTCCTGAAGCTGAAAGGCGATATATGCGACCCAGCAGGCTGTCTCTCCGAGCTGTGCATACAACTGGCCATCATCATGATCGGCAAGCAGTTCGTCAACAACTTCGTCGAGCTCGGATACCCGTACGTACGTGTGTGTGCGTGTGTGTCTCTATACTAGCGAAACTAAGAAAAACAATCGACAAATATAAATCGCGAAAATACGGAGCAAAAATCAATATAAAATCATAAACCAGACAGCAATAGGTAAAAAGCGTTTTAGCGGGTGAAATTACTATTAATGGGTGAAATGCGTTTTAGTGGGTGAAACCCTTTATGGCGGGTGAAACACATTATAATGGGTCAAACACACTGGTGGGTGAAATGCCCTATGGTGGGTGAAACACACTGGTGGGTGAAATGCCCTATGGTGGGTGAAACAAACTGGTAGGTGAAATGCCCTATAGTGGGTGAAACACAATGTAGTGGATTAAACACAATGTAGTGGATTAAACACACTGTAGTGGGTGAAACGCTCTACATTGGGTGAAACACTCTTTAGAGGGTGAAACACTTTATGGCGTGTGAAACACACTATAACCGGTGGGACACACTATAGAGGGTGAAGTGGGTGAAGATCAGTATTCCTGAAGCTGAAAGGCGATATCTGCGACCCGGCCGGGTGTCTCTCCGAGCTGTGCATACAACTAGCCATCATCATGATCGGCAAGCAATTCGTCAACAACTTCGTCGAGCTCGGATACCCGTACGTACGTGTGTGTGCGTGTGTGTCTCTATACTAGCGAAACTAAGAGAGAAAATAACACCAAATATAGGGACAAATGCAAAAAGGGGGGAAAACGCTTTAAAAACGTGCCAAACAGGTCCAATTCAGCATTAACTTAGGCAGCAGTATCTGAAACGCATTTTAGTGGGTGAAATGCGTTTAGTGGATGAAACACTTTATGGTGAACTAAACTAGTCTTTGTGGGTGAAACAATGATTTAGTAGGTGAATCGCATTTAAATAGGTGAAATGGAATACATAATAACCTTTACATTAAATATATATTTACATTAAATTAATAGCAATACGTTTTTTGATGGCTGCTCTGTTCCCTGCCGTTTACCCAAGCCCCGAGGGAAATAAAATTCTTCCACTCCCTTGATAAGCCTATCTCCGTATCTCTGAAAAAGTGATAAACAAACAAACGAATCCGTTCCCATGCTCAATATTTGAGGATGCTGTTGTATTTATAAACAAACCAATCAAAATATTTATTATTTTTATGTTCAAACAAAACAAAGGTGTCTATTGTTTTGGCCAGTAGTTTATCAGCAAAAAAAGTAAGTTTAAAGGTTATTAAATTTTAATTTATGGATCTTATATTATTGCGGGTTATTTTTCTTTTGATAAGATGACGTGTGGATGTCACCCGCGGTCGAGAAAACTTCTCACCGTAGCCAGATATATTATAGTCCAACGGATATATAGCCTAACATAGGTTATATATTTTGTCCCGAGTAACATAAAACTGTCTCTTTCGTATAGCTTTTGATAAAAATATCCATCCTTTTTACCTTAATCAGTCGTTTTAACGAAGTAGCGGAACAAGCATACACTTTAGAAACTTGCCCATTTCTTGTAGACATTTAGATTTATAAATCTGTTTGGCCGACTGTACAAGAACAATGGACCAATAAAAACAATTTCGATCTTATTTTCCGTCTGCAGACAGAAACCGTTAATCGCGCGTTGAACATTTACTTATATTAATTTATTCGTGCAAGTTCATAAATATGGGTTATGGAGAACAAAAAACTATCAAGTGTGATTTTTACAAAAATTGCTGCACACTTATTGGGTATGATCGTTATTAATTCTATCTTCAAGACACACAATATCTTAACTTTTCCTTGCCTTTACATTTTAGAAGTAGCTATTTTCGTTAAAACTAACACCGATTTGTTTCCTACATTAAGTAACACGAGAACACGAACTACAGCCATGCGATCAAAATATAGGAATCTATTGAACAAAGGCCAGTATAACACTACATTGGCTAAGAAAAACATTATTGGTATGGCACCTACTATATTTAACAAGTTACCGAATTCCATAAAAGATCAGCCCCTGAGAAAATTTAAAAACCTCCTGTCCGCGCTGCTAACTAAGAAATGTTATTATTCCGTTACAGATTTTTTAAATGATGACTTGTAACCTATTGTTCTTCTCAGTTATTATAATTTAGTTTTCATGATCTTATTTTTAATTGTAAGTATCTACTTTAGAATTTTAAGATTTCTCTAATCTATAATTGTAAGAAAATTTGTATGCCAACAGGCAGAATGTACTGGAACTATATTTTTTAAGCTAAGACCATTATTGTTGTACCTACATTCCATACAAATAAATAAATAAAAAATAAATAATTATTACAAATGCAACAGTGATTTTATCAGTTGCGTGTTTACGCCAAAAAATATGAACCGATTTAAATATTTTGTACATAAATAGCCTAAAACCTGAGAAAGGACATAGCTTACGTTTTACTCCATTTACTACGTTTTGCGGGAGGTTATATGTTTAACACGCGTCCAGTGAAAACTATTTCCAGTTCCCAGATAAAATATAGCCTACCTACATCACCCGGGAATATTGTAGCCTCCCAACAGTAAAAATAATTCTTCAAATCAATTCAATAGTTTCGGACCCCTATACTTTTACTACATTTACCTTCTATTAACCCAAGATCCTCTTCATCATCAGGAAATTCCACAACTGGTGGCGTCAGAGGTCTCACAGAGCTGTGACCAGAGACCTGAGCAAGCCTCACATGGCATGGGAACAGGATTACCACCTCCAAGACCCTGGAAGACTGGCACTGTTCGATGAATATTTGGAGATGAGTGAGTATATCTAAGTATATGTATAAGTTCTTTAAGTCGAAATCAGTAAATACATATGTTTGATTTACTGGTTTGTGTGAATGACTACTTATATGCACATTATACAGAGAAGGAAAAGGGTTTACAAGTAAAAGCTTAATTCAGAAGAAAAATCACAAATAAGTACTTCTTTCAATAACTTTAGAACGGCTGCAATTTGGCTGAAAATTTGTGCTATGGTGTGTATGGCTTAAAAACAGCACATAGGACACTTTTTATCCCAATATGGTAAATGGCGCTGGAGAAAGCTAGTGCTATGCTGTTTTACGCGAAATTTCAATTTAACCGGAGAAATGCTCAATGGATTTTGATAAAACTTGGTAGTAATACAGCTTATACATAAGAAACATAACATAAAAATAAAATACTTTTTATCCATGTGCGCGAAGTAATTCCTGCGACATGCAGATGAAACTGCGATTTGAAGCTAGTAATTTAACCAAATAAATCTCCATCTATTTCCAGTCCTCCAATACGGTTTCGTCACTCTCTTCGTGGCGGCGTTCCCCCTAGCACCACTCTTCGCTCTCCTGAACAACATTGCTGAAATACGCCTGGATGCTTACAAGATGGTCACTCAAGCAAGAAGGCCGCTCGCTGAAAGAGTAGAAGACATTGGCGCTTGGTAAGTACTTCATCATCGGCCCTTTCTAACCGAATTCCCAAAACGGGCGTTCTCAATTTTTGAGGATCTTTTTTAAGGTTCCGTACCCAAAGGGTAAAACGGGACCCTATTGTTTTCGCTACTCTGTCCGTCCGTCCGTCACCAAGCTGTATCGTGATACTTAGAGGGCTGAAATTTTCACAGATGATGTATTTCTATTGCCGCTATAACAACAAATACTGAAACTAGAATTAATTTAGGTTGATATGTATGTAACTATGTAATGGAATCTAAGGCAACTAATTTAACCATCTTCCAAGGATCGTATCGACATGTAAATTGGCAGCTGTATGTAGTTCTGATGATAATACAATAATATTATACTGTCGAACTGATCTGATGATGGAGCCGGATGATTTGAATTGGAACTTTCTGGTTTTGACGTGCATTTATAAAAGCGTGTTTTCAAACCACATATTTTATTATAGTCTCACTGTAGATTTCAAAACTGTTTATTTCAGGTACGGCATTCTGAAAGGAATAACATATGCAGCAGTCGTCTCAAATGTAAGTGGTAATTTATGCACAACCATTTTGTAGTAGTTAAATAAAACCAGTTTTTAGACCCTAACTAAACTATTATACTAGCTGTTTCCCTCGGTTTCATCAGCGCCCCGTGGAAACTACTTCCCATACCCAGACCCGGACAAAATATAGCCTATGTCACCCAGGAATAGTGTAGTTTCCCAATAGTGAAAAAATGTTTCAAATTGATTCAAGTAGTTTTTGACTCTTCGGAGTACAAAAAAAATCCTTATAATGTTAACCAATCTTACCGAGGGGTATCGTGTGCCCCAAGTAAATGGGTTGTGGAGGTCAGATAATCGCTCCATGTGGCACACTGGTTCACAGCTGCATCAAGTCAGACTGGAAGTCGAATCCAACATAGTTGGAAAAAGGCTAGGCAAATAATGATTTTATATCTCTTGTTATTTCTTCTCCTTACAGGCATTCGTGATAGCGTATACCAGTGATTTTATTCCGCGCATGGTGTACAAATATGTGTACTCACCGGATAACACGTTAGCAGGGTACATCGATCATTCCTTATCATGTAAGTTTAACATTGGTCTTTTTATCTTTAATAAACTGCAGGTTTTTTTCAATTCTGTCAGCCATTTGTGTTCTTGTACATGTTTCCGTAAAGGTAACAACCCCTTACTATACCTACTTGTTTTCTGAAATGTGAAGATTTTTTTTGAAACGTAGTTTAGCAGTAATGTAAATATCTATGTAAATAAGAATTTCGTTTAGCAGAGTAATTTCGTGTAGAGAGTTTTGTTAGGGTTTAGTAAATATCAAACAAAAATATTTTAATTAGACCTAAGACCTTTTCTTGTGGAAATTCAAACGAGGGGCACGATTCCAAGGAGACTCGAGAGACACTATTTAGTGATCTACAAGAGTCTTTACTGTTACGTTGTCGAGCTGCACCGATCAATCTATTTCCCCACCACCATTTAAAAACTGACAGAGAATGCTTAAGGTGTGAAGGTTGTACATGGTGCAAGGAGTATAAATAAATAAACATATCCCATGATATCCCCTAGTATTCAACACATCAGACTACCGCGAAGACTGGGGAGCTGATGAGAATGAGGAAGACCCTCCGGTGTGCGCGTATCGCGGCTACAGGAACCCTCCTGACCATGCAGACCCTTACGGCTTGTCTCCTCATTACTGGCATGTGTTCGCTGCTAGACTGGCGTTTGTGGTTGTTTTTGAGGTAAGTGTGATATTCTTTCCTCAGTAGTTTACTCGTAACAGATCGTTTTGGTCATGCCTACCTTACGTATCCATTGGACCTAGTAGGATAGGAGGCACCTGACCTACCTGCATTATGGCATCTCCTTCCTTACTCAGTGGTTAATCAACACGGGCGAGACGTTTTCCTTCACTTTTAGTCAGTTACACTGGTGTCTAAGATACACATGGAAAAATGGAGTATCTCCATGTGGTGCTCAGATACTCAGCTGCACACAATTAAACTGGAAACCGATCACTAAAAAATAATAATGCCATCCTAGTCGATTATTGCCAGATCTATAAGCTATCATATATATATATTTGACGGCGCCACCGTCGATGCGTCAACCGTCGATCTGTCAACGGTGGACCTTATATAAAGCGGCGCGCGGACGACTCGGGTCATTCGTTCGCCGACCGTTGCCGACTGCACACCTCCCACAAAGTCGTGATAAATAATTGTAGTGACTAATATTGTGTTAATTGGAATAAACCAAGTGATAGTGTGAGAACCCCTTTGTTTTATTTAACGATGTCGGATCCTGACGCCGACATATTCAATCATCATGTCATACGTGTGTCGATCAAACTGGGTCCGTTGCTTGACGATGTCCTCCTACCCGATTATCGGCTACGGCGGCTGTTCTCATGTAAGGAGATTAGCCAACTGCACAGGACATATTATAGTGCACGCAAGTTTGCTTGGACACAGGTGCACTCTCTATTCCTTCACTCTCATAGCGATGGGACGACAATCTGACACCACCGGAGAGAGATCACAAGCAGGACCGACATTAACGTGCTCTCCGATAACAACATACTTTGGCTAAACGGCTAGGCAAGTCGTATATTTCTTTCTTACCTTCACAGCACGTGGTATTCGGCCTAACAGGCCTGATGCAACTCTTCATTCCCGACGTACCAAGTGAGCTGAGGACTCAGATGCAGAGAGAAGCGTTGTTAGCTAAGGAAGCTAAGTATGAACATGGAAGAAGACGGCTGTCTACTGAATATAGACAGCTTATTACTCAGAAGAGTGAGAGTGGACCAGGTAAGGGTTAAAAGTCATTAATTGTAGATTTTTAATCCATTTTTGTGTATTAAAATAGAAAAGCTAATGTAGAAGAAGATATGTAATAATTATGGCATCCAGACCGGCCAAGGCAGTACAGTAGTACTCTCTAAGGAGATAGGCCAGCTGCGCAGGAAATATTATTATAGTGCACAAGCATTTGCTTGAACACATGTGCACTCTCTATTCCGTCACTGTCATAGCGCGATGGGACAGCAATCCGACACCACCGGAGAGAGATCACAAGCAGGACCAACATTAACGTGATCTCTGATGCACCAACTTCCAGACTCCGGGCTGCTTTGCGTTTTTTAAAACCTGTCCTCGATTTTTAGCCACAATTTTTTTAATTGTAATATTGCGGAATTTAATTGTCTCTTAACACAAAAAAAGGTATACAATCTTGATACACAGATACATAGTGGCAATAACTATTGTGTCAACAGAATTTTCGTCCTATTTTATTTTTAAGTTTTTTTTTATACAAAAAGTCATATCAAGATTGTTTGCCTTTTTTTACCAACCTAAACGAATAGAGTATTGATAGATGGCACCTTTTAATAATTCTTCGTATATTCAGTTCCGGATCGCGGCGTGGGCGGCGCGTGGCTGCGGCGCACGTCGCGCGCGTCCGACACGCTCGACGCGCACGTTGCCGTCGCGCAACGACCCGTGTCGCCTCATATCACGCACTGACAGTAGCTTATGTACATGGGGTATATTTATATACAAATACATATATAAGTATATTGGATAAGTACTAAAGTCTTACACCAAAGAAAAACGCAGATGAAAAATAAAACTTCAGACAAATATAAAGTAGCCAGACTTTTTACAAAGTAACTAAACATACTAGAAAATCAAGAAGTTGAAGAAAATTCTTTACAAAAATGTCAAAATCATACAAAATGGGAACCCGCAGTATCGTCTGCTCTCGCCAAACTTTTTGTCGTCACGGAACACTGCGCAAGTCCTGCGCAGAAACCAATTAGTGGCGGCAGCGAAAGTATGGGAGATGTAGCTAAAATTTTGTGACCGCCATTGAAGTTATCAAGAACTCTAGTTTATAAAAGAAAATTAAAAATAAGTGTCCAATATTCTAACAAAGATAAAAACTGACTTAGTAATTCTTGAGTAAATGACATGAAATGTTTAAATAAACATATATTTACCTACTCGTGGTAACATTATGAAATGCTTTTTGATTGTAAAAAAATGTGTAGGCACTTACGCCCAAGTTCACCAATAACATAAACGTCAGTTTTCTTAACAATAAACAATTTACTATAAAAACATTCAAGTTTCATAAATAAACAGTTATTATAAGAAAACTGACTTTTATGTTGTCGGTGAACTTTGTCCGTGGCTTAGGCCCCCAATGATCGAAGCACCTGTAGCTGAAGTCCCCGAAAATTGCTTGTAATTAACCGAATCGGGGGCTTCGACTACGAATGCTTCGGCCATCTTTGAACTTGAGTCTTAGTGAAAACGTGTGAAAAATATGGAATAGTTGTTAAGAATAAAATGAAAAATCGCATTTAAATGGATCTGTATCGAGTTACTATTATTGACTTATTATAGTTGGTAGGGATTTAGTCGGGTATCAGAGATTTAAGACAAGGCACTTTTGAGGGTCCAATTACCTAGTAGGATAGTATGACTGTTATTGTTAAATTAAAAATATACACCTAAATATAACAAAATGTAATTACCAAAAATATTGGTCTTATTGTTATTATTATATTGTTTTTTATTTCTTAAAATCTCACTTATGAACAATATCGGGCAAGGATAATTTCTAAATTATATTTTATGGATCAAAAATAATATATCTTTTATCCGATTTGAGAAAGAAAAAATTAAAAATGTTTGCACACTGTAAGGTCATACTAGCCTGAAAATAGTCTTAGATAGTTAATTTATTTATAATTAAATTAAATAAACTTAAGTTAGTCATTTAAGATCGAAGCCAAAGTTAACGTTGAAAAATATAACATTTGCAAAAAGAAGTTGTTAAACTTTAATAAAGTTAAACAATTTTTTTTTCTTATATATTTTTGGACATTAATTTTGGCTTCGATAAATTAGTTATTAAGGAGAAAAAATATATATGGTGACATATTGAACGTGCACAATGGCGCCACCTAGCGTCATGAAAAGGAATCTGTACAGTTTTTATACAACGTGATAAATGCGCAAACACTCAATTGAATTTTAATTAAATTGAAATAGGTATTAAAAAGAAAAAACTTAACAGAAAGGTTTTACGAGCTGTTAACATTCTACTGGCAATTCTGATCATTTCTGGGGTCTATGACAACGCGATCCTTTGAAAAATGTCACGTTGGTTATTTTATAAATCATTATTTATTTACTGGAGGATTTTGTTAAATGTGTATCCGAAAACTTTACGATACTTATTTACTATTCTTTATATCGTCAATATTTTTCAAAAAACTATTTTTATCAGGTTTCAGGATAGAAAATCATAATTGTCAAATAGTCACCTTCTGAAATATTCTGACTTAGATACTTAAGAAATAATTTATCAAGTGAATGTCCCAAATATATGTGATATTAGTTATTTCAGTAGACAGTAAGAGAATCTCTACTTAAGTATAGATTTATTGTTAATCTTTCTGTGGGCGAATACTCAATTCTTTATTAAATTATATTGTTTCCAATATGTCGTTTTTATTCAGATTATCATATCATGACATGTGTGTCGAAGAACTGAGTCCGTGGCTTGATGATGTCCTCCTACCTAGCCGATTATCGGCTACGGCGACTGAAGTCTGAACTCATATAAGGAGATTAACCAACTGCGCAGGACATATTATAGTGCATGCACATTTGCTTGGACACAGGTGCACTCACTATTCCTTCACTCTCAAAGCGCGATGGGACGACAATCCGACACCACCGGAGAGAGGTCAGGAAAAATTAAATAAAAGTCAGCATTATATTTAAAAATATCTATTTTCTCCAAAAATTCTCATTCATTTATCAATTTAAAACATTACAAATAATTAATTTTTATCCTAATTAAATTAATTTTTACAAAATATTTTATGACAAAATACTAACATTCACCTATGGACTTTTACTGGTAATGAAATATTTTACCTTTTTCTATTTAAAAAAAAGAGATTGAGCCAAAAAGTATATGACTTAATTTTCAACTACTATTGATTTTTTAAATTTATTATTGTTTGTATATTTATTAGTACAAAACGGTAACAACAAGCTAGCTTTATATAAAAAAATATAAATAATGATTCGTTTTAAATGTATGTGTTACCGGCCGAACCCGATTTTAGGATAAACCAGTTTTGCCTAGGCTCAACTAGTTCTTCCTGTAAGCGTTAGGATTAACTAGTATAGCCTAGTCCAAACTAATTTGTCCTAAGCCCGATAGGACGGACCAGTTTAGGCTAGGCAAAACTAGTTGATCCTAATATCAATACGCACACTCTAGGATAAACTGGTATGGCCTAGTCAAAACAATAAACAAAGGTGATCTCAGAAACATCATTGGAGTTATTCTTCAGAAAAATGATGAAGAATTATACAAAGTTGGCACCAAACACGGTGTACTTCAGAAACTACCTCTATATTGCAGGTATTATTTTCTCTCAATTACTTATCTATCTTTGTAGATCATTAATGATATTTTAAAGTAACTAATATGTTTTTTTTTTAGATCAGAATTCGGCATTTGTAGTCAAAAATTTTTAGAGGTAGCAAATGTTAACCAAGACTCTGAAATATCGTTGAGAACTGCAGCTACGAAACATTCTGTTGGATCAGGCCAAGGTTTTGTGAGATTCAGCTGCAACAAGAACTGTTCCATAAACAGATGCCAGTGCAAGAAGGCAATGATACTCTGCAATTCTAAGTGCCACCAAAGCAAATCGAGTAAAAATAAATAACAATTTTAATAATTAACATAATACTCGTAAAAAAACAGTATTATCTATTTGTTATAGTGTGATTGTTTGTATTACCATAACTTTTAGCGACAACAATTTTAATTTGAGATTTGATTATTGCTTCTATTAAAAAAAAATACTTACCTATTATTTGTTAGTTTGCTACATATATGTAGTATGATTGTTCGTATTATCAATTTATCCATAACGACGAATCATAGTTTAATAAAGATGATTATTTTTCTAAACACGGAGTAGTTTATTTAGTTCATCTATTTATTTAGACTTTTAGATATGTATATGTTTTGACTAGGCAATACCACTTTATCCTAGAGTGTGCGTACTTATATCAGGATCAACTAGTTTTGCCTAGCCTAAACTGGTCCGTCCTTGTAGGACAAATTAGTTTGGACTAGGCTATACTAGTTAATCCTAACGCTTATAGGAAGAACTAGTTGAGCCTAGGCAAAACTGGTTTGCCCTAAAATCGGGTTCGGCCGGTAACATGTGTACCAATTCCTAGTCATTACTAATAATATAAGTAGAAAACAGTGCCATCCAGTGGTGAGTAGCATAACTATTATACATCATACACCAATATAAGGTCTTACCGTTTTTCAGTGCAGTTGACAGTCCTGTCAGTTAGTATAAAAAATGCAAAATTGACAGCTGTCAACTCACAAAATATTTGTTATCTAAAGGTATATTTTCGTTTGTATGATTTTACTTTTGTCTGGAGATTCAAATCCTTAAAAATTATGCCTACATAGAGAGTTTCACCATTTAACTATAACGATAACCAAACCATAACCAGCCGTATACTTGCCGCCCATTGGTCACATCGGCGATTTGACAACTGAAAATGGTTCGGTTATCGTTATAGTTGAATGATGCAACTTAACGATTTTTTTTATATAAAAAATAAAACTTAATAGTAAACGTTCAGCTGTCCCGCCTAAAATCTATTTTATATTAAATTCAATCATTTACAATCAGATCACATAAGTTCTTACATTTCAAACAAAACTATAAATATATCTAATATAAAAGTATTTCACTAAGCAAAATAAACGGCAATATTGTTATTTTAATATAAAAATATGTCATTTTTGTTCACTTAAATCCTAATTTAATGTAGATACAATATTCTATTATTAACCAATAAAAATATACATTTTATAAAAAAAATCTTATCATAATGTTTTGGTATGAAAACAGATCTACTTCAGATATAGAAACATAAAATATACCTATAATCCTATAATATGCCTGCTATTGATAAAGAAAATATTAAAACATTAATATTAATTTGATTGTAATAAATAAAAATATATATAATATGTATTTTCTAAGAGCTGTTTCGTTTCCCACGGATTAACCAAAACTTTTTCTGATGATTTTTTCCCAGAAGAATAAAAAACTTGTCTATGACTGGCTTCAGAATCTCATTTAACATCTATTAAATATCATTCCCAATGTTGTATCTATCTATTGTTTAACAAACTAGAGATATAAATTGTACAGTACACTAAGTTGTATGGGACTAAATCTGTTCACATTTATTTCTCTTAAAAATACAACAAACAAACACACTTTCGCATTTATAATATTAGTTAGAATTAAAAAGACTCGCTGTTGACTACCTCACTCGAGTTGACGGCCTTCGTGGACGTTATATATGCTTTTAAATCAATAGTAATTATTTTAAACCGTAAAATTAGTACTATCAACATTTTTACCATAGCAATGTAGTAAATAAATCGCAAAAAAACATTAATTAATGACATATATTCACTATTTAAACTAAAGCGCAAGAAACGTCAAAAATGGCGCCAAGTGATAATTCAATATGGCCACGACAATCTTTCATGGCGGACTTCAATAACATATCTATTTATGAATTCGCTTACTTGAGATAGAAATTTGACATTAGAAAGGGGCTAATATGTAAAAATTCCTATCTTTAATTAAAGATTTTCATAACCGATCTATCCATCGTTTTACTAATAGAGACTGAAGACATTTATATGAAGTTAATGACAAAATTCAACCTTCTACTGAACCAAGATGGATGGATCCGTTATTGAAATCCACGTTTAGATAGATATGATATTAAAATCCGGCCGCTACCGAAATTTGAAACAGCAATTCATTCATACACTTAGTACAAACTTTAAATTTTCACAATCTCATGAAGCCTGACTTTTTAACTCAGTTTCCGTAGGTATCTTAACTTTTAGAGTAGCGCAAGGCTTCTGTTTTCTACGAGCGAAGGTGCAGAGAAGACATATGCCGGAGCCTATGAAAGCTACTACGCATATTACTGTGAGACCTAGTTGGGCGGCTGCTGTAGAGTATGTACCGTGGTAGACAAGGGAACGTAGGCTTTCTGGTAGCTCTTCTACACCCTGGAAATGAGGAGGCAGTTGTTAGATATTGCTTAAATAATTTATTAAAATAATTTAATGTGTTTTACTGATAAATAGACGATGTCACATGTTCAAAAGTGTGAAAGTGTGTTTAAATTAAGCGTCAATGCCATAACATATACATGAATGCATTTTTATGTCAACAAATTATATGATTTTACTATAATGCACTGCTTTGCTGTTGTGCAGTATAACTTGGTTTTTGAAAAAAAGAAGCTTTTCACTAAAGCGACTTCTATTTTCACAAATGTAGTTACAGACACAAGAAACGTTATCGTAATCTTGTAACAACGCCATCTAGCGATAAGAAGTGTGACTTACCATTTCAATCCAAGCCACAGGCAATATAAGTCCTTGGTCGAGATATTTCACAGATGAAAACATGTCGCTTTTCCTCACTTGTATGTTGATTTGAATGCTGTCAAAGAAATACATTTTTGTTAACTGAATGTTTATAAACTATGAAACTTGGATAGAGACCTAGACCACCAAATAAGAGACGAAGAGGTTTCTGAACATAAGAATTTAATTATAATTAAAGTCATAGGATACTTAATATAATATAATACTGGATGCAGGTCGCTTCCAACAGGTATCTGTGGAGATCAAAGGGGGAGGCCTATGTTCAGCAGTGGACGTCCTATGGCTGAGATGATGATGATACTTAATATCAGATCGTTTGTTGAAAAACGGCAGTGTTATATAGCCCATTTATCGAATTGAAGAAGTTCCGAAGGTACAAAGACGATAGTTTATACACAACATACTCGAAACTACTGAACTGTTTCGAAAAATCTTTCACTGCTCAGAATCAACACTAAACCCGGTAGACAAACCTCCCCACTCAGAGATATTAATGATTACTTACGCCATTCCTTAGTGAAGGATTTGTATGACATTCCGTCATTAAGGAGTGACTTAAGTAATCATTAAATGTCTCTGAGTGGGGAGGAAAGACTATAATATATTTTATCCAGGTACAGGAAAATTTTTCCACTGGATGCGGATGGAACAACTTGTGTAGTGTAAAATATCTTACCTAGATTTTCCACTAAGAGCGATGCCGAGGGTCGGATGCAAGTCAATGAAGGAGTCATGCTTGAGAGGGTCAGGCTTCAGACCAATCACATCTTCGCGGAGTTTAGGGTCCGCCAGGTAGAAGTGTGGAAAGGATACGAGTGCTGGGGCTCCTGAAACGAGAAAACGTTGAGATGAATATTATGTAGGTACCTACTAGCGACCCGTGATGACCCGTGGTGGCCTAGAAGTCGTGGTGGCCTAGTGGATAAAGGACCAACCTCTCAAGTATGAGGGCGCGGCTTCGATTCCAGGTCAGGCAAGTACCAATGCAACTTTTCTAAGTTTGTATGTACTTTCTAAGTATATGTTAGACACCAATGACTGTGTTTCGGATGGCACGTTAAACTGTAGGTCCCGGCTGTCATTGAACATTCTTGACAGTCGTTACGGGTAGTCAGAAGCCAGTAAGTCTGACACCAGTTTAACCAAGGGGTATCGGGTTGCCCGGGTAACTGGGTTGAGGAGGTCAGATAGGCAGTCGCTTCTTGTAAAGCACTGGTACTCAGCTGAATCCGGTTAGACTGGAAGCCGACCCCAACATAGTTGGGACAAAGGCTCGGAGGAGGATGATGACCTACTAGCGACCCGCTCCGGCTTCGCACGGTGTAACATTATTTCCCCACTATTTGATGTATGTTATTGCACATTATAAACCTTCCTCTTGAAACACTCTATCTGATAACAAAACCGCATGAAAAAGCTACTTTGTTTTATACTATGTATTATATAGATAGATTTTTTAATCCAAATAAAATTGAAAAAATAAAGTTCCCGTAAAATTAAAAAGTGTTGGTGTTGAAAAAAAGTAAGCAAAGCAAGCAAGTATCTCCAAGTACAGATACCGGCACGGATATTGGGCTCTCGGCGGAAGAGTGGGGATCGCTTTGCGCACCCGTATGCATAAGGCAATAAGGCAGTAAATCGCTTCTGCGCAGGTGAAGGTCATGGCTCGATATCCGTGCCGATAACTATAACACACACCAAAAACTACATACAAATTCCTAAAGAAATTGAGACACCCCCAAAAGAGTAGGTAGGTACGTGCGTCTGTTTGCACCTAAATTTTAAGGCAGCAGAACCAATTTAGATACAATTCTTTTTAGTTGCAAACTCAATTTTAAGCAATTTTTTGCCACGTTTCATCTCTCACAAAAAGCTTTCATCCGAACTATTAGTTCTGCTACTCAACAACAGATGGCGCTGTACAAAATTTTCCACATTCTTTCAGACTTATAAACTTACCCATAGTACAATCAGTCACATTAATGACGCCCCTAGGAGGACAGGTGGCCGTGTCTATTTCACAGTAGCACTGGTTCTCAGGGTTGTGTTCCGGATCGTCGAACACGTCGAGTGGCATTCTGTAGCGGTAGAGTTCTATGCCGTCTGAGATCTGTGGAAGGAAAGGATGTTGATTAGTTCGTGATTTCATACACTTTTAATTAGTTCTCAGAGGCCAAAATATTAGTTGTATTAGATTATTGATGATTGTGATTATATAGCACTAACTGATCCTAGCAGAAAAACACTCTGCAAACGCGTAAAAAGTAAGTAAGTACCTAGTTTAGGCATGTCCGTTTTCAGGTTTGAGACTCCGTCTATACAAAAATATAAGTTCAGTAGTTTTGATGAAAAACGCGACATATAGACAGAATTGTTTTTGCATTGTTTTTATGAACAGTTTTAAACGATCCTTTTGCGGAAAGTAGTTCCCTGGGCACGCGGCTGGAATCGCGGCGGGAGCTAAGTAGGTAATCTTTGATAATTATTGGTGTAAACAAGCGTGTATTTAAGGTATGTTTTTATAGTCTCCAATTTTCCATATATCTATTCTTTAATTTTGACTTTACCTATTTAATCTACAATTCGAAGTTTTGCTTACCTCAACGGTCTTTTCGTATTGGAAAGGCAGCCGTCTACACAGGTTGGGATAGAACACGTGCAGAGTTCTATTCCTATCCAGTTGAGAAGGAGGGAATATTGAACCGTCTGACGCCTCGATACTGAAATAAAAAACATAATTATTTATTAATTTACATTTAAAATCTATAGTAGGTATATAATATACATTGAAATTATAAATTAAATTAAGAGGACAAATGGACAAACACTCACTATATATACTCTAGAACATTAATAACTAGGTATATACATATGTATACAAAAAACTGAAGAGTTTATTTTTTTGCACGCACTAATTCTACTAGCCGTTTCCCGTAGTTTTACCCGCGTCCCGTTAAAACCACTTCCTGTAGGTACCCGTACAAAATATAGCTTATAATAAATTATGTATATTCCCAAAGAGAAAGAAGTTTTCAAATCAATTCAGTAGTTTCTGAACCTTTAGGGTGCAAACAAACAACCAAAAATCAAATAATATTAAGTAGGTAAGGTATAGATTATTTGGTCATGGAAAATTATAAGCCATTTAAATTAAACAATTATTGAAATTACACGATATTTTTAAAGTCTGAGAGGAGCTAAAGGCGCTTGCCTTATCGTTTCAGATAACCCATTGACTTGAAGATGTATGCGCATTACAAAATGTTGATAAGTCGTAATTATTTAGTCTCATTAACATGTATATCTAGTAGTCATTGACTTTAGATGATTCAAAGTTGCCACATTTATATGGATACACAAGAAAATCCTGTTAATTAAGTATTTCAGGGGATTTTCTTTAATTCAAGTAAGTAAATAAGAGAAAATCCCCTGAATTTCCATGAAAGATAGTTGAAATCACAATTTATGTATTTATTCATATCATCACTATGACAAATACAGAAAACTAAAATGAAACAAATATTTTAGAGAGCTCCCATGCAACAAATGTGATTTTTCCGCTGGATATTGATAACTTCAAAAGAGACTTTAAACATTGACAGAATTTTTAGTATATTTCTGTTACAGCCTTTTATCGTCCTGCTGCTGGGCTGCGGCCTCCTCTCACACGGAGAATAATTGAGCATTTATCATCACGTTTGCCCAATGCGGGTTGGTGATTTGAGACTACACAGTCTAGGTATCGTCAAGATGTTTTCCTTCACCTTTTTATCAGCCATTGGTGTCAGTTAAGTATATTACTTATAGTAAATAATTATATCAAATTGAGAGAATTCGTCGACTCTAAAGTGCTCCTCAGTGGAAAAATACTATTTGTTATTTAAAACCTACTCCACTCTGCGTTAATGGAGTCTGGGGTATAATATAGATAAAGATAGCTTACCTATTGCATTCCGTGCTTCCCCAAAATGAGAGATGGTCGTGGCCATCAAATTCTTCAATGATATTCATCCTGTCTTTATCATTCTCACCAGTGTTGATTGTAAAACGTTCAGATACAGTGCCGTTTTTCTGAAAAAAAGAAGATAATAATGAGGAGTTTTGCTTGTTTGTTTGTACGCTAAGGAGCTTAGAAACTGCTGAATCGATGTGAAAATAGTTATTTGTTATACAAGAGTGCAAAGTTGCTTTTTAACCGCGGGCTCAATTTTAATGACCGAGCAAGCGAAGGATTCTAAAATTGAAACACGAGCGTAGCGAGTGTTTCAATAATTAGAATCCTGAGCGATAGCGAGGGAATCAAAACAGCACAAGGTGAAAAATCTTTGCACTCGAGTGCAACACGTAACTTTTCATCCCACCTCATCGAGGAAATTACTAAATGCAAAAAAACAAAATGGCGCGCACATACGAGTATCAAATTAAAAAGATGTACCTATTAAAGTTCATATATTTGAAAACTCACTTTAAAAATGAAACGACGTTAAAAATCTGTGTAAAAGCAATAATAAAAAATACTTAATTAATTGAATAATTATTTTAGGCAGTATTTTATTTGTTAAATATGTATTTGTTTGAAAAGTCTTATCAAGATTGTCACAAATGTAGTATCGCACACGATGTTCTAAATTCAAATCACTTTGCCGCTCTAGAGGATAAAAACGACTTTTGCGCTCAGATATCAAAGGGTAAAACTACTCTTTCCGAGATGGTGGGATGAAAAATATTTCACTGTTGGAAAGTTTCTGTAGCATATGACAAGAAGGGCTACATCGTGTGCCCAGGCAATCTTCTAGACTCCAAAATGCTTTGTGAAGGTTTCTGAACATGAAAAACGGATTTCGGCCCAATCCGGTAATCGAATCCAGGACCCATCGATTTTGAAAGATAATCTAAAGAAGAATGTAGCTCTGTCGCCTAAACTTTGGATGAAACTTGAGCATAATATAGTCTCTGCATCAGAATATATATGCAGACTTTTGTGTTTCGGATGGCACGTTAAACTGTAGGTCCCGGCTGTCATTGAACATCCTTGGCAGTCGTTACGGGTAGTCAGAAGCCAGTAAGTCTGACACCAGTCTAACTAAGGGGTATCGGGTTACCCGGGTAACTGGGTTGAGGAGGTCAGATAGGCAGTCGCTTCTTGTAAAGCACTGGTACTCAGCTGAATCCGGTTAGACTGGAAGCCGACCCCAACATAGTTTGGGAAAAAGGCTCGGAGGATGATGATGACTTTTGAGACCGGAAAGAATTTCTCTCAAAAAACAGGTAAGTGATAAAATAAAATTACCGTAACAAGAAGACCAAACTTCTCGAATTTCAGCTGTCCTCCAAGACTTAGGAAGGGTTTCGCAGTGTCTATGATGGTGTCATCGTACCCCCAAAGAAACCTGGATAAAAACAAACACTTCATATGATTAGTCGCTCCATGTGGCACACTGGTACAGTCAACTTCAGGTCAGTGGTAACAGTTTTATAGGAAAATCGTACTAATTGCTATTGAGTCAAGGTGCATGACAGTTACCACTGATGTGCAGTCCACTGTACTCAGCTGCGTGCGGTTAGACTGGAAGCCGACCCCAACTTAGTTGGGAAAATCGGGACCATTAGTTTGACAGTGTGGTTCGGTGACCATTGCTCTAACCACAGAAAAGTATAGGACATAGAAAATGTATATTCTAGCAAATACATAATGGCGTCAACGACCGATTACGGCCACGGCGGCTGTTCTCATTTAAGGAGATCAGCCAGCTGCGCAGGACATATTATAGAGCACGAGCATTTGCGCAGACACAGGTGCACTCCCTATTCCTTCACTCTCATAACCCGATGGGACGACAATCCGACACGACCGGAAAGAGATCAGGCGCAGGACCGACATTTACGTGCTCTCCGATGCACGGGTGAATCAATCACCAACTTCCAGACTACGGGCTGCTTTGTGAAAGTTTAAGAAAACCCACAAAGCGATTTCGGCCCGACCCGGGAATCGAACCCGAGACCTCGAGCACAGCAGCCGCACTTGCGACCACTAGACCAACGAGGCAGTAACAAATACATAGGTAGATACTAGAAGCTAGAAGTATCACATTATACATATATATAAGCTCCACTCCAAAATTCCTGGGTGAATAAAATATTAAGTGTATCATGATCAGGCATCATGTGATGTGAAGGAATGAGGATCATGTTATAAGAAAGGTCTTGAAAAGGAACGGGTATAGTTATTAAAGTCATCGGCACGAATCTTGAGCTCTGACCTTCACCTGCGCAGAAGTAATTTATTGGGTCTCTTTTGAGGTATAAAGTGATGCGCGGGGGCGAGCTAAAGCGGTGATTGGCCCGCAGTGCATCGCGTCATAGCCGTCACTCAGGATTGGTTCTTTGCTCATAAATCACTTCTGCGCAGATGTAGGTCCGAGCTCAAGATTCGTGGTTTCCAAAGCGGCTGTCTTAGGAAAACTCCTAGAAAATTATCACCTGTGCACTGGAAGAGTCAGGAAAGCTTCGGGGTGGTTGGCATAGCTCATGACAGAACTCAGAGTAATCTGAGCGATACTATTTATATCCATGCTCACGGCTTTCGAGATTACACCCTGAAACAGAAGTTTAGCTTTACAACAACCTTATGGAAATTATAGCAGTATAAAGCAGCGCGAATCGGTCCATGGTGACGACCATCTTGTCATAACGAGGTCTTCCGTGTTTTGGAAGACTCGATAAACTGTAGGTCTTCCCAAGAAGTTGCCAGGATCACTGGTTTGAAGAGATCAAACAGGCAGTCGCTCCTTGTGAAACACTGGTACCTACTCAGCTGCATCCAGTTAGACTGGAAGGCTAGGCTACATAGTAGGAACAAAAGGCAAGGTAAAGGTAGATAAATTTTAAGATAATCGGTCATTTATAAATATCTTCCGTCCGTAATAAGTCCGTCTTCTTATCGAGTGAGCTGCAGGTTTAATGACCTAACAAGCCCTAGTGCCAGAGTTTTCTCAAATCCGCCTGACGGCCTCTGACGTGGAATTGTAACAACGACTGCTACTGAGTAGCATTCGGGGACGCCGGCGACACGTGCCCTCCCAGGCACGGGGGTCTTACATTATTTTTGCATGTAAAATGGCCAATCCAATTTCGATGAAGTTTCGTTTCTCGACCACCAGGACGTGGGTAAGACAGCGTGAAATTAGTAGTGTTTTTTATGTAATAAAAACTTTCATATCGTGTGTTATTTTCGCTAACAACACAGCTGATAAGATAGGCTATATATTGCTCAGTAAAAATTACTATAAGTATATGAGTATTTATAATATCTGGAATGAATTATCCTTGTTACTTAAAAGCTGACATTTGAACATCTTTGGCAGTCGTTACGGGTAGTCAAAAGCCAGTATGTCTGACAACAAATAAAGCTAGTGGGTAACACAGGTGACTGGATTGAAGAGATCAGATAGGCAATTGTTTCTTGTAAAATACTGATATATTAAGTAGCAAACTGGATGCCAGGTTACGGCCCGTTCACACATGGGAGTCCGTTTTACTGGTACGTTTTTAACGGATACGTCATAAATTTATGCGCTGTTCACACATAGGCACCGTATAACGTTCAACGAATTGCCGTCATTACTGGATGCGATGTGTGAACAGAAAACTCGCAGTATACCGCCGCTATTCTACAAGGATGGACCGTCCATCCTTGTAGAATAGCGGCGGTATACTGCGAGTTTATGTGGTATACAACGTTGTATTGGTACTATCGTTATATTGGCAGCATCCACTTATGGCCCAAAGATCTACTTACAGTTTGCCCGCCACGCACACAGTATCTATCCGTTAAAATTCTACGTATCCGTATATTTTTACTGTTCCGTCGTCCAGCATGTCGATTCTATAAAATATCACAACTCACTTCGACATCACTCTCACTTCGACTTCGATCTAAAGGTGGAATTCCGTGGACGCGACAATAGTCAACCTATGAAAATGTATGGCACCGTTGCCGAGGCCCGTGACAGTCGTGCGCGGCCGACGAATTTCGTAAGCTGCTAGCGGCATTGTCAACAATTTAATTCTGGTTTTACTAAAATTCTATAGATGTTATTAAGCGCTAGACCATGTTGAGAAGCGTACGGCCGCGAGCGGCTCACGAAATTCGTCGTCCGCGCGCGACTGTCGCGTCCCTCGGCAGCGGTGCCATACATTTTCATAGGTTGACTTTTGTCGCGCGCGGCTGCGACAATCGCGACCCACGGAATTCTACCTTAAAGTTTCGTGATTGACATTGTCAAACTACACTAGCGCTTCACTATCGAGCGTGTTGACAAGTTGAACTAAATTAAAGTCGAGATTTTGACAGATCTGCCAAAATCTGTCTATCTATAGGGGAGGTAGGGGAGAGATGGGCAGTTGGGAGACATGATGAAATCAGAATAAAAGGGGGGTCCTTTTATTCTGATTTGATCATAGTTTTTTTTTATTGGGTAGTTTACGTTACCGACTGGTAACGGTGTTCATCCATAGACTTTCTGTCATTTCTGTGAGTTGTCAAGAACAAACACTCGTAAAAGTACTTAAATATTTTGTTGCGGTTTCGGATCGTTATAAAGAGAAAACTAATGAAAGGTATGTGTATTTTCTATTATTAATGATTGATTGTCAAAATCTCCAGTTACGATTATAGTAAGTCGATGCAATCCACACCTATTATACCTCTAGCAGAGGTACTACAGCAATAGTTAATGGGCCCCACGTTTTTATTTTAGTCTAATATGACCGGGACCACCGTAGGTTGACAGGTAAGTAACTATTTTTTATTTTCTAGTTTTCAGTGCACATAAGATAAAACCGTTTTAGTTAAGTTTTTTTACCGATTTTTTTTTATAAACTAAGTCAAAAGTGTCCAATGCTCCCTATGGTAGGGAGGCTTGGACATACCATGTAATGTATAATTTGTAAATTTTTGTTCTTCTTCTTCAGTGAAAATTTGTGAGGTTATAAATCTGCGCTAAAAATCCTTTATAGAATCTTGTTTCAGGTACCGTTGCCAACTTGATCTAGGGACTCCATATTTATCAGCTGTTAATTTTATTTTTTAACCTTTTGATACCTCTTGTATTGCTCGTTATATTAAATCTTTAAGAATTTCCCGTCGCAAACCATTCTTTTTAACCCCCGACGCAAAAACGACGGGGTGTTATAAGTTTGACGTGTCTGTGTGTGTGTGTGTGTATGTGGCATCGTAGCTCCCAAACGGATGTTATAAACGATAAACCCTATAAAAAGCAAAAAGTAACTTTAAACACTACGTAAGTACCAACTAAAGCATGTCAGACTAAACAAAATTTTGACGTGTCGACGGTTTTATTGAAACCGTTTAAATATCTCGTAATGTTGAAACTGATTGTAATTTTTAGGATAGTTCTTTGATTTTATCTAGCCAAACATAAGAAATGACAATAAAAGTTGATTATCTGTAAAATCTGAATTTTTTATGCAATAAATGTGAAAAAGTGCCCATCCCTCCCCTACCTCCCCTAAAGTATGAAATGACATTACGAATCGAAGTGAAATGCGAGTTGTTGATCGAATTTTATAGAATCGCAGGGCAGTATTCGATGACAAAACGGAATGTAATTTTTTTACGGAACGATATTTTTTACTGTTTACAGAATACTGTGCCATGTGTGAAGTCACTCATACAACTACATACGCCATCGACGAAAAAAAAACGTACACGATAAAACGGAACAGTAAAACGGAGACATGTGTGAACCGGCCGTGAACCGGCCGTTAGTAACAGATGTTGCAGGATTATTTAAAAAAATTACCACGTCCCTGATACACAAAAGACCAGAAGGAACATGATGGGTTTTAGTCAGTAAGAGTCTGACACTCCCTCACGCTGCACCCACAGGATGTCACGGGAGGGGTCATCTAATAGCACCCTTCTAGAAAGAATCCTTTTTTTTAAAGATGGCAAAAATCATCAAATGACCCCTCCCGCTGTGGGTTAGCAGCGGTGAGGGAGTGTCAGACTCTTACTGACTAAAAATCCACCATGTTCCGTCGTAGGCCTTTTATGTACCAGGGCCGCGGTAACTCTTTCGAACAGTCCCGCAACCCCGGCGGAATCTAAAAGAAGACTTATATTCTAAGGAAAAGGCTAGGCAAATAAGGATTAAAACTTACCAATAAAGGCAGGTTTGGCACAACGACTCGGTCAAAATGGGCGCCATTACTCTTGTCAGCTAGGAATTGAAAATGATTTCTCTCTTGGAAACTTAGTTTGTCCCCGTTGAATTCTATGTTTACTCGCTCTAACTGTTGTCTGAAACAAGAAATATAGTGTTATGTATATATATATGATGGCGCCACCGTCGATGTGTCAACCGTCGATCTGTCAACGGTGGACCTTATATAAAGCGGCGCACGACTCGGGTCATTCGTTCGCCGACCGTTGCCGAGTGCACACCTCCCACAAATTCGGGATAAATAATTGTAGTGACTAATACTGTGTTAATTGGAATAAACCAAGTGATTGTGTGAGAACCCCTTTGTTTTTTTTAACGATGTCGGATCCTGACGCCGACATATACAAAAATAACGTAAAGCTGAAACGGAGCTATGGTTCCTTATAAAGAGACCGTTTTCAAAAGTCCCTAGGTCATACTCCTCCGAGCCTTTTTCCCAACTACGTTGGGGTCGGCTTCCAATCTTACCGGATGTAGCTGAGTACCAGTGCTTAACAAGGAGCGACTGCCCTATTTGACCTCCTCAACTCAGTTACCCGGGCAACCCAATAACAATGACAGGGGTTGCAAATCAAAAGCTCGCGTGCTCATGGTGGCATGTAGATAAATAATTCAGGTAGGTCATTATTTTGTATCCAAAGTCCTTACAATTATATGTTATGAAATAGACTGTTTGTACTGTGACTGTATTACTTTTTAAAAAGAGTGTCTATGGAGTTTCTTGCCGGCTCTCCTCCATGAGACCAACTTTTTGGAACCGTGCAACTAATGTGACGTTTCATAGGTGCCTGCACAGGCCTATGCGAAATAAAAAGATTTTGATTTTGATTAAAATAATGTACTTATTAATAAATAGTTAATGAACCTACGTCACACGGAACCTTCTTCTTTCACTCGGATAAAATAGAACATACAGAGGTCAGAAATAAAGAAGCGTTCTTATTTTTTTCCGAAGGAGTGAAGCTGCGTTTTGAATGCTAGCTGCCGACTAAAACTGCCGACCGCATTTGCAACGATTGCATGAAATCGGTCGATATCTGAGGGCGACTGCACATGCTGCTGCCGCTTCGATCCAAAACGGTTTCATGTAAATACATACAAACCGGTAGTGCAGCTCCGGCCGACTTCATGCAGTCGCGGCATGTGCGGGCGGCCGCTAGCATTCGAAACGTACCTTTAGGCAAAGTTGGGTTTTACATTATACCTAGTTTTTGTAAGAATTTGACACATAAGCCACTTAAGGTTCGTTGTCCCTACTCTCCACATAAAAAGTAATTATATATATTTATGATACTCAGTGCGTACTAAAAATAACCAATATATCGTTATTTCGAGTGTTATTGGAGATAATAGACTGCCGAATATAATGTTTGTTATAGCAGCCATAAAGTTGATCATCTGTGGGGGTATATTGCGTGGCGGGAGGCCGAATTTATTGATTGTAAGAACTGTTTCAGACTAGCGTTTTGAACGCACATTATAGGCGTGACTTTTACTACTACTAGTTTCGAGCGACGAACCCTGAATGAAACTCGAAGTCAATTAGTCTTCATTGTACAAGGGTAAATAAAGATCTTAAAAGTAACTTTGACTTTGACTTTGAAATTATCACAGGTGGATGAGTGTCAGGTTTTTGAAGGTATAAATATAAAACTGCTGTACGTGTATCCCTTAAGCTCTATATGAACTGACGTTTTCGCAGTTTTAATACCTGTAGTAGGTAACCTGTAGTTTTAATACTTAGGTACTGAATTTCTTTCAGGCTAGACTTAATTAAAATCGTTACTCATTATCTAATTAGCTTTTTCCAAAGTACTAGAGTAGTAGACTTCCAATCTAAACGGATGCAAATGGATACCTATCAGTATGCAACATGGAGCGACTGTCTATCTGACCTCCTCAACCCAGTTACCGGAGCAACCCGAAACCCCTTGGTGAGACTGGTTGTCAGTCTACCCATAACGACTGCCAAAGATATTCAAATGACAGCCACTACCCACTAATTTAACGTGCCATTCGAAACACGGAAGACGCTTAATTAATATCTAGATAATTAACAAGGTATAATGTTTACATCCAGTAATTTGTGTTATCATGTAAGTTTACACTTTGAATTCGTGACGTCACCAGACTAGACATTGACGTTTTACCTAGGATAGACTTTAAAATTGACGTAACGACGTGCACCTTACCTATCTATGTACTACGTAAGAATACGTATTGTTTACAAAGTGTTGCAAAAATAATTAAAAACCCATCATCTGCCTAGCCTCATCATCCATATCATCTTCTGCCTTTTTATCGTCCCACTGCTGGGCTGCAGCCTCCTCTCACACGGAGAAGGATTGAGCATTAATCACCACGCTTGCTCAATGCGGGTTGCTGATTTCAGACTTTATAGTCCTGGTTTCCTCAAGATGTTTTCCTGCACCTTACTTTGCCTAGCCTTAAATCTATTTAATAACTCCCTTTCCAATTTATGGAAATTTAAGAAGTATCTGGTTGTCCTGGTTACTGGGTTGAGGAGGTCAAATATGCACACTGGTACTCAGCTGCATCTGTTTAGAATGGAAGCCGACCCCAATATAGATAGTTGTCAAAAGACTAGGCAGATGATGAATTACATGAACAAAAACGTCACTAAAGAATTTGGAAATGTGTTGGCCCTAGCCTCAAGTACGAGTGTGTGGATTCGATTCCAAGGATTCGGATGTAGCTGAGTACCAGTGTGTTACAAGGAGCGACTGCCCTATCTGACCCCCTCAACCCAGTTACCCGGGTAACCCAATACCCCTTGGTTAGACTGGTGTCAGACTAATTGGCTTCTGACTACCCGTAACGACTGCCAAGAATGTTCAATGACAGCCGGGACCTACAGTTTAACGTGCCATCCGAAACACAGTCATTGGTGTCTAAGATATACTTAGAAAGTACATACAAACTTAGAAAAGTTGCATTGGTTCTTGAATCGAACCCGAGCCCTCATACTCGAGAGGTTGGTTCTTTGCCCACTAAGAGACAACGACTTTTTAATGCTCAATCCTTCTCTGTATGATAATGATGTATTTGGAAAATCCTTTTATACTTAAATGACGTAACATTAATTATGATGAAAGTACTTAATTAGAATTAAATGCAAAACTAGCAACAATTGTAGACTTTGTTCACTAGTTCGTAGATAATAGAATCTCTTATTTATGAATGAAAACATTAAGTACATATGCGTATCGAATGTTTATTGGGTCAATTAACTATACGCGTGCTTTCATATATATCTACATTCACTTTTTATCAAACTAAGTACGAAAGAGAGAAAGAAAATACATTTATTTAAAAGAATATGATTGATAGACCACACAAAAGAAAAATAAAAATAAAACAATAAATATGAACAAGTAACTGAAAGACAATAATTTGGACATAAAATAAGAAAAACGTGCATCACAAACAAATTAGCAACCTGCATTGATCAAGCGTGGTTATTAACGCTCAATCAAAACTCCTCAAGATGTTTTCCTTCATATTCACTCATAGTCATTAGTGTTCAAAATGTACTTAGAAAGTACTTATTACTTAGAAAAGTTACATTAGTACTCCCCTAACTTGGAATCGACCCCTTATATACCCAATACTTGAGAGGCTGGTTTTATCCACTAAGCAGGCAATGACATTGTCACATTGACAAAAAAAATCCCCCGACTTTTAGAGTGAGATGCACCATTTAACTATAACGATAACCAAACCATAACTAGCCGTATACTTGCCGCCCATTGGTCACATCGGCGATTTGACAAATGTAAATGGTTCGGTTATCGTTAAATGGTGCAAGTTACAGTTAAGCTACTAACTGTCTCCCAGCGGTTCCCAGCAGGACTAAGGCCTGCCGGGGCTGCGGGATTGTTCGAAAGAGTTACAGCGGCCCTGGTACATAAAAGGCCTACGACGGAACACGACGGTTTTTAGTCAGTAAGAGTCTGACACTCCCTCACCGCTGCTAACTACAGCGAGAGGGGTCATTTGATGATTTTTGACGTCGTTAAAAAAACTACTAACTGTCAAGACATTGCCAATAAATGTTTGCCAACAAATAAAACTAAATGGCGTGATTCTTGTGAAAAAAATACTTTATCTCGAACTCTTATCGAAATGAGACGAAACATGTAATGTATGCGTGATTGGAGATCACATACATTGTCAATAATGACGGTAGATACTTATTGTATTGTAAAACAAAGCTACGCCACGTTTGTCTGTTTCGCGATAAACTTGCAAACTGCTGAGCTGGTTTTCATGTGCTTTTTAAGGAGTGATACGGTTTAATTTTCACTAGATAGTATAAAACAAAGTCGCTTTTTCTGTCCTTATATCCCTTTGTGCGCTTAAATCTTCAAAACTACGCAACCGATTTTCATGCGTTTTTTTTTTATCAGACAAATGTTTAAAGACGAAAGTTTATGTGTATAATAACATCCATTAAATTGTATAAAAATACTGTTACCGAAGCCGGGGCGGGTCGCTAGTAACATTATAAACAAACGCTTCGTTTGGTTGAACTCTCTAATATCTGTGAGACTATGAGACCAATTAGAAAAAAATCAGTGCTACATAGCCCATTTACCAAGGAAGGCTTAAGTATGGTGGTGGGTGCCTGCCGGGGCTGAGAGTTGTTCGAAAGAGTTACCGCGGCCCTGGTACATAAAAGACCTACGACGGAACACGACGGTTTTTAGTCAGTAAGAGTCTGACACTCCCTCACCGCTGCTAACCCACAGCGGGAGGGGTCATTTGATGATTTTTGAAGTCAATAAAAAAGGCTATAGGTTACTTCTTATCCGTATGCTAGAAGTACTTCCCACGAAACATGGGTTTCGGCTACTAGTTAATATACATGGAATCCCGGGCCGCTCGCTTTTAGGTACCTAATTTAATTAATAACAATTAAGATAAGTTGCAGTGATTTTTTAAATCATGATTTGCATTTCTTGAACTCGTTTCTGAAATAGAGACAGGTACCTATAGTATATGTGTATAGTTAACGGAAAATTTTATTTTTTGTCTAAATTAAGCTGCGTCATGCGGAATATATCTATTGCACAATATTTTGTTATTTCTTCTTAGAATTTCGGTCCTTGCATTTGAGATAGGTATAGGTTAAAAAACCATGAAGTCAAAATGTACCTACCTACTTATTTTTATTTAAATAGACTAGAAAGGTCTCGGCTGTCATTAAACACCCTTGACAGTCGTTACGGGTAGTCAGAAGTTAGTAAGACTGACACCAGTCTAACCAAGGGGTGTTGGGTTGTCCGGGTAACTGAGTTGAGGAGGTCAGATAGGGCAGCCGGGACCTACAGTTTATCGTGCCGTCTGAAACACAGTCATTGGTGTCTAAGATGTACTTAGAAAGTACAGTCAACTTCAGGTCAGTGGTAACAGTTTTATAGGAAAATCGTACTTATTACTATTGAGTTAAGGTGCATGACAGTTACCACTGATGTGCAGTCTACCGTACATACAAACTTAGAATAGTTGCATTGGTACTTGCCTGATCTGGATGAAACCCACACTCATACTAGAGAGGTTGGTTTTTTACCCACTAGGCCACCACGACTTAAAAATACCTCATCATCATCATCATCCTCCTGCCCTTTTCCCAATTTTATTTGTGGTCGGCGCAGCAGGTTTTCTCCTTCCATACTCTTCTATCTGCCGTCATCTCACAAGTAACATTCTTTCTTACCATATCTACTTTCACACAATCCATCCATCGTTTCTTTGGTCTTCCTCTTCCACTATATCCGTCCTCATTCATACTCATCACCTTACTCACAACATGACTCTCATTCCTCCGCATCACATGCCCATACAATGACAGCCGGTTTCCACGCAGTTTTTCTGATACCGGCGCCACTTTCCTTTTTTCTTTTGACTTAAAAATACCTACTAGTACAAATAAATGCTGAAAATTGGGCGTGGTAAAGACCTTTTGTTTTAGATAAAGACTATCTTTATAAATAGGTATTATAGACTGTCTAGCTGAAAAATACAATCACCTCTCTTGTCTGACGATAAAAGAAAAATAAATATGTTTATATAAAATTGATTACTTTTAATATTAATTAAAATATTTTAAGATAGTAATTGACATTCAGTTTATCTAAAGACTTTGGAAGAACAAAAAAATAACACTTATGCAATTAATATTTTGAAAACGTCATTCTTGCTTTGCAAAAGCTTAGGCGCTGTCCCATGGCATCGCCCCATCCCGTGGGAACTACTTCGCGCACCTGGATAAAAATAGGAAATGAAGGAATCCTATAGCCTTCCTCGAGAAATGGGCTATCTAATACTGAGAAAATTTTTCAGATCGGTCCTATACCTAGTTCCTGAAATGAGTGCATTCAGGCAAACCAGCTCTTCAGCTTAATAGTATGAATCGGAGGGGATGTTTGGGACGATGATAAACTACTATTTATTTTGAAAATAATTAGGTTTCAAACTAATTATTTTAACACTGAAAAGTGTTAATGTTCTGTCAATGAGCACATAATTTTGGAAAGAGGTATTTTTGAAAAGTATTTTGTTCTCGTATTCTGCAAAACACTACTTACTTAATGACAATTTAAAAACCATACAAAATATCGCCTGAAAAAAATCTCGGCACAATTGCTTGGACTTTACACTGGGAAAGCATCGAACCCGGGAAATTGCGATATCTCTTCCGTTCGATATGGCTCATTTCAAGGCTAATATTGAACATATGTTTTTTGTTTTAATTTGCTTTGTTTACGTAGTTATCAATGTTTTAGAAATTGTTGTTATTATATTCTATTTTATATACTGCATATACCTATTATACCTACTATCTTTCAAAAAACTCGTGCTACCTAAAGGCTCTGGCAGTCTGGATAAAAAGTAGCCTAAAGCCTTCTTCAACATAGATTTTTTCAAATCGGCAATTTCAAACTTTCAGTATTTTAATATTAGTAGACTAGCTGACCCAACAAACTTCGTATCGTTTAAACCTTCCCTGGACCTCTACGAACATTTTAAAACCAAAATAACCCAAATCGGTCCAGCCATTCTCGAGTTTTAGTGAGACTAACGAACATCAATTCATTTTTATATATAAGATAAGATATGTATGATAAGAGGACTCAATTTTTTCTTCTCATGGAGCACATTCAAGGTTCTTTTTGGTGAAACCGTTAAAAAATTCTCAATTTTCCCAAACCTCACCAAAAAAGTCTTTAGTCCCCAGCAGCCCGTAAACAGTTGTTTTAAGAAAACTGACTTTTATGTTTGTCAGCGAATTTGGGCCCTCGAATCGTGCTATCTTTCAACCCCCATTATCTTTGGCAAGAATATATCAGATATACAGCTTAAAACTAATAAAGACCATCAAAAACTTGATCCTTATCGTCTTCCTCCTGCCCTGTTCCCAATTTTACTTGGTGTCGGCGCAATATGTCATCCTCGTCCATTTTTCCTGTCACTCGTCATACTGACACTCACACCCTTCCTATTCATGTCATCTTTCTTTCAAACTGCAATATGTCGAGTGAAATTTGATCCTTATCATTACACAATAAACTATAACCAAATACTCACGAGTAAACATAAGGCCCAACCTCCTCAACCTTCAGTTTCTCCTCCTCCCGATCCTTCACCTGTTCCCAGTTAGTATAGTTGAAGAGGTAGACCTTCATCAACGGCTGGACATCAGGCCGCCTCCAGATCTTGTACGCCAGTGAATTGTTTCGGATTACCATGCTCTGGAGAAAGAATAGAAAAGGGGTTTTTATTGATTATTATTATTTTTTAAGATTTTTTCCTATCCTGTACTTAATTGTCCAGAGAGACACAATTTGTTTGCATGAAAAAGCAATTTATGTTTTTAGTTTTTGATCTCATTTAATTTAATTTTAATTGTTCAGAGAAAGACAACTATTTTTATGTTTAAGTTTTTGATCTCACTTTATATTCGTTATATAGTTTTATAAGCTTCTGATTGTCCACTTCTTACATTACAAAGTAAACATTATCTGACCTAGAGAAAAACTCAATTGTATAAACTGTCATGTGATCACAACGTAGGTCCCCAAGATACAGGCAGCGCCTAGTTTGGGGACCACAGAACCTATGAAAATGTCTCCAATAGAGAAGTTACAGCGAACATTTGTAATAATTTACTTTAATTTTATAAACGTGACTCATTAATGTAACTGTGGATCAATAAACTTTATTATTATTATCTTGTATGTCTCTACCAGACCTCGGGACTATAGAGTCCCGGATTTTTGGGAGGCGAACGTGGGGCCGAAGCCAACACGCTGAAGCCCTTTTGAGACAACTTTAATGAAATGGTGATACAAAACCGACGATTATCCCTGTATACACTATAGAAATGTACCCAAGGACAATCCCCGGTTCTGTGCTAAACTATTGCTAACTATGGATGAAAACTACTTGGGCTATTGTGATGGGATGCTAATGGACTAGGAATGGGGAAACTACGGGAACTATGGCACCTGCCGATAACAATGTAATAAATACACGTAAAAATGGCAGGTGGAGACTCGCCAACTCACTTACTGGGCCCCCGGGAATCAGTCACTGAAAAGCAACAAGAGGGCAACAGGTATTATTATTATAAATGTATGTCTCTTCCAGACCTCGGGACTACAGAGTCCCGGATTTTTGGGAGGCGAACGTGGGGCCGAAGCCAACACGCTGAAGCCTTTTTGAGACAACTTTAATGACATGGTGACACAAAACCGACGATTATCCCTGTATACACTATAGAAATGTACCCAAGGACAATCCCCGGTTCTGGGTTAAACTATTGCTAACTATGGATGAAAACTACTTGGGCTATTGTGATGGGATGCTAATGGACTAGGAATGGGGAAACTACGGGAACTATGGCACCTGCCGATAACAATGTAATAAATACACGTAAAAATGGCAGGTGGAGACTCGCCAACTCACTTACTGGGCCCCCGGGAGTCAGTCGCTAAATCGCAACAAGGGGGCAACAGGTACATGAGCGGCTGAGAAGGGTGAGGATACCTCGGCGGACTTTAAACGCAGATCACGCGCTCCCTGTGGGTCCAGCATCACCGGCCCACTCGCCACTTACCACGAGGCACCTACCCTCCGAGCAGGACTAACCTTGCTCTAGCGACTCCACTCTGACCGGCCGATGAAGGCAAGCCAAGAGGTGGGAGACCTATCCCCCATCATGCTTCACTCCGGCAAGCCGGAGATGGGGGACAGTATACTCTCCCTGGAGCACTCGGATATATAGCCCCGCGGGGTCGCTACTCCCCGTCATCCGCCTCAGATGCCCTGCGGGGCTTATTATTATTATTATTATTTGTTATGTTCGGAAGGTAGGTTAAATTGGTGGGTCTTGGCTGTTGTTTGAATGTCTTTGGCAAGCGTTATGGGTAGCCAGAAGCTGGATAGTCATACGAAGGGGCAAAAGGATGACGAGGTGGGGGTGGTCAGATATTTGAGGTGGTGGTATCAGTGTGTATTAAAATAATTAATTAGCTGCTTCTGGTTGGATGGGAGCCGACCTCAACATGGTTGGGAAAAAGCTAGACTTAACGAAGGATAACATTCGTGAGGATGTATGTGTATGTATTACTCCTTGGCTGAACGGATTTTGATGAAATTTAGCAGGCCTAAAGCTTATGTATCACAGTAGCACATAGGCTATATATTATATAGCATATTTATCCGAGTCTGAGAACTAGTTCTTTTAGGACATGAAACCGTGAATGGACGCTAACCTTCTATTTTGATAGCCTTTTTAAACATGTCATCCTTCAGGTAATCCATACAGCTTTCCTTCGCCCAACCTTTCTTTCCGCTTATCTATCCACATGAATTCATGCTTTAAAGCTAAAGCTTTTTAATAATCAGACATACTTACAGACAAAATAGCATCGTTGATTGTATTCGTAAAACAGAAGAATATCGTCCCGATCATACTCAGCACGAACGTTGTAGATATTAACAGTAATACTGGAACAAAGAAATTAATATATTAAATAATATGTCCATCACCTACATAAAGTCAGAATGCAGGTAATTCCATTTCTGCGGGTTGTTCGAAAGAGGTACCGCGGCCCTAGCACATAAGAAGGCCTACGACGGAACACGACGGCTTTTAGTCAGTAAGAGTCTGACACTCCCTCACCGCTGCTAACCCACAGCGGGAGGGGTCATTTGATGATTTTTTACGTCGTTAAAAAAAAAAAAAGGTAATTCCATATGTCCATAGATATTTCATCATCTTGAACATAGGGCTTTTATCATCCCAGTGTTGGGCTGCAGCCTCCTCTCACACAGAGAAGGATTGAGCGTTGATCCCCACATGCGAGAGATGCGGGTTGCTGATTTTAGACTTTATAGTCCTAGGTTTCTTCGATTTTTTTTCTTTCATCCTTTAATCAGCCATTGGTGTCTAAGACGTACATAGAAATTACGTAAGTAACTACTCGTAGTTAAGAGGTTGCTTGGGCCTAGGCCACCACGAATCATCATCATCAGTACTAATTGTACCCCGTGGTTTCACCCACATCTTAGGAGAATCACAGTTAAAAAGGAGTCTATGACCTTTCTCAGATATTAAACTATCTGAGTACCAAATGTCATTTCATAGATCCTCGGGTCGTGGGGTTCGAATGCCCACACCCTATTTCAAGATCTATCTAGGCGGCTGGTTGACGCTTCTCGTGACCAGAAGGCTGGCTATTATCTCGAACAAAGGATCAGCATAGCCATCCAACGAGGTAATGCTGCCAGCCTTTTGGGTACGATCCCAGTTGACAGCGATGGGGATGAATTATTTCGTTTTAGTTATAGTGTTTTTCTTTTGTTTTGCTTTAGCATAAAAGTGTTGCAGATAGCATTTATATTATTAGGTACCTACTAGGAACTAAAGATTATTTCCGTGTTGGTCGAACTATTTGTTTTGAGTGTGACTCATACCGTGGAATAACAGCTCAGCTAGTGGATTTTAAAAACCCAAATTAACTGGTATTTAAGCTGTCTTAAAAAATGGGGTAAGACTTTGGACTTGACTTTTAATAGTTATGAAGGCGAAAAACACACAAACAAGAGCTTTAATTGTTATCGACTTACCTATTCATATTAATTTATTTGCATTCCATAATGTGTGTTATGATGGTATACAAGGCTTAAAGCTTCAGTACAATTATGGACCCATATAGACAGCAACATAGTTAAAAAAAACAGTAATGAAAAAAATGATATACTTCGTATATCTATTAACAATACCACATCTTACTAAATCTATTTACTTATACATATCTAAGTATACTAATATTATAAAGCTGAAGAGTTTGTTTGTTTGTTTGAACGCGCTAATCTCAGGAACTACTGGTCCGATTTAAAAAATTATTTCAGTGTTAGATAGCCCATTTATCGAGGAAGGCTATAGGGTACTTTTTATCCGGGTTCGTGCAGAGGTTTCCACGGGATGTGGGTGAAACCGCTGGCAGAAGCTAGTACCTAATAAAGAGCAAACATTTTTTGTTTGTTGCTATCCTAAAGGCTCCGAAACTTGGAAAATTCTTTCACTGTTGAAAAGTTACACTATGCTTGACTAAGCTATATTTTATCCCAGTACGAGAAAAATCACACCAGGATGCGAGTGAAAATGCGGAAAAATCGCTGGTTGTTAGTAAAAAGCTGACGAATTTGTTTATTTGCTTGAAGGTTACTAAATATTAACCAGCTTTTATTAGGTAACTAATTCAGTCATCTTCCAAGGATCGTAGCGTCATGAAATTATCGACATGTAGTTCTGTAGACTGTAGACTGTACAATAATATGGTACTGTTGAACTGATCTGATGATGGAGCCGGAAGATATGAACTGGAACTTCATGATGGAACATCTTATCATAGCTGTGTTTCTACAAATGATAATGATTCTAATGTTCATTTCTTCTCCATGAGACCCACTCTTTGGGACCGTGCAATTAGCTTGAAATTTCAAAAGCCCTCTCATAGCCCTATTTGAAATAAATTTTTACTTTTACTTATCATTTTGTTATATAGTTACCTACTTTAGAACCCGGAACAGTATTCAAAAAATTATAATCTAGTGTCCAAAGAGCAAGTCGGACTAAAGTTTCATACAAATCATATTATTTACACATATTCTGACCTTCAGCATTTCAGCTGATAAAAAATAGTCGTACGATATTGTTTTTATAAGTTATTATAATTACCCAGACTAAGGGGTATCAGGTTGCCCGGGTAACAGGGTTGAGGAGGTCAGATAGCCAGTCGCTCCTTGTAAAACACTGGTATTCAGCGTCCGGTTAGACTGGCAGCCGACCCCAATATAATTGGGAAAATACTAGGTAGATAATTATTGTTTGTAAGTAATATTGTTTAATTTTGTTATTATTTAACGGCGCTTGTTACGATTATTTTACTTGCAACAGTTTTTATCAGCGCTAAGAAAACTCATATACCTACCGTTGGATCCAATATTGTATCTATAGACATGTTGTTTTCATTACTAGAGATTGGGATTTGATATTACTTGTATGGAGTTCATGATATAATTATATCTAAAGTATAACTTTAAATTAGCGGAAATTAGTATTCATCAAAACTAATAACATAATGGAGAGGAAACATTATATTATTTGTTTGTACATTAAAGGCTCCGAAGCTACCGGACCGATTCGAAAAATTATTTCACTGTTTAAAAGCTGTAGGTACTATCCTCGAGTAATATCTAAATATATCAAAATTAATGCCACTTTTCGTTGTAATTTTATCCAAACCAAATATTTAGGCTTTGTTTGGACTATTTAGTAGATGATTTATGTGAAGTTTGCACAAAATCGGTCGAGTGGTTCTTCATTTATACGTAGCAATGTTGGTACGGATCGCTAATCCCTACTAATATTATAAATGCGAAAGTAACTCTGTCTGTCTGTTACGCTTTCACGTCTAAGCCACTGAACTGATTTTAATAAAATTTGGTACAAAGATAGAGCTGACCTTGAGAAAGAACATGGGATAGTTTTTCTCCCTGGACTTTGAAGAATTCTCTTGGAAACGCGATAAAACCGAACTCTACGCGGGCGGACGCCGAAGCTTTATAATTTATTAAAGGTAATAATTTATCCGAGAACGTGAAAGAAGTCTCTCAAAACGCGTGTAAAACTTCATGAAACCACAAATATTGACATTATTATGTTTTTGATAGTTAAGCATTACAAAAATAAAGTAATTGGAGTTTATTGACATCGCTTCGTCACGTGGTATGTCAAAGATCATGTTTAGCATAAGCAAACGCAGTTTATTTAGGGCTGTCTTAATTTCACTGGATATGAGGAACTCAAATATCTAAAAAAAATATTTTCTTGAAAATAAAAGTAAGTACGTAGTTGAGTTTATGCTACATCTCTCTGTCTTATTTCATCTCAAGTCTCAAACGGTACAGCCGTTTAGCGAGATTTATTTACATAATGGGAGAGTTCCTTTCGCATTTACCTAATTATAAACTAATATAATAAAAAAGAATCATTTTTTGTTTGTTTGTAAAGGCTCGGAGACTACTGAACCGATCTGTTGTTGTTGTCAAGGTATTCCCGAATAGTTAAGGCTATATTTTATCGGCTTACGGGCAGTAGTTCCCACGGGACGCAGGTGGAACCGCGGGAAAACGGCTAGTTTACAATAAAAATGAATTGGCGAAATAAGTGAAGATGGCAACCCTAATTAAATATTGTTCTGCATATACTTAGCTCGGATTACACAGTAACCTAATTCCTTTGTTTGTCAACATTATGCATGATTAAATAAATCACCGTTAATTTACAATCGGTCAGGATTACCCTAATAAATCCTTATTATTTTTACTAATTATAGCAATCACGGGGAACAAGTTATTGGCCGCACATGGATAAAGAGTACCTTGCCTTATTTATTCTGATAGATCAGCTTAAGAATATGTTATTGCCAAGATACATCAGTGACAATATAAGTTTGTTACGCTTTTACGGTTAAACGGATGAATCAATTAAGATGTTATGTCTTATGGAGATACTTTTCACCAAGGAGACGGTTTTTTCCCTAAGGAAGCAGTTACTTAAGTGCGAAAACCTTTAGAAAATTCCACCCTGATCGGTTCAGTCGTCTTACAGTAGATACACGTTCAACAAAACAATTATAGACAAGCACATCTAAGCTTTCCTCATAAAACTCTATATTTATGAAAACCACATAAATATCTATTGAGTTAGTTCAAGTAGTGAAGTTCAGTGAATCATTCTAAAGCCTAAAAAGAGATGTAACTATATCTATCTCTATTTCTCTTCTCCCACGTTTCATCAGAGTTGTTCGAACGGAATTTGAACCTCCCAATCTGCTATAGTTAACTCTAACTACTATGCTATCTTACGTTTGCATATAATTAACTTGTACTTAGAAATCATTGCTTATCTACATTATTATTTATTACTAGCGGTTTTACCCGCGTCCCGTGCGAACTTTTTTTCGCACCCGGATAAAAAGTAGCTTTAGCTTTTCATAAATAAATGGGTTACCCGCGTCCCGTGCGAACTTTTTCATGTACCCAGATAAAAAGTAGCTTTAGCTTTTCATAAATAAATGGGTTATCTAATGCTGAAAGATTTTGTTAAATCCAACTGTTCTGGAGATGAGCAAGTTCAAGAAAACAAACAAACTTTCGACTCTTATATGAATATAATGTAGATATAGGTTATTAGACATCTTACTGCAAGCGAATATAAGTATGTACAAGACTTAAACAAAACAGAAAGCTTTTGTGACCATAAAATGCTGTCATAAAAACCAACTTAATAAAACAGGCAATGAATTTTGATAGGTCCTGAAATTATAACTGTCATAATCTTTCTGATTATTTATGCTTCTCCTATTTCCTACTAATATTATAAACGAGAACAGTCGGTATGAATGTTACTCTTTCACGCTAAAACTATTGGATGGATTTTGATGAAACTTAGCAGGTAACAGGGTGTGCCAATTTGCGTGTGAATAGTGCTGAAACGTCGGGAAATCCCTTGTATATTCCTCATATTAGGTTCATTATAATAAAGAGTATATCATAATTATTGTACCTAGAACTTTATCATTAAAAGCTTGAAAACTCATCATCATCCTCCGAGCCTTTTTCCCAACTATGTTGGGGTCGGCTTCCAGTCTAACCGGAATCAGCTGAGTACCAGTGCTTTACATGAAGCGACTGCCTATCTGACCTCCTCAACTGAGCTTGAAAACTATTATATTTTTTTTTTTTTTTTGTAAAGACTGTCTATGAAGTTTCTTGCCGGTTCTTCTTCACAAGACCAACGTTTTGGAACCGTGCAACTAGTTTGACGTTTCGAAACAGCTTTCATAGGCCTAATTGAAATAAAACAAAATACTTTAAGTAAGACACTCGTACTTGAAAGGTTGGTGCTTTAAAACCACGACATTATTACTTAGTATTTGATTGTCGTAGGTTATGTTTTATAAATGTTTTTTAATGATCTTAATTGTTTTAGGTACTTGAAATATGACTTGCTTATTACCTACCACCATCTGCCTCGCATATTTTCTCATTGTGTATCTTTCTGACAGTGAAATAATTTTTCAAATCGTTTCAGTGATTTTGAAGCCGGGTATAAACTAACAAAAAATGGTTCATCATCATCATCATCATCATCATCTCAGCGTACCTTCTAAAGGTATCTAAAGGAATCTCAGCACCTTATAAAGGTCCCCGGAAGATGCTGGATGCAGGTCGCCTCCAACAGGTATCTGTGGAGATCTAAGGGGGAGGCCTATGTTCAGCAGTGGACGTCCTATGCCTGAGATGATGATGAACAAAAAATGGTTACTCTTTAATATTTGTTAGATTAATTTGATGCCTAAGAAACATTTTAATGTTACTTTGTATAATTGTATCGCCAATAAGGACACTAAGACCTAATAATAATATCGTACACTTGCTGGCAATAAATTAGGGTCAAATATAACTACTTATGGTTCACTTAGATATGTTATACTGACTGATACCCGATGTTTCTCGTGTTATGGTCGCTTCCAATATTTAATCTATCTATTGAGTTGATAACTGAAGATAGAATTTTGACTTTAGTCACATACAGGGTATGTCGTTCACAATCACATTAAATCCTATCACATATACTTTATGATATTCTATGGCGAATTGTAAAAAAAATAACCTAATCCATCCAGTGGTTTGGCCACAGGAGTCATTTTTCGTTTTCATAATTTACAACTTCACGTGTAAAGCAGAGATAAAGTTAGGAGTATCGAATGTTTTGATCAGTTGACAGCTGTCAGTTTTCAAAGGAGAATTTCAGTTGTTTGTAATGACTGCCTTTTACATGGTTTCTAATTTTCGCACATTTTTATTCTATTTACTTTGTTTGAAAAATTCATTTTTTTACGTATATTCTTTTTTCTTTGTGTTAATCAACATGTATTAACCAGTATGTTAACTCATTTCATTTAATGTGATTGTGAACGACACACCCGATATGATACAAGTATCTAATGTCAAATTCCTATATTTAATAAGCAAGACAATAGATTAGAATATTGGTAATGTTAATAGTTTTGGACCTATTTGATTGGTTGAATCTAGTTTTCTCAATATTCCAATAATTTTCTTGGGTTTACAGGCAATTTTTGATCGACTTCGAAAAGAGGAGGTTCTCAGTTTGACCAGTAAGTTTCTGTGCGACTATCTCACGTTTGACTGAAGCGATTTTGATGCGATTTTCAGCTGAGTATTATAGTTATACGGACCTTAAACTTTCAATGGTTTATGTTTGGATAGAAACACAGTTAAAAATAAGAAACTCTTTCTGTTTCAAATTGGTTAGAAAATCGGTAAGTTAACTGCTAAGGAACCCAAAACCTTTGACATTTTACACCACAAAACTTAACATCTATTAAAACTGACCCAATTTTCACAACCCCAATTATAAACTAAAAACAAAAGCATACTTACAACAATAATACTTCTTTTCCGGCTGTTTTCCCCAACATAGAACCGACCACTGGCTTTTCACCCCCCCACAAGTAAACTGACTCCTACCACATCCCGCACAGCCGTGCAAATTCGTCAAAATTGTATCCTCTCTTATCAAAATCTTCCCTACCCCATTACTTGGAGTAATAATCACCATTTTTTCATCACCATTCTCTTTAGGCAGCATAGGAGTCGAAGACATCGTTTTATCTAAATTATTGTGTTCCATTTTTCGCGATTAATTTTAGTACATTATTTTTAATAGGGAGGCGTGTGTTCGCGGCGGAGGCTAGAGAGCTACTGGCGATAAAAGGGTCAAACAGTTAGGTTATCAATGTGTAAACTTTACTTATTTTTTGTAACGATTTAAATGGGTTATCTGTGCGCGGGAGTTTTTGTACAGATTTTTGTAAGTAACTTAATTTTAGCTAAGTATTTAATGTTGATTTGACATGTGTTTTTCTTTGGGGATTTTGCTGAAAAAGTTAGGTGTAAGAAAATTTCTGTTTAAGTACGCAAATGTTGTTGCTGTGTTTGTCGCAAGCTCTTGGCGAGAGGAGTCTGGGTTTGATTTTCAGGTCTTTTGTCTTGAAAGGATAGTGTTTTTACAAAGTTTCTGTATTTTAAGGCAGTAATAATCATCCACTGTTATCAAGACAATATTGTGCTAACGAAGAGTTTGTTCCGGTGGTGTCGGATTGCCGTCCCATCGAGCTATGAGAGTGATGGAATAGAGAGTGCACCTGTGTCTGCACTCTTGTACTTTATCTCTTGAGCTATACTCCATAAATATTTATATGTGTGTAATATTATATTATGGAGAGCGAGATTCCGTTATAATTGTTCGCGAACAAGGTTTGCAATTCCGTTGACATTTTAGAAATGTTCGCACGCAATTTGTTACTGTTTGCTACAGCGAGTAGACCAGAAGATGGATTTTAACATTTTGATTTTGTCTTAGTGATCTCTTCCAAACTAACTTAGGATGGGTTGTCCCACACTGAAAAAAATGCACCTTAGTTTACGTTTCTTTTCTATGGAGTATGGCAAGCGCAGCTTAGGACGTCCACCAATAAGGTAGACAGACGACCTTATAAAGGTCGCCGGAAGACGCTGGATGCAGGTCGCCTCGAACAGGTATCTGTGGAGATCTAAGGGGGAGGCCTATGTTCAGCAGTGGACGTCCTATGGATGAGATGATGATGATGATGGCTAAAGCATTTTTTCTTCATGTTTATTATATGAAATAGTGAACATATTTTATTAAATGATGCCTTAACGTCAAAATATCCACAAGATAATTCCATTGTTTTGTCAGTTTGCATGTTAATTAAAATTTTTTGGGACAATGAGATAAATGTAAATAACAAATAAAATACGCGTTTGTTATGACCTTTCGGTGACGAATAGATAAGTCTATTCATGAAATCGGACCATGGTTGTTAATAGAAAAAATACACAGATTTGGGTCGTTATTTCAGGTAATGTAATTGCGTTAGATGTTGTTTATTTATTTATCTATTTATTAATATCCATCTATTTCAGGCATGAATTCCCATATCGACATATACAATACTAGCCGTTTTCTCGCGGTTTCACCCGCGTCCCGTGTGAGCTACTGCTCGCACCGGGATAAAATATAGCATATGTTACTCGGAAAGAGCTTTCCAGTAGTGATAGTATTTTTCAAATCGGTTCAGTAGTTTCAAAGCCTTTAGGGTACAAACAAATAAACAAAATGTTTCCTTTTTACTATATTAGAATCTAATAATTAGATAGATAACTACTTATGGATTTGAAAACTTAAAGTTACATTTGAAGGCACTTGCCTAAACTGGAATCAACCCAGGTTGATTTTTTGTCCACTTCATCTTCCTAGCAAAAACACAGAAGTAGTGAAGGCGTTTTGGGCTGCCTTTTGAAAATGTTGGCGTCCAAAAAGTAAAACTGAAAGTTTGAAAAAACGAACCTGTTGGTAGATTTAACTCGTACTTGTCTAGATTCACACTTGAGACGTTTCTTAACTTGAAGAATCATTGATCTAGGTGCATTTCTAGATATTAGTGGTTAGAACCGACTGACAGGATGTAACAATTTAGCCTAGTGCATTGCAATAGACCAATGCGTGGCTGTGGTCATTAGGGCATTGACCGCTACTTGAGTTTGTAATACCGTCTCGGCTGATTGTCAGCCAAAACGGCTCATCATCTGCCTAGCCTTTTCCCAACTATGTTGGGGTCGGCTTCCAGTCTAACTGGAAGCAGATAAGTACCAGTATTTTACAAGAAGCGACTGCCTATCGGAACTCCACAACCCGGTTCGCCGGGCAACCCAATACCCATTGGTAAGACTGGTTGTAAGACTTACTGGCTTCTGACTACCCGTAACGACTGCCAAAGATGTTCAAATAAAAGTTGGGATCTACAGTTTATCGTGCTTTCCGAAAACATGAATCCTGACCGATCCTGCAACCCAAATTTGTGTGTTTTAGATACTTTTGAAAAGCAGGCTGGAGTTTAGAACTTGGTGATGCTACACCCCCGTGCCTGGGAGGGCACGTGTTGCCGGCGTCCCCGAATGCTACTCAGTAGCAGTCGTTGTTACAATTCCACGTCATAGGCCGTCAGGCGGATTTGAGAAAACACTGACACTAGGGCTTGTTAGGTGATTACCTAAACCTGCAGCTCACTCGATAAGGAGACTGCAGTGCCCTTGGGAATTTCTATAAAGTCCCTCGTAGTGAAGTTATCTAAGCTATTTAAAAGTAACATTTGTGCCAAATTTCACGGTTTTAGACCTAGCGGTAACCTTAGTTGTTCGGTAACCAATATCATGCCCAGTTCCTTTAAACAATAGATGATTTATTTTGCTTTGAATAATAAATAAATAGTTTCTATTGTTTCTATGTGGCTTTACATAAAATATTTTCGATTTCTTTTAAATAATATTAATATAACCGCGATAAAATCCGTAGTTTTATTTAAAAAGTAGCTTCTCCCTTCTCAGGTCATCTGGGTACCTAAGTTAGTAGTCAGCAGTTTTAGTGTGAAAAAGTCGTGGTGGCCTAGTGGGCAAAGAATTAACCTCTCGAGTATGAGGGCGTGGGTTCGATTCCAGGTCAGGCAAGTACCAATGCAACTTTTCTAAGTTTGTATGTACTTTCTAAGTATATCTTAGACACCAATGACTGTGTTTCGGATGGCACGTTAAACTGTAGGTCCCGGCTGTCATTGAACATCCTTGGCAGTCGTTACGGGTAGTCAGAAGCCAGTAAGTCTGACACCAGTCTAACCAAGGGGTATCGGGTTGCCCAGGTAACTGGGTTGAGGAGGTCAGATAGGCAGTCGCTTCTTGTAAAGCACTGGTACTTAGCTGAATCCGGTTAGACTGGAAGCCGACCCCAACATAGTTTGGGAAAAGGCTCGGAGGATGATGAGTTTTAGTGTGAAAGCCAACAGACAGGCAGAGTTTTATTTATATTTACTAGATTACTAATGACTATCTCTTTTACACGCTTTTTATTAGCTTCACCTGTATGTTTGTATGTTTGTAGGTTTGTAACCGACTTCTTTGGGCGCGATTTTGACCCACTTTAAACGGCCAGATTTCGTTCAAACTTTGTAGATTTATTGAGGACCGATGACAATACACTAATTTGATAAAATTATTCCATTTTTAACCGACTTCCCAAAAAGGAGGAGGTTACACATACACATCGATTACTCCCAGGTTTATAGACCGATTTACGTGATTCTTTTTTTGTTCGACTCGGAATAGATGCCAGTTGGTCCCATAGTCATCAGGTCAGGATCTGATGATGGAAACCCTGAGAAATCGAGGGCAACCTTCAAAAGTTGTAGGCATACATAGGGTAAAAACTTGACACTCAGGTGTACGCCTAAAAGCACTATTCAACTGTGAAGATTTGGAGCTGACCTGATGATGGAGACCAGAGAGGGTCGAGGGAACTCGACAACTGAATATGTAAACTACCTCGTGTTCGGGCTTAAATTATTTGTATTGACAAGACCTTTGCAACAGTGAAGGTTTGGAGCTGACCTGATGATGGAGACCAGAGAAAGTCGAGGGAACTCGACAACTGAATATGTAAACTACCTCGTGTTTGGGCTTAAATTATTCGTATTGACAAGACCTATGCAACAGTGAAGGTTTGGAGCTGACCTGATGATGGAGACCAGAGAAAGTCGAGGGAACTCGACAACTGAATATGTAAACTACCTCGTGTTTGGGCTTAAATTATTCGTATTGACAAGACCTATGCAACAGTGAAGGTTTGGAGCTGACCTGATGATGGAGACCAGAGAAAGTCGAGGGAACTCGACAACTGAATTTGTAAAATACTTCGTTTGGACTTATATTCTTTGTATTGATAAGAACTTCCCACTTGTATGGATAGTGACAACTATTCGTATCACTGTAAAGCTTTAAATAAATAACCTTTACGAAAAAATTAAACCGACTTCCCAAAACACTAAAAAGCAAAAAACTAATTTTAGGTGCATCGGCCTAGAAGTCAGTGGCAAAATTAACTTAGTAACATCCATTAGACACCGACTTCTAGGCTTTTCAATTTGCAAAATATGATTTTTGTTAATTTATATAATTTTCATCTATAGTCGATAAGGTAAGAAAATTAATTAAAATTTTCTAGAATTTTTTTCTACAGTCGATAAGGCAGGACTCGATGATAATTTTCATTTCCAATAATTATCTTTAGCCGTTTTCTCTAATATTGACAAATTTTTGTATACTAAAGAGAATTTTAATTCTACAAAACAAATAATAGTTTTAAAACAAACTAAAAAGTAGAAAATAAATAATAGTTTAAAAAAACTAAAAAACACGCTTTTTATAGAAAAACGAACTAAAAAATAGAAAATAATTTTTAATGAATTTAAATTAAGAAAACAGTGTTAAAAATAGTGTGAATACAAAAAAAAAATATTTAAAAAAAGCGTGGGGTGCTTTTTAAGATATTATCGAAATGAAGATCACTGTACTCATATCTGTCAAAAATATTTATAACTATAAATAATAAATAAAATATTTGTAACTATTGACACCATGCACCCCACGCTTTTTTTTTAATATATTTTTTTTTGTATTCACACTATTTTTAACACTGTTTTCTTAATTTAAATTCATTAAAAATTATTTTCTATTTTTTAGTTCGTTTTTCTATATTTCCAGCAGTTTCACCCACGTCCCGTGGGAACTACTGACCGAACTGGGTTAAAATATAGCCTATATTACTCAGAAAGAATGTCGTTTTCCAACAGCGAAAGAATTTTTGAAATCGATTCAATCTTTTCGAAGCCACAAACATACAAAATGTTCCCTCTTCATTACTTATATCAGTTTAGAAGCATAGATTATTTATTAACTCTTATAATTTCAACATACTAGTTTATAATAACAATTCTATCTTGTTTACACATAAGTAGCGAGCGCCCTGACATCGACTGAGAGAGGGGCTACTTCCGAAGTGTTATCTAATCATTTGTCGGTTCGTCCGTCATTCATTCATCGGATGATTATGTTCACGCTGTGTTTTAAAAGGGTACAAAACTTCTGTAGATTTTAATTTGTTTGTTTAGGGCTTTTTGACGACGTCAAAAATCATCAAATGACCCCTGTCGCTGTGGGTTAGCAGCGGTGAGGGAGTGACAGACTCTTACTGACTAAAAACCGTCGTGTTCAGTCGTAGGCCTTTTATGTACCAGGGCCGCGGTAACTCTTTCGAATGATCCCGTAGCCCCGGCAGACCTTGGCCCTGTTGGGACCCATTGATGTTTGTTTAGGGCTTACAGGGCTGTAGAATGCGTTTTGAGGTACCTATACCCGGTAGTTTTTCGGATTAAAATTCTTTTTTGGTCTTTATGTATGTTCAAAAGGAATTATGTGCGTCTCTTTCTTTAGCTTTAGTTACATAGTAACTAAAGCTAACTAGCAAGCGCAGCGTAGGACGTCCAACAACGAGGTGGACAGACGACCTTATAAAGGTCGCCGGAAGACGCTGGATGCAGGTCGCCTCCAACAGGTATCTGTGGAGATCAAAGGGGGAGGCCTATGTTCAGCAGTGGACGTCCTATGGCTGAGATGATGATGATGATGATGATGATGACTATGTAACTAATGAACAAAATAGTTCAAAATGGTTCATGAGATACCTACAGCCTTCATTGTCATTGTCTTTATATCATTGTCATTCTTGTATATCATTAGGATGGTGACAGACGGACGGACGGACGGACAGACAGAGGAGCGAAAACACCCTTTGGGTACGGAACCCTAAAAATTATACTTAGGTAGGTACTCAGTTCAATATTATAATTAGTTAGCAACCATTGGAAAAAATCTTCAGTTTTGTTTTCAATGAGTGATGGCAAATAATCAGTTCTACGTGATAACTACTTACAAGGACTGACTTAGCTTAATAAGCGGATATGACGATACAAATTTACTGGACCTTGTAAAAATTACACCGCTATTAATGGTTAAGTATGAGAAATAAGCACTTATGCAATATGTCTCACTATTTTGAGACGATTTAAAAATAATATTGTAACTGTCTTTTATTTGGCAGTCGTTATGGGTAGTCAGAAGCCAGAAAGTCTGACAATCAGTCTTACCAAGGAGTTTAGTTGCCCGGGTTACCCGGGCAACCCAATACCCCTTGGTTTGACTGGTGTCAGACTTACTGGCTTGACTACCCGTAACGACCTGAAGGTCAAATACGTCTGATATAAGAACATGTGGTCTATTATTAGTGAGTAGTTCTTACTAACTTACGTATTAACTATTGTGTATTTCTTATGTCGTGTTTGTGTACTTGAAGTTGTTAATTTTTGGGGTTCCGTGAAGTTTCATCGGATGTACTTAGAAGAGCTCTCATCCTCTACCTATACTCCATTTGAGTAAGTACTTAACTGAAGAAAACCAATCTTGATAGGACTTTTACATACTCGTAAATACATAGTAAACAAATGAACTGCTGCATAGGCCCAAATATAACTTCTTAGAACAGTTGTTTTAAGAAAAGGGCCTCAAAACGTTACGAAAATCAGACTTTAAAGTTGTCGGTAAAAATGGGCCTGAAATGGGTCTGTAAAAAGAGATTCAATTCAGTTATTCTTCTTATTTTATTGACAAAATGTTTTGCCACATTTTCTTTTTAAGCTGATCTCTTCAGTAAAAAGTTATATCAAGTTTGGCTATCTTTTATTTTTCTAAGACTTACCTATGTTCATTGATTGTTAAAGCCGTGTAAATCCATTAATAGATAACTGTTTAATTGTTCAGATCCCTAAACACGAAATTGCGACTCGCTCTTGGCCGCTTTTTTTAAACTGAGACGTAATTCTTCTATGATGACGCGGACAAAACCAATACTCTTAACTTAAGTATTAATAATATGACATAATGAATGAAAAACTTAAACGTTTAGGTAATCATTTTAAGATGATTTTATATTGTAACCTCGCGAATTTTTGAAATTCAGAGATGCTTGTTAAGGCCTTTTTTTATTATTTTTTAACTACGTCAAAAATCATCAAATGCCCCCTCCCGCTGTAGGTTAGCAGCGGTGAGGGAGTGTCAGACTCTTACTGACTAAAAACCGTCGTGTTCCGTCGTAGGCCTTTTATGTACCAGCGCCGCGGTATCTCTTTCAAACAACCCGCAGCCCCGGCAGACCTAGGCCCTACAGGGCCCCGCTGGGGTGCTTGTTAAGTTCTCTAAATAGTTTTACAGGGAGTAGCATAAACTGTTTCCGCGGGAACTATTTACTACATAGGTATCGATAAAATAAAGCCTGCCTTTATACGTAAATATAAAAATATATTATCCTCATATGTGTACCTACTGAATAATAATAATAACCTCCAAGGCCGATTTCAACCACGGCGGCTGTTCTAATATAAGGAGATTAGTCAGGACATATTATAGTGCACGTACATTTGCTTGGACACAGGTGCACTCTCTATTCTTTCACTCTCATAGCGCGATAGGACGACAATCCGACACCACCGGGGAGAGATCTGGGGCCCGATTCTCCTAATTTTACTTAAGCGACATACGATTCACATTCGACGGAGATCCAATCACGACTCAATTACGATTGATGCGTATGTGGCATTTGAAATAAACGGTTTTTATCCTTTTCTGTCATTCAATAATGAATCATTTTGTCTGCAAATGATTTACGATTGCAATATGATTGTAGAGCAAACTACCGTATAGACCGAAATCACCAAAATAATTCACTAATTGGTCCTTTATTAATAGCAGAATGCCCGATATGGTTAAAACTGCTATTGCGATCATATTGCGATTCAATTTCTATTCGATTTTGACATTTTATTAACTTAGGAGAATCGGGCCCCAGGCCAATGTAATGTAAATGCAGCTTTAACAATCACGTGCTTAAGTTTAACGTTCTGAAATCATACTTACCTATACCTACTTTTTGGTTTCACTTACTACGAATAACTAATTAGTATTTACGTGGTATTTTCGCTTACTTATTATTAACAGAGGTCGTAACATAGGACAATAATAAAGGAAGCTAGAAAAACAATGTTTTTGTTAATTTTTTTGACAGTTCACGTGTCACCACGTGAGTTTAGAAATAGAAGTTTGCAACGCAAAATGATGTCCTGACGACATATGTTTTTTGCTCTAGTTTGTTCCCTTAATCATCTGCCTAGCCTTTTCCCAACTATGTTGGGGTTGGCTTCCAGTGTAACCAGATGCAGCGTACCAGTGTGCCACAAGGAGCGACAACCTATCTGAACTATTCAACCTAGTTACCCGGGCAACCCAATACCCCTTGGTAAGACTGGTTGTCAGACTTACAGGCTTCTGAACATTTGTGCACCTATCACTGCCTAGCTAGAGCAACTTTTTTTTCATAGATTAAAGCAAAATAAACAAACATCCATTTGTAAATGAACTATTAGTTAAGACGTAAGGTGTAAATAATTAATTTAAGGAAGATTTTAATTAACTCGTAAACGTGATTTTTTTTTAAAGGTTTCTAAGGATATGTCATTCGTAGGCCCAAATTTGTATAATGCCTAGGTTCGGCATTGGACGACAATTGGCTGATATGATGATGATGAAAAGGGGCATATCATAACATTTCAACCATAGTGATATATTTTTCATTTTGTCTCTGACTACCGCAGAAAAACTCAAGTTTAATAACCTGTAAAGTATCTTTCGTTTACTAAAAAACAATAAATAGGAAACGTGATTTCCTAAAAAAATACTTCTTCGAATTGTCGGATGATAGTTTTTACAAACTACAGATTATAATTGCGTGGAACAGATAAATTAATGATAAATAATTTGACCTCCTTAGACCCTGTGATATGCGACAATTTGTAATATCTGTCTGTCTTAGCAAAACGCGGATAATTCGTAATGAGGTACTTGTTTGACAAATCGTTATTATTTTTTTAATAACATATATAGCTAGCTTATAGGTATCTTTTATTTTGTTTATTGAGTCGATGAATGTAGGACTCTAATTTTATTTTTCTTCTTCCCAGTAAAACACATAGGAAGTGGTGAAGGGCGTTTTGGGGGCTGTCGTTTGTCGTTCGAAAAGCGCCGATTTATTTGAAAATAAATTGTGTCTAAAAATCAATGACATTGATAACAGTTGTATAATTATTTTAAGTGGTCGTTCATTTGCTTAATATGTATCTATTTGTTTAAAAAGTCGTACTTATCAAGATTATTTCTCCTACTCAAATGTAGTGTAGGGTTGTTTTTATAAGCTAATGCGTGATGAGCATTAAGTTCAATTATACACTTAAGTTAACCAATTAAAACTTGACAACTACCGACTACTTATTAATGACATACTTATGTTAATATCGAGTTCTTATCAGTGGACCACAATGGAATACACACTTGCAAAGATATAATTATTAGCTATTGTATTTTATTTAATAATTGAAAACACGGAAAGCTGACAATCAATTTATTTTCTATAAAAAAGTATTTGAATTATAACCGAGGAATAGGTAGCTAGTTATTAGCATGCAGATAATAATTATTGTACCTATGGAGGTTGGTTGGTAATTATTGTAAACACGGAAAACCGGGATCCGGGATTATATAAGATTTTTTTATAGAAAAAAATCTTAACCCCATAATGGAAGTAAACCATGGAAAACTGTTCATTTAAATAACAGAGATGCCGAACTTTAAAACGCGAGCGTAAAAAATATCTAACAGCGCCATCTATTGTCGAGTAGCCAAACTACTATTTTAGACTTTTGACGCTCGATCGCACCCCTATTTACTTTGCCTGTCCTTAATCTAAACAAATATATATTTACTCCAGTTACCTATGTATTTATTCCTGTAGCATTTTAGCCACAAGCACCTCAAAAAAATTGACAGCTACTAGTAGATACCTAGGTATCTTTGTGATTGTCAAATTACTATCTACCAGAGGCATTCGGAACACCCAGACAAGGCTATTTGTCAAGAACTGCATTGCAAAGTTCAGACAAGATCAGCCGGCTACAAATCAACGGCTCATAGAAAAGGGCATTTTTGTGGTTGAAAGGGGCCTGCCACCGATGGTCGAAGTATTTACACAATACCCCTGTTTAGGCGGTTGAAAATAGTAATTATCTAAACGTTCTCTAGGTATTACTTAAATAAAAACGCAGTAGTTTAATTTCAAAGATATATTCATTTAAAAACTGAAGATAAGACATTTTTAGCTGAGAAGCACTAAAGAGTTGTGATAGCAGCTTTGGCACCATATCCTCCTGTAAAACAAAATAATAAGTTAAGAAAAGTGATACTGGTACATTTTAACAATCATGTATTATTGAAATAATTTCAGTCAAAATATCAAAAGGGAACAAGATTTTTCATCAGGTATGTATCATTGCGAGCTAGGTGGATCATCATTATAAAAATTTCATATTAAAAACATATATTTGATATTTTAATTGCCTCCAGAATTTTACAAATAGTTTCTTTCAAACTACTCAAGAAAACTAGTAATAAAAAATAGCATTTTTTCCTAGGAATCGTGGAGATACAATCAAAAATCGTCTATTGCAAAGCTAATTAGAACTTTTTGGTAGCGGATACTTCAAGTCACAAAATTCTGGCGGCAAAATTCAAAAAAAGAACAACAAAAAAACAAATGCTCACCTTTTCCAACATGGCCGCCAATACGACTACAGATAGCAAACAGTGAAATAAAACGCATAAAATTCAGTTTTTAACGTATATTAACTTAAACGCTCTCTTGGACCGGAGGTTCGTAGCCCTCGGGGCGTTCTGACTTATCACCAGCCTCGCCCCTCTTGCCACCACCACCTTCTCCGTGCAGCTCCATCAACTTGGAGATCTCGAAGCGAGGCCTCTTCAGTACTTTGACCTGGTGATTAAGAGTTACTTTAGACTGGTGATCAGTGGTAGTGGTGATTAATAGTTGGGGGGTCGTTTTCAGATATAATATCAAAAGGGAACAAGATTTTTCATCAGGTGTGTATCATTGCGAGCTAGGTGGATCATCATTGTGGTTGAATATGGTGTTCGTTGAGTTGATAAGTCTTGCAGATTACAAAATAAAGCAGTTTCTTTTTACTTTATAGACTAATAAAACTGAACGATAGTCAGTACAGGCGATACTTTTATACCTTAGGCTTTACTAGAAATTGTATAATACTGTACAGAAAAACGAGTTTATTTTGTAAGCATAATACAAAAATTTTAATAGACAAACATCTTTAAATAAATATTTAATCCCAATATCGCAAACGCGTGACAAAAATCAACAAATTTTGCATTGACAAAATACCCCTATAATGTCCTAAGAATTTCTAACAAAACTATCTATAAATTTACAAAAAAAATGCCAACTTATCAACCCAACACAACCTTCGAAAATACTCCAAATAGTTACTGCAACCTACCTTCCTAATGCAGACATCCCTGAGCGGGTAGATGCCATGACAAGCCTTCTCGATATCCTTGGCAATGGAGTCGGGGATGAGCTTGTTGACGACCTCACGGAGCTCAGAGTTGGTCACGTCCCGGGTGATGATCTCGCACATCTTCTTCCTGATGGCACGGACCTGGGTAGAACGGGATAAATATGCTTTAATAATTGGGTTTTTGTATTATGTGTATGTATAATGAAAAATTGTATGTACAAATAACATTATGTACTACAATTTTGATTGATTCCTAAGAAACTACATTAAGTATGTGACATAATATGGGCAGTCTCATCGCGAATTTTACAGGTTTGACTTTTACAGGCTGATTTTATTGTTGTAGAAACTCTTTTTGTTAAACATTACAAATATTTCGATTTTTGAAGTTTTAGTTTTGAGTTTAACACAGAAAGTTACCAGTCGTAAATGGTAGCTCAATTCTACCTTTTTATCTGGATCTTTACCCTCCTTTTAGCACTTTTTAAAGATGAAAAATACTTAATAGGCATATCATATACATAACAAGACTATAAAACAAGACACATTTGCATGCAAAAAACAATATAACACAATATATTTGAGGGTGTTTGTACCAAGACCACGAATAGCCAACAGACAGACAGACCCGAAAGCCGCGATCGTGGTCTTGCAAGCCCCAATAATGTACGCAGCGGCGGGATGCAGATATAAAGAGCAAGAATGCGACCTAGGCCCTTTATAGTGCAGACTGCGAAAATATCCTCATAAAATTGTGAAGAGTTTGCTTCAATGTGCTAATATAATCCTCCTAATATTGTGTAAAGCTGAAGATTTTGTATAATCTCAGCAAGTACTGGACCGATTTGAAAAAATATTTCAGCATTAAAACGACAAAGGCAAAGACAAAGGTATTTCAAGGTATATCGGGTGAAACCAGTTGGTGGAAGGTATACTCCATTTGAGTACGCATTTATCTAAAGGAAAACAATATTGATATGACTTTTTATTAATAAACTCAGTTGAAACATAATAAAATGTAGCAAAAAATCTATGTAAATAGAATAACAATTACTTTGTCAATTCACTCTTTAATAAGAAACTTATGTTAAAAATAACATGTAGCTAAAAATCTATGTAAATACAGTAATAACAATTACTTTGTCAATTCAATCATTACTTAAAGCAGTAATTATTTTTAAACATATGTATTTGTGTAAAAAAGTCCTGTCAAGATTGTGAACCTTCAGGTAAATGCCTACTCAATGAATTGTTGATTCTAGTTACCCCATTTGAGCATAGACTACGCCTCAAAAATGTGATGATAAACACCAATTCCTTCTCTATATGAGAAGAGGCCTGTGCCCAGCAGTGGGACAGTAAAAATGCTGATGATTCAACCAACCTGAGTGTGCTGAGCATAGCAGGTCTTGCGCTGGCTCAGCGAGTCCTTGTTGGTGAATCCGATGCAGAAGACACGCAGCAGGTAGCCGTCGGTGGTCTTCACGTCAATGTTGGCCTCCACGAGGGTCTGCCATTTCTTGACCATCCATCTGTTGAGGAGGAATTTGTTAATATTGCTTAATATTATTGATGTAAAGAGGCAAAGTTTATGAGGTTATAAGGGGTAGTCCCTGGATTTACTGGACTGTTTTTAGATGTGTGTTGATAGCATCTAGAAAGGCCTTGTCTTTAAAAATTGCTCCGAAACTTTGTATACTATGCCATTTTCTACGAGCGGCCATTTCGGGGGCAGAAAATAGTCTAATTTTGGCTTTTTAATGATTCTTCTCCATGAGAACAACGCTTTTGAACTGTGCACCTAACTATTCACATTTCATAAGAACTCGTATTTATCTGAAATTTGACAGGAATTCTCGATAGATGTTTGTAGCAACGACACAAGGTACCAAAGTATATGAAATACAGAGGCGCTTTCGTGCGGCAGCATATGATTTCTGCAGACTAAAACGATATGAAGACCATGTGGTATTCCTTCATATAGCTGGACTGCAGTATTACGCGCCAAACTTAATGGCGATAACGAATAACTTCTGAGCAGCGACTTGCGTGAATTTCTGAGTTATCATTGACAAGGACTTTAAAAATTAAACTGTGAATATGGAAATAGTCTACTTTGTTGGTATAAATTACAACTCGTTCAAAGAACCCTGATATCAAACTATACTAACATAATTAACTGGAAACTATTCATTTGTACCCCACTATAGACTCCAAAAGAACTGAAGCAATTTGAAAAATTATTTCACACTCTTGGGAAGGTACACAATCCCCAAGTAACATAGGCAATTCTGTCTGGATACAAAAATCAGTACCCTAGGAAAGCGGGTGAAACTGCTGGTGGTAGCTAGGAGGACAAAAATGATACATACCTGAGCTTGTCAGTGGTGAGGTCCATACCGTGGAAGTTGCAGAGCACATTGCGTCCCTGAACATCCTCAGCAATCAGACGGAACTTGCGGAAAGACCTGACAAACAATAATGTTAAAATTATAGTACATAGTTAAAGTTGTACACATATAATTGTTTCACTAATAATAATAATTGCATCTTATCCTGGCGGTCTTGAATTATTGGTTTGTAGCAACGACACAAGGTACCAAAGTATATAAAATACAGAGGCGCTTTAGTGCGGCAGCATATGCTTTCTGCAGACTAAAACGATATGAAGACCATATGGTATTCCTTCATATAGCTGGACTGCAGTAATTTTAACTCAAGAAGTTGTGAGTAATTGCAATTTTAGACTTGAAACTCATCTGTTGTACTTCTTGCAAGTTAACAATACCTACAATATATGATTTTCCTCTATGGTTTTTAATAAAGACTGAAAATATTAGTCAATCAGTAGTGTTCTTCTAATCTGAAAATCATTCATTCAAACTAGGCTACTAACAGCACTTTTAGCACATAGAGCTATGTTTTTGCTGGGAAGATGTGGTGCAACAAACTCCCCAGCAACACATGTCAGACTAGGTTAGAAGGACCCTTTCACAAATGTTTCCTTATACAGTGGTATAGTTATCGGCACGGATAATGAGCTCTCGGCAGAATAGTGGGGATCGCTTTGCGCACTGAACACTTAATTAAGGCAATAAATCACTTCTGCACAGGTGATGGTCAGGGCTCAATATCCTTGCCAATGATTATATACTACCATAAGCAAATCAAAAAGTTACAGATATGGTAACAAATAAGTACCTACCTCTCCGCATCAGTATCAGCTTGAAGATCGGCCAGCGAGACTTCAAAAACACGGCCCTTCAAACCCTCAGAGGCGATTTTAGTTCCCTAAAACAAAATTATTATACACTTTAGCACAATTTTAACAATATTTAAATTTTTGGAAAGTGTGATTAGAATTTTCAGAAGTAAATCAAAAGGGAACATAAGTTTTCATCAGATATTTATCATTGCGAGCTAGGTGGATCATCATATAGGTTTTAAATTGTATTTTTTGTCTTTTACAACTGTAAAAGTACATGTTTGAGCTGTTACACTGGCGTTTTGAGGTTGCTATTAATTATATTGTTACTTGTTGTACCGAAATGCTAAATACCACATGTTTAGGTTGATAAAACAATAACAATTCCTTTTTGTTTGAGAAATTAATGGACACACCTCTTTTCCGGTTTTTCTTGAGAACCTTGGTCATCCACTTTTTATTCAGTAATTTTTATAGATTTGGGGACTATGCACTATAAAAGGATGAGGTGATACCATGATTTTAAGGTATATGAACCATTTCAAAACTTTCAAGCACATGTGGTATTAAATACATACAAAAATATTCGATTTAGAGCACGAAACGTGGATTTTGCCGCCGAAACGACCACAGTTAAGCACTTTACTTTCATCACCGGTAACAGCACAAGGCATGAACTTTTACAGCCTAGGTCAAGAGGTTAGAAAAGTTTACATACCTGAGTACGGTTGACAAGGGTGGTTCCCACTTGTCTCTTGGTGAACATAGACGGTGCCTTGACATCGTACCAGTCTTTACGGGTGAAGGGATCGACACTGAAAACGAAAAACAATTTAACATAACCTCAAACTATACAACTAAAAAAACTCACCACACTGTACAAGAAATATATATTACTGCATGCCATTTTCTTTACAACACGAGCAATAACTAAAGAAATACACTGTAATGAGTGCACCACTAATAAAACCACGGTGTAATATGAAAACATCCTGACACGAGACATGGAACTTATATCCGAAAATATTTGTAACATCACATTTAACACAAGTCTGGAAATAATTTTAACCGAAAGATTGATATATTGCGTGCTTAATTTGAGGTTTATTGTAGACTTACATCTTCTTCTTAACACCCTTTTTACCGCCTTTCGAGAGGCCTTTATTTTTACCGACCGCCATGTTCACTATCTAACTTTAGAAAGACTTTATTTTGTTTATGGATGCGCGAATGCGAGTCCTAGAGCATCAAAGACAATATAGAGTGCTCAATGGTTTTAGTCGATTTAGTTTTGCTCAACTACTCTTTTTCAAAGTAATAGTCGAATTACGATTCTTTAAGTGGAAAATAAATTATTTTCGTGACAACGGAGAAAATTCTTTGTAACATACCAATATTCTAACATTCTAACATGTAGTTAACTTTAGTATTGAATGTTACTTATACAAAATTACAAAATTTACAATAGTCGTAAAAACTAATAACAACATGACAACATCTCACCTTGCATTCTCACGCTTGAAAATCTACCAGAACTTGTTATAAATAAGAAAATCTTACAGAACTAAGGTTTTCATCGTATTTTTACACCATGCATCAATGAATCCCATCAATGACTGACGTAATGACGTCTGTTATTTTAAAACAGTAGCATCACTGACCTCTATATTTACACACTGGACCGGCTGTTCCGTACGTTTGACAGAAATTTTTTTGTGCCCATTTGAAGCGCCAATATCGTCTAAGCGAGTGTCCACAGAACTAATTTTGACGTATAATTTCAAATGGCTGTGAGAGACGTGTTTGTTCATTGGTTCACTGTAAAATAATTTTAGTACCACGAACACTCGCTACGTCTAACAGCGCCAAAATGGCAATTATCAAACGGGCACAAAAGCACGTTGACAACAGCCTGTCCAGTGGTAAATATAGAGGTCAGTGAGTAGCATGTATACCTGCAAAAGAGGATTTAATTACAACGTAGGTACATAATCAACCTTTTTGACCGACTTAAAAAAAGGAGGTTCGCAGTTCGACCTCCATCTATGTTGTGTACGTGATTATCTCGTTGGCCTGAATCGATTTTTGTTTTATTCCTCATATCCTATTTGTCAGTTCTAAAGTTTTATAGGTAGCTACATTAACCGACTCACAAACCTGACAATTTTTAACTTAAAAAAAAAGACTTCAAAAAGCACTGAAAAGCAAAACAAAAAATACCTTTACTTGCATAGAAGTAGGTGGCTAAATAAACATATATGCATCCACTAGACCCCCACTTTTAGACTGAAAAGTTTTCTTTTTGCAAAGGAAAGTTATTATTTTACGGTATAAACGCGAAAAATAACGGATCGCATCCAGGGTCATCGACCTATTGACACAAAACCATGACCCATGGCACCGTTGTCAAGGTTGTCAATGTCAACTCATCATCATCATCATCATCAGCCTATCGCAGTCCACTGCTGGACATAGGCCTCTCCAAGTGCACGCCACTGAGATCGATTTTCGGCTTCTCGCATCCAGCCCCTGCCAGCCGTCTTGCGCAAGTCATCACTCCACCGTGCCTGAGGACGTCCTACACTACGTTTCAACACAATGTCAACTACCAATTTCTATTTCTCTTGATAAATACATCGTTTTTAATGTGTTTTTTCTTCTTCTAAACGAAATTATAAGCTTTCGTTTATAATGTGGATAGGATAAACTAAAATAAAGACTTATCGATGATTTATTTCCCCATCAACACCTCCTTGCTCTAGACATCGCTCGCTCTCGCTCTTCACAGTTCGTTCATTTCCGCATATCATTCTTGTACTATTCAATCAATTCATTCAATCAATCAACCGCGGCGACAGAGAGCTGTCGTGTCGCATGAATTTAATTCGTTAAAAAGCTATAATTTCGTGTTAAACCGTCTCCTTATAAATTAATAGGGAGTGACGCTTAAAATCGTGCGCGGTGTGATGTCAAACTAAAGTTCTAGAAGCAACAGTATCAAATAGTGTATCAAAAATGGGTGCCCGGGTTTCCAGAACAGATTTCGAGTGGGTTTACACGGAGGAACCTCATGCGAGCCGCCGGAAAATAATCCTAGGTACGTTATTACGTCACGTATCATATATAGAAACTCTTTGAATGCACGTACATGTAGTAATAATGAGCGACTTACTAGGCTGCCCGGCGTTGTCTTAGGCAGTTGACGAAATCTACGAAAAAAAAGGTCACGGCCTAAAATTTTGGTCAGCAACAGTTTTTGCTACAAATATTTCGTAGTTTATTTACTTCTAATGCATTTGAAATTAGAAACTAAACGTTCAATAACAATTTTACAAACGGTAGCTACGCCCCTTTGCCGAAATGTGGACTAAAATTAGTTCCGTACGATGTTTAATTTGATAAAACATTGTGTAATATTGACATAATAGTTTGCATACAATTATATTCTTTATCACTTTGACCCTGAATTTTGTTCATGTGAAATAAATAAATATGTAGGTGTTAATATGTCCTGAATACATTTTGGATAGCAACAAAAGTGATAGCATGCATTTAGGTTTGATAGTTGAGCCAGTAATGGTAGTATGGCTATTAAGCCAGTCTCAATATTCAATCCATTTGTTGATATTATATGATTATTCGATACTCCTACACTTTATCTCTGCTTTACACATCATTGCATGTCTTTTACCAATAATTTTTTATACACTTTTTCATGTCTTTTTATGAAATTAAATTCACAACTCATCTTACTATCTCAATAGTCTATGTTTTAAAGTGACCAAACAGGTTTGTTGTACCATAGAGGTGAGACAAACATCATTTACATATTATCAACTACTTCATAAATATAATAGATACTATCTTCCATATCACCTTCTATAAATGATTCTTAAATGTCTATTTTAGTATACATCTATAGCTGTGCCACGTGGGAACTACTGCCCATATCAGGATAAAATGCAGCCTATGTTACTCAGGAAGAGTCTTTCCAATAGTGAATATTATAATATTCAAATCAGTCCAGTATTTTCTGAGACAAACAAAAAATTATTCTTCTTCACTTTATTAATATAGTTAATTCTGTAGCTACTTTAAGCTTATAGCATAAAATATTAATACACTAGTGACTCCCCCACATGTCTGTCTGTCTGTTCATGATAAAATTAAACACTTACTTACTTATAGTACAAAATGTAGTTAATCACTACTTAATTAGTTGTAAATTAAACCCAATTAAGACCTGTACTACCAAATACATCAAAACCAGTTCAGCTATTAAACTTGAACTTGTAAAAAATAGATAAACATAATTTCACAAATAAGTGAAGATATGGCTCCATGCCAAGCAATTCTATGCTAATACATTAATTAACAATAAAGAAAGATATCTCTATATTATCCCAGTAATTTACATACAATTTGACTGTGGCTACAAGCGTAGATTAGATTATAGGAAACATTGGTTTTTGAACACATAATTATTATATTAGTAATTTCAGTATGTAAGAACAATTTTAGTTGATTTTAGATGTTCATTCTTTTTTAGGGTTCTGTACTCAAAGGGTAAAATGGGACCCTATTGTTTTCGCTCCTCTGGCCGTCCGTCTGTCTGTCACCAGGCTGTATCTCATGAACTGTGATAGACAGTTGAAAATTTCGCAGATGATGTAGGTATTTCTGTTGCCGCTATAACAACAAATACTGAAAACAAGAATAAAATAAATATTTTGGGGGGCTCGTATATAATAAACGTAATGTTTTTGCTCATTTTGTAAATAATGGACTCGCACTTGGCCGGTTTTTCAGCAATTTCAGCTTCAAAGTCACACATTTAACCTCTATATGTAATAAGTAAAAATTAAAATGATATTCGGTAGTCTATTTCAATTTCACACAGAAAAATTATTTATAATTCAGTATTTTTAGAAATGACAGCCTTAGGAATGAAGTAAAAAAATAAATGAATCATGTAGTTTTTCTCACAATCTGAGGGCACGGCAGTGCCCCAGCCAAGACTCGAGCAAAGCGGGCACGGCCGTACCATCTTTTCTCGAAGCGTTTCGCGGCTATTTCAGCCCCCTGTATCTTCCATGTGAACAAAGCTAGGAGTTTAGGTTTTCGATGACCAAGAGTAAGTATTAGAACAAGCTCAGTCCCAAAATTACAAGCAATTTGAATAAATAGTTTACGAGTTATGAGCGATCAAAGTTACACCATTTTGTCACTGACTCACTCACTGACCGATCATCAAAAGTCTAAGGTACTTCTAGCAAACTTAGAACCTTTAAATTTGGCACCAAGATAGGTTATTAGCTACATATAAAGGGAAAATTATAAAAACCTTAAAACTTAATAAAAAAATAGGAAACAAATTTATATTTGCGGTTTTTCAAGAACATTGTGTATGAATTTTGACTGCATTGATAACTTTGTTATTTATTTATGTACAAAATGTTACTATTTGTTTTATTGTTACGTAGTGTGGTATATTGTTACTATGTATTAAATATACATACATATGAATAAAAAAGCTACATTAAAATAAAATGAATAATGATAAAATCTTTCATATTAATGCAGTGCGATAAATACTGCATGCTCGCTCGATAGATGGCGTTGTCCTGGTCTAAATCGCGCTACGGTTTTTAGTTAAAAAAAAAAAACAATTTCATGTGATAGCGCCACCTACCTCTGAAATAAATCTCATTTATTCTAAAAGATATTCGATTAAAAAATTCGACAATTTCGAAATTGTTTAATTTATTTAAAAAAAATGTTGTTTACGTGCTAGTTTAGGTCTACATATTTAGTTTGTTATATATTTAGTTAGTTGCATGTAAGTTAATTTAATTTGTTATATACTTAGAGAAGAAGGAGACCTACAAAAAATAAATTAGATCCCACCAAAACATTAAATGTAAAAAGCCAATCCTCTACGCAATTCCTCCACCGTAAAAGTTTTGAGATCGCATAGAAGCCAAGTCCTGTTCAACTTTATTTGTAATAATAAATCAATATTTTGTGACTATATCAATAGTTTTGTTCACATTACAATAATATTGTCTTGGCCATGAGCACAAGTTAATAGTCGCTCCCTGAAATAATGTGCAAATACCATTGAATTGATACATTCTATATGGACATGATTTTACGATTGGACTGATTGGAATTTGAGATCACCATGGACCAAACATGCGCCATAGTAAATGTGCAGTTCATGATTTTGGATGATACTGACTGTCGGTCATTTAGTAACAATTGAAAAAACTAAAAGTATTTAATTCTGTGATATTAAACTTCATGATTGACTTTCACCTCTCCAAGATATGCTGTATTATATTTGTAGTTTATTGTGCTCATGGCCAAGTCAATATTATTGTAAAGTGAACGAAACTATTGATATGGTCACAAAATATTGATTTATTATTACAAATAAAGTTGAACAGGACTTGGCTTCTATGCGATCTCAAAACTTTTTACGGTGGAGGAATTGCGTAGAGGATTGGCTTTTTTTACATTTAATGTTTTTGGTGGGATTGATACAGTACATAAAATTCTGTAGAAATCTCAAGTTTACAGTGTTTACATTTTAAAGATAAGTCGTTCAATAGATATACATATAGTCTCAATATTTATTTATTTATTTATTTCCACCAAACATACACTATTTTTTTTTTAAATATAGATGTTTTATTTCATGAAAGCCAGTGAGGCTTACTTGTGTGTGTAAATATAAAGCTCAGGAGTAGTGGTTGAGGTTCCTATTCATACAAAGACGGTATGCATGTGCAGACACCAGCAGGTCAACTTACTTGTCACTGTAAAATGTTACCAATTGAACAACCTGGTAGAAGATTGAAGAAACGACAAAGGACAAATTTCTATGAACCCTGGGCTATCAGCGGCCATAATTGAATGTCTTACCTCATACATTTTTGATGCACAAACATGCGAATATCTATATTCCTAATTGTCCCACGGGATAACGTCCATGGTAAAAGTTATTCCTTATTACTAGAGCTATTGTTTGATACTAATTTCATTTCTGGCCGCCGATAGCCCAGAAACACCCAATCTCTTTTGGCAGATTGAGGCAGGTTGTTGTACTGTTCTCCACACATTCACACACACAAGCATGGCTCATCCGCATTCGTTTGGTAAAACATGTATAGCTGTGATTCGTCATCCTCCGAGCCTTTTGCCAAACCATGTTGGGGTCGGCTTCCAGTTTAACCGGATTCAGCTGAGTACCAGTGCTTTACAAGGAGCGACTGCCCTATCTGACCTCTTTAACCCAGTTACCCGCGGCAACCCAATACCCTTGATTAGACTGGTGTCAGACTTACTGGCTTCTGACTACTAAGTTGAATTGTAATTATACTTAAGTTATTTGAATGTAAAGTCCTCTCCACATACGTATATTAAGAATATCTTTTGCTGTGCCCGACAGGGTCCATAATTGTTACCTACAAATGTTTACCACCTAAACCTACATTGTGGAATGCAATAAAGAATTGAGTATTGAGTATTGACTACACGTAACGACTGCCAAGGATGTTCAATGACAGCCGGGACCTACAGTTTAACGTGCCATCCAACACAGTCATACACATTTCATCTCATGTGTATAGTTGTGAATAATGCTCTAATTAGCTGTTGGCTTCTAAATTGTCTTATATTAACTTGTTACAAGCAGCTAACCAGTTAGTAAGTGCTTAGTAAATGTGGAGTAATAGCATTAGTCATGCTATTTGTAGCTTGGGGTACATTGACTTCTTAGTAATAAGGATCAATTTATCTTCACATTCTGACTTCATTCAATTCCCTGCAGTTTTTTGGGGGAACTTCTGCCCGTACTGGGATTAAGTATAGTTATCGGCACGAATGTTGAGCTCTGACCTACATCTGCGCAGAAGTGATTTATTAGCAAAGAACCAATCCCGAGTGACGGCTATGACGCGATGCACTGCGGGCCAATCACCCCTTTAGCCCGCCCCCGCGCCTCACTTCATACCACAAAAGGGACCCAATAAATTACTTTTGCGCAGGTGAAGGTCAGAGCTCAAGATTCGTCTGTTAAAATTTGGAACAAAATGACGCGTTTTCTTTGATCTAAGTATGTAGTAACACAATCAAATATACATATATACCTATTACGCTATTGTCGTTAATACTTTTATCCGATTTTTATCGAAATTGGTTATTTAACGTGTCATCAATCACGTAGACATTTATCGATATTATTATTTTGTTGTTATTTACACGCCTCTAGTCTTTCGATGTATTATTATCAATACTAGCCATTTCCGCGGTTTCACCCGCGCCCCGTAGCAACTAGTGCCTGTACCGGGATAAAATATAGCCTATGTTACTCGGGAAGAGTGTAGCTTTCTAAAGGTGAAAAATTTTTCAAATTAGTTTAGTAGTTTCAGAGCTTCTAAGGAACAAAAAATGTTTCCTCTTTATTATATTGGTTATCAATTTGAATTTTAATATAAAAAAAATATGCCGAAACGTTAAGTTCAGATCCTGACCTACGGAAAATGGGTAGTATCATCATAATGACGCAGACATATTATAGGTAACCAAAACAGTTAACAACAATAATATTATCACTTTTGTTTATATCATAGTAGGTATAGGTACCTACCTACTATTCGTGGACATATTTTGAGTAGATTAATCAGACATTTTCACAGGAAAACCACTAGTATGTTTATTATTTACGACTTAACTATAGATATCACGCAGGTGCGATGGTTTTATGACTCATAGGCAAATAACTGATAAGTATTATCTTTAAGATTATGATGGTACTAATAAGCTATCATGTCTGGTAAACCAAATTATTTTCGACATTCTGTAGGTTTTTAAAACATCATTGGTTTAGGTACAGTTGACGGTAAATTTTGCATTTCTGAAATAAAGTATTTCTCCTGATTTGGGCTCAATTTTCTACCTGCCTAGCCAGAAAGTCTGACAACCACTTTTACCAAAGGGTATTAAGTTGCCCGGGTTACTCAATTAAAGTCAGATAGGCAGTCGCTCCTTGTCGCACCCTTGTTCTAAGCTGCAAAGGGTTAGACTAGAAGCCGATCCCAACTTAGTTAGAAAATGGCAAGGTAGATGATAATGAAATAGTATTGGCTACTATAGGTTCGAAAAATGCTGCAGGTAACCATCTAACAAGCCCTAGTGTCAGAGTTTTCTCAAATCCGCCTGACGGCCTCCGACGTGGAATTGTAACGACTGCTACTGAGTAGCATAAGCATTCGGGGACGCCGGCTTTTCATGACATGTAATGCCACGAGCTTCCAAACTCCGGGCTGATTTGTGAAAAATTCTAAAACTATGCTTTACGGTCCGACCAGAAACCCCAAACCAGGCATTGCTTGCAATCACTGAGACCTACAGGTCAGTCTCGTCCGATAGTAGGTTTAGGGAAAAAATAATTAGACCACGTAAAACTGATAACGTCATTTATGCGCCAAGTTTATCAAACGCGTGATTAATTATTTATTGATACAGAAGATATGCAGTCACGTTTCGATAAAGCATTTCTACAACAATTAAATACCACCTGATAATTATCTATTGAGATAGGTAAGTGGATAGGTACTACTAGGCAAACCTAGAATATACCGCACTGCGCTCATGACTCAGGATACACAAAACTCGAAAACATTTATTGAAATTAGGCTTAGAACTTCAAACGTCAAAAACAAAAGACAGCCCCCAAAACGCCCACCCTTCACCACTTCCTATTTGTTTTTAACCCCCGACGCAAAAACGACGGGGTGTTATAAGTTTGACGTGTCTGTGTGTGTGTGTGTGTGTGTGTGTGTGTGTGTGTGTGTGTGTGTGTGTGTGTGTGTATGTGGCATCGTAGCTCCCAAACGGATGATCCGATTGTAATGCGGTTTTTTTTGTTTAAAAGGTATGTCAGTCAGGAGTGTTCTTAGCTATGTTTGGTGGAAATCGGTTCAGGTCTTCAAGGTCATCAGCTCGTTTGCTAGATGTGATAGGAATGTTACACGCTCAGTTTACTTGCAAGTATATGTGGGATCTGAAATTTGAAACACTAATGTCTTTTGGAACCACTGAGCTGGTCTGCTGTTAGGGCACGAAGGTAGGAGACGTAACCCTGAACTGCCTTTTAGTAAACCCATCGAGTTTGGGCTCGTTGAATTTGTCTTGACGAGTTCTCTTCATGTTTCTGATTGACGAGAACCTGATGCTGGAAATGGGATGTGGCGGATGAAACCCTGGAATGCCGGAATGAAACGGATAAACCGATTTATATTTTTGCTGAAAATCTAGAATGTCCAAAGGTTAATCTTTATTGTTTCTCAATCTGTGCAATTCTCCCAGAGCCAGTTTGTCATGAGGATTGTTAAACAGCTTCCTTTAGCCGAGATCGCATATAGCGACCCCTTCTTAAGATAAAATAAATTAAATGAAAGAAGGAAAAATTAATTAGCTCCTTTAAAAAGCGTGAAATAAAATTAAATTATAAATTTAAAAAAACCCCCGACCCAAAAAAACTACGCAATAATTATGACAAAAGGTTAAAAACGCTAAACCCTATAAAAAGCAAAAAATAACTTTTAACACTACGTAGACTAAATTTTGACGTGTCGGGGGACCGCTTTTTACCTTCATAAATACTTACATAAATCAAATGGTACCTACCTAATTACAACATTCGTTTAAAAAAAAAACACGTATCTAAAGTAATGAATTAGAGCGGTCCCCCGACACGACAAAATTTAGTTTACGTAGTGTTAAAAGTTATTTTTTGCTTTTTATAGGGTTTAGCGTTTTTAACCTTTTGTCATAATTATTGCGTAGTTTTTTTGGGTCGGGGGTTTTTTTAAATTTATAATTTTTGCTGGGAAGAAAAAGTGGCGCAAAAAACTCCCCAGCAACACATGTCTGTCTGTTAGGTTAGAAGAACCAGATTTATAGTTTAGAACAAGTCCACACAGTAGTTAGAACACGCATGACCAGCGCGGTGAGTACGCGCAAATCCCCCCAGCTTGGGGAAGGTAGCAGTCCAGAAGTAGACTTTTTAAGCTGTGACAACAATGACTCGAGATACCGGTTTTTCCTTGAATTTAAATAATAAATAGGTAACTTCCTCATGCATGAGTAAGTATAGATATCGGCACGGGTATTAAGCCCTGACCTTCACCTGCGCAGAAGCGATTTATTAGTTTATTGCCTTATGTGTACAGTGCGCAAAGCGATCCCCACTCTTCCGCCGAGAGCTCAATATCCGTGCCGGTAACTATAATAGTGATAAAAGGCATGAAATGCTCAGCAGTTTTTGAGTGACGCGAACAGTCGCGGTGACAGTGAAACTAATGAACTGATTTGAAAAATTCTTTCGCTGTTGGAAAGCTACACTCTTCCCGAGTAACATAGGCTATATTTTACCCCGGTACGGGCAGTAGTTCCCACGGGACGCGGGTGAAACCTCGGGCCAACCGCTAGTGCTACATAAGGACATATCTTTCGCGCATTGACGATCTTCCATCAATTAAGATTCGTTGTAAGCTTCTACAAACAAATAAATACTGCTCAGTCAAAGATTCTACTACTTAAATTCTGCTAATTGATTCTCATTTAGGACAATTAAAGTAACTGTAGTAAGTAATGAAGTATTCTGTTCAAGTAATTAGTAGTGCTACGAGAAATATGCTAACTTATTATGTTTTGTTAAGAGACAAAGGTGTACGTTGAAACAGGGGTCGATTGTAACATGTGACAGATTGGCGTCAAATATGCAAATATGGGTCTTAGTTCTTGAAATACAGTCTTACCAATGGGTATAGGGTGCCCTGGTAACTGGGTTGGGGAGATCAGATAGGCTGTCGCTCCTTGAACAGTTGGTACTCAGCTAGATCCAGTTACACTGGAAGCCGACCCCGACATAGTTGGCTAGGCAGATGAGCCGCCCCATCGAGTTATAAGAGTGAAGGAATAGTGAGTGCAACTGTATCCAAGTAAATGCTTGTGCACTATAATATGTCCTGCGCAGCTGTCTGATATCCTTATAAGAGAACAACCGTGGCCGACAATCGGCTAGGACGTCGGCCGTAGATTTAGCAAATACCCTGGACCAAAACCTAACACCCACGGGCTAATTTACGAATAAAAGCTCCCACAAGATAAATCAAATATTTTTTTATTGTATCATCAAAAATATACCATATCAGCTTTACAAAGCCAACATTATGTAATTCTTTTATCGTATAAAATATTATCTTTATTAACAGTTCATGTACCATTGGAATGTGCTATAGAGGGTAAAGTAGGTCATTTCAATTACAGGACACGACAACTAATAGGTTGGTGATCGCCAAATGTTTGATGGAAAGATTTACTATTGACTTGTCATCAACCAGCTTCGAAGCACATTATAGTTCACAAGCATTTGCGCAGACACAAGTGGACTCTCTATTCCTTCACTCTCATAGCCCGATGGGACGACAATCCGACACCACCGGAGAGAGATCACAAGCCGGATTGACATTTACGTGCTCTCCGATGCACGGGTGTATCAATCACCAACTTCCAGGCCCCGGGCTGCTTTGTGAAAGTTTCTAAAACTCATACAGCGATAGCGGCCTGGCCCGGGAATCGAACCCGAGACTATGTAATTGTATGTATATATGTAAAGGCAACAGAAATACATCATCTGTGAAAATTTCAGCTCTCTAACTAGCACGGATCATGAGATACAGCCTGGTGACAGACGGACGGACGGACGGACAGAGGACCTAAAACAATAGGGTCCCTTTTACCCTTTGGGTACAGAACCCTAAACATGAGTGTCAAGTTACATTTATTTACAAGAAGCTGAAAATTGGTAAATTGCAGCTTGTTGTGAATTTATGTAACTTCAAATGTCTAATTTGACTGGACTATAAAGTACGTCATAAAATGCTAGGTTTATAGTATTTTTATGGCAAGGCTGTTATATATACACGTTATATTATATTTTATGGAAAATACCGATAGTAACTTTTTTTATTGTTGTTGAGTAGGAAAATCTTGTGTTCAACCAACTGCCTGTCTTTTTCCCAATGATATCGGGGTTGACTTACCATATGCAGACGAGTACCAATATTTTACATGAAGCGGCTGGATGTCTGACCTCTTCAACCTTATTACCTGGGCAATCAGATACCTCTTAGTAAAACTGGTTATCAGACTTTCTGGCTAGGCACTAGGCAGGTAATACTATTTACTGTAGAAAATTGAGCCCAAAGTAATGGGAAATACTTCACTTTAGAAATAAAAAGTTGTTTGCCGTCATTCGTGGTACCTAAAACATTGATGTTTTAAAAACCTACAGGACCATTTTTTTTAACGACTTCAAAAATCATCAAATTACCCCTCCCGCTGTGGGTTAGCAGTGGTGAGGGAGTGTCAGACTCTTACTGACTAAAAACCGTCGTGTTCCGTCGTGGGCCTCTTATGTACCAGGGCCGCGCCGCGGTATCTCTTTCGAACAACCCGCAGCCCCCAACCTACAGGACCTAAGACGAAAATAATTTGGTTTACAGTCACGTCTACCAAAGTATGCTATTGACAGACGGGATCCACCATTTACAAGAACTATTACATGGCTGGTCTATAAAGTAACCAATTTTTGTTTTATTTGTCCACAGAAAAATACCCACAGATCAAGAAGCTGTTTGGCTACGATCCGAACTTCAAATGGGTGGTGACAGCCATGGTGCTCATTCAGATCATCTCGCTACCCTTCGTGGTTCAGCTCAGCTGGCCCGTGATGCTGGTCGTAGCATACTGCTTCGGAGGAGTTATTAATCATTCACTTATGTTAGGTAAGTTTACTGTTACAGCCTTTTTATTGTCCCACTGCTGGGCACAGACCTCCTCTCACACGGAGAAGGATTGAGCGTTAATCACCACGCTTGCTCAATGCGGGTTGGTGTTTACCATTTGACGCCTTAACACCAAGGGCTAACTCCAAAAATGGAAAGATATGTATTGCAAACTGGTACTAAGTAGGCCGAAACGGTAGGATCTACTTTTTTAAGGGAAACAAAAAAGACAGACCCCAAAATCCACGTCCTTCATCACCTCCCTTGAAAGAGGTTTATGCTAGGAGGAAGGAACTCAGCAACTTACTTATTTATATTGTATAGAATAACCCGTGCAGTACAGTAAAAAAGGCACAGTCTGACTGTTTTAACTGCATCAAAAAACGGTTATATCATACCCCTAAAGTTGTTGTTTGGCTCGGTAGTTCCCCAAAGACACAAGTGGACTAGTCAGTATTTGGTTGAAAGCAGGTTTTGAGTGTCCATAAGTTATTAGCAATGAGTCAAAACACTTGAAGTATGAAGATTCCCATTAGCAAAGGACTAGATATTCATACTTCATTCGTAATCAAGTAATTGTGGTAATCATGCCACTTGAAGTGAAACACCGGCCATATCTTATCTGTGCCGTGTGGAGAGGAAATAAGCAGAATGAATACTTTAAAATATGATAATGATGGTATTTGCTTCAAAATACTTGAAATAAGTAATGATATACATATTATGATGTCCTCAGGAAGTATTAAGAATTACCTCTAAGTATATTATATTAGCCGGAAGATGCTGGGTGCAGGTCGCTTCCAACCGGTATCTGTGGAGATCTAAGGGGGAGGCCTATGTTCCGTAGTGGACTTCCTATGGCTGTCATAGATGATGGTGATGATATTATTCATCATCTGCCCATCCTTTGCCCAACTATCTTGGGGTCGGCTTTCAGTCTAATCGGATACAGCTGAGTACCAGTGTGCCACATGGAGCGACTGCTTAAACCCAGTTACACAAGCAACACGACTCCTTAAGCAAGACTGGTTGGTTGTCAGACTTTCTTGCCTACCTGTAACGACTGCCAAAGATGTTCAAATGACAGCCGGGACCCATCAATTTAATGTGCCTTCCGAAACATGGAGGAATTCGTCATGACATAGTACCTATCGGGCCAAGCATTGCTTAACCTTATGATCGGCTAGTCTGAAACCGCTGTTATGCAGGTGTTTTCATTTCTGATAATAATATATATTTATTTCAAGTGAACGATGTCAAGCGTACTACAGATAACCATTTCGATGACTTTATCAGCTAAGTGGAACCCTATGGTGTAACTTGCACGTTATGGGCAAACAATGTGGTTGCACACAAAGTCTTAGGGGTTTAATGGTCTATGAAAAGTGCCTCGTATTTTACACTAGTTGTTTCCCTTGGTTTCACCCGCATCCCGAGGAAACTACTTACTGTACCCGAACAAAATATTGCGTATGTCACCTAGGAATAGTGTAGCTTTCCAACAGTGAAAGAATATATCAAATCGGTTCTGTAGTTTGGGAGCCTATACCAGACGTATAGATTTAATATTAACGAAATAGCATCTTTCGTTGAGCCGTAAGGTGTTGAGATGTGTCATTGCTGGTCAAAGCCCATCCATATTCCTCCTGGAGCCTTGGAATAATTCCTCAGCAAGTTTGACACTAACAGGCTGACCTTGAGTCCGGTTGTTGACTCTGTGCTAAAAAAAGTCATATTCATCCATAGTATGTGTCTGCCCCTTATCTCATATTTATCTCAGCCATCTGAAATCTATATCCGCTGTGAATATACACAATCTTGAACGTGCACGTATCTTGTTGAAATCTGTCTGTATCCGCTTATATGTCTTCACAATCTTGAAGATGTCAAAATCTCTTACTAACACATATCCGTAGTATGACCTCATCAAGACAATTTAAAATTTTGGCATCAATCATTTGTTTTTCTGATGAGTGAGCATAGCCTTTTTTGATGGGAAATTTTCAAATGATCCCTTCCGCTGTAGGTTAGCAGTGTGAGGGAGTATCAGACTCTTACTGACTAAAACCCACCATGTTTCTTCTGAAGCCCTTTATGTACCAGGGCCGCGGTAACTCTTTCGAACAATCCCGCAGCCCCGGCAGGCTTTGGCCCTGGCGGGCCCCACTGAAGTTGAAGAGAGCTAGGAATAAGGACCATGGTATGTGGAAGGTGATGAGCGTGAATGTGGATGGATATAGTAAAAGAGGACGACCAAAGAAACGATGGATGGATTGTGTGAAAGTCGACATGGCTAGAAAGAATGGTACTTGTGAGATGACGGCAGATAGAAGAGTATGGAAGGAGAAAACATGCTGCGCCGACCACTAATAAAATTGGGTTAAGGGCAATGATGATGATGATGATTGTAAGCCTAGGAACCATGTCAATCATTTACTCATAGTGTGATTCATTATCAAATCAATGATGAATTTCCAAGGATACCAGGTGTTCATAGATAGCCTTATCTATATACGGCCTTATTGACGACCACACTTAACACAATATACATTGTTGATTCATTGGCTAATTTATCTTCTTCTATGACTATTAAAATATAAATAGAAAAGACCCATCTTGGTTAAAAATAGACCCCGCTGGTCCCATAAGACTGACAATCCATTAGTACGTAGAATCTGTGCATAGACTTTTCCCAACTATGTTGGTGTCGGCTTCCAATCTAACCGGATGCAGCTGAGTACAAGTGTGCCACAAGGAGCGACTGCCTATCTGATCTCCTCAACCCAGTTACCTGTGCTAAACTCTCGCTTCTGCCTAACGACTGCCAAAGGTGTTCAAATGACAGTAATGACACCTACCAATTCAACGTGCCTTCAAAAACACGGTGGGACTCGTCATGATAAGATGGTCACTTTTTGACCGCTGCATAACCTTGTGATCGATCGACTTATGTGGCTATTACTTAGCCATTAGCCACAAGCTCCTTAGTACACCTAAGTCTAGTACTCATTCATTATGCATGTAATACAACCGTCCATGACTCTTCAAGGGCGCTTAGTAACTTTCGTGCGTGGAAACCATTAAGTTCAGCAGTTTATCGTATTTCTATTGTTAGTAATATGTATGTATCAGTGTTTATAACTACTGAAATAGTCACGTTAGCACCGTTTTTACTTGCTATTTTACTCATATCCTGATTTAATTCATGGGAATTATGGACTTGGAGAGGCCTATGTCCAGCAGTGGACTGCAATAGGCTGATGATGGATGGATGGAACTATGGACTTGACGTTGCAACTTTTCTAAGTTTGTATGTATTTTCTAAGTGTATCTTAGACACCAATGACTGTTTTTACAGGCACGTCAAACTGTAGGTCCCGGCTGTCATTGAACATCCTTGGCAGTCGTTACGGGTAGTCAGAATCCAGTAAGTCTGACACCAGTCTAACCAAGGGGTATTTAGTTGTCCGGGTGACTGGGTTGAGGAGGTCAGATAGGCAGTGGCTTCTTGTAAAGCACTGGTACTCAGCTAAATCCGGGTAGACTGGAAGCCGACCCCAACATAGTTGGGAAAAGGCTCGGAGGATGATGATGATGGACTTGATGTTCGTCGTTCATCGAATTGATCCAGGCACATTCCAGTCCAATCTGATCAGTAGTTTTAGGGTTCCGCAATAAAATGGGACACTAACTAAGATTTCGCTGCCCCTCTGTCACCAGGCCATATCTCATACCCGTGATAGTTAGACAATTAAAATTTTATTGCCTCCGCTGTACAACAAATATTGAAATCTAGAATTAAATAGATATCTGAGAGGGCTTCTTACATAAGATACCTATGATTTTTGTCCGTTCTTAAGGCGGTACCATCTAAATATGCCCAGAAATATATCGTGAGCGAGTCTTTCTCGCTTCAATTTCAGCAATTCAATTTATCTGAAAAAAATCAACGTCTGATATTACAAAATTTTCCACTGTTGACATCTCGAAGTGAATTAGTACGTACGCTTTCGTCTAGCGCAAACGTCGCTACAAGGTCGCTTGAATTACTCATTATGGTGTGTAACGTTTTTACAAGTTTGTTTTGTTAAGGAAAAGTAGTCATTGTATATCTTTATGTAAGACTAGCGTTTTCTTGCGGTTTCGTCCGCAGGCCGTGGGAGCTACTGTTCGTACCGGGATAACTTCTAGCCTATGTGTTACTTGAGAAGAGTGTAGCTTTCCAAACAGTGAAGGATTTTTTAAAATCGTTCCAGTAGATTTGAGTTAATTAATTGCAAACAAACAAAGAAAACTACTGAGTTTTCCCCCTTTATAATATTAATATAGAAATGCAGTCATTGCATACCTTTGTGTCATAAAACATTATTGATCTTCTAACCTATAGATAGACAGACATGCGTTGCTGGGGAGTTTGTTGCACCACTTCTTCTTCCCAGCAAAAACA